>NC_056680.1:45829490-46444311 GCF_018350215.1 Panthera leo
CCTCAATCTGATTCGGGGCTCCTACAAATAGCACAGCCTTATTCCACAGCCTTCTCTCAGAAGTCCAGCATTGATTGTCCAGGTCTATGTTTTCCTGATTTGAGGGACTGGTACAGTCACCTGGCTAAAGATGATATACTGCCCTATAAGCCAATAAAATGGCATGAAATTCCTTTGCTGGCTCTGTTAAATATTGGTTCAGTCACATACAATCTCTGTGCCTCTGTTTGCCTGGGTGAAAAGTAGGAAAAACAGTATTTTACACAATTTCATGTGCAATTTTCTCCTTCTACCACTTTCCTCTTTTTTTTAACAGCCAAATGTCTCAGAAGAATAGCTCATGTTTTTCACTTCCCTCTCATTTCTCAATAAACTTTGACCTATAGTTGTGTTGTCTTAATAATTAACTGAATGCTGTCATATGTGTAAAGCACCCAACAGTGGCCAACACATATGAGATACTACTGAAACGTCAACTATTAGTATCATTAATAGGCATTATCTAATAAATTGCTTGACAAAAGACTAGCAGCAGCACAAAGTATCTTCTCGTTCTCCATGGTTGCATGCATATTTTATGCTGCATATTGTATGCTATAATTGGAGAAACTTCAGGATGTTTATCTAGCAAGACTCAATTATCTGTTGTTTCTTCCTCTGTTCTCTGTTTTCGTTTGATTGTAGAGATCTGTCTAATTATTTTCTAGCTATAATTATCATATCATTAATTTGCAGTACATAGCCATGTAACCCCCTTCTGTCCTTTTAGCTCCATAGACTCTAATATAGGTAATTTTCAGAGACAGGCAGAAAATGTGAGTTTTACTTAAAATGGAAAACTTGCATATAATTGCATATAATAATTTCAGGGCTATGCTCCTTAATGTCATTAAATCCACACAAAGATATCCAGTGATACCAATTTATCACTCCAAATTTGATTCTGAAATATCATGAGTTTGTCAGAGACACCAGTAAGCATTGTTAAAAACAATTTAATCCAGATGTTTATCCTGAAAGTTTCAATAAACAGGTTAGTGCCAAAGAGGCCTTCAGGAAATCTTTAATGGGAATACAAGCCCCATTAAGCTAACCTTACTGTGGTCAAACTCCTGGAAACCCCAGAACACTATGGAAGAGTCCATCCTTTTGCCTTTATGGCACACTGCCCACTTAGCCAGAAATGACAGTATCCTCTCATCTTAATTTCTGGCCATTCACCATCTCTTTTCTTACTGAGGTCTTGGCGATTCTTTAAAGCTTATCTTTCTATGGTGCAAATATCCAGAGACTTAAAGTATGATTTTATATTAGTACTTACTATTTTCTACATTGTATAGCCTTATACATGGGATAATTATGACTATAGTTAATATATTCATGTGCCTTATCTCCCCAACTATACTGTAAGCTCTATGAGGGCAGAGTCCCTATCTTTTGGGCACCCCTCCAGTAATAGCACAGTACCTGGTAGGTCCTCAATAAATTACTTCTGCTTAATTGATGGAGTGAAGAAAGGAGTGGGGAGGAACAGAAGGAAGGAAGGAAGAAAAAAGGGAGAAAGAAGGAAGGGAAGGAGGGAAGGAAACAAAGAAGGAAGACAGGGAGGGAGGCAGACAGTAAGAGAGGGAGGAAATATTAATAGATTATGAAGTACTTCTAAGAATTAAAAACAAAAAGATTATGTCTGTCCTCAAAAAGCTGTACTCATCTAGCTGAGTAGACAGAAATACATGTTTTTATATTCCAGGAGAACTGAACAATGTGGTCTATAAAACCACACAACCTAGTATTTGGCTTCTAAGAGAAATGCTATAGGGGCACCTGAGTAGCTCAGTCAGTTAAGCTTCTGATTTCAGCTTAGGCCATGATCTCACGGTTCATGAGTTCAAGCCCCACATCAGGCTTGGTGCATACAGCTCAGAGCCTGGAACCTGCTTCAGATTCTGTCTCCCACTCTCTCTGCCCTCCCCCTACTTGTGCTCTGTCTCTCCCCCTCTCTCAAAAAAAATAAACATTTAAAAAATTGTTTTAAGAAAAGCCATAGAGATTCAAAGATGAAGGTCAATTGGACTGCAGAAATAGAGAAGGCTTCATGAAAAGGTGCTCTTTTTTGCTAGAACTTGAAGAGACAAATGGAAAAGCAAAAAAGCCAGTCCTAGAATGCACATGATATTCAATCTCATGTCTTGTCTTTGTCATTAGTAATTGATGAACTCTCCTTTGAATAGCACAGTGATTATAACTTGACTTTCTTGGGCATGGAGAATAATTTTCATTACAATAGAGAGTAAACACTAATATTTAATGGGATTACTTACAATGCATCAGGCTCTGTTAAAGGATCTGAACGTAAATTATTTAATCTAACCCTTATTACAACCACTGTGATTATGCCTGCTCTACAGATTAAAAAATCGAAACAGAAAGGCCAAGCATCTTGCTCAAAACCACACAGTTAGAAGGCAACTGATGCAAGAATCTGGAAAAGCAGAACTAAACCTTCAATTCTCTTCTCATTTTTCATTTTAGTGGAAAGAGTCTACCTGACAACAAAATTTACTTTGGTTAAACTAAGTTTTTGTCCATACATCCTACCTCTGGGTTCTATGAAGTCCAAACATTAGATGAGATAGCATATCTCCTGATGTAGAAGGTAGACCTCCTGATCCACACCCCACTGTTCTCACCCTTCTCTGCACCCCATCATCTGATCTGCTTGCAACACTGCTCCTGCTCTTTGGCTTTCCACTGAAGTTATCCAGAGGAACGCATTGACAGAGAATCAGAAAGGAGAAAAGTCAGGACAGTATTCCCCATACAATTTGCTGCTGGATCGCCTGAGGTTATGTGTGTCATCAAGTAACAATAGAGGACTCCATGTAATTCTCAATCTCTCTCTCTCTCTCTCTCTCTCTCTCTCGCTCTCGCTCTCGCTCTCAATCTCTGTGTCTCTCTGCCTTTCTTTCTCCCTTTCTTTCTCTTTCTTCTCTCTCTCTCCTTTCCTTCCTCACCTCCCCCCACTGTCTCTCTTCCTTCCTTTCTTTCTTCTTTCTTTTTTTTTTCTTTCTCTCTCTTTCTCTCTCTCCCTCTCTCTCCTCCCCCCCCCCCCACCTCTTTTTCTTTCTCTCTCATCATAATAGTTTTCTCCCCTTTACCTTTCAGGTCTAAGGGTGATATAATGTATGATTTTCTTGTTACCAGTCTATTACAACCCTTATTGCTTTTTCTTTTTCTTTTTAATGTTTTGTTTCTTTTTTAGAGAGAGACACATACACACAGAGTGTGAGTGGGGAAAAGGCAGGGAGAGAAGGAGACAAAGAATCCAAAGCAGGCTCCAGGCTCTGAACTGTCAGCACACAGCCTGATGTGGGACTCGAACCCACAAACCATGAGATCAGACCTGAGCTGAAGTCAGACACTTGACCGACTGAGCCACCCAGGTGCCCCGCTTTTTCTTTTTCTATGTTCACACATTTATACAATTTGCCTTTATTAAACTTCCCTTAATCACACAACTTAAGTGTGCCTTAAGTTTTCTGCAGGGAGCCTGACTCATACAGGTGATAGGTTTGTGAATTAGAATAGTGATATTAAAGACATAAGAAAAGGTCCAGATCTGAGATAACCTAAAAGAAGGAACATATCTGGATGAAAGACTGATGTAGGTAATAAAACATAAGAATATAAAAATATTCTTAGATTTTTGAGCCCAGGTAATCTGGAAAATGATAATACTGATAGATATATAGACACTAATAAAGGAAGATAGGAGTTTTCCTGTTACTGCAATTATCTATTTGTCTCTTCATTTGAATATGTGTTTGGGAGACTACAAGTGTTTTTTGTTAAAATGAATAAAACACAGATAAAATGAAGTATCCCATGTTCCACACTCCAGTTTTGTTCCGCCAGTCCCCTTGCCCAGAGAATCTCTATCATGAATTTAATATATATTCTTACAAAATGTTTATACTTTATATACATATATTTGTATCCTAGTTCATGAACATTGTTATTATTATTTATAATGATACAACTTTAAATTTTTATGGGTTATATTTACTATTTCTCTAATGTGGTAACTTAAGATTGTCACTCAGAATTATGTTTTGCAACTCTGTCCATGTTGACATACATAAATCTGTCATCTAACTTTTTTACAATAATCCATCATATGAATACATCACATTTTCTTTATCTGTTTCTCTATTGACATACTTTTCACTACAACAAACAATACTACAGTGAACCTCCTTGTATAAATCTCCTTAGGGAAATTTCTCTCAGGCTCTTGTGGCATGGCTGAGCAAAAAAAAAAAAAAAAAGAAAAAAAAAAGAAAATGAGTTTAGACACTTTGACTTTAAGGTACTGTGCTATTGGGTGCCAAAGTGGAATTTTAACAGCAGTCATAAGGAAAATAACAAAGAAATGAAGAGAAAGATTTTCTGTTTTCAGTAGCTACATTTCCAATTTTTTTCCAGCTAGGATAAAAAAATAGCACTGCTCGCCAGGCCCTAAACCAGGCATCTTGCAATCATTATCTCATTTAATCTTCACACGTACCCGTCAAGTGATAACTGAAATTCACAAATGCATCATTTTAGGTAATACTTCCAATCTCTGCTACAATGACATTTTTAAAGACTTCTTTAAAGAGTACTTTTAGATTAACAGCAAAACTGAGAGGAAGATACAGAGATTTCCCACATACCCTCTGTCCCCACACATGCCAAGTGTCTTCATTATCAATGTGCCCACTAAAGTGGTACATTTGTTACAGTGCTAAACCTACACCGACACATCATAGTCACATAAAGTCAATGATTTATATCATGGTTCACTCTTGATATTATACATTGTATGGGTCTTGACAAATATTCATGTATCCATCATTACAGCATCATACAGAATATTTTCACTGTCCTAAAAGCACCCTACATCATTTATCAGAACAATTTAACAAATAGGAAATTCCAATTGTCGTCAGTGTATCCTTTTTTCAAAACATTTTTCCAGTGCAAAGAGTAAAGTCACTAACAAATAAATAACAAGTAACTTGCAGAATATGGGAAAGGTAGAAGCTGGATAATCTACAAGCTAGTCAGCCCCATGAGAAATCAGGAATTGACTCTACTTGAACTCGTAAAATTAATTTGTCCTCCCAACGAGGGTTCCCTGGTTTGAGGCAAAAAAGATCCATTCTTCGATTAATTGTAGATGTCAAGCTTGCCTCAGAAGCCTCAATAACTCCAGAAGGTGAAATAAATTAGGATTCACCTTTGGTAAACATGGACTGGATCTATTAGAATCTTAACAATAAAGTTATACCATCAGGTAAATAAATTATATTTTTCCATGACGATTTTAGAACAAAGCAAAATATGAGAAAGAAAAAATGTCTATGTCCCTCTAATCCATTCAGAAAAGAAGGACAAAATCACCCAGAAAGCTTTGTGGGTTTCCTTTTGTTTTCTGTTCTGTTATCTTTTCAAGTCCATCCTTCTGTCAGCTCTTCAGATCAATATCTCAATGGGAAAAAAAGAGCTATGGGGACAAGGAGCAGAAGCTAGTGCCTTTAGTATCACTAAAATCTGAGTTGAGGTTACCCTAATTCTGTAGACATGAAATAGGCTTTCCAGGAACTGTGATTTGCCAGAATTTCTGCCCCTCTCTGTACAAAGCACCAAGTTGTTAGTGAGGTCAACAATTAAGAATCTGCTGATGGGGGCGCCTGGGTGGCGCAGTCGGTTAAGCGTCCGACTTCAGCCAGGTCACATCTCGCGGTCTGTGAGTTCGAGCCCCGCGTCAGGCTCTGGGCTGATGGCTCGGAGCCTGGAGCCTGTTTCCGATTCTGTGTCTCCCTCTCTCTCTGCCCCTCCCCCGTCCATGCTCTGTCTCTCTCTGTCCCAAAAATAAATAAAAAACGTTGAAAAAAATTAAAAAAAAAAAAGAATCTGCTGATGTACCAAATGATTAAATTTCCTTAGGAGAGCTATGTACAGAGTTAGCCTCAGGAATAGAGGCAGTAATAATAATGTAGCACTGGGGCACCTGGGTGGCTCAGTCGGTCAAGTGTCCAACTCTTGATTTCAGCTCAGGTCGTGATCTCAACAGATTTGTGAGTTTGCACCCTACATTGGGCTTTACGCTGACAGTGCAGAGCCTGCTTGGGATTCTCTTTCTCCCTCTCTCTCTGCCCCTCCCCTGCTCCCTCTCACTTTCTCTCTCTCCCTTTCTCTCAAAATAAATAAACTAAAAAATAAATAAATAAAGTAGTATCATTTTTATACTGGTGTGCTATTTCATTTACTCCTCACAATAACCCAGAGAGGTAGTAATCACTGATGATCCCGAGTTTGACATAAAACTGGCAAATGAAAATGTTGAGATGGATATGCAAGTCTTCTGACTCTGATCCTTTCCCCACTATACTATCCTGCCTAGTTCTTCCTAGGTGTTTAATGGCTATATGTTAATGAAGACCTCCCTAGTCTGTATATCCCACCTGTCTTCTAAACATCTGTCAGAACTGACTTACATTCTACAATTAGGTCTTCAGCCTTCTGTTAGAAGAAATTATTCTCTATTAAAGTGTAAATATAAAGAACTATATTTTTAATTCAATTCTTGGGAATAATTCAACAAAAGCAAACTACTAAATACATGAGCAAGGTGGTACAGTATATTCTGTGATAACAAAAAGAAGAGGAAAGAAAGAGGAATGAATGTCAGGAAGGGATGGAAAGAAAACAAATTCTGGAAATAACTGAAGTGCCCAACAACAGGGGGTTAAATTTCAGTATATCAAAGGCTAGAACAGTGGTTTCCAAACCATAAATTGCAATCCACAAAGAGTGATGAAAATATTTTAGTTGATCAAAATATCAGCATTTTTTGGGGCGCCTGGGTGGCTCAGTCGGTTATGCGGCCGACTTCGGCTCAGGTCATGATCTCGCGGTCACTGAGTTCGAGCCCTGCGTCGGGCTCTGTGCTGACAGCTCAGAGCCCGGAGCCTGTTTCAGATTCTGTGTCTCCCTCTCTCTGACCCTCTGCCGTTCATGCTCTGTCTCTCTCTGTCTCAAAAATAAATAAACGTTAAAAAAAATTTTTTTTTAAAAATCAGCATTTTTTAATGACATGGGTAAAAAAGAAAATAGAATGAAATTGAATAAAATGACATGGAAAACACTGGAATGTGTCACCCCTTATGAGGGTAAGAACTGTCTCATGAAATCTAATTCTATGTAAATATGCATGTGTCCATGTGTATATGTGCACCCATGTACATTTACCAAGTACAAAATTTATTTCTTAGTGTGGAGCATAGTCAAAAATTTTTGAAATGTACTGGCCTAGATTATTATCCATTCTTTAAATTTTACTTGGAATAAATCCTTGAGAATATCTGTAATAATGTTAAGGGAAAAGTAGATCACAAAGTGGCACAGATATTATGGTGGCAATTACAGAAAAGATGAATGTATATATGTAAATCACAGGAAAGACATGAAGCAAATAAGAAAACAGATGTCTTAAGGAGATGTATGTCATTACTATCTCTCATTTTATCTTTTATTTATAATTTGAGACAAACAGATCTATTCTATCATTAACTGTTCAAATTTGCCTTAGACTCTGTCAATAATACTAGTAAATAAAAGAAATCAAAACGCCCACCAAGCAAGTAAAGAACCAGTCTACTAAGGAAACTTACAAATGGAACTAGAATAGCAGGTACAAAAAAATGTGACTGGTAGATGGAACAGAACATTCCTGGGACAAAGAACATGTTTCTGTTCATATATACAGCTGTGCTCACATGCAAACGGTGGGAGGGGTAACAGATTAAGCTCTCTGTTGTTCATTCACATCTTAGCATTAGTGTACCTGGTCCCTTCCATTGAAAGATGTAGCCTGTATCAAGAATAGATGAATTTACTAATGGTTATTTAAAAAAAGTGAAAAGAAATTTCCAGAGGCATAAGAAGGTACTAGGCTGTTTATCTTCAGCACCTTCTAGTACCTCTTTTCAATGTACAATTTTCCTCTTTGATTTTGCTTAGAACTGTCTGTACTTCATAGAGAAATACCTTAAGTGACCAACCTAAACATCAGTGAAAACTGTATACAGTTAAACAATTTCATAAAGCCACCTTAGTGAGTCTAGAATCATTATGGGTAAAAAGAGGCTAAACTCAGGGGATGAATGGGGAAAGAAAAGGCAAAGGAGAAACAAACAGGGGTAATAGGGCTATAATTGGCATGAATAGAAACAGCTAGAGACAGGAGAACAGTGGGCTCCAGATTTCTTATCATCCCCTCTACTACCCTTCAACACCAAGAGAACAATCTGTGCTTTCACACATTAAAAGCTGTAGATTTGTACCAAAAAAACTCAAGTAATTTTCAAGGCTATTAAAGTGCCTGCTAGCCCAGATGATCTGGATTGATCTTGCTTGTCAACCAATCAAACATTAATTTCTAACAATCTGCATAAAAGGATATAATTTCTAATGCTTGTGGCAGCATGAGGGTCTTCTGACCCCACACCCCACTTATTTCCTTCTGGTTTTCATCACTGACTGAGAAGATGTGTTTGGTAAAAAGAGAGGATTTTTTTAAGGGAGGATTTTTAAAATAATAAATAGATAAAGTAGATGACTGCTACTAAGAGAAAGGTGTTAAAGCAAATACAGCTAAAGGGTCATTTGATTTTTTAAGGCAGAAAGTTTTCCAAGCATAAAACTGTGTAACAAGTCAGAAAGGAAAAGATTAATAATGTTTGCATAGGTATTAAAAATGTCTACATAGCAAGTCACATTATAAATAATAATAAAAGGAAATAACTATCAAAAAAGATTTCCCATAGCTAAAATTTTAAAAAGTTCAAATACATTAATAAATCAAACTGGTGTATCACTAAAACTGGGCAGAGGACACTGACAGAAGAGAAAATACAATTGCCTCCTAAATTAAGAAGAAATGGAAATTAAGACCAAAAAATATATATTCTGCTCCTTTTCCAAGTGTCTCCAAACTCATTACATCATTATGTCATTTGATTCCCACAGTGTCGATAAGATGGGTCTGTCCAGGGCTAACACCATCCCCAAATTGTAGATGAAGATCCTGAGACACAAAAGGTTAACTTGCTTGTACAAGGTAACAGAAAGTTAATGTAGAACGGAGATCAACCCCAATCTCCTGGTTACATCACAAAGTGATTTGCTAAGTCACTTTACTTCCCCAACATCAGGGTCTATGCCTTCTATATCTAAACATCTTCAAAGAACACAGGAACACTGATTATTATTCCCCCGGATTCACTTTTCTCTTTTGTTCAGAACATACCATCTCCAACCACTAAAACATGTGGTTGTTTTCCAGCAGTTTTCCCATAGATGACCTGAAATTTTCAAAAGAGTTACCTATTGCTACATGGAGGTGTGAAGAAGCTTTTGGTTTTATCTTCCCATATCCCAGCTTGATCTATTAAATTTTGAACTCAGTGATTCTCTGAAGGTGTTTAAGATTCAGTGCTCAAATCCCAAATTTCTCAAGGGTCAGCAAGTCAAATTCATTTACACTTTGTCCCTGAGTTTCTTTCCTTTTTATTCCCTTTTTTATATGAAAAGCAATAAAGGAGTGACCCTTGCTTTTCACTCAGGTCCTCTTTGGTCTGTACTTTAATCACTTCTTATCTGGTATCTCACTTAGGGTATCATGCTGAAAATAAGTGCTATACAACTATTTTCTTCTTGCTGGACAATTCCAGCAATTTCTACCAAGTCAGCTTGATGCCTACCAAGATTGGCAGTTATAAAATCATGAGTCCAAATCTGTCACCACTTGGAAAGCAAATAAATTCAGGGATGTGGGATTGAAAAAGACAAAGGAAAACTATTTGGGATTTTGTATAAAACACAGCTTGTAAACAGCTAATGAATGTTGAGTGAACAAAACAAAGCTTTAGTTATAATCATATAATGGAAAATTCTTCAGTCATTAAAAGCAGTGGTGCAGATGTATATTTACTGATGAGATGTTCACCACATTTTATGGAACTGTATACAGTAAGGCTCTGTTCTTAATAATATGGCTCCGTGAATAAAGAAAGTCCAAAAATTGTAATTCTCTCTAAGCAGAGGACTAATAGGTTATTTTTAATTTTTTAAAGTTTATTTATTTATTTTGAGAGAGAGACAAAGTGCGCTTGAGAGCAAGAAAGAGTGCACACAAGTGGGAAAGGGGCAGAGAGAGTGAGAGAGAGAATCCCAAGCAGACCCCATGCCCCATGCAGGGCTCAATCTCATGAACCAAACCATGAGATCATGACCGGAGCCAAAACCAGGAGTTGGACCCTTAACCAACTGAGCCACCCAGACACCCCGTATTTTTCATTTTTAAAAAATGTATTTATATTTCCTAGTTTTTCTACAACGAATTTATTTTTCTCACCTTATAATAATGGAAAAGTTAAAGCCTATCTGTGAAAGTTAACTTAAGGAAAGGTTAACAAAACCAGGGTCCTTCCTTTCCCATCCTTCAGACATGGGAAGGGTTACAGAGTAACCCTTAACTCTTAATGTAAGTAAGAGACTCTTAAAAACAAAGAACAACCTGAGAGTTGCTGGAGGGGAGGTGGGTGAGGGATGGGCTAAATGGGTGATGGACAGTGAGAAGGCCATTTATTGGGATGAGCACTGGGTGTTATATGTAAGTGATGAATCACTAAATTCTGCTCCTGAAACTATTCATTACACTATATGTAACTAACTTGGATTTAAATAAAATTTTTAAAAAATTTAGAAACTTAAAAAAATAAAATAAATGTAAAAGAAAATATTACATGGTAATTAATACTCAAGAAATTATGAATAGGTAAGCAGGGAGTTAAGGGTAGCTTCTTCCCCATCATTTCTTCAACTTATTTTCTAGGTTCTCTCCTTCTTGACTGTAGGAAAAAAAATAGGTGGTCTAGTAAAGAGAAGTCTGTACTTGAAGTCAAAAGTCCTGGATTATCCTATTAGTATCTCTTACTTGGGTAAGATTCAATACCTCAATAGATTTTAGTTTCTTGATCAAGAGTAAGGATAGTAACAACATCCAACTCATGATGCTATTATGAGAATTCCCTGATAAAATGTGTATGAAAATACGGAGCATGGAGTTCGAACTTAAAATCTATAACTTAAACATTAAGTTTTGCCCTAATTTTCACTTTGGTTTTCTGTTCCACCTGACATGCAAATAGATTTGTTAAGTCATCAGGTTCTTAGATCACATTCCCATGGACTACTTGGTCCCAATTATAATTCAAGTTGGGATTTGACAAATGCTATGCCTTTCTAATCATCCCTTTGTGCACCCAGAGCCTCAGATAGGTTTGAATTTTGTTCAGCATACAAAACACAACGTCTGTGTGTCTTTGTAGAAGGATTCTTGGCTTGAGCCTAACCATGTCCACTTAAATATTCAACTATGTAAGGACAAATCTGGCTGCCTATTAGGATAGGCCCATGAGAATTCTGTTTGCCTGAGTAAATAGGACCATTCTCTCTCAGCAAGGCATGGAAATTTATTTCTGAGTTCTCTTTGGACGTCCAAACTTTTAGCCTTGTCTCTCCTTCCAAAGGATAAAAGAAGATAGTGTATACACAAAAGAAGAAGAGGGTACTATTAAACAGGAAATATAACAGAACAAAGAAGAGCTTTGATGATTTAAACTGTGATTGTTCATCCACATTTAAAATCCAACAGGAGGGTTTAATGATTCAGTCAAAGAAATTTCCAGAAAATAGGATCAAAAAATCAATGAAATGGAAATAAAAGAGGAAAGTTAAGAAAATTAAAGAATGAATGAAGTTCAATCAACATCTTAGTTCCGGAAAGAGGGACTCCCATTTTTTTCCTAATGAGCTTCTTAATACTGTTTGACTTTTTTTAATGTGCACATGTACATCCTTGATAAAAACAGAAATTAATTTTAAAGTATTTACGTATTATATTCACTTTTTTACATCTAATTTATTTCTCTGCAGGTCAGAGAATAACTACATAATACTGATCTTCTAAATGCCAAATCTAATGGGCTATTTTCAATAATCATACTATTGGAAAACTATGCAAAATTTGCACTTGACTACTTCTCCATTCTCTTTTAATTTCTAGGATGGCACCCTCCCCTAGCTCTACTGCTCTTAGCTCAACATCACCATTGTTGATTTTTCTTTACATTACATTAAACTTTGATGCCCCGTAGGGTTCCATCTTTAGTTATCATCCTCTAAATCCATGCACTCTTACTGGACGACCTTACTCCCAAGTTTCTATTGCCAATATATGAACCAATGACTGCCAAATCTCCATGCCAAGTGTCTATATCTTTACCTGATGTCCTAATAACAAATCAAACTTAGCATATACAAAACAGACCTCATTATTTTCCCACTTTCCCCCACTTCCAAACCCAAATTCACTCAGTTTGCTACATTTTTCATCCAGCACAATGGTCTAACCCAGTTTGAAAACATGTGGTCATTCTCAACAACTCTCTTAACCTTAAGATGAGAAAGAGCTTTCACATTTGGCCTTCCCACCTCATCTATACCACCACTGTCTTAGTTTAGCTCTATTTTTCTCTTCAAATGCCATTCTCCTGCCATGACAATCCATCCATCCACTCTCTCCATCACTACCAGTTATTTTCCTACAAACCAAATCTGAAATGCTCCTCCCTAAAACCTTTCACTGGCTCATTATCAGTAATCTTTTCCTGACCTCAGAGTCCTTTTCACAATCTGATTACAACCCATACTCCAGCTAATGTTACCTTAATATACACACAGCCTTTGCCACGAACGCTAGATTCCCCAACAGTCTTTGAATGCCTCAAGCTCTTTCATCACTTCATTCTGTTCACACTGCCTAGAATTCCCTCCTCAACTTCTTCAATTGGAAAACTCATACAAATTTTTCAAGACTTTGCTGTAATGTCACTTTTTCTATGAAGTCATGCAAACAAAGTTCTTCTTTCTCACTGCTCCCATAGTCCTGTATTCTTACTTTCATCAGCATCGAAAGTCAGGAATCTGAATCTGCAGGAAGAGGACACATACACACATACACACAGACAACTGTTCTCAACGTATTTAGCTAATGCCTAAATACAGAACTTAACAGAATTGGCTGCACAGAGTAGGAGCACAGGCCACTTACCCTTGAGAAGAATTTTCTTGTTCCTTACTTCCCCATAGGCTATCCAGCTGCCACTGACACTCTCCCTTTAAGTAGGGTATAGCCATATTTCGTAATAGAGAAAGAAGCTGAAACCTTGCCATACCACCGCCCTTTTATACTTGGGCTTACATTGTGATTCCAGAAAAACTTATACTAACAACCTATGACCCTCCTTTTTAGGAAATGGCAACAAACAACAGGTCATTGTAGTTATTAAACCAAACTTAGGACCAGCACAGGCATATCCTCACAGACAGGAGAAAGGTGAGTCAGGCACAATGTCCCTGAATAATGTCTTTGCCTGTAGATTTACAGACACAGAAAGTCTGTCTTCCTACACCACTAGCATAAAAGTTGCCAGCTTTCTATTGTAATTTATATATTTATGTTTCTACCTCTATCATTGGATTGTGAAATTTCTGATATCAAAGGTTATATATTATTCACATTTGTGCACTCTGTGACAAGCCCAGCATTGGGCACCTAATACAACATACAATATATTTTACTGAATAAGCCAGAACTTTTCAAATCAGGCTCTCTTTAAAATCTGTCAGGTCTCAAAATCTATTTGTGATTCTAGGCTTCTATAATTTGGTGAAGGATGTACACTTTAGAAAAAGGTATTTCAAAGAAGTAATCTTGGGCAGGTAAAATTATAGGATATTTGTGATATCCTTGCACAAATCTGACCTGGAATATCAGCTTTGGTGTACACCCTGTGGGGAAAATAATCATAATACTGTCTGGCCACCTGGAGTCACAATTATACCTGTGGGGAATTCAAGGCCAAATGGCAAGCCAAAAGAAAGTATCCTCTATAACTGGAGATTTCAGATGGAGATGTCTGGAGAAGGGGGTTTCCAAAATGCTGCAAGGAGGATGTTTGGGCCAGACAAATTCTAGGTAGATCACTCTACTTAGAGTGATCTTAAAGGAAAAACTCCCTCTAACAGAGGGGAGAGTTTCAGGACCGTAGTCCCAGCTCAACAGCAGGATCTCAGTTGCTATTGACAGAGGCCGGGTTTCAGTGCAGCTGATGCTGTATCAACCACCTGGGCACCAAAAAAAAAAAAAAAAAAAGTGGGTTTGTGCCCACTCAACCACAAATTCATTCATTCTATAAATATGTGTTGAATATCTCATTAGTACCAGGCATCATTCTATAATTTGGGTATAACAGAGAGATGATCCTTATTTTCATGGAACTTAATATGGAATAAGTTACACAAAAGACAAGAATAGAAGATAAATTCAGACAAGATCACAACTGGAAGAAAAAAAGGCAAAGCAATGCAAAGGTGAGTAGACTGGAAGAGAAATGCAGCATAAGATAAGGTGGGCAAGGAAGGATTTTTGAAGAGGTAATATTTTATTTTATTTGAAATGTTTATTTATTTATTTTGAGGGGGGTGGACAGAGAGAGAGAGTGAGAGAGAGACGGAGAGAATCCCAAGCAAGCTCCACACTGTCAGCGCAGAGCAGGGCAAGGCTCGATCTCATGAACCTGTGAGATCATGACCTGAGCGGAAATCAAGAGTTGGATGCTTAATCAACTAAGCCACCCAGGCACCCCTGAAGAGGTGATATTTTAGATGAATAAGACCTAGATCTTCAGAGTAAGGATTGGGTGGGAGTGTCATACCAGAGCACAGCAGCAATTAGCTTCACCAACACACATACTTTAGCTCACAAACTAATTCCTTACAAAGCTAACTTCCATATTCTGCACACAATGGACACTTGATAAGTATTGTTAAAGATCAGAATGGTGGGGGGTGGGGAGTTGCTTGCATGGTTTGGTCAGTTGAGTGTCAGACTCTGGGTTTCAGCTCAGGTCACGATCCCAAGGTCATGGGATAGAGCCCCATGTGGTGCTCCATGCTTGAGGATGGAATCTGCTTAAGATTCTTTCTCTCTATCCCTATGCCTCTCTCCCCCACTTGCTCTCTCTCTCTTAAAATAAATAAATAAATAAATAAATAAATAAATAAATAAATAAATAAATAAAATAAAAAATAAAAACCTAAAGACCAGAATGAGAGGAAAGGGAAAGTCTAAAAATCTAGAAGGTTTACTGCAGAGGAGTGGGGAGGTAGGGAGGTGTTGTTTTGTTTTCAATTTTGTCTGTAGGAAGCAAATCATTTTCTACTACTCAGATACAGTTTCTGACAAGCCTCAGGATGAAACAAACGCATTGTACTTGTTGTGCTGATCAAATAGTTGGAAGCAAAGCTTAAGCCATTTTTAAACGTCTATGGTAAGCAAAAGCACAAGAGAGAGAAAAGAACCCTGAACTGGGAATTAGGAAACGTCTTTCTGTTCCCAAATTTGTCCCAACATTCTGTGCAAATATGGGAAAGTCACTTCAACTATTTGCACTTTAATTTCCTCTATATAAGGGGAAATTTAGACTATATAATCTCTGAGGTCTTTTTTTTTTTTTTTTTTTTTTTGGTGTATGGTATATATGGGGGCAGAGAAGAATAGGAATCAGAGGCAAAGGTACACCCAGGGCACCACAGACATTGATCAGATATGAAGATTAATCCACTGAGTGATTTCTCTGGGACATATATTGCTTCCCCATCTTTACATCTACCCTGGTGCTTTTCAAATTCAGCTCCATTTCTAACATCTTTCCCTCCCTTTCTTTATTTACCACAATATTGGTGACTCCTGTGTGATAAATAAAGTAGGATTTGAATATAGCAATAGCCAGAGTAAAAAAAACTACATCAATTTCTTTTTTTCTCTCTCTCTGAAAAATAAAAATCCTACTTATAAGCAAATTAGCTTTACATATCACCTCCCTGCATTTAGGAAGATAGAATAAATGGATTTTTCTTTAAAATGGCATCAAGACAATCCAGTTATACTATCTTTTTTTAATGTTTATTTTTGAGAGAGAAAGAGAGAGAGTTAGAAAGAAAGAAAGAATGTGAGCAGGGGAGTGGCAAAGAGAGAAAGGAAGACTGAGAATCCTAAGCAGGCTCCACACTGTCAGCACAAAACCCAACAAAGGGCTCGAACCCACAAACTGTGAGATCATGAACAGCTCAGTAATCAGGAATTGGATGCTTAACCAACTGAGTCACCCAAGTGCCCCAATCCAGTTCTACACTTAAAAAAATCACACAAGCATGGATATGTCCATTCAGTTTGATATTAGAAGGAAGAATTTTCCAATATATCAGGGAGTAGAAGATAATGAGTTCAGTTTGGTAAAAGTAATATTTGAAACAGTGTTGTTCTCCTTCCTATAAATACAGACTATAAACCTTATTAATCAGACTTCATTTCCTCCCTTTGTGAATATAAGATTTTAATTGTTCTAATCCCTTCCCTGTTGATTTCTTGCTACAATTTTACACAGCAGCAGGTCACCTCTTCCCTTTCCCAGAAATACATTAGCACAATGCCACAGTCCTAAATAATGTATTTTTTAATTGACTGAGAAAAAAAGAAAAGAGGAAATCAACTCTGAAGTTCAAGGACCTAAAAATAGTCTTCCTGAAAGGATACACATTTACTCATTGGAAGCTAATGTTAATTAGCTTTGCTTTCACGACTAAGAAACAAAGTCTCAAGATTCCATTTTTAAGAATCCTTATCTACAAAGAATCAACACATTGATTTGAGAATACAATTTATCTATAGCTAAAATCAAAAAAATTGGAAGGAAAATTTTTGTACTGCTTGGTCACTGGAAGTCAGTACCTAATATACACTTAGATACTTATAAAGGACTATTTTCTCTAATATGGTTCATATGAAAACTGCATTGACTGAGATTCAAAGAACCTTAATTTGAGTCCCTGTTCAGTTGATAACTGCATGATTTTGAATAAATCATTTAATTCCATTGGGTCTCATTTTTCTCCTCTGTAAACAGTTGTAAAATAGTTGAGGATCCTCTCAGTAAAACCATTTTATGATCGTATAAAATAAGTCTTTAAATACCTCTTAATAAAACATATATACTTTGTGTGTGTTTTATTAAAAATGTGGAGATAATATAAAGCTGTGCTGTACATTAGCTACCAGCCACACATGGCTATTTTAACTGAAAATGATTAAAAACAAAATAAATCCAGTGCCTCAGGTACACTAGCCACATTTCAGATGCCCAAAAACCTGTACATGGCCAGTGGTTACTTTAATAGAGAGCAAAGATAAAGAGTATTTCCATCATCACAGAAAGTCCTACTGGGCAGTGCTAGTATAAAGGGACAGAAAAAGTACTGTATAATCATTGTAGAGCTCTAAAATGAATGTTTGTTTCATTCCTTCAACTGACCATTCCAACAGACATCAATCCATGTATCAACATGCATGGGTAGTTTTCAGTCAGTTGTAAATATGTCTGCTTTTTACCATTAACCCACCAACTTTCCCCTTTTATTCATAAGAATGTCATGAGAGGTATTATCAAATGACTTGCTGAAATCCCAAGTGCCCAATGTCTGTTGGAACAGACAAATGTAACTCTGCTGAAGGAAATAAATAGAGGAGAAAAGGCTCTTCTGTCATGGTCACTTATTAAACTTTTGCCAGTCCCTCCTGCCACCTTTTCTAAGCAATTAGTGCCATGCTGACTGATCTCCTTTCAATTAGAAAAGAAATCAAACTATAGATACTTCTCTTCTTTTTCTAGTGTCTCTCATATGTCCCTGGACTCCTCAAAGATCACTGATGATAGTCCAGCCTTTTCTTTGTACCCATGGCCATAATTAGTACAACTCAGATGATTTTAAACTCAGTTAAAATGAGGTATTCCCTGTGAATTTCAGCATTCCTTTCTATGAATGTTCTACTTATTCAATTTTGAAAATAATAATCCCTGCCAGTTTTTCCTCTTTTCTCTGTAAGTTCAGCTTTTTCTTTTTTCTGTTAGTGTTACACCATTAGAACCCCCTTCCTACTCTTCTTTCTCTAAGCAACTATACATAGAATTTTGTTCATTTTATCCTTAGAATTTTTTCTTGCAAATTTCAGTAAATCTTGCAAATTTTTTCTTGCAAATTTCAGTAAATCTTCCTATCTGCCAGACTCATTATACTCATCCTTAGTTACAATAACCTTGTGTTTGTTAAGACCTTCAGTTGCAAGAAGCGGAAGTTCACTTGAGCTACTCTAGCAACAGAAGTTTAAGAATACATGGATATGGGGGGCACCCAGGTGGCTCAGTTGGTTAAGTGTCTGACTCTTGGTCTAGGCTCAGGTCATGATCTCACAGTTCATGGATTTGAGCCTTATGGGCTCTGTGCCATCAGCACAGAGCCTGTTTGAGATTCTGTCTCTCCTTCTCTCTGCCCCTCCCCTGCTTGTGCACAAGCACTCTCATGCTCTCTCTTTCTCAAAATAAATAAATAAATAAACTTTTTAAAAAAGGTTTCTTTCTTTATAAGAAGAAAAAAGAAGAAATGGATATGCCCACCCAAAGGGGTTATATTCATGTATATAAATATATATGGTATATATAAATACAGCCACTTTAGTCAGGAAGGACTAAAACTAGCAAGAGTAAGATTGTTGGATTTCAAAGAAGCCAAAAGTATTAGTGGGTAAACGAACTGATAATATAAGGAAAGTAGGAAACAACAAAAAGTTAAAATGAAAATATTTACTTGAACTCATACTCATAAAAATAAACATTTTTTTCAGACGTGTCACTATCAAGAGTAACTCAATGGAAGTAGCAGCCCTTTTATACCCTTCAAGAAAACTTACAATGGGTTTAGAAATCCATTGTTTCCAGGGCACCTGGGTGGCTCAGTCCATTGAGCATCTAACTCTTAATTTCAGTTCAGGTCAAGATCCCAGGGTCATGGGATCAAGCCCCACATTGTCAAGCTCCATGCAGAGTGTGAAGCCTGCTTCTTAAGATTTTCTTTCTCTTCCTCTGCCCCTCCCCCTACTCTGACATGTGATCTTTCTCTCCAAAAAAGAAAAAAGAAATCTATTGTTTCCCAAAAAGTAAGAATTGCTTCCAAGAAATCTAGAGGACAAAAGAACCAGTTTAGAGGTTTCTCACTGACCAAGCTTTATCTATTTGAGCAAATAATAATAAATTGAAATAAGCTAGATGTATAAAAAGCCATGACCCTATAATGATACTCAGAAGAGAAAATTAATGTAAAGAATACCAAAATGTAGTGATACAAATGTAGAGTGAATATGATAGTTGAACTTTTATTGATTTTAACAAATTTGAAAGAAATAATACATATAGAGATTTATTCTTCTGGTAAGCATATGTCTGTCTATAAATTATACATATGTATCAGCTTCTCTCCATGTCAGCAGGAAAGAGTGAACTAATGCATGTGAGCCAAAGAGCATTAGAAAAAGTAATATCCATGCATGAATAGACAGAACAAATCTGCATGGTTCACTGTTTTGACCAAGTAGAATGAAAGCCCTGAAGCTGATTAGTTCTGACAACAGTATATGTTCCAAGATGATCAATTAGCCCAACATTCTAAAGAAGCAAGAAAATTACACATAATCACATCTTTACCTCTCAGGGAATCAAACCTGTAATTATAATAAGTATACTAATTATAATAAATTATAATAAGAAATACATATTTTATATCAAACAATCATGGCAATATGGTGAGTTATAAACCTCATGCTATATAAAATAAAGAACGGATCATTTGCCAAAAAGGAAACAAAATTTTACTTCTTCCTTGCCAATTTGGATGCCTTTTATTTCTTTTTGATGTCTGATGGCTGAGCTAAGACTTCCAGTACTATGTTAAATAACAGTGGTGAGAGTGGACATCCTTGTCTTAATCCTGACCATAGGGGCAAAGTTCTGAGTTTTTCCCCACTGAGGATGATATTCACTGTGGATTTTTCATTTATGGTCTTTATTATGTTGAAGCACGATCCCTCTAAACCTACTTTGTTCAAGTTTTTTATCATGAATCGATGTTGTACTTTGTCAAATGTTTTTTCTGTATCTACTGAAAAGATCACGTGGTTCTTACCTTTTCTTTTATTAATGTGGTATATCATGTTGATTGATTTGTGAATAATGAACCATGCTTGCAATCCAGGAATAAATCCCACTTGATCAAGGTTATGATTTTTTTAATGTATTCTTGGAATAGGTTTGCTAGTATTTTATTGAGAATTTTGCATTCATATTCATTGGGGATATTGGCCTGTAGTTCTCTTTTTAGTGGTGTCTTTATCTGGTTTTGGTATCTGGGTAATGCTGGCCTCATAGAATGAATTTGGAAATTTTCCTTCCTTTTCTATTTTTTGGAATTGTTTGAGAAGAATACATATTGACTCTTCCTTAAATGTTTGGTAGAATTTGCATGTGATGCCTTCTGGCCCTGGACTTTTGTTTTTGGGAGGTTTTTTTTATTATTATTATTGATTCCATTTCTTTGCTGGGTATCAGTCTGTGCAAGTTTTCTATTTATTCCTGCTTCAGTTTTGGTAGTTTATATGCTTCTAGGAATTTATCCATTTCTTTCACATTGTCTAATTTGTTGGCATA
Organism: Panthera leo; assembly: GCF_018350215.1. Taxonomy (NCBI): domain Eukaryota; kingdom Metazoa; phylum Chordata; class Mammalia; order Carnivora; family Felidae; genus Panthera; species Panthera leo. The sequence goes on from NC_056680.1 coordinate 45,850,256, forward strand.
TAGTTTTTCATAATATTCTTTTATAATTGTCTGTATTTTGTAAGGCTTCCACATCAGTAATGATGAAAGTAAAACTTTCATTATCTGAAAATGACATGATAGTCTATAGAGAAAACCCAAAAGACTATGCCAAAAAACTGCTAGAACTGATACATGAATTCATTAGAGTTTCAGGATACAAAATCAACCTACAGAAATCTGCTTAATTTCTACATACCAATAATGAAGTGACAGAAAGAGAAATTAAGGAATCAATCCCATTTACAATCGCACCAAAAACAGTAAGATACCTAGGGATAAACCTAATCAAAGATGTTAAAGAACTATACTCTGAAAATTATAAAACACTGATGAAAGAAACTGAAGATAACACAAAGAAATGGAAAGACATTCCATGCTCATAGATTGGAAGAATAAATGTTATTAAGCAATGTACACATTTAATGCAATCCCTATCACAACATCAATAGCATTTTTCATAGAGCTAACAAACAAAATTTGTAGGGAACCCCAAAGATCCCAAATAGCCAAAGCAACCTTAAAAAAGAAAAGTAAAGCTGGAGACACCAAAATTCAAGACTTCAAGTTATATTAAAAAGCTATAGTGATCAAAACAGTATGGTATTGGCACCAAAATAAACACATAAATCAATAAAACAGGACAGAAAACCCAAAAATGAACCCATAAGTATATGGTCATTTAATCTTCAGCAAAGCAGGAAAGATTATCCAATGGGAAAAAGACAGTCTCTTCAACAAATGGTACTGGGAAAACTGGAAAGCAACATGCAGAAAATGAAACTGGATCACTTACAAACACCAAATGCAAAAATAAATTCAAAATGGATTAAAGACCTAAATGTGAGACCTGAAACCATAAAAATCCTCGAGGAGAACACCCAGGCAGTAACCTCCTGACATTGGTCATATCAACTTCTTTCTAGATATGTCTCCTGAGGCAAGGGAAACAAAAGCAAAAACAAACTATAGGGACTTCATCAAAATAAGAGGCTTTGCACAGCAAAGGAAATGATCAGAAATGCTGTATGCATAAACTGTTGGGACTTCATCAAGATAAAACGCTTCTGCACCGTGAAGGAAACAATCAACAAAAGTAAAAGGCAAAATTTGGAATGGGAGAAGATATTTGCAAATAACATATCTGATAAAGGGTTAGTATCCAAAATATGTGAAAAACTTATCAAACTGGACACCCAAAAATTGAATAATCCAACTTAAAAAATGGGTAGAAGATATGAATAGACATTTTTCCAAACAAGATATACAGATGGCCAATAGACATATGAAAAGATACTCGACATCCCTTATCATCAGGGAAATACAAATCAAAATTACAATGAGCTATCACCTCACACCAGTCAGAATGGCTACAATTAACAACACGGTAAACAGCAGGTGCTGCCCAGGATGCAGGGAAAGGGGAACACTCTTACACTGTTGGTGGGAATGCAAACTAGTACAGCCACTGTGGAAACAGTAAAGAGGTTACTCAAAAAGTTAAAAATAGATCTACCCTTCCATCTAGCAATTGCACTACTATGTTTTTACCCAAAGAATACAAAAGTACTATTCAAGAGGATACATGCACCCCAATGTTTATAGCAGCATTATCTACAATAGTCAAACTACAGTAAGAGACCAAGTGTCCATCAACTGGTGAATGGATAAAGATGTGGCATATGAATGAAATCCTGGGGTGCCTGGGTGGCTCACTTGGTTAAGTGTCTGACTCTTGATTTCGACTTGGGTCATGATCTCATGGTTCATGAAATCGAACCTCACATCAGGCTCAGTGCTGACAGCCTGGAGCCTGCTTGGCATTCTCTCTCTTCCTCTCTTTCTGTCCATCCCTTCCTCACATAATCTCTCTCTCACTCAAAATAAATAAACAGTTTTTAAAAAAGAATGAAATCCTGTCGTTTGCAATGACATGGATGGAGCCAGAGAGTATTATGCTAAGTGAAATAAATCAGTCACAGAAAGACAAATACCATATGACTTCACTCATATGTGCAATTTAAGAAACAAGCAAATGAGAAAGGGGGAAAAAAGGGAGAGGCAAACCAAGAAACATACTCTTAACTATAGAGAACAAATTGATGGTTACCAAAGGAAAGGTGGGTGGTGAGATGGGTTAAATGGGCTATGGGGATTAAAGAGTACATTTGTGAAGAGCACCAGGTGCTCTATGAAAGTGTTGAATCACTATACTGTATGCCTGAAACTAATATTACACTGTATATTAACTAACTAGAATTTAAATCAAAAAAGAAACATAGAATAGGGGCATCTGGGTGGCTCAGTCAGTTGAGCATCCCACTTGATTTCAGCTCAGGACATGACCCTAGAGTCAAGGAATCAAGCCCCATATTGGACTCTGTGCTGACAGTGTGAAGACTGCTTGGCATTCTCTTTCTCCCCATCTCTCTTTGTCACTCCCCTTCTTGTGTTCGTTCTCTCTCTCTCTCAAAAATATTTTTTAAGAAAAAGAAAGATTAAAAAAATAAATCAAGTCTCAACAAATCAAAATCGACAGGAAAAAGATAAGATTCAATTCATTTAAAACACAAACTTATACCCCAGCTTGTCTGAGATAATATTTTTAACATTTATATTGGTAAAATTACAAAAACAATTTGAAAAAGATGTACAAATTTATCTGATTGAACATATGAAACCCTAAGAAATTGTCATTGCTGAAACCAGTAAAAAGAGATGAAGCCAAAAAATAAAAACAAAATTAATCAGAAGTTATTATTAGTTCTTATAACTGTCCTCGGTAAAGGGGACTTAAGAAGATCTGTAATTATTGTTATTATGTATGTTTCCATCTGCTGTTTCAGGAATTTGAAGTAAAGAATCAACCACAGTAAATTCATAATAGCAGTTTAAGTTGTTTGAAGGGCTTTAATCAAAATTTTTAATCAATATCTAAATTCACTCAACAAAAAATAGTTTCCTATATAAATAAGTAATAAATGATAACAAATAAAAAATGAGCATTAAACAAAATACAAAGAATAGTGACAGTTCCTTCCCAAGCTCAAAAACCCATTGACATTTTTTTCTTTTTTTTTTCAATATATGAAATTTATTGTCAAATTGGTTTCCATACAACACCTAGCGCTCATCCCAAAAGGTGCCCTCCTCAAAACCCATCACCCACCCTCCCCTCCCTCCCACCCCACATCAACCCTCAGTTTGTTCTCAGTTTTTAACAGTCTCTTATGCTTTGGCTCTCTCCCACTCTAACCTCTTTTTTTTTTTTTCCTTCCCCTCCCCCATGGGTTTCTGTTACGTTTCTCAGGATCCACATAAGAGTGAAACCATATGGTATCTGTCTTTCTCTGTATGGCTTATTTCACTTAGCATCACACTCTCCAGTTCCATCCACGTTGCTACAAAAGGCCATATTTCATTCTTTCTCATTGCCAAGTAGTATTCCATTGTGTATATAAACCACAATTTCTTTATCCATTCATCAGTTGATGGACATTTAGGCTCTTTCCATAATTTGGCTATTGTTGAGAGTGCTGCTATAAACATTGGGGTACAAGTGCCCTAATGCATCAGTACTCCTGTATCCCTTGGGTAAATTCCTAGCAGTGCTATTGCTGGGTCATAGGGTAGGTCTATTTTTAATTTTCTGAGGAACCTCCATACTGCTTTCCAGAGAGGCTGCACCAATTTGCATTCCCACCAACAGTGCAAGAGGGTTCCCATTTCTCCACATCCTCGCCAGCATCTATAGTCTCCTGATTTGTTCATTTTAGCCACTCTGACTGGAGTGAGGTGATATCTGAGTGTGGTTTTGATTTGTATTTCCCTGATAAGGAGCGACGTTGAGCATCTTTTCATGTGCCTGTTGGCCATCTGGATGTCTTCTTTAGAGAAGTGTCTATTCATGTTTTCTGTCCATTTCTTCACTGGGTTATTTGTTTTTCGGGTGTGGAGTTTGGTGAGTTCTTTATAGATTTTGGATACTAGCCCTTTGTCCGAATATGTCATTTGCAAATATCTTTTCCCATTCCGTTGGTTGCCTTTTCGTTTTGTTGGTTGTTTCCTTTGCTGTGCAGAAGCTTTTTATCTTCATAAGGTCCCAGTAGTTCATTTTTGCTTTTAATTCCCTTGCCTTTGGGGATGTGTCGAGTAAGAGACTGCTACGGCTGAGGTCAGAGAGGTCTTTTCCTGCTTTCTCCTCTAGGGTTTTGATGGTTTCCTGTCTCACATTCAGGTCCTTTATCCATTTTGAGTTTATTGTTCTAGCATCAGCAATCAGACAACAAAAGGAAATCAAAGGCATCCAAATTGGCAAAGATGAAGTCAAGCTTTCGCTTTTTGCAGATGACATGATATTATACATGGAAAATCCGATAGACTCCACCAAAAGTCTGCTAGAACTGATACATGAATTCAACAAAGTTGCAGGATACAAAATCAATGTACAGAAATCAGTTGCATTCTTATACACTAACAATGAAGCAACAGAAAGACAAATAAAGAAACTGATCCCATTCACAATTGCACCAAGAAGCATAAAATACCTAGGAATAAATCTAACCAAAGATGTAAAAGATCTGTATGCTGAAAACTATAGAAAGCTTATGAAGGAAATTGAAGAAGATATAAAGAAATGGAAAGACATTCCCTGCTCATGGATTGGAAGAATAAATATTGTCAAAATGTCAATACTACCCAAAGCTATCTACACATTCAATGCAATCCCAATCAAAATTGCACCAGCATTCTTCTCGAAACTAGAACAAGCAATCCTAAAATTCATATGGAACCACAAAAGGCCCCGAATAGCCAAAGTAATTTTGAAGAAGAAGACCAAAGCAGGAGGCATCACAATCCCAGACTTTAGCCTCTACTACAAAGCTGTCATCATCAAGACAGCATGGTATTGGCACAAAAACAGACACATAGACCAATGGAATAGAATGGAAACCCCAGAACTAGACCCACAAACATATGGCCAACTCATCTTTGACAAAGCAGGAAAGAACATCCAATGGAAAAAAGACAGTCTCTTTAACAAATGGTGCTGGGAAAACTGGACAGCAACATGCAGAAGGTTGAAACTAGACCACTTTCTCACACCCATTGACATTTTAAACAGTATGTATTCTTCTATGTCATCTCATCTCTTTGCTTGTGTATATGTTTCATTCTTTCTAACTGGCTTTCTATGCCCTTCAGTAAATAAGGCAGAGAGAAGATGGCTGCTCAGAACTCCCATGTTCCTATACTATATGGTTCCAGACACAGAGAGAAACTCATTCTCTCACTAATCAGTGTCTAGGGGGAAAGGATTCTTTCTAATAATGGTTGGGCCAGATTCTCTTCCCAGTTCCAACTTGCTGTTCCCAGAAGGTACAATTACACTGTAGAAAGATGGCTGCCAGGAAGTCATGTCCACAGACACAAGAAAAGGCCAAGGACATCACTGTAAGATGGAAAGATACCCCCCAAGTATCTCTACTTTATCCCAATAAGCCTAAACTGGTAAGAGAGCACTCTCTGACTTGCTGCCTTTTCTTTGGATCCTAACACCTTTTCGTTTTGAAACTATCATAATTAGAACTGTTTTTGAGAACTAGCAACACTGTTGAACCATCTTTTACCTCAAAATCCTCTGAGGATTTCTGGTATCTGACTTCTTAAATTCTGGGGTTCATATCTGACTCTGACCAAACTTCTCATCCCTATTGCAAACTCAAAGAAGTATCAGTAAATTTCCAACGGTGTACTAGGGCCTAAAAGGGCAATTTAATTTAAATAAGAACAGAGAAAGCAACATATGTCTCAATAATTGTACCTTCAAAAGCTAGATCATAAAGTCAGAAATTCCACATGCCTTTGTCTAACCAATTCACATCATTAAATTGATGGTTTAATAAAATCTAGCAATAGAAAAGAATGAATAAATATAAATAAAGAACATAAATGACAGATTCTGACTTCACTGATGCCATTTTCCCCATTTCCATGAAAATAATAGCAGTTATAAACCATTATGGAGTTCCACTAATATGCTTTCAGACTACATGACAGTTTTATATTCAAAGTTACTTCCTCTGTAATTTCTTAAACTAATTAAACTTCCTAAAGGTAACTGAGGTAAAAGAGAGCAGAAAACTATTTTTTTCTTATTGTTTATTCCTTAATTGCACATGTAATGAGGCAAAACCAAAACAGTGCACCTTGAAATGTGTTTTTTAATGAGGCCTTTCCATGGCTATAGTACTAATGCTTTTGTTATTACTGGGTATTGCTTTGTGGCTAATACTTCACCACCACGGAAACATCCATGATCAAAATAGACCTGATGTTCATTAATGGTGTCTTTTGCAAATTAAACTTGAGTTAGGACAGCCAGGCTTCTAGATAATGTATTAGAAAATGTTCATTTTATACAGTAATCATCTCACTAAATTACATAAGTCAATAGGCACTTGAAAAATTTTAGCCTCAAAGCAAGCTATTTATTCAATACAAGACATATTTTGCATTTTCAAAAAAAAGTATGTGGTAAATAATATTTATTATAAAAATAAATATTTTCATTTAATGCTTTTTTGAAAGCCTTCGTTAGTATTATAGCCATATAGCATTCATTCATTCAGGATCTGGTAGGCCTACATTTGCCATAGTATGTCAAAGTAAGAGAAAAAGAGTCAATTACAATAGTATGCTAGAGCTGACTTATATTGGCTGGAGAGTGCGAACTGGTACATTGTTAGGAATTCTGTAAGTTACTTGTTAAATAACAGCCATTAGTAAAAGTTAAAGTAAATACTCACCAAAGGAGGAACAGAAGGGAACTTCCTCAACCTAAAAAGGGCATCTGTGAAAATTCTACAACATCATACTTAATGATGAAAGACACTTCTCACATTCAGTGATTCACACTGGTGCATTGAAACTGATTGTGGTGAGAGTATGTATACCTCAGAAATCAGCAAATGCTAAAAAATCTTGGTTTAAATTATCATTTTCTTGATAACTAAACTAATAATAATACAAATGAAACATAGAAGTTCATTATGCACAAGAAGTTTAGGAATTATCCTGCCAGTATTTGAAAATTATGACCCAATTCAGCAAAGAAATCATGGACATTACTGACAAAAGAGTAAATTTCCAGCACATGTCCTCCTGTTTCACTTTCATATCATTCATTATTATACATGAAAATATCAGCCAACATTCATGTCAGAACTACACTCATTCATCAACTGCAACCACAACTTGGCTATGAATACAAGAATTTGGAAGAAAATCAATGAGAGCAGTCTGTGTGAATCAATTGACTGTATGAAATTTATAATAAAGAATATTGTATATTTTATTATTAATCATAAATTGGGTGTTACATATCTTTATGCCAATAAAATGTATAACAAACTTGTGTTCATAGATATATACATATATATAGTATATATGTATATATATATATATATGCACTTTTTTTGGAGATCCAGTTGTATTCATTTACCAGCACATAACTGGTTTTAGTGTTATTTTCTTCAAGGAAACAGGTCTAGAATTTTACAAACAATTGCACAGTTTGTCTAGTTGTACAACTGGGCTTAATCATTTCTAGATATAGAAGTTATGTTGACAAGAAAATGTTCCCTCTTTAAACTTCCAAGGTCTCCATCTTTTCCTAAAAAGTTATATGGACCAACTCTGCAATGACTCCAGCTTACTGTATATAGACAGACTACAGAATTTATTTGGGCTTTTTGAATGTGTACACTTGGCATATGTACAAGAACTGTTCTGAAGCACTTCGGGTGGCTCAGTCAGTTAAGCATCTGACTTTGGCTTAGATGATGATTTTGCAATTTGTGAGTTCGAACCCTGCGTCGGGTGCTGTGCTGACAGCTCAGAGCCTGAAGCCTGCTTCAGATTCTAGGTCCCCTTCTCTCTCTGCCCCTCCCCTGCTTGTGAGCTCGCTCTCTCTCTCTCTCTCTCTCTCAAAAATAAACATTAAAAAATTTTTAATAAAAATTAAAAAAAAGAACTGTTCTCTTTTACCCACTCAGATATTCCAAAGGGCCACACACCCATTGCACAAACCCAAGATAGAGTTATAAATATACTAGGGCATTTCTGAAATCTCTTAACTCATTTCTTTCAGCCCTTATTAGACTACTATTCCCCCGACTTAAAACTCTTGACTCCACACCCTAATTCTAATGCTAATCTTAGGCCTTGAACTGGAATTTATCCTAATTTCCATGGCAGTTGATTCAATTCTCCATGGGATACCTGGGCATGGCTTTCCCCTTCTAGAATTAACACCTTACTGGTTTTCCAAAATTCTAGACACTGACTTAAATGTAGTAACATGCGCTTCTATTTTCACATCAGATGCATTTGCAAGCCTTCCCTGGGGTTTCTTTCGTTTCTCCCAACCAAAATTTCTTTGATCATTTTTAAAAGGATTCAGAAAACTGCCTCTTACTCTGTTCTTATATAACTCCCTGCTACCCCAACCTAGAATGCCATCATTTGTCTATTTTGGTTTTCAAAGCAAAGTTTAGCATTTTGTCAAGTATGAAAAATCAGTGCACTCTGAAATCATCCATTCTTTGCTTTCCTACTTAAAGAGGAAACATATTTCTTTGTCCTGCAATTTATAAACTACTTTTCTCTTTTTTTTAATTTTTAATATTTATTTATTTTTGAGAGAGAGAGAGTGGGGGGGTGGGGAGGGCCAGAGAGAGGAGACACAGAAACGGAAGCAGGCTCCAGGCTCAGAGCTGTCAGCACAGAGTCTGATGCAGGGTTCAAACCCACAAACCATGAGATCATGACCTGAGCTGAAGTCAAACACTTAACCAACTGAGCCACCCAGGTGCCCCTATGTGTGTGTGTGTGTGTGTGTGTGTGTGTGTGTGTGTGTGTGTGTTTAAAGTTTATTTATTTATTTTGAGAGAGAACAAGAGAGACAGAGAGAGAGAGAGAGAGAATGGGAGGGGTAGAGAGAGGAGAGATTGCATTGATAGAGATTGTACCCTACTTTTTATTTTTCTATTCTTATACCCCTATGTAATTTTTTATGCCACTCCTTGACTATAACTAACTCTTGTACTTCTTTGAAACAATGTGACACTATTTAGTACATTTCTCTCAAGGATTTCAAATTACATTTTTATTAATATAATATTTAGTTTTACTGTCCCTTTAGCAGAGAATAGTATAGCTTGTCCCCCAAAGGAGAGGGATACCCTTAGAAAAATAAAAACCAACCATAAATGAGAAACAAGTATGTTTTTGTTTTGTTCAATGAACATCCTAAAGTTTTTAAGAAACTGAGATTGTTAGTCATTCTACTGTAAAGATTAAAGTCAAAGTAACATAAGAGGAATAAGAATAGGGAAGAGGAAAAAATACGGCTCCTAGAAAAGAGAGAACGCTTGCATTTCTTGGTTTTTCAACCGATAAGCAAGTAAGAGACTGTTTTAATACATTCACTTGATGACCTTTAAAAGCATCCATCTTCATGTATGGCATTAGAAGCACATAATGAGATTAGTATTTAGAGATTGTTATAAGAATAGGTCAAGTTAGTCACAAGTATATTTTCATTTTGGTTCACTGTACTTTCTGTTACAGCATTTTACAAGGCAATGTGTGATTGGTTTCAAGGAAATGGAACAGTGAGAGTACTCCCTTGGCCTTTTATCTCATTTTCCCCCTCACTTGGTGGTAACCGTCAATTAGTATGGTCCATATTAGACTTAGGCATGTAAGTAAACAGAAGGTCTTTTGGAATGGCCTAGAGAGAGGAAACTGAAATCATCAGAATTTTCAGAATTTTCAGAAGATCTTTATTTTTTTTTTTAATTTTTTTTTCAACGTTTTTTATTTATTTTTGGGACAGAGAGAGACAGAGCATGAACGGGGGAGGGGCAGTGAGAGAGGGAGACACAGAATCGGAAACAGGCTCCAGGCTCCGAGCCATCAGCCCAGAGCCCGACGCGGGGCTCGAACTCACGGACCGCGAGATCGTGACCCGGCTGAAGTCGGACGCTTAACCGACTGCGCCACCCAGGCGCCCCTCAGAAGATCTTTAAGACTGTCTGCCAGTACATGAAAATCAGGGTATGCCTCCAAATCAACCTATTCATCAAGGGTCATTTCAAAGCCACCTCGGTCAAAAAGCTGACAACGATGATGGCTGCTGAAGTGATCTCTCCTTCCATAGAACACACGTATAGCACTTTCCTGGCACTTTAATCATAGGCATTGAAAGCCTCAACTATTTGGGTAAGTGGAAAGGTCCAAGCCAAGTGATTCTACTCAGCCAACCTGGACAAGCTTCTAGAAAACCCTGGGAACTGTGCTTCCTCAAAACAAAATAAAGGTTTGGGACCTCTCCCACTTGTCCATTTAGGATACCTGGGGTGGAGCCCTAGGAACCCATTAATTTTTAAAACCTGTTTAAGCAAGATCTGGAAGTGAAAAGTGCTGGAGCAGGAGCTGTGATTTCTTCTCACAATCTTCACCTACTATGTGATATTTGTAACTGTGTGCATGAATTACCTTGATATGCATTAAAAAACAAAACTCTCTCCAGGGTATTCTAATGTATAGGCAGAATTCAAAACTATTTGGATTGATGTGGTATTTCCCCCTATCCTGGGATATTGCTATCTCTTCCCCAAACTTTTCCACAGAATTGTTAGTGTGTTCTTATTTTATTTTGATTTTCATGAAAAAATGTGGTTTTTGTACCATTGCAGAATACATAGAATTGTGCCTTAGGTTTCCCAATTCACCAGCCTGATTCCATGCACCTTTGGCAGTTCTACATGTGTGTCCTGCAGTTCCTCTGGGAAGTTGGAGGAACATGTGATGCACTAATGTTTACCACATATGGCTGTATGGTCACAAGACTTCATCCATACTGAAGATTTACTAAAAGTAGGAACAGTGTCTTTTATCTCTGTACCTCAGTCTAAATTAGGAATGCCATGTAATTTTAATCCTCAATTACTTGATGAATTAATGAATAATATAAGATATAAAATGCAGTGATTGCTCATTCCATCTCCTTGCACACTCCACGGTGCCTAACACAATAACTTTGTTGCATTTAAGAACTATAAAATGCAGGCAAAAGTTAATCATTATTTTATGTGTTTGAAAAAGAGGTGCTTGGGAATTAGAGGACCTAATTGGGTTAAAGATCTTAATTTTTTTTTAAATTACAGAATTCTTCAGAATCTGATGAATGCTATGAGCAGTCTCCATACCCTCCAAACTATACATGTATTTTGAAGGGATTTGTAAATTAAGTCCCCCTCCAAAGTCATCCTGGATTCCAAATTAAGAGCCACTAGACTAGTTCGTCTCAAAGAACATCTAGCTCTAAAAACATACCCAGTCCTGGGACATGTGGATGGCTCAGTCGGTTAAGTGTCCAACTTCAGCTCAGGTCGTGATCTCACAGTTCTGTGATGGAGCCTCACATCAGGCTCTGCATTGACAGCATGGAGCCTGTTTGAATCTTCTGTCTCCTTTTCTCTCTGCCCCTCCCTTGCTCACGCATGCATTCTCTCTCCTCAAAAATAAATAAACATTTAAAAAATAAAAAATAAAAACATAAACAGCCATGAAGAAGGACCATGCTTACCAATATCAAGTCCCAGTAGGAATCCAGACACTCAACCAATAGAAACGTGAAAGGCCTCTAAGAGACTCTTAAATACAGAGAACAAAGTGAGAGTTTCTGGAGGGGAGGTGGTTGGGGGGATGGGCTAAATGGGTGATGGGCATTAAAGAGGGCACTTGTTGGGATGAGCACTTGGTGTTAACATGTAAGTGATGAATCACTGGGTTCTACTCCCAAAACCAATACTATACTGTATGTTAACTAACTTGAATTTAGATATATACATACATACATATATACATACATACATACATACATACATACATACATACATACATAAGAAAGGCAGTCACTTTTAAGATAAAGACTGCCCTGACAAAGTTTGGGACTCTCTGGAGGTAAGTGTCTCTCTGCAAAGAGGTTATTTATGTCCCCAAGCCTAGATCAGCTGTTTGTGCAGGGCTGGTAGAGGGGAAGCATGTTTGCCTCAGGAGTTTATTGCAGGCAAATTATCTCTGGAAAATACTGCTAGGGAAAGTGCTGACCAGACAACATCTATATTTACACAGTTAGATATTCATTAAAGCAGAAAATGCCCACTAAATTTAGAGAGCTGCTAAGTGCCAGATTCAAGAACAGACCAGTACAGAAAAGTTGGTTCAAATTTGTCCCAAGAGTGTACCAGGGATAAGTTGGGTTCCATGGCAGTAACTTCTCCCAGGTGACCCTGACCATAAGAATGTCAAATGTACCTCCAGGAAGCGAGTCTTGTTTTTTCCTAAGGGAACACAATAAGATGGTCAGATGGTAGGATTTGATCCAGTACAGTAGCAATTATGTCTAAAGAAGGAGTTCACTCTTCCTATTCCAATGCATCCCAATGAGAGTATTACAGCCTGTATTATCTTGACATAAAATGTGACCAAATGGCATTCACAAACCCCCCTCTGTGATAGGAAGTAGATTTCTGTGTACAAAGACCAGTTGAACTTACATTGAAGAGTATACAGAGAAAAGGGGGACTGATTTATCTTCATTCTTATACATATAAGAAATAACTAGGCCCATGGAGGTAGGTAACTTTCCCAAGGTCATAAAATTGAGAAGTTCCTAATTCTAAATCCATGAAATTCTTGCTACTCATATTTTAATTCAAAATGCAGCAGCAGCAGCATTTGGAAGCTCGTTGGAAATGCAGAATTTCAAGCCCCAAGCCAGACTTGCTGAAGCTTAATCAACATCCTAATAAGAGCCACAGAGAGATGTATGCATGTATATAATGTGTATGCTTAAGAAGCATTGTACCAGACAATGTGGCCTCCTCAATGTGGTCATGTTCTTATTGTTACGGTAACAGTTTGGGAGGCAGGAGAGAGGAAAGAATATTTACTTGAGAGATGAGAGGAGAGGTGTTAAAAATGTATGATTTAGAAAAATCTACGTACTTTGGAAGGGTTAGGGAAGATATGAAACAAATGAAGCATGGGAGCGTTGGGCCCTGAGGACACCGTAATCTTTCAAGCAAACAAAAGAAGATTCTAGAGGTGGGAGAAGAAGGCAAAAATGGAAGAAAGGGACCGGAGATCCTTCTTCTCAGTTTCCTCTACAGGTTTTATCTTTAGAAATACAAATGCATTTCAATACCAGCTTTTAAAAAAACTAGTACGATAAGTGAATGCTTACTTACTCATCATCCAAGTCAAGCACAAATGACCAGCTTTTTTCTGGGACTTGTAACTGATATTCAGAATGGTAATCCTATGACATGAGAAATCCACAGAGACTAATTTGATAAACCATTGTGTTTAGTATAATTTCAGTTACAAGTAAGTTTTACTTCATTGTAATTCCAGAAAAACTGATTGTTCATGTGTGATGGTTTCTTTTATTTTTAGCTAATTAAAATCCCCATTCCTAAAAGCTGAAAAAAAAAATCATTTTCAACGTATGAGAAATCTTAAAGCCACACATGTGATACCCAAATCATCTAGTTATCTCTGTTCATTGCTGGGTCCCCGAAGTGAGAAGAGTGCTTGACTTTGAGTAGGTACTAAGTAAATATTTGCTGAATGAATGAATGAATGAATGAATGAATGAATGAATCCCATGCAAACTGTCTTCCTAGCTTCTCCTGAACTGGAAACTCAGAAGCCTGTTACTTCATGGAGAAGATGTGCTTATTAAAAATTCTTTCCTTATACCCTGCCAAATTTTACCTTCCTGTAATTTGCAACCAACCACTCAAGTTCTGCTTCCTCTTCTATATGATGGACCTCCGGCTATAAGCAATCACAGTGACTTTCCAATCAACATATATATTACTAATGGATTAAACTCATTTCTGTACATAATGCAGGATTAATTCATGAAAGATATGAAGTTCATGGTCACAAGCTTTCTATACCTGTTTCAGGACTATATCAAAAATGTATGGAATACATATTTAAATCCCAATTCAGGGGGTTTGAGGACTTTGAATTTCATGATGAATCATTTCTAGTCGTTCTGTACACAAGACAATAAGGACAGAGGACAAGCATGAATCAGCACTGGAAAAGTATTTTAAGATACTTTTCTTAAAAGGCTGCCTGGCCCACTTACCTCTCCATTCCCACCCATCCCCTCCTACTCCTTTACGTACAGTTACAAAGAACCTCACTGATTCCAAATCCCTGAGTTCAATCTTCAAGGAGGTATATTATGATTGGTTTCACGATGGGCTAACAGAGAAGGAAAATCCATTGGGATCTTCTCATTGTATCGACTTGGTCTCACTATGAAGCTCCATTTATTCCAGCAGACAGGTACTTGATCTTCATAGGTCCTTAGAACACTTAATGTTCTGCCTAACACCTCCAGCAAAGGCATTTTACCTAAGAACCTCAAAACTGAAAGCAGATTCAGAGAAGGCAGATTCACAAGTGTGTTCCAAGGGGATTTCAAAACAAATCTGCAAAAATGGGGGTGGGAGGCAGAAGGATGAAAGTGGGAAAATAAATAAGGCAGGATGGAGGGCAGTGGTGAAAACATGCAGAAATAAACAGATAAAGTGAAGATGGAGTAAGGAGCAAAAGGAGGGACGCCTGAGAGACTAAGAAGGAGGTGAAGAAAAAAGAGGGAGATTGGAAGCTACTCTAAGGAACGATGGAAGGTGATCGCTCCTCCAGTAGAGAGTTGGGAGCGAAAAAGGTAAATGGAGACGTCTGTAGCATATTCCAACCTTCTACATGTAATCAACACTGTCATCATATGAAAAACCAGAAGAGCAAAGTTGGTAGTTTTGAACACCACCACCTCTTGGAAGATCAGAAATCAAGACCCACATCAATCATCTATCCTTTCATATTACAGATGAAGAATCTGAGACCTAGAGAATGGAAGTTTCTTAATTCAGAGAAGGAGCTGACTGGTACCAGAGCTGAGATAATAAATGCCTCACCTAAAAAGTTGTTTGTTAACAAAATTTACAGGCTTTTTCCAGCCTTTTTGGAAACAACAAAAGCAAAGTGCCAAGGCTGCATAAAAATTATTTTAGGAAATAAACCGTGACCATATATAATGACTAACTTATTGCTCTGTGGAAGCAGATGCTTCCTTTAACAGTTGTGATGGAGGATGGAGATAAAAAGAACTAGCACCACTAGCCCCTTTTACTATGTTCCCAAGCCAGCAGAATGATCACACCAAACAAGGACTCAAATCAGGGGTGGAAATAGTCCTATAATAAGCAATAATTTCCCCTTCCCTGATCTTAAGTTAGCGAGCTTACCATTAGGGCTTCTAAATATGATGCCTCAGCAGGAATCAGTTAATGACACTTTTTTTTTTTCCACCTCAAGATAAGCAGCTCTGTACTTTGCTAGGAAATCTCACTCAGCTCTATTCAGGGAAATTGAGGTCGGAAGAAATATAAGCCTCCTTTGGCACATTAAAAAAAATAAAGCATTTTTTAGCTAAGTTTAATCACAAGGTTTAATATCAGCATTTCCACACATAGGTATAGCTCCTACCCACTCCTCTGAACAAACATTTCTTTTAATCTAATCTGAAATCTTCAAATGCAAAATTAAATTCTGCCCAAGCTAATCAGGCAGAGAAAGCTGGTGAAACAAGGGATGAGATAAATATCTTTCTCTTAAGCCATAATAATTTGCAGAATTTCTCACCCAAGAGATGGGGGTTGATTTTTATTGACAGTTTTGATATAGAGATAAGCAGTGTTTCATGGATTGTTTTTATAGGAGTTCTTTGTTTCAGTTTAGTGGGTGGGAAAGCAAGCACTAATATTCTGGGTCGGAGGGCTTAGGCAGGTGAGCTATTTCCCAGAATCATTAGAAAATTCCTGCCTTACAGGAAGCCATTTTATGAGCAAGTGGATAAGTATATGCATGTTTCCTTAGCCATGAGAAAAAGATGGGGGGGGGAGAGGGAGGGGGCACACCTAGAGCAGCAGTGAGGAAACTTTCCTGTAAAGGGCAAGATGGTAAATATTTTAGCCTTTGTGGGCCATACACTTATTATTTCAACTACTCAACTCTTCCACTGCAGCTTGAAAGCAGCCCGAGTGTATAAAAAAAAAAATGGGCAAGCCTGTGTTCCAATAAATCCTTATTTACAAAAACAAGTGACAGCTGAATTTGCTCTGTGACCTGTGCAATAGTTCGGCAACTGTGGGGTAAAGGGTTATCAACTTCTTAAACTAGATGTCTAGAAACACATTGAGTAGAAAACAAAATCTTTTTTTTAATATGAAATTTATTGTCAAATTGGTTTCCATACAACCCCCAGTGCTCATCCCAACAGGTGCCCTCCTCAATACCCATCACCCACTTTCCCCTCCCTCCCACCCCACATCAACCCTCAGTTTATTCTCAGTTTTTAAGAGTCTCTTATGGTTTGCCTCCTTCCCTCTCTGTAACTTTTTTCCCCATCCTCTCCCCCATGGTCTTCTGTTAAGTTTCTCAGGATCCACATAAGAGTGAAAACATATGGTATCTGTCTTTCTCTGTATGACTTATTTCACTTAGCATCACACTCTCCAGTTCCATCCACGTTGCTACAAAAGGCCATATTTCATTCTTTCTCATTGCCAAGTAGTATTCCATTGTGTATATAAACCACAACTTCTTCATCCATTCATCAGTTGATGGACATTTAGGCTCTTTCCATAATTTGGTTATTATTGAAAGTGCTGCTATAAACATTGGGGTACAAGTGCCCCTATGCATCAGCACTCCTGTATCCCTTGGGTAAATTCCTAGCAGTGCTATTGCTGGGTCATAGGGTAGATCTATTTTTAATTTTTTGAGGAACCTCCACACTGTTTTCCAGAGCGGCTGCACCAGTTTGCATTCCCACCAATGATGCAAGAGGGTTCCCGTTTCTCCACATCCTCGCCAGCATCTATAGTCTCCTGATTTGTTCATTTTAGCCACTCTGACTGGCATGAGGTGGTATCTGAGTGTGGTTTTGATTTGTATTTCCCTGATGAGGAGCGACGTTGAGCATCTTTTCATGTGCCTGTTGGCCATCTGGATGTCTTCTTTGGAGAAGTGCCTATTCATGTCTTCTGCCCATTTCTTCAATGGATTATTTGTTTTCTGGGTGTGGAGTTTGGTGAGTTCTTTATAGATTTTAGATACTAGCCCTTTGTCTGATATGTTATTTGCAAATATCTTTTCCCATTCCATCGGTTGCCTTTTAGTTTTGTTGATTATTTCCTTTGCAGTGCAGCTTTTTATCTTCATGAGGTCCCAATAGTTCATTTTTGCTTTTAATTCCCTTGCCTTTGGGGATGTGTCAAGTAAGAAATTGCTGTGGTTGAGGTAAGAGAGGTCTTTTCCTGCTTTCTCCTCTAGGGTTTTGATGGTTTCCTGTCTCATATTCAGGTCCTTTATCCATTTTGAGTTTATTTTTGTGAATGGTGTAAGAAAGTGGTGTAGTTTCATCCCTCTGCATGTTGCTGTCCAGTTTTCCCAGCACCATTTGTTAAAGAGACTGTCTTTTTTCCATTGGATCTTCTTTCCTGCTTTGTCAAAAATTAGTTGGCCATACTTTTGTGGGTCCAATTCTGGAGTGTCGCTTCTATTCTGTTGGTCTATGTGTCTGTGTTTGTGCCAATGCCATGCTGTCTTGATGATTACAGCCTTGTAGTAGAGGCTAAAGTCTGGGATTGTGATGCCTCCTGCTTTGGTCTTTTTCTTCAATATTACTTTGGCTATTCAGGGCCTTTTGTGGTTCCATAGGAATTTTAGGATTGCTTGTTCTAGCTTCGAGAAGAATGCTGGTGCAATTTTGATTGGGATTGCACTGAATGTGGAGATAGCTTTAGGTAGTATTGACATTTTAACAATATTTATTCTTCCAATCCATGAGCATGGAATGTTTTTCCATTTCTTTGTATCTCCTTCAATTTCCTTCATAAGCTTTCTATAGTTTTCAGCATACAGATCTTTTACATCTTTGGTTAGGTTTATTCCTAGGTATTTTATGCTTCTTGGGGCAGTTGTGAATGGGATCAGTTTCTTTATTTGTCTTTCTGTTGCTTCATTATTAGTGTATAAGAATGCAACTGATTTCTGTACATTGATTTTGTATCCTGTGATTTTGCTGAATTCATGTATCAGTTCTAGCAGACTTTTGGTGGAGTCTATCGGGTTTTCCATGTATAATATCATGTCATCTGCAAAAAGTGAAAACTTGACTTAATCTCTGCCAATTTTGATGCCTTTGATGTCCTTTTGTTGTCTGATTGCTGATGCTAGCACTTCCAACACTATGTTAAACAACAGCGGTGAGAGTGAGCATCCCTGTCGTGTTCCTGATCTCAGGGAAAAAGCTCTCAGTTTTTCCCCATTGAGGATGATGTTAGCTGTGGGCTTTTCATAAATGGCTTTCATGATGTTTAAGTATGTTCCTTCTATCCTGACTTTCTTGAGGGTTTTTATTAAGAAATGATGCTGAATTTTGTCAAATGCTTTTTCTGCATCAATTGACAGGATCATATGGTTCTTATCTTTTCTTTTATTAATGTGTTGTATCACATTGATTGATTTGTGGATATTGAACCAGCCCTACAGCCCAGGAATCCCACTTGATCATGGTGAATAATTCTTTTTATAACCTGTTGAATTCAATTTGCTAGTATCTTGTTGAGAATTTTTGCATTCATATTCATCAGGGATATTGGCCTGTAGGTCTCTTGAAAACACAAAATCTTATGCTTAGAAGGACACTGTTGCAAGAGTCGAGTCAACTGTACATTTAGTTACCCAAATTCAACAAGAGAGAAGGAAAGAGAAAAAAATAGCAACTGAATAACATAAAATGCTAACCTACCATTGCGCCTAATTGAACCTATGCCTGTTGCAGGAGAAAGACCTATGATAAGAGGAGAGAAATTTCATGTTTCTTTAGTCACTTACCTTTCCTAATTCTGGCCCACCTGGTCCTCAAGAACTCTGAAACTCTCTCAAACTCTCATCACATGAGCACTGTGCCCAGAGGGTGATGTTCTAGTTGTAATGTTTGAAGACACTATATCACTTTCTTGCTATGGCACTCATAAATTACCTAAATCAGTGTCCAACTAAAGAAACAGCAGTCATCTCCAAGGCTAGAAGACAAAGCAGGAGCATTTAACCTATTGACAGAGTTTGTGGCTTTCCATGATAGTACCTTCATGACAGATTTTCAAGGGTGTTTGTAACTGCTGACCTTAAAACCCTAGCTCAGCATAAAACATAATGCCAGTACATATACCCCAGTCTTATTCAATGCTTGAAACCCCTCTACTGCATCCTCACACAATTCAATGAACAATTACTGATGAAATAACTATTATAATAGGAAACTAATGACTTCTTGAAGTGACACATTCCTTCTTTGGACCACTTTATTAGGAACTTCTTCTCCAGATGGAGCTAAAATATCTGTCTTCCCAAAGGTTTGTTTGTACTATGGATAATCCCCAAACAGAAAGTAACCACCCACCTGGCACCACTGAAATCCATGGCCAAATATTATCATTTTCAAAATTCACTAGTACTGAAATTTGGGGTAAGGAATTTTGGGTATTTCCCATATATGGGGTTCCCCCCTTAACTATGAATTTTCAATCCTATTTGGTGCCAAGAGGTAAAGCAGAGTAGGGGTAGATACAGCCAATAAAGTTTTACTTGTTTCAAGTGGTGCTGTGTCTGAACAATTTATTTATCTGTTCTGCCTATGAGAAACTCATCACTTCAACAGGTTCATATTTATAATAGTGGATTTCATTCGGATGTCTTAGACATTTAACATTTAGCCTTTGGAGACTTAGTTTGCTGATTTATAAGTTTAAAAACAAAAGAATGTAGTGTATTCCACTGATGAACAAGTCAGTAGAATTGTTCTGATAATTATCTCAACAGTGATACCAGTCCTCTATGCCCTGTTAAAGGGAATAGAATTAGACTACTCCAACCATAAATGACCTTCCCATGTAAGCATGGTAACTACCTATTTCTCTCATATGTCATCAAGATTGAAAATGATCCTCTACTTACTAGGTGGTTTCTGAAACCCTGCTAATGGGAAATAATGCCTTTTGTTCCCTGTTTCAGGGATTAGCATGATTAAAATATAAGCATTTATTATCTAATTTCATACAAATATCTATATAGCTGATAGATTAATCCTGAGATTAACCTTGGGCCACAAAAGTGAGTAAAGATTAGAATAATACTTAAGTACTAAACTGGTACAGAGGGCAGTATGAAGAAAACAGAACTAGAAGAATCTGAATGCTTAAAATAAACTTAGACTCATTTATAAGTTAGCCTGGGACAAAGCAATGAGAAATGGGGAAGGAAGAAAAGGATTGATCCAAGAAGACATTTGGCCATTTATCAGATGGTCTAGAAGGGTAATCCAGTTTCTAAAACAGAAGTAACAGTATATGGATCCACTTCATAACCCACCTCGCAGACTGGTTTCAGCACAAACCACTTTTACATCTTTAAATCAAACTGCCTACACCCTGATGGACCATGCTTCATGTGGCCCATGGCCATGCTGAAGGCAGTAAGAACAATTAGGGATCCTGCCCACTCTCTATACTCTACTGTATCCCACCCCACCCCTCAAACAAAACCTTGGAAACTCAACTCCAAAAGCACTGTTGAGTAATATAACTGTTACTGATGGATTCATTGATAGAAGGAATATTTCTAGAATTCTCTCCAAACCCCTAGTCTCTCTCCTGGACAACTGCCCCAGTTTCTCCAATTTACATTTTCACCAGAGTTACTTAAAATCCTGTTATCTTGCAATCTCCACCTAACACAAAAAAAGGTAGTTGTATTGCATTAGTCAAGCAAAAACCTGTTCTTAACCAAAACTTGCTCTTCTGAGTATTGAAAAGTAAGGCCCTGCTAGGTTATCTCTACAGTCCCAGATGATCTTCACAATGCTGGTGGGAGGCATTGAGGTCAGAGTTTCATCCTCATTTTATTACCAAGGAAATCTGAGCCTAGATTAGACTTGCTCAGAGTCTCAGATCCAATTGTGTAATTTGAGTAATAATCCATCCATTCCTTCCTTCAACTTCAAAGAATCCGGTAGTGCACTGATTGCTAGTGATCCAAGTCTACTTAAGCATGATGACAAATGCTACTCAGGAGTAAACATGCAATGGCACAGTGCCCAGCCTTATCTGAGGAGTCAAAAAAGGTTTCTTTAAGGAAAAGATGACTCCTGAAATAGGATGCTAGAGAAGATATGGAGGTATTAGGTAGGGCAAGGATATTCTAGAGACAATTGACAGCATGTGAAGCCATGAGAGCAGATTCTGGGCTTGACTTTAAATGTTTCTATTCTCCTTCACAAGCCATCACATAAAATAATCCTAATCCCTGTGATACTCACCCCACCAAGAAACCACTAGGAAGCTCTCCACTCATCAGTGGAATTTCTCATGACATCCATCCATTTCTTATTTCATTCATTTAACACTTAATGAATTACCATTCTAACATAAATAATAAAATAGAGAACATGTATTGAGCACCTACTATGTGCCAGCCATTTTATATACACTACCTCATTTGATCTTGCCACATACCTGCAAGGTAGGGACTATCTCCATTTTTTAATGAATAAATGAGGTTAATTGCCATTAAGTTCGTTGTTGAAGGCCACACAACTATGGAGTAAATGAAATAAAATTCAACCTTTGACTCTATAGATCCCCCAAACTTGGGCTTTTTCCAGGATTTCACACTGCCTCATTCATCTACTCAAAAAAATATTTGTTCATTGCCTACTATGTGCTCTCTGCTATGGAAAACAGGCCCAGAGACTCAGAATTTTAAAATAGGAAATTTCTAAGAACTTCATTGTAGAAAGCAAAGACAAAGTTGCTCATCTGCCAATAGCTAGGCAACCACCACATCCCTTTCCAGCGCACATCAAAATTACTTCTTTCTTTTATACATGAGTGCAACTTAATAAGTAAGACCCTCTATGAAAATTGCCTTGTGGTCATCAGGGAAGGAAAGTCATTGTGAACCCAAGTAGGTGAAAGACCTATGACACTCAGCAGATGGACCTTTCAGTTTTATGTTAGCAAACTTCAAAAAGGTCATTTGAAAAGAACACAGATGACATTCATTCAAAGGGGTGACAGAATTTGTCTAGGAAAACATTAGACACCTATCACCTTGTTGAGACCTCAACTTTCTTTCTGTAACTCCTGACATGAAGCATGCTTTTGTGATGGAAACTCTGGCTTTTTCCTTACTTCTCGGGAAGCTGACATCTAGGCTGCATAAGGCACTCTGTTAGGGCTCATAGACAGAGGGAGAAAGTCCTTCCATGTGACCTTTCCATGCTAGACACTGACTAAGGAGCTTTTGAAGCAAAGGGAAGAGATGAAGAGACCACTTCTTCCCTCCTGGCATCACTAAGTTATAGAAAGGCCATGTTCATGCTGAAGAAATAACAGCTGTACAAACTGTGACATCCAAGGTTTACTGGTGGTGGCATCTTCAGAACAATTTAATGTCTGGATTTGGGGGATAGCTTCAAACCTTGTCTCCAGACTTCACAAAAAATCTGTGTTCCACAACATTCATTTAACAAACTCATGCTTATCCAGCTAGATTCAGCCTCTGTCTCTTGCAGATAGGAACTCTGATGCAAGGGACATTTGCAGGGTTGGTCTGCTCAGAATCATTTAGCCTTTTCTTTTAGGAATATCACAACAAAAATCAGTTTGCCCATCACAGAGTCTCCCCCTATGTTTCCTTTCCACATACACTCTTTACAGTTGAGCACCAGACTAATCATTGTATCCTGTTCTCCTGAATACAGGAAGTAGTCCAGGTGTGACACATGACCCAAGCTGGGCCCAACAGTCTGACTGGGGATTTTGTTTTTTATCTGCAAGTAAGAGGGAAAACTTGTACACCAGAGGATAAGAGCAACTCAGCTTGTGAAATGTAAAATGGCAAAGTGCCATTGCATTCTTACCAGCATAATGTCAGCACACCTGACATAAGGGTTCTTGAAGAATGGAAGAAAAAAGTCATAGGTAGTTTAATCTGGCCTGACCCTCTCATTTAACAAATGAAGAACTCTAGGCCCAGAGAGGGGAAGAGACTTATGCAAGACTACATAGCTTTTAGAAGCCAGAATACAAATTCTCTCCACCTCTTATCAACATTTGCACACCCTCTCTCTATCCCCTACCATAATTTAACCTCATAGCACCAATTATTACTTAATCTAGGTTATATTGTATTTACTAGAAGAGGCTAGACAAAGGCAGGTTTTGTTTTCTACTCCATCTTCAGTGCATGGACAGTATCCAGCATAGAGTAGATGCTGAATACATTTCCTAAATAAATTAATAAATGAGTTTTTCCTAGTTCCCAGTTAGTTAAGTGCAAACTTGAGTGATCAATGCTACTGGTTATAAAATGCATGTATCTTCACCTGCAAATACATACCATGATGAAAATATGTTTGGGGCCTATTATGTTTTTCAAAGTTGATCCAGAAAGAAGCCTTGGACACAGTTTACCTGAATCTTTGAGTACCTAAAGCATCCTCCAGAGTCTGGAGACCAAATTCTTACATTTCATTCTACTAGCTATGAAAGTAATCAGTAATCCCCTTGCTCTCAGGTGTGTCCACCCATTTATTTGCCTGGTGTTTGGTCTCCTCACAGGGATAATTCGTAGAACAATAATTGGTTGTTTAGCATCACAGACCTCTCCAATGCCATATACTCCCTTCTCTAGCTCACCACTAGACCAACTCCTTGGGTATCCTTATCATGTTCTTGGAGTTGGTTTCACTTAATGGAAGGCGCCTTTCTTTACTTTTCCCTCAACTCCAGATAGTAGTAGCTCATAGCAGTCAGTTGAGACTGCTTTCCAAATGGGTATTTATTACTTGTGAGATTATGATGGAGTATTTATCAACACTCTGGTCATCATCCTATGTACCTGTCATGCAGGAAGAAGTAATTTTCTCTGTCCTCAAAATATTTTTAAATCAATAGTTCTGTTTTATGTCATAATATTTTACCCTCAGGGTCACTTTCTCAGAATCACTTGTATCGTTGGCAAAGCATGAAGTGAAGGGCAAGTGTTGACTTCTAGAACATCCTGCAATAATTGGCCTATGAACTTTCTCTGCCCGGTCATTGCCCCTCTAGTTATCAGGAAGATTTATGTTCTGTGCCCCTTATCACGCTGCTTATCTCCATACATTTATCTATTTGTTCCCCTTTCCAGGATGAAGCCATCAGAATTTTAAGTTCCTTCTGCACAAGTGACCCAGAGAGGCATCTATTAGTAGTTGCTTCTGTTACAACAGATCTAGACTCTGGAATTGACCATTTATTTCCATTTTGTCTCCAGGCTAAAAACTATTCATCTTTCTGTGCACTGAGACCTAAGAATAATATTTCCATGCTTAAGTCATGTGTCACATATTGTATTCTGCATCTGCACTGTCTGGGTCTGGTAGTCCTGCCCAATACCTGAAGTAGGCAAGTTGAACAGATTACAGGAAAGCATTGATTTCATTTAAGCTAATGCCCTAATTGCTAGACAACCCAGGGGAATTCAACCCAATTGAGTTCAATTCAAGGAACATCTTCCCTGTGCCAAGGCATCTCACTAAGCATCCTTCACAATTACCAAAAGCCAAAAACACAGTTTCTGCCTTCAAGGAGATTATACTGGTCTATATGTTTATATAAGTAACCATAAAAATACAAGGCAGAATGTGGTAAGTTACAATGAAGATCTAAATAACAGTTTTGAAAGGTAGTGGAAGAAAACTGAAAAATGTAGAATTTTTCACAAAGCCACAAACTCATTATTTTAGAGCCCACAGCTAGCATTCTAAAAATTGTTATTATTTAGCCCAAGTGGGCCAGCCAAAGGGAGAAGAATGCCCAGATGGATCAAAAACTTATAAATGTCTTCTATAGAGTCACTGGATATTGAACTAAGCAGCAACCTAGAAAAATTCACTGCCTCTCCCTACACCAAGGAAATGTAGCCACCATCTTTTTCCCAGTAGAATGGCAGGATTTCTGTCATTACATTTAGCTCACTGAACAGAAGACAAAAACATTCAAACCACCAATTCCCTCTCCTTGTTTTCTTCATACCAAAAAGCAATCTCAATCTTCTTTTTTTTTTTGTAGTATTTATTTTTATGCAGATTCTAATTGTCAGAAAGAAAAAATGAAATGAAGGAAAAAAGAAAGGAAATGAGAAGAAAAAAGTAAAGAAAAAGTGGTGTTTATTAAGATTCGCTAAAGACTTAAGAAAAGCTATCAAGTCTAAATAACTCTTTAAGACCTATTATAGGTTCTTCCTTCAATGTCTTTGGAAACATTTTGGTTTTCCAGCATGAGCTTCCTGGGGCACTTTTCTTGGGTCCATTTCCTCAGACATATCTGTACAGGGACAGTCTTTCAGCTCCTTTGTATGGAAGGAAATTGAGGGTTTAGGAAATAAGTTCAAGACACAATCAAAAAAGAACCTAGGTTTCCTGATTCTCAGTCCATGTTCTTTCAACTCTACCACTCCACATCATACATGAGGATCAAAATTCATGGTTGGGTTTAATCCTGTTTCTTAATTTCTAACATGAGTCTCCTGATTAAGAGCCATCATCCTATATTTTTCTATGAATTTCCTTCTAAAATATGGATGGACATTTTTTTCCCCATTTCTGAGACAGCCCTTCCATGGAACACACGTAAGCCAGTACTGAGAATCACCTGTGGGAGGCCAAAAAAAAAAGTCAGAAAACTGTCAGAACCACTGCTTGTCTGATAGATAGCTCGATGGTAGCAGTGGTAAGTCAGACAACACACTAAGCTCATTTTTTCTGCAGGGAGCACAGCAAAAAGGTCAAAGAAGCAAATCATGGGATTTGACTTGCATTTTTCTGAGCAATGATGAGGCAGTAAGTCTCTTACTGCATACTTTCTAGATATAAGGGAGAAACAAGCAGGCATCTGTTCCTCACTTGCTTCTCTGAAAGCCCAGCATGAAGTGCAATATTACAACAATGGAGAAACATAGTCTTGCACAGTTCTGCCCAGAGTCTTTCACAGGAGTATTTAATGTGCTCACAGAGGATTAAAACAATCTTAGGCACCTTTCAGTGACCATTTTCCAATATACAGAGCCTCTACTTTCACGAAGTTTATAGTGTAGCAGACTATTTCCCTTCAATCAGGACAAAGGTGATTCTTAACAAGACTTAAAAGTGACTCCTTTTCTATACAGGATCACCATCTCAGTATGGTAGATTTTAGAAACAGTGGACTTATTATTATCCCAATCCTGCCCAAAGCATGTGCCTTAAACTTCAATTTAATTATGTCTCTACCTTGCTTTAAAACCTTTAATGACACCAATTTGCCCAAGGATGAATATGAAACTCTTTAGTCTGAAATTTGGGGACTTCTGTGATCAGAAGATAGACAGGAGATCTGCCATCCTAAGCACCAGTTTTACTGAACAACAAAGGTGATCTAATCATTAAACTATTATATAATAGGTGCTCAATAAAAGTTTTGTGAAAATGAGTTACAAAGAGAGATAAAAATACCGCAGTAGTTAAAAACATGGGCTTTCTCTCCATTTATAATATGTACACTTTTTTGTACACATATTATACTTCAAAAAAAAAGATTTTTTTTTTTTGTAGTGAGTTTTCAAACTAATTTGAATGGACTGAAATCCTTTCTTTGCCACTTTCTGGTCATGACATTGAGCAAGTCACTTCATATTTCATCTCTCTAAGCCTCATCTGTAAAAAGAAGATGCTGCAGGGGTGCCAAGGTGGTTCATTCAGTTAATCCAACTCTTGATTTTGGCTCAGGTCATGATCTCATGGTTGTGAGGTCAGGCTCTGTGCCAGGTTGGAGCTTGCCTAAGATTCTTTCTCTCCCTCTTCCTCTTGCCCCACCCGCCTGTCAAAAAGAGAGAAAGAGAGAGGGAGAGAGAGAGATGTTATAGTACCAAGTTGGTGTTAAGGATCACTGAGATACATATGAAGTACTTAGCATAGTGCCAAACACACAGGAAGAACTTATCAAATGCAGCCATTGCTGTTAGTATCGATGAATGAATGTTCATCTCCACATCAACTCCGAACACTTCCTTTCATTTACTGAGTACATGCTATATGTCAAGAAGTATGTTAGATGTTGTTCTAGGAAATTGTTGGTCAAATTCCTGTTCATCCCTCCTCATATTTGCTATACAAGTAATAATCTTGTTTTCTCTTTTGGACTATTGTTTCTTTTATTAAAATAAGGCAAAGTGATCACTTCACCTTTCCCAAAGGTAACTGTTACATTTTGTAACAAGTGGAACTGATAAAACTTGCAACTTCACATGCAAAGATTCCTTCTAGAACAGTTGTTATTAAGCCTTAGTTCTCCCTATTATCACTGTTAGGGGTTGAACTGCATCCCCCTGATAATGAAGTTCTAACCTCTCAGTACCTGTGAATGGGACTTTCTTTGGAAATAGAAGTTTGTAGATAATGAAGTTAAAACAGGTCATTAGGGTGGGTCTTAATCCAAAATGATGGGTATCTTTATAAAAAGGGGACACAAAGACACACATGCCCAGAGGAAAGAGAACTGAGTTTTAAAGAATGACTGTGTATGTTAAACTCATTTTCTGGCTCAAAACATCTGGGTTAGGGCCTGATCATTTGCATTTCTAACAAGTCCCAAATACCAAACTTTGAGAACCATGCTTTAAATATACACACAGCAGATGGACCCAAGAAGACTAATTTAAAGGAGAGGGGCAAGGAAGAGCAGTTTAAAAACTGTGTTTGATTTTGAAAAAGAAGAACAGATTTGGGCAACTTACACTACCTGATTCCAAAAAAAAAAAAGTTTTTTTAACATTTATTCATTTTTGAGACAGAGCACGAGCAGGGGAGGGGCAGAGAGAGAAGGAGACACAGAACGGGCTCCAGGCTCTGAGCTGTCAGCACGGAGCCTAATGCAGGGCTTGAACACACAAACTGTGAGATCATGACCTGAGTCACAGTCAGACACTTAACCGACTGAGCCACCCAGGCGCCCCTATACTCCTGATTTCAAATTTACTATAAAGCGAATAACTGAGTGTGGTACTGTCATAATGATAGACTAGTAGATCAATGGAACAGAATAAAGAGTTTAGAATTAAGCCACCACATATACAGTGAACTGATTTCTGACAAAGATGAGAAGGTAACACAATGAAGAAAAGACTGTCTTTTCAACAAAATGGTGGTTAGAAGAGTTTGATATCCAAAAGCAAAAAAATATGAACTTCAGTTCATTCCTCACACCATACACAAAAAAGGACAACAACAGCTTTTTCTTCATGGTTTGTAGGAATGATAACTCCAGAAGCAGATTAAGTCACACACTGGTGCAATGTTTATACAAGAAAGAAAATATAAAAGAAATTTGACGGTGGAGGAGCCAAGATGGTGGAACAGCATGATAGTTTTCTGTGTGTCTCGTGTCCATGAAATTCAGCCAGACCAACACTAAACCATCCTGCACACCTAGAAAACTGATCTGAGGATTAACACAACAATCTGCACAACCTGAACCACAGAATTCAGCAGGTACACAGTACCTGAGGTGAACTGGGAGACAGAGAAGCCGCAGAGGGCAGGGAGCCACTTTTGCATATGGAGAGAGGATGGAGGGGCGGGGGGAATATGGGAAAAGCACCCTCCCCCAAAGCAGCTGGAGAGAAAGTGGAAAAGTGGAAACAGCCACAGGGACTGAACTAAAAAGGGAGAAAGGAGAAAGGAGAAGGTTTAAATTCCATTAAGACTATAAACAGGGGAAGCGTAGAGTCTGAAACACTGCAGCACAATACCTGGCAGTGCTCTGGTGGGGTGAATCCCCAGGAGCAGAGTGGAGTACAGAGTTCTTCAGGCCACACGGGGAGAGGCGGTTCCCCTGCTGGAAGGACACCTGCTAGAGCCTGTGTGGGTCCCCAAAGGGAAGGCCTCAGTGACCCAGGAGAACAACCGCATTCGCTGGTGCTGGAACAAGGTTGTTAAGGGTGAAGCCTGGTGCCAGATGTGTGTTATGATTTGCCATAGTGTCTGAAACGCTGCTGCTACACTATCTCACGAACTTTTTCTAGGGCAGGCTGGCACCTGGCCGCAGTTTCTGGGCATCAGAAGCAGCACAGTCCCACAATCATTTCTGGATGCAGCCGGCACCTGGCCATTGCTCGATGAGACCCTCCTGCAGATGGGCAGAACAGGTTAAAGCCACAGTCCCTCAGAAGTAAGGGTTTGGTAAAAACAGTCGCATCTGGGACAAAATTTAGGAGGGAGGTGCTGCCTGGAGCTTGGTCACGGACTGTGTAAAAGTGGGGAACAGACGGAAGCCGAACACAAAGGACAGGTGAGAAATTATTGATTGGGGACAGCAAAGTTCCAATACTAGAGACTGGGTAGCTGGGTGATGCCATTTTCACTGCTCCCACACATGTGCATACACACCTACAAGTGCCACAACAATCCACCCCAGGAAACTAAGCAGTGCCATCTAGTGGAGAATATAGCCATTACGCTAAGCCCTGCCCAACTGGGTCAACCTCACTTTTCAGGAACACAAGTCTCTCTGCCTGCTTAGTTTATGAAATATAAAGTGCTTCATAGTTTGACTTGTAGGGGAACACAAAGTAATTTCAGTAGTATTTCAGTGTGTTCACCAATCCATCTATTCAATTTTCTTTCTTTTCTGTTTTTTTTCTTTTTTTTTCTTTTTCATTTCTCTTCTTTTTCTTGAATACAGAAAGAAAAAATTCATTTTTATTTTCAATTTTTTTATTATTTTTTTAAATTTACATCCAAATTAGTTAGCATATAGTGCAACAATGATTTCAGGAGTAGATTCCTTAATGCCTCTTACCATTTAGCCCATCCCCCCCCTCCCACAACCTCTCCAGTAACCCTCTGTTTGTTCTCCATATTTAAGAGTCTCTTATGTTTTGTCCCCCTCCCTGTTTTTATTTTTGTTTCCCTTCGTTTATGTTCATCTGTTTTGTCTCCTAAAGTCCTGATATGAGTGAAGTCACATGATATTTGTCTTTCTCTGACTGACTAATTTCACTTAGCATAATACCCTATAGTTCCATCCACGTAGTTGCAAATGGCAAGATTGCATTTGTTTTGATTACCGAGCAATACTCCATTGTATATATATACCACATCTTCTTTATCCATTCAGCCATCGATGGACATTTGGGCTCTTTCCATACTTTGGCTATTGTTGATAGTGCTGCTATAAACATGGGGGTGCATGTGCCCCTTCGAAACAGCACACCTGTATCCCTTGGATAAATACCTAACAGTGCAATTGCTGGGTTGTAGAGTAGTTCTATTTTTAATTTTTTGAGGAACCTCCATACTGTTTTCCAGAGTGGCTGCACCAATTTGCATTCCCAATTTTTATTTTCAATTTTTATTAAAAATATTTTTCCTTGGGGCACCTGAGTGGCTCAGTCGGTTAAGCAGCTGACTTCAGCTCAGGTCATGATCTCGCGGTCTGTGAGATCGAGCCCTGCGTCGGACTCTGTGCTGACAGCTCAGAGCCTGGAGCCTGTTTCAGATTCTGTGTCTCCTCCTCTCTCTGACCCTCCCCCGTTCATGCTCTGTCTCTCTCTGTCCCAAAAATAAATAAATGTTTAAAAATTTTTTAAATATTTTTCTTTAATTTTTTTCTACTACATTTTTTAGTTTTGTGTAATTTTTTTCAAATTCTATTTTACTTCCATCATTTCATTTTAGTCTACTTCAGTTTATTCATTTTTTAAAATTTTCAAATGATTCCCTTTTTTTTTTCTTCTTTTTTTCCCTTTTTTCTTTAATCTATCAAGCCCCTTTCAACACCCAGACCAAAACACACCTAGGATCTGGCATCATTTATTCGATTTGTGTGTGTGTGTGTGTGTTTATTTTTTTAATTTTAATATTTTTTATTTTAATTTATTGTTTGAGTTTAAATTTTTTTACCTCATTAATTCCTTCTCTCCCTTCAAAATGACAAAACGAAGGGATTCACCCCAAAAGAAAGAGCAGGAAGAAACAACAGCCAGGAACTTGAACAACACAGATACAAGCAAGATGTCTGAACCAGGATTTAGAATCACAGTAATAAGAATACTAGCTGGAGTCAAATAGATTAGAATCCCTTTCTGCAAATATAAAAGAAGTAAAAGCTAGTCAGGATGAAATAAAAAATGCTATAACTAGCTGAAATCTTGAATGGAGGCCACAGCGGCAAGGATGGATGAGGATTAACAGAGAATCAGTGATATAGAGGACAAACTTATGGAGAGTAATGAAGCAGGAAAAAAAGAGGGAGATTAAGGCAACAGAGCACGATTTAAGAATTAAACAAACCTGTGACTCATTAAAAAAGGAACAACATCAGAATCATAGGGGTCCCAAAAAAGGAAGAGAGAAATAGGGGTAGAAGGGTTAGGTGAGCAAATCATAGCAGAAAACTTTCCTAACCTGGGGAAAGACACAGACATCAAAATTCAGGAAGCACAGAGGACTCCCATTAGATTCAACAAAAAATGGACCATCAACAAGACATATCATAGTCAAATTCACAGAATAGGCAAGGAGAGAATTATGAAAGCAGCAAGTGAAAAAAAATCCTTAACCTACAACAGAAGACAGATCAGGTTTGCAGTAGACCTATACACAGAAACTTGGCAGGCGAGAAAGGAGTGGCAGGATATATTTAATGTGCTGAATCAGAAAAATATGCAGCCAAGAATTCTTTACCCAGCAAGGCTGCCATTCAAAACAGGAGAGATAAAAAGTTTCCCAGACAAACAAAAATTAAAGGAGTTTGTGACCACTAAACCATCCCCACAAGAAATTTTAAGGGGGACTCTCTGAGGGGAGAAAAGATAACAACAACAACAACAACAACAACAACAACAACAACAACAAATAAATAAATAAACACCAAAAGCAACAAAGACTAGAAAGGACCAGAGAGAACACCACCAGAAACTCCCAACTCTATAAGCAACATAATAGCAATAAAATCATATCTTTCAGTACTCACTCTAAACATCAATGGACCAAATGCTCCAATCAAAAGACATAGGGTAAAAGAATGGATAAGAAAACAAGATCCATCTATATGCTGTTTACAAAAGACCCACTTTAGACCTAAAGACACCTTCAGATTGAAAGTAAGGGGATGGAGAACCATCTATCATGCTAATGGTCATCAAAAGAAAGCCAGAGTAGCCATACTTATATCAGACAATCTAGACTTTAAAATAAAGACTGTATCAAGAGATGAAGAAGGGCATTATATCATAATTAAGGGGTCTATCCACCAAGAAGACCTAACAATTATAAAAATTTATGCATCAAATGTGAGAGCACCCAAATATATAAATCAATTAATCACAAACAAAAAGAAACTCATTGATAGTAATACCATAATAGTAGGAGACTTCAACACCCCACTCACACCAATGGACAGATTATCTAATCAAAATATCAACAAGAAAACAATGGATTTGAATGACACACTGGACCAGATAGACTTAACAGATATATTAAGAACATTTCATCCTAAAGCAGCGGAATATACATTCTTCTCCAGTGCACATGGAACGTTCTCCAGAATACACAACATATTGGGACACAAATAAGCCCTCAACAAGTACAAAAAGATCGAGATCACACAGTGCATATTTTCAGACCACAACGCTATGAAATTCGAAATCAACCACAAGAAAAAAATTTGGAAAGGTAACAAATACTTGGAGACTAAAGAACATCCTACTAAATAATGAATGGGCTAACCAAGAAGTTAAAGAGAAAATTAAAAAGTTCATGGAAGCCAATGAAAATGATAACACCACAACCCAAAACCTCTGGAATGCAGGAAAGGCAGTCATAAGAGGAAAGTATATACCAATCCAGGCCTTCCTAAAGAAGGAAGAAAGATCTCAGATACACAACCAAACCTTATGCCTTAAAGAGTTGTAAAAAGAACAGCAAATAAAACCCAAAACCATCAGAAGACAGGAAATAATAAAGATTAGAGCAGAAATTAAAGCTACTGAAACCAAACCAAAACAAAACAAAACAGGAGAACAGATCAATGAAATCAGAAGCTGGTTCTTTGAAAGAATTAACAAAATTGATAAACCACTAGCCAGTTTGATCAACAAGAAAAACGAAATGACCAAAATAAATAAAATCAAGAATGAAAGAGGAGAGACCACAACCAACACAGCAGAAATACAAACAATAATAAAAGAATATTATGAGCAATCATATGCCAATAAAATGGGCAATCTGGAAGAAAGGGACAAATTCCTAGACACATATATGCTACCAAAACTGAAACAGGAAGAAATAGAAAATTTTAACAGACCCATAACCTGTAAAGAAATCTATTAGCAATCAAAAACAAGAGTCTAGGGCCAGATGGCTTTCCAAATAGCAAGAGTCCAGGGCCAGATGGCTTTCTAGGGGAATTCTACTAAACATTTAAGGAAGAGTTAACACCTATTCTCTTGAAGCTGTTCCAAAAAATAGAAATAGAAGGAAAATTTCCAAACTCTTTCTATGAAGCCAGCATTACCTTGATTCCAAAACCAGACAGAGACCCCACTAAAAGGGAGAACTATAGACCAATTTCCCTGATGAACATGAATGCAAAAATCCTCAACAAGATATTAGCCAACTGGATCCAACAATACATTTAAAAAGTTATTCAGCATGACCAAGTGGGATTTATACCTGGGATGCAGGGCTGGTTCAATATCCACAAAACAATTAATGTGATAGATCACATCAATAAAAGAGAGCACAAGAACCACACGATCCTCTCAACAGATGCAGAGAAAGCATTTGACAAAATACATTCTTTCTTGATAAAAAACCCTCAAGAAAATAGGGATAGAGGATCATACCTTGATATCATAAAAGCCATATATGAAAGATGCAACAATGATATCATCCTCACTGGGGAAAAACTGAAAGCATCCCCCCTAACGTCAGGAACAAGACAGGGATGTCCATTCTCACCACTGTTATTCAACATAGTATTGGAAGTCTTAGCCTCTGCAATCAGGCAACACAAAGAAATAAAAGACATCCAAATCAGCCAGGAGGAGCTCAAACTTTCACTCTTTGCAGATGACACGATACTCTATATGGAAAACCCAGAAGATTTCACCAAAAAACTGCTAGAACTGATTCATGATTTCAGCAAAGTTGCAGGATATAAAATCAACATACAGAAATCGTTTGCATTCCTATACACCAACAATGAAGCAACAGAAAGAGAAATCAAGGAATTGATCCCATTTACAATTGCACCAAAACCCATAAAATACCTAGGAATAAATCTAACCAAAGAGGTGAAAAATCTATACACTGAAAACTATAGAAAGCTTATGAAAAAAATGTAAGAATACACAAAAAAATGGGAAAAGATTCCATGCTCCTGGATAAGAAGAATAAATAATGTTAAAATGTCGATACTACCCAAAGCAATCTACATATTCAACACAATCCCTATCAAAATAACACCAGCATTCTTCACAGAGCTAGAACAAATAATCCTAAAATTTGTATGGAACCAGAAAAGACCCCAAATAGCCAAAGTAATCTTGAAAAAAAAAAAAAAAAAAAAAACAAAGCAGGAGGCATCACAATCCCAGACTTCAAGCTATACTACAAAGCTGTAATCATCAAGACAGTATGGTACTGGCACAAGAACAGACACTCAGATCAATGGAACAGAATAGAGAACCCAGAAATAGACCCACAAACATATGGCCAGCTAATCTTTGACAAAGCAGGAAAGAATATCCAATGGAATAAAGACAGTCTCTTCAGCAAGTGGTGCTGGTAAGACTGGACAGCGACATGCAGAAAAATGAACCTGGACCACTTTCTTACACCATAAACAAAAATAAACTCAAAATGGATGAAAGATGTCAATGTAAGACAGGAAGCCATCAAAATCCTCAAGGAGAAAGCAGGCAAAAACCTCTTTATCTTAGCCACAGCAATTTCTTACTCAACACGTCTCTTGAGGCAAGGAGAAATTAACTATTGGGACCTCATCCAGAGGCAAAGCAAAAATGAACTACTGGAACCTCATCAAAATAAAAAGTTTCTGCACAGCGAAGGAAACAATCAGCAAAACTAAAAGGCAACCCACAGAATGGGAGAAGATATTTGCAAACGACAAATCAGATAAAGGGTTAGTATACAAAATCTATAAAGAACTTATCCAACTCAACACCCAAAAAACAAATAATCCAGTGAAGAAATGGGCAAAAGACGTGAATAGACACTTGTCTCAAGAAGACATCCAGATGGCCAACAGACACATGAAAAAATGCTCAACATCACTCATCATCAGGGAAATACAAATCAAAACCTCAATGAGGTATCACCTCACACCTGTCGGAATGGCTAACATTAACAAGTCAGGCAACAACAGATGTTGGCGAGGATGCAGAGAAAGAGGATTTCTTTTGCACTGCTGGTGGGAATGCAAACTGGTGCAGCCACCCTGGAAAACAGTATAGAGGTTCCTCAAAATGTTAAAAATAGAACTACCCTACAACCCAGCAATTGCACTACTAGGTATTTATCCAAGGGATGCAGGTGCCCTGTTTGGAAGGGACGCATGCACCCCAATGTTGATAGCAGCGTTCTCAACGATAGCCAAAGTATGGAAAGAGCCCAAATGTCCATTGATGGATGAATGGATAAAGAAGAAGTGGTATATATATATAATGGAGTATTACTCAGTAATCAAAAAGAATGAAATCTTGCCATTTGCAACTATGTGGATGGTACTATAGGGTATTATGCTAAGTGAAATTAGTCGGAAAAAGACAAATACAATGTGACTTCACTCATATCAGGACTTTAAGACACAGAACAGATGAAGATAACGGAAGGGAAGCAAAAATAATATAAAAACAGGGAGGGGGACAAAACATAAGAGATTTAAATATGGAGAACAAACAGAGGGTTACTGGAGAGGTTGTGGGAGGGGGGATGGGCTAACTGGTAAGGGGCAGTAAGGAATCTACTCCTGAAATCATTGTTGCACTATATGCTAACTAATTTGGATATAAATTTAAAAAATAAAATTAAAATTAAAAGAAAATTTAAAAATGAAGTTTGACAGATGTGATAACATAGTGTTGTGTGTCATCTACCCAAATTCTGTATTAGTATCACGGAAAAACTGCTGAGGCTTTGTCATGAAGACTGTTCAGTCTGAAAGAGGAGAAAACAAAATCTTAACTTCCAGTTCACACTTCAGCAAAAGGAATTATTCAAACATCCTGAAAGAGAGAGGATAGTCTATTTTCAAGTACTATTGAATGAACAACTTGCGCTACCAAACCAGCCCCTTCCCCACACTGCCGTGCCACCACCATGCAGAATTTTGCCAACTGCTAAGGATTTTGCCCCCATCAGCAGCAAGGAGTATTTGCAAATGCCCTGAGATCTATTCTAGGATTCTCTGATATACAGAGAAATCCCCTCATCGTGCATTTGTCAAAATGTTGGTCAGCACACAAGAGTCTGTAAGAGGTGAGTACCCAGGATGTGACATAAAGCTAAAAGTAAAGAGTTCATGGACTTTGAAGTGTTGGTTAAGTGATAGCTGGACTTGAGTTTCATAAATGTATCTGTAAGAGACAAACAAATCCAAAATCAGCTGAGTAATTCAGGCCCCATGATTTCGTCTAATTTAGACCAGACAATTAGGTCAAAAATAAGTTGACCAATTGTTTATTTGCCTGCCCTTAGGAAAATATGAATATATATGGTAAAGTACATAACTCTGGAGCAAGGAAACACAAAGAGGCAGAACCCAGATCTGCCCATGCGAAAGAAGGCTCCACACTTGAACTGAGTTTTAAGGAAGGACTGGTCTTCCAGTTACATGTACTTGTGAGGGAAAGTGGAGATAGAGCTGTGGGATGGGAAGTGTATGTTAAACTCAGGGAAGACCATGTTCAAATGTGAGAGTAAGTTCAAGAGTAAGCAAGTTCCTGGGGCACCTGAGTGGCTCAGTTGTTTAAGCATCTGACTTCGGCTCAGGTCATGATGTCGTAGTTTGTGACTCTGAGCCCCACATAAGGCTCTGTGCTGACAGCTCAGAGCCTGAAACCTGCTTCAGATTCTGTGTCTCCCCTTCTCTCTGCCCCTCCCTTGCTCATGCTCGGTCTCTGTTTCTCAATAATAAATAAACATTTAAAAAAATTAAAAAAAAGAGTAAGCAAGTTCTTGTGTATGTCAGAAACATAAGGTGCCAGAGCATGTGGTGAGAAATGAGACTGTGGTCAGACCATGACCTCCTTTTGTGCTCAGCTAAGGCAAGACTTTATCCTTATAATCACCTTTAACTAGAGGAGTGATGTTATCTAAGGTATGTTTCAGAAAGATCATGTCAAAGTCACTATGATGGTTTTGATATGGCAAAAATGGAGGCAGGGAGACAAGTTACAAGGTTTCTGTAAGAAACAGACTTCACATAGGACAGTGGCAATGAAAGAAGAGGGGAAAGAATTAAAAATACTTAAATCTAAACCTTGATTTGCTTTGAATTCTTTGAAAACCTCAGTCCACAATACTTACTGACCGATTAGACTTAAGGGACACGGGAAAGAAGAGTTTTCCCTTTGGGAAAGAATTGGGGCACCTTGGTGGCTCAGTACGTTAGTCACAATCTCACACTCCATGAGTTTGAACCCCATGTTGGGCTCTGTGCTGACAGCTCAGAACCTGGAACCCGCTTCGGATTCTGTGTCTCCCTCTCTCTTTGTCTCTGTCTCTATCTCTCTCTCTCAAAATAAATAAACATTTTTAAAAAAAATTTTAAAAGAAAGATGATACCCAGAATCAGGGATGACTTGAATCAGTCAACTGAGAGCCTGACTCTTGATTTTGGCTCAGGTCATGATCTCAGGTTTGTGGGAATGAGCCCCTTGTCAGGCTCCATACTGAGCATGAAGTCTGCTTGGGATTCTCTCTCTTCTTCTCTCTCTCTGCCCCTCTCCACTCACATTCCCTCTTAAAAAAAAAAAAGATCCCCACATTGCTGGCTTAGCAAAACAGAGTGAATTGTAGTGTCAGTGTCAATAGTAAAAACACAAGAGGAGAATCAGGTTTTGGAAAAAAGATGCTAAGGCTGATTTTGGACATATGTAGTTTGTAATGTCTGTAGCATTTACATGTGTGTTTTCTAGGTATACACTCAAAAATAGGGTCTAAAACCCAGCCAATAATAACAGCAAACTTCATTGAATCCTAGGCATTCTTCTAAGCACTTTCCTTGTACAACTCATTTAATCCATAACAACTCTACTATAAGATAGGTACTATTATTAGCTCTATTTTGCAGATGAGAAAGTGAGTTTCAGAGAGGTTAAGTGTCATGCCTAAGGTCACAAAGATAAAAGTGGATTTCAGAACCCACTCTATTTTTTATTTTTTTTAAAGATTTTTTTTTTTTTTAATTTTAGAGAGAGAGAGAATGACTGTGTGCAAGCATGGGAGGGAGAGATAGAGAAAGAGAATTTTTTTCTTTTTAATTTTTTCTTTTCCTTTTTTATTTTTTTACTTTTGAGAGAGAAAGAAAGAGAGAGCAAGCAGGGGAGGGGAGGAGCAGAGACAGAGGGGGACAGAGGATCCACTCTGTTCTGACAGCAGAGAGCCCGATGTGGGGCTTGAACTTAGGAATTGTGATCATGACCTGAGCCGAAGTTGGACACTTAACCAACTGAGCCACCCAGGTGTCCCTATAGCATTTCTTTTAGAAGCTAAATACTAGGTTGTGTGGTTTTATAGACCACCTAATTTCAGCCCTTATGCCACCCAAGCACCCCAGAATTCACTTTCTTAATCTCTCAGATATCCATCCCAACTCCCTCACTCTTCTAGTGGGAAACTGTGACTAACCCAAAGTCATGAAACTAGCTAGTATTAGCTAGATTTAGATTATGGTAGTCTGGAAATCAAATGTGGGTTCCCGGGGGTGCCCACGTGGTTCATTTGGTTAAGTGTCCACCTCTTGACTTCAGCTCAGGTCATGATGTCATGGTTCATGAGTTAGAGCCCTGTGTTGGGCTCTACACTGACAGTGCAGAGCTTGCTTGGGACCCTCTCTCTCCCTCTCTCTATCTCTCCCCTGTTCATGCACTCTCTCTCTCTCTCACACACACACAAAATGTTACTGGTAAGAATTCTGCTACTAAAATATACTTTTCTTTGAGTATTCAGTAAAAAACAAACTCATAGTTAATTGCCTCACAAAAATAATAATAATACATTTGGTTAGCTTTGGAGGTTGGAGAATCAAGTGAAAAGAGTGAAAATGTATTTTATATAAGTAACTGCTATCCATACCAAAAGATGTCATAGGAATTTCTTTTTACACAGAGAATAATGGAAGAAAAGACTGGTGTGCCACGAATAATGTGTCATATTGTGATCCCACATGGTGGGAGGGTAGTCCTCAGACTTATTTTGGTAAAAGGATCAGTTTTTGGCTCATTCAGCCTTTTCCTCAACTCTGTTGTTCATAACAGCTTTTGCTCAAGGGGGACCCCATCTCCCTACCCTCCTCCTTCCTGGTCACTGCAATGTCGAAGTTAACAGCCCCAGTCACTAGTTATCTGGGGGAAGATGGTTATTTAAAAGATGGCCTGAATGTCATTTTAAAACTGAAGAAGCAATAGAAATTACACCTACTTGGGGATTTCACCCTGTGTAAAAAGGTTGGATAGAGATGAATGGATGAAAGAAGATGTGAGCTTTAGTCTTAGTTCTGCCATTAGCTAGGGGTATGACCTGGACTTGTCACATAACCCCTCTGCATCTCGGCTGCTTTGTTTGCAAAATGAAGGCCTTGGATCAAATGACCTCCAAGTTCCCTTCCAGTTTTATGACTCCATGCTTTTACAAGACTCCCAGTACCTTCCTTATACTCAGGCAAAGGCACCCATGCTCTGGCACCCATGCTTTAGAGAGTCCCTAGGACCAAAAATATGAGCCTACCCTTGGTCCTGACTCCAAGCATCTAGGACACCAGAGTTCTCTGTTCAAATGGCCTTGACCCAGCTTCCAGAGTCTGCTGTCTGTAGAGGCTGAAAAGCGAGCTTGACCATGCAGGCTGAAGTATCCACTCACATGGATGGATATAGGGCTGGAGGGAGGAGGTACAGGATGTTGACTGGCTATCTCTGCTACCATATGCTGCACCAAATTCTGAGGAGCCCAGAACCTGGCTTTCCAAGTCATTATAATATTAATTGGTTAATGTAGGAGGATGAAGCTTACCTTATTTAATAGTTTGTTAGCCTGATTTACAACTTTTAAATATTTAGATATAGAG
This sequence comes from Panthera leo, assembly GCF_018350215.1. NCBI lineage: Eukaryota > Metazoa > Chordata > Mammalia > Carnivora > Felidae > Panthera > Panthera leo. The sequence continues at coordinate 45,890,890 of NC_056680.1, forward strand.
TGAGCAGGAAATCATTTGTATTGTTGCCCTGGGCCCTGAAAATATTAAAGGTTGCCCTAGAGATTCACCTGCAAGAGTCTAACACTTCAGAGCTCTATAAGTTTCAGTTAAAAGAGGCATAAATAATGACACAAAATATGGCTGAGCATGGTGTGGATAGGACATAGGCACATTAATTTGGAGTCTAAAATGAATTACCATTTTTCTTTTCTCAAAAATAAAAGATTATGCCTATTCTTAAATGCTTTAAGGCCCCTAGGTTATTTGCTTGGCACCTCCAGGGCACCATAAATCAGTTATTTGAGGATCATAAATCTAACTCTCAGGTAATACCCATTAATGGAATGTTTAAAATCTGATCATATGAATTTCCCTTTTTTCCCCCTTTGCCATAACATGAAGAGAAAATATAGTTTAGAGGGTGAAATTTAGGACTGCGGACATAGGCTTCCATTAAACCATAAAGGAATCTTAAGGGTTTCAAGTAGCTAGAATAAATGTAGTGGGCTTTGTTCTGCCATGTATCCACCCCAGTGCTGTCAAACACTCAAGTTCATATTTTCTTTCCAGCTTACTTGCTCTTGCTCTCACTCTCATACTCATTCTTGCTTTTATACTCTTTTCTAAATAGAGAGGGTTCCTCTTTAAAACTCCTTAATGCTGCTTGGCTTCAACACCCCACGCTGGCCCTCTACACACAAGCTACTCAAGGATCTTCAGTAACTCTCAGCCTTGCTCTACCAATGCCCATCCTCCATCACCACCACTTTTTCTTTTCTTTTTTTTTTTTTTAAGTGTTTATTTTTAGGAGAGAGGTAGTGTGAAAGGGGGAGGGCAGAGGGAGGGAGAAAGAAAATGTGAAGCAGACCCTGTAATAACAGTGCAGAGCCCAACTCAGGGGCTCAATCAGGAACCATGAGATCATGACCTGAGCTGAAATCAAGATCAAGATCAAGAGTCAGACGCTTAACCGGCTGAGCCACTGAGCCACTCAGCCCCCACTTTTTCTTTTTTATTTTGCCTGGCCCTTCTCCTACTCTCTGTAACCTTAAATATTCCAATATATTAATTCATATTAAAAATATTTATGGCTAATAATGCTGACCCATATTACCCTTTCAAAGTCCTTATACTTAACAGAGGTTTCAGGGCATTTTTGGAGAGTTTTATGCCTAAAAGTCACCAACAGAGCTTGTTATAATGCAGATTCCAGAGTTCTAGCCCGAATATGCTAATTCTGTAGGCCAGTGGGGGTAAGGTCCAAGAGTCTTCATACGCTAAAAAGCACCTATACTGATTTACATATGGCACATTGAGAAAGAGTAGCTTATTTCTAAGGAATAATTTTTGTAGTGCAAATTTCAAGCACGGAGCAGAACAATGGAAAGACTGTTTTTGGACTTCAGGTATAGTTTCAGACACTTTGGATTACACAAGTAGAGAGTAATCTTAGTCAACATCAGCATAATGCCTTATACTTAACAGGCTCAGATCCTTAATCTGAGACACCTCTCACAACAAATGTACAGGTAGATGATATGTTTTCCATTTTACATAGGAGGCAACTGAGGCTCAAAGAAAGTAACTCAGCAATTCAGACACTCAGCCTAGGGTATAAGCCTCCAAACACTCCTTAAATTATCCTCAGGCCATTCCAACCAAGGGGTTTATCTTAGACTAAGGGCTGGGGTAGACAAGGGGGCATTTGCTTCAGGGCTTAGTGTGTGACATTACACTTTTTGCCATTGGTCAACTGGGAATAAGGCAGTTTATGGGCCTGGGACTTTACCTAAACTACCTTGGAGAATTGCTCTATTCTAGGTACTGGATGAATTGTGCTTGTATCTAAGGAACAGATTAGAAACTGAAAGCATGGTGTCAGAGGCAAAGATAGTTAAATTTACTACATCCTCAATGTATGAAATTAAGGGTGCTTAGTAACATTTAGTGCTGTTTTGAAATCATCACATCCAGATTAAAAAATAATAATATAGTTAAAAACAAAAGCAAGTTCATTAAAATCTAATCATGACCTTCTCCTTTATGTATTAAAATGAAAGCTGTGAGTGATGCTTTTAATTACAGTCCTGATGTTTTAGTTGCTGAGCAGTTTATTTAAAGTGACAGTATCACTTTCTTATTACGTAATTACCCCTACTGAATTTGTAATGTAAACAAATAGGAGACTAATAATTCAGGGACAGCAGTAAAATTGATAGTATTCATCGGACAATAATCTTTTTTTTTTTTTTAATGTTTATTCACTATTGAGAGACACAGCAAGACAGAGCATGAGCATGGGAGGGGCATACAGAGGAGGAGACACAGAATTTTTTTGAAGCAGGCTCCAGGCTCCCAGCTGTCAGCACAGAGCCCTACACGGGGCTCAAACCCACCAACTGCGAGATCATGGCCTGAGCCAAAGTCAGATGCCCAACAAACTGAGCCACCCAGGCACCCCTCACCAGATAATAATCTTAATGTGTGTATTGCAGATTGCTAATTCAGACCTAATTTAGTTTGAAAGTTAACTAATTAGAGGGACAAGAGTTACAGGCTCACTTCTTTGGCAGGATCTGCACCTGAAGTCCTTGTGGTGTAAAGACAAAAAAGATTCAAGGAAAAAAAAATCAGTGTCCACACTGAAAATCACTATCAATATGATTTTCCTATTCTCTATAAGCCTGCCCATATAACTCTGAATATCTAAGACCAATGGGAGGATGTTAAAAGGAAATAGGTCTCTCACTAATTAAAACAAAGAGTAGGGACTTGGTCCACAATGTCATGGGCTACATTATAGGTAGTCGATACCCCATCAAAATAGGCATTAAAGAAAAAAGGCATGAAAGCAGATTCTTACACTGAGGGAAAGACTTGCTTCAACATATTTTTGAAGGTCACTTCAACTTTAATGTTCTATGATCTCAGAGTCAGATCTTAATTAATTAAATCCAATTCCACCCCTCTAGGTATTTACCAAAAAAAAAAAATCTTAAAATAAGTTTAAAAGATGCTAGACATTTTTCCATATGCTTTAAAAAACATATTAGAAATGCTCTGTAAACATCTGATTTAAAATAAAGTATGGTCGGGGGACCTGGGTGGCTCAGTTGGTTGGACATCTGACTGATTTTGGCTCAGGTCATTATCTCAGGGTTATGAGATTGAGCCCTGCAGCAGGCTCTGTGCTGAGCATGAAACCTGCTTAAGATTCTCTCCCTTCCTCTCCCTCTGCCCTTCTTCCACTGGTGCTCCCTCTCTCTCTCAAAAAATAAAAATAAAATAAAATAGTAAAATAAAATAAAATAAAATAAAATAAAATAAAATGCAATAAGGTATGGTCATCTTGTATGACATACAAGGAAATTTTGTTGGTAAAATTTTGTTAGGACACAGAGCTATGAAGCAGTCAGTTTTATGAAGTAAGGAGTTAGGAGTTTTACATATCACTCCTTTTATGAGCTTCCCTAGAGAAATTGTGTTATACGCAAACTTCAGAAGGAACAGTTCTTGCTTACTGAACAATCCACAACTGAAGCTTCAAAGAGATCATCTGGACCTCATATATAACCCCATCCTAATATAAAGACAGATTTTTATATGTTCAAAATGTTCACATGTACACTCAAAATAACCAATAATGAGTGAATGATGATTTTCAGCTGCAGGAGGTGATGACGGGCTTATTTTACTTTTCATTGTTCCTTTGAACCTAACGACAACTAAAGATGCTGGCGAATTACTTAATGCAAGATACATTATCCTACTCCAGCCCAGTAACTACCATAAAAGCTTCCATGTCTTCTGTGCTCTGGTGTCTACTCAGAGTCTACAATGTTCTAAGCCTTGGGCCTCGCAGACAGAAATGCTTCCCTTCTCTAAACTGGAAGAGTGTGCACACTAAAGTTCACTCCAAAGTTAACAATAATGAGAACTGTAGCAGTTGAAAGTTAATATTTGAAACCAAGAACAGTAACAAGAGATGCCACACTTAATAACTGCAATAATGATTATGATGATTACAGATTGATAGATCAATTGTAAGAAATGTCTCAATAGAAAGTTAGAGCATAACTTTACGATAAAAGATTAATAAGGAAAGAGAAGAAAAAGTGTTCATATATATGGGTAACAGCAGATATGTGTGAATTGCCAGAATTATCAATTATGCTGGTTTATACAGGATTGTCTTGTTTACTTAGGAATGTTTCTCCAACAAGAAAGATGCTCAAGGTGGATGGGACTAAAAAGGAGAATTTTCAAACTCAGCTGGGATGTACCCACACTGACACACCAGAAGAAAATGTTTTGGCCTGGATATCTCAAAACCACTCTGACTTTAGATCTCTTATCCTTTGTCTTGCCTTACGAATAGCACCTTTAATATGACTAAGTGTGTGTCCATTTCAATCATCATTTGCAATGGGGTAATTTTAAATACACTCAAGATGCTGTATATTCTATGTTTACTGAGCCCTGGGGGAGTTTTTATCCTTGGCACCAAGATATTAGGATGTTCTGGATTGACTTGGAGGTTCACACTAATGGGCAAATGCTATACGTCCAAAGATACCAAGATCTCACAAGAAGATGATCAGAACCTGAAAGCCAACACCTCCAAATTAGGGATCAATTTTGTGTTTGGAGGTTCAATCCTCCCATCCTTTCAATAAGACTCTACTCACATGCATTGTTGCAGTAATTGGGGGAGAACTAAACTGGAAGAGAATTACAGAATGAGGAGCAAGGGCATACCCAATACAGTGGCTTACATCATATGTTCTACAAACCCACATAAATTCAAATATATGCTGCTCAGTAAAAAAAGAAATAATTTAAACAATTTGGGCAATTCTGCCCACCATTTCAGTCAATAAGTATACAGTCAAAGAGTGGGAGGGAAGTGAAATGCATGAATCTAATGTTTTCAACCAATCTAAGTTTCTTTGTGCCAAAAAGTAAGAATGTCCCCATGATTAAAAACAATTTTATTGAGTGTTCATAAGTAATATTTATTACACCAAAATTTTGTCTTACACTCTGACTAGAGATGGTAAACTTAGTGTAGGATACTTTATTCGTTATTTAAAACATTAACCAAAATTTTCTCCTTGGAGAAAACGTGAGAAGTTAAATAGTCTATCCCCATGATGCCATGAGGTTAGCAGTTTCTGAAGATGTAATAAGCCAGATTCTTCTTTCTTTTCTATATTACATCAGTCTATTTTTACTTAGCTCTAGTAAAAGTTTAGATTTATTCCAAAATCAAACATTATTTAAAATCACCCTGCACGCAAAAGATATAAACTAATATGTTAATAACACCTTCCAGCAGGAACCTGAAGTGTTGTGACTGACTATACAGTAGGATAATAGGCCAGAGATCTGAGCTGCCAAAAGAATTTTAAGTTATGATGCAACACAGACTATGTATCTTTAATGTCAGGAAGCACCTGAGTAAACCTTTGTTAATTCTAAGCTTGGCACTGTATTAAAACATTGATTTTCCTGTTCAGACGCTGGAAATCTTGTTCAATTTTTTTTTTTCATTTGGAAAAGTATTTGAAGACTGTTAGCTTCATAAGGCCAGGGACTATGTCTTGTTGACTGATATTTATTTTTCAGTGCCTGGTACATTATAGATATTCAGTAAGTGGTTAATGAATGAACAGAATTATGGACTTGAAATTGAAGAGGACAGAATTTTGTTGGAAGAGTTCTCAATAAGTTAAAATCAAAGTTGCTTCCATTGCAGCAAGTGGCAGTAATCACACATTTATACTCACCAACCACTGGTAATATAGCACATGTGTACAAAAGTGACTATATGTCAATAAAAATTGAAACAATAATTAATAAATCTCTTCTATTTCTGAATTCAGTGTCTGCTGGTAGTTTGTCTTAAACTTCCTCTGGACTTCATATTGCCAAAATAATTTTTTTAATTTAACAGTGCTGTCTGAACATGCACCTGGACCTTAACATGTACCTCCTTGTGATATCCCAATGTAGCTATCTTAAATTGACATTGATCTTGACACTCATGATAAAAAAAAATTTTTTTTTTAATGTACATGTTTTCTCTCTCCAGAAAACATAGGGCAGAATTCTGGACAGTAGGTCTTCAAAAAAACATTCATTTAATGAAAATACAATAGGCATGGTCTGGGACTATGTGCATAATAGGTAAAAGAGCAGGCTGGAAGATAAACTTCTCAGGATCAGATCCTGACTCATTTCTTCGCACCATTTCAATATAGGCAATTTTGTTTGAACTCACTGAGTTTCATTTTCCTCATGTATAAAAGGTTAATAAGAACAATTACTCAAAAAGTGTTTGTGAGGATTAAATGGGATCATCCATGTAAAGCACTTGGAATAAAGCCCACAGTATGACCCTGTTAGGCCAGGGACTGCCATAAGTGCTTTCCTTATATTAATTTGAATTAACACCACAATTAATAGATGTTACATTTAATAAGTGTTAGCTATTATTAGCTATTTTTATTATGTTGAATGTATAAAATTACCAGTATTTCATCATTTTGACCTGCAAAAGCAACAGTTTAGTGGGCTTGATCTGATATTTATGACTTAAGACACATAAGCAATTTGGGCAAATCAGTCTGTTAAATCAGAAAATGGGAGAAGTGGGTAAATCATTTGTTTGTATGGTCAAATCTAAAATATTAATCCATTAGTAATATTCTCTGCATGTAATAAGCTGGGGGTTATATTACATTTGCATCCCTGGTCTCAGGACAGATAGGAAAGCCCATTTGGAAGGACTGAAATTGGGAGAAGGAGAAACTCCAATACTCCACACCAGCACATTTCTACACTTTTCTGATTATCACCCACATCTAACTACCCACTGGTCCAGGTCTAGCCTAACTTTTTCTACCTGGGCAGAGTTGGTGGATGTCTATAGGAAGTGATTTCAGGAAAACTGCAAAAAGATAAGTATCTTAAAATAAAATGCCCCAAATCCAAACTGGCACTTATCATTATCTTGGGTTTAGAAACGATATTCCCCAAGAATTCCTGACAAATTTGCAAACAAGCTCCTGCTTAGCTCATTTAGTAGACACTAAGTAGAGTCTCAGCTTAACTAACAGACTGTTGATGGAATAGGGGAGAGGATACATATGTTGTGATGAGGCAAGTGATGGAAAAGGTTAAAATATACACAGTAGAACAAGAGAGCAGGAGGCTTGGATTAAAGACTCAAGAATTAAAGTGGGGACAAAAACTAAAAATAAATGATCCAAACGTACCTGGTTTAACACTGTCTCCCCATGCTCTTCCTAATCCTCTATACTCTGGATCAGTGATAACACCTTCCACACTTCCCGCCCTCCCACTGTGCTCCTGTTCTTTGGCTGGTCTAAAATCACACTTTCCTCAAACCAAGATTACCTCAAACTGCCTTTTTCTGCCTAATATAAAGTGACTGCTTTCATCTGAGCATCTGCAAAATCAATTTTCCTTACCTTTCACTTCAGAATGCATCTTTAAATATAGCTCCAATAGCTGTTGTGCTTAACAACATCAGTGAATTGCACTCCCATTAAACTTTTTCAAATAACCATTGATATCTGTAAAGATTCTTAGTCCCACATTTAACAGAGTCCCTGAGCTGAATGTTCACTTTAAAAAAAAAAATAATAAGAAACAAGTATTCTCTGAGCTTTAAACAGTTTTTAAATGAACTAACTCCTTATCAGGAGTTTGGGGTTTGTTTGTTTGTTTGTTTTTTTAATGAAATGAACACAAGCATTAACACGGGAACAGTTGGTCGCTAATCATTAGCTGGAGAAAACTATATTACATGGCTAATGGAAACACTAGGGAGGCATGGGGGAAATAAGAACTATGTGTCAGCAATAGCAATGTATCTGTAGGCAGCTCCAAGTTACCAACTAGGCTTGCGTTACTATAAACAAGACAGAAGCAAAAGAGTTACTATAGCATCATTTCAGCCACTTGAGAATGTACCGTATGAGGCATCTCAGGCCTACGAAGGCCACTAAGGAGTAGCTTTGGCATTACTGAGGAACGCACTGGTAACTTAAACCCTATTGGCATGTTTATCAGAAAAGTGACCAATGATAGCAATAGCAATCCCATACATTTGTACAATACTGTATCCACTGACCTCCTTTAACATTGACAACAAACCTAAGAAATAGACATTATAAATGAGGTTCAGTGAGTTTGGTAAGGAACCTGCCTAAGGTCACACAGATAATAAATGATAGAGGCCAAATTTTATTCAACATTACTCAATGAATTTTTACTGACTTCCCTCCCTGTGCAACTCTCTGTGCCAAGCACTGGGGACATGAGAAAATAAAGTCCTAATACCTGTCTTCAGGGAATGCAAAGCCTGTTACAGACAATGGGTGAGTATTCATCCACTCGGCAACTATTGAGGGTCTTCTATGTACCCAGTATCACTGGGGTGCTGAGAAATGAAAATGCACAAAATAGACAAGGTTCTGGCTACCCTGGAGTATACAATCTAGTAAGTCCAGACAAGTAATTTAAAATAAACAAGACAAAGGCTACATATTCTATGACTCCAACTATATGATATTCTGGAAAAGATAAAATTATAGAGACAGTTAAAAAAAAACAGTGGTTGCCAAGAGTTTGTGGGAAAATGAGGAAGCAGGGGATGTAAAGAGGATTTTAGGGCAGAGAAACTATTCTGTATGATACTATACTGGTGGATATATGACACTACGTATATTTATCAACAACCATATTGCTGTACAATACAAACAGTGAAGGCTAATGCAAACTAAAGACTTTAGTTAACCTATCAATATTGGCTGAACGGTAACAAATGTAGTACTTTAATGCAAAATTACCAGTTGGGAAACTGGGTGGTGGGAGAAGGGAGGGGATATATGAGCCTCTCAGTACTATCTCCTCAATTTTAACAATTTTTTTAAGTTTATTTATTTATTCTGAGAGAGAGAGAGCACGCACTTGAGGGACAGAGAGAGAGGGAGAGAGAGAATACCAAGCAGGCTCCACACCATCAGCACAGAACCTGATCGGGGGCTCAAACTCTTAAACCGTGAGATCATGACCTGAGCCGAAACCAAAACAACCAAATTCAATAAAACAAAGTGATACCACAGAGCCAGGAGGGTGCTATAATGGAACAAAGAAGGCCTCTCTGAGGAGATGACAGAGGCTTGAAAAGAAACAAGCCTAAAGATCATGGCAGTGATCTTGTTATGAGAACCCAGGGAACTTGCCTCTCATCCTGAAGCTGCACTTGGATAGAAAGCCACCTCTTTTCATTTATATTTTACATTTATTCAGAGTGACTTTGGGGAAGCTACTGGAGAATACAGGGGAGGAAGAGAAGCTAAATCTTCCTCATTCCCTCCACACTCACAGAGCAAGCCACACCCTGGAGCAGCCTTGAAAAAGAAATAAACCAGGTGTGCTTGAGAAACAAACAGAAATCTTCAGAAGTGAGGGAGTCCGGTATAAAATGAAGGAGGAACAGGCTATATCATGTAGGTCCCTGACTGGCACAATTGGAAGTCTGGATTTTATTTCACTGAAATGAAAAGTTACTGGAGGATTTTCAGCTAAAAGTGACATGATTTGTTTTACATTTTGAAAGAACTGTGGCCACTGTATGGAGAATGGATTGAAAGAAAGCAGGAGTAGAGGAAGACAGACCAGTTTGGAGGTGAGGGAGAAAAGCTTTGGGATATATTTAGGTTATAAAACTAAACGACATGCTCCTAATTAGATGAAATGAGAACAAGAGGGCAGGATGACTTCTACATTTTTTGATGGAGGAGCTGAGTCACTGATTCTGCTATATCTGGACTGGGAAGACAAAGAGAGGTACAGGTTTAGTGGCAACAAGGGTGAAATCAAGAATTCTGTTAAGGTTGGAAATGTGGGAAAAGAATTAAAAATATAGTTGTGATAACTGTCACTGAGATAAGGGCATATTCTAAATAATGTGAAAACACAGAAAAAGGAAAGACTAAATCTGTAAAAGGAGAGAAGGGAAGGAAAAGTTTCACAGAGAATGTGAAGTTTAGCTTGTATATTTAAAAACAATGAAGAGGGATGCCTGGGTGCTGAGCCAGTTGGGCCTCTGACACTTGATTTTGGCTCATGATCATGATCTAATCATCGTGATCTCATGGTTTGTGAGATTGAGCCCCACTTTGGGCTTCTGTGCTGACCATGCAGAGCCTGCTAGAGATTCTCTCTCCCCCTTTCTCTGCTCCGCCTCCACTGTGCTCTCTCTCTCTCTTTCTCTCTCTCTCTCAAAATAAATAAAAATACATAAAAAATAAAAACAACAAAGAAATGGCCAGTAGGTGAGAATGACATTTGAGGCAGAAGGAACAGCACACATGCAAAGGCAGGAGATCAAAACAGTTTGCAGTAAGCCTCACCCATTGCTCAAAAGTTGTCTCTTGAGGTCACCCTGAGGTTTGTAAGGCACAATAAAGTAATGAGAAAAGTACGAGGTGGTAAATTCATGACTATGTTTGAGGAGGAGCTTGAGATTGAAAAGAGGAGAGTAGTATGTATAAGATTAAAAATCCTGAGTTCCAGAGGCGCCTAGGTAGCTCAGTCAGTTTAGCGTCCAACTTCAGCTCAGGTCATGATCTCACGGTTAGTGGGTTTGAGTCCCCCATCAGGCTCTGTCCTAACAGCTTGGAGCCTGAAGTCTGCTTCAGATTCTGTGTCTCCCTCTCTCTCTGCCCCTTCCCAACTTGTGTGCATGCTCTCTCTCTCTCAAAAATAAACATTTTAAAAAAGGAAAAAAATAAAAATAAATAAAAATAAATAAAAACCCTGAGTTCCAGTCCCAACTCTGCCACTAAGCAGCTAGGCAAGCTGTTTCACTTCTCTGGGCTTATGTCTTCATCAGTAAAAGAAGACTGTAAACTAAGTTATTTCCAAGGCAATCTTTATGTCTGAAAACCTATAAAACTATGGTTAGTGGTCCTCTTATACCTATATTAAAACTACATAAAATGTTTATGTTTTTATTTATACAAACATACACACAAACATAAATAAATCCTCCATTCATTTAAAAAAGTATTTAAGATAGCCTAAAGAAATATATACTGCTGTATAATAAAGAATTTGTCTCATCTTGGACCCTGGTTCCCAGGAAATAATCTCAAAACCTTGTAATTTCCTGAGTTATGGGAATGACTTTGTTATTCATGAGTCCTTTGTGTCATACCTGATTTATACTGATAACTCAGGATGGGGGTTAGTCACTGGAAAGTCCAAACATGGGATTAGAGAACTGGGCCTTTGAGCCAGCCCAACCTCCAGGGAAGAGAGGGGAACTAAAGATTAAGTTCAAACACATGGCCAATGATTCAATGATTCATGACCTATGTCATGAAACTCCAATAAAAACTCTGAACACCAGCTCTCAGATAAGCTTCCTAGTTTGGTGAACACATCAATATGTGATGTGTTTAACCAGGTGATGCCTCCTGCTTCTATCCCAGACCTCATCTTAATTGTCTTATTATTTGGTCCTCATTGCTAGCCTTTTCAATAAAACTATAATCATAAGTATAGTGCTTTCCTGAATTATGTAAGTCATTCTAGCAAATTATCAGACCTGAGACAGTCACAGGAATCCCCAAATTTACAGCCAGTTGGTCCGAAGTCTGAGAGTCTGGGTGGTCTGGGGACCCCCTGAAACTGTGGGTGGCATCAGAAGTGAGGGTAGTTACTTTGGGAATTGTGCCTTTAACTTGTGGAGTCTGTGGTTGGCATCAAATTGCATCATTGCATTGTAATAACAGAAATGAAATAAATATAGAGTTATAGCCAAGAGAAATAAGGATACAAAAATAAAGGGATGAAGGTAATAAGATTACTACTCATATCCTGAGAATGAATTCCAAGGCCTCTTCATAAGGATTTCACACTCAGAATGGTGTGATAGTTAAGAACATAGATTTGAGCCAAAGTTAGAGGACTCAAATCCTACCTGCACCATTTATCATCTGGGTGACAACAGGCAAGTCTGTGAGCCTTTATTTCTTTATTTTAAAATGGAGATGAGAATAAAGCCTACTTCATGGAATTGTTGTAATTAAGGATGTCAATTCATAAAAGGTCTTTAAGGCAGTATCTGACACATAAGAACACTCAATACACATTATTAGTATAGGTCACTGTCAACACATCAAAGTACAATTCAATAAAAATGTTTATTTTTTAATAAGATGCAGTCTAGATATGAACCTTTCTAGCAGTCTATCACAGCACTGTCCAATTAAACTTCAGCAATGATCATAATGCTCTGTAGCTAATGCTGTGCAATACAAAAGTCACTAGCCACATGTGGCTATTTAGTGCTTAAAGTATGGGCATTTTGACTGAAGAACTGAATTCTATTTTATTTTTTATTTGTTTAAATTTATTTTTCTTAATTTTTTTAACATTTTTTTTTAAAGTTTATTTATTTTTGAGACAGAGAGAGACAGAGCATGAATGGGGGGGGGAGGTGCAGAGAGAGAGGGAGACACGGAATTGGAAGCAGGCTCCAGGCTCTGAGTCATCAGCCCAGAGCCCGACGCGGGGCTCGAACTCAGGGACCGCGAGATCATGACCTGAGCCAAAGTCGGACACTTAACCGACTAAGCCACCCAGGCGCCCCATAACATTTATTTATTTTTAAGAGACAAAGAGAGGCAGAGCATGAGCAGGGAAGGGGGAGAGAGAGAGGGAGACACAGAATCCAAAGCAGGCTCCAGGCTCTGGGCTCTGGACTGTCAGCACAGAGCCCCATGTGGGGCTCAAACTCACAAACCATGAGACCATGACCTGAGCTGAAGTCGGATGCTCAACCCACCAAGCCACCTAGGCAGCCCTAACTTGTTTAAATTTAAATGGCCACATGAAACTAGTGGCGACTATAGATTGTACAGCAGAGAAGTCAAGGGTACATTGGACTGGCCACATGCCCTTCAGGTACTCTTTCATGAATAATACTCCTCACAGCCAAACTTCTGGCAAGGACTGGGAAGCCAAGAGTTCAAATCCACTTAATTCTAAGTTACTAGGTAAAGGAAGAATCATGTGTTCAATGTGTATCCAAAAAAAAAAAAAAAAAAAGAGTAGGTTTAATATTCTGCTATTAAAGTCAAGAAGGCAGCCCATCAAGCATGAGCCTGGAGAAGAGTCCACTGCCAAATGGAGATGGGCCAAGGTAATATCTGCAGATAAGAATTAGATTATCCTCATATAACAATTCAGAGTTCACTACAATTTATAATAAGAAGAGTCCCCAAAGTTTTACCTATTTTATCAGGTTGTGTTAAAAATTAAAATAGGAAAGGCATATGTTGCACAGCAAATGTTTAATCAGTTTTAGCTTTTGAATCATCATCAGAATTATTCTATGCTATAAAATATGCCTATAATAACTGCAACATGAAAATTTATATGAGGTATTAGTAATTTCAAGAGTGCCCATATAATATTGAATTGCAAACAGTGTTATTTGCTGACGAACCCTTCAAGATAAGCTGGTAGTAAGCAAATGAATTAGCCTTCTATACAGTTTTTAGATTTTGACCAATTAAATGCTGGAGGACATCTACCAAAATAGATGGCTTGGGTTTTGAAGTAAAGTAATTTAGAGTAAAGTAATTAGATCTGAGGACCAATGCTACTATAAATTGAAGGAAATAAAACTGTATCATCAGCATTCAGGCAAAGGCTTATCTGTCTTTTCTCTATGGCAGGGAAGCATGGATTTGGCTCATCCAGGAATAATATCAAGTCATTAAGATACACATGAAGGAGGAGAATCTGAAACATATTGCAATTGTCACCCTTGAAATTATCTAATCTGTCAAGAAACTGTCTCTAATGACCTGGAATCTGGAGAGTGGTGTTACAAGTCTCATTTAAGTATCAGTAGTCAGAAGTCTATATTTAGGGCAAAGCCAATTCCTACACATATGCCAAGGGCTGATGGAAGATCAATAATTTCAACATTTTCAAAGTTCCCAAGAAACATATTCACAAACTGATGAGGCTCTTATGATGTTGGTCAATAAGGCAAGAGCTTTGCCTAAAACCCAGATACTCCTCCTGACAAAGATACTGTCCTGAGAAATCAAGAGCTGCAATTTATCAAAAAGGAAATAGGCCTACATCTAAATGGAATAATTTTGAGGGAAAAGAATGCATTTTTTTTACTGACATCACCCTACATATAATTCCAAGCATTTGTTTACTCCTAGGTAACAGAAATAACAAATAGACAAGGATCTAAGCCCATCATAGAGAGCAGTGTTGAATATTCCAAAGGCAAATAGCCTTTACCCAGTGCTTTATTTAATGATAAGCTCTTACAGACAGCCTGACTTAGGTCTTCAATTTCAAGGCAGTTGATATGGGGAGTTTGGCTCAATATCACTCTTCTATGAGCACCAAAAAATAAACTAAGAATCCTATGGTTTTCATCTCTGGTGACATAGCTACAAAAAAGAAATACTGGCAGCTTCAAAGTATGCTTACTGCCAATTCTGAATTGCAGTAAGATTAAAGGGAAATAGTACAGTAGCAGAGGATGGCTGAGATTGGTCCCTTTGGGTTCTTCAAGCTATATGTCATAATTTAAATAAATATCAGTTATATAACAGTAAAAAAACACTATAAGCTCAAATGGTATATCAATTAGGAATATTTTAGACTACAAGAAGAAAACATGACTGTGGTGGCTTTAATATTAGGAACTGATTTTTCCTCACATAAGGGGAAGTCAAGAGGAAGCAGTTGTTGGTTCTGGTGTAGTTAGCTCCAGAGCCTCTGATTTCCCTTGATAATTCCCTTACAGACCCAGGTTGGCTGCTGCAGTTCAGGTTACATTCCAACATAGGGAAAATAAAAAGAAGAGGTAGTACCTATTGAAGAGTCCAACTCTAGACTAAAATCCTATGTGTGATCATTCAAGTCTGACTACAGGCAATTATGTGGCTTGGCTTGGCAGGCCTCACAGCTAGAAGCTGTCCTCCCCATACCAGCCTTGGTGCAGAGCCAATGCATTGTAATTTTCTGAAGAGAGTTATAGCCAAGGACTGAGCCCAATCTCCATCCCACCCCACCTGGGCTACCATGCTTCTACTTATCTGCACACATCTATCTGGCCCAGGCATCTTTATTCAGAGGCCTTTAATAAGGCTCTTCTGAGGCACCTGCACCAAGACTTCATTACCAGGACTCTCACTTAAGCATTTTCTCCACTCTAATTCAGTACTTTTCTACTCGTTATCCTTTCCCCTCTCCCTCTACCAGACCCCCCGGTTCCATTAAAAGTCAGGAACCTTCTATTTCAGGCTCCACAGCAATGAAACGTTTCTCCCATTTGTGCTGCATCCACCTGACGCTTGCCTAGCACTGTTCCATGAGGAAAAATGGAACACTAGGGAACTGGTGACACTTTTTACCTCTTGCTTGCAGTGTCACAATAAATATAGACTCGATTGCTACTTTCAGTTTGGCTTACTGTCCTCACTGACCTATCTCAACACCTGGCAGTTTAACATCTACATCAGGAAAACAAACTTTCCCAGAGACCATACAGCAGACTTCAACCTCTTATTGGCCTGCACTGAGATACACATGGCTGTTCTTAGGTGAATAGTATGTACAAAGAGAAAGGGGTTGGTCCACCAACCATCAGTGCCTGTTACAATTTGGAAATTAATTCTATGAGGAAAATACAGGCCTAGGAGCTGAGAAAAGAGACATGTGCTCTTAGAAGGAGGTTGTTTCATAAAAGATTAAACTTTATGCTCTAAAAGATAAGATTTGTAGATGAGAGGGCATGACAGATGGAATAAATCTAAAAAGGAAAGGTTTTAAAGGAGGAAAATCTGGGACTTAAAAAAAAAGTGCTCCTGGGACAGAGAAAGGAACATCCTATTCTTCTGAAGAAGAAGAAATGGAGAAAGAATGTTTTGATTCAGTAAGTAGAACACAGTAACTTTCCAAAATGATGGGGGGGGGGGCATTCCACTCTTATGGGAGAATCTTTAACAGGTCTAGTGCTGGCAAGCAAACAAAGAAATGCCTATTAAAAATATGCTATTGTCTATCCAAACATGTCAGTAAACATTAATGCCAAAGAGGTCACCTTAATACACGCAGATTACATTCTTCAGAAAATCAAGCAAAAGGAAGAAAGCACCATTCTGCAACCATCTCTGCTTTTAAGTCCCACTGAGATACACAGGGTATCCATTCATGGATATGAGGCATATGGCCCTGAAAATATAAGCCTCTGATCTTACAATGGGCAGAGTAATCTTTAAATTAAAACATGACATCAAAAAGGCTCTGAATAACAACCAATTTAAGTTGATGGTTTCTTTCTTTTTGTTTGTTTCAGGCTTTTTGTGTGCAAAGAGAGATGGGGGCACTGGTCAAATGGAAAACACATTCAATAATTGCACAGATAAGATCAAAGCAATATTTTCTCTATATTCCCTAAGAGGCATGTTTCTCCTGTTCCTTATTAATTGGCAGTGGCGGTCTAAACAAACATTGGAAATAAACCCAGCGATTCGGGTTCTTTCATGTCTCTTGCTATACCTCCCATGGAGTAACAGGAAGTTGGACACTGAAAAGCTCCAGGGCCAAGATCTGTCCTGTTATGTCCAAGTGAGCTACGCCAGAAAGAAATCTGTAGTGAAAGCTTCCTTTCAAAATAGTTCCCAATAGGCCCATTTTGAAAGTGGATATTTTTCTTCCTGATCCCAATTGGTAATTAGATATTCCTGCTTATTAATCTACCTAAGTGACTGTTCCTGAATATTAAAATATGGGATCATATCACCATGCAACTATGCTGGAGATGGAAGGAAAGAAAAAACTGTCAACCCACAACTGTAACCTTCTAAAAGTAAGGAGGACAATAACCCAACAAAAAGGAGACATTTTAATTAATACACCTCCCTGTGGCTTTGCCTTTCTTCTTGAGAGCTCAGCTGGAGTAATCAGAGGAAAACCTGAAGGAAGCCTCCCCAGAAGCCTCATTGAGCACCCTCCAGCTGAGTCTCACTGTGTGTTGACAACTGTCTCCATTGAGTAAGAGACTTGGCATGATCCATAATGTACATCTGCTCAGAGGAATAATTCCTCCTGAGAACCATCAGGAAGTAGCCTATTCAAAAAGCAAAAAATTAAAAAGTTAAAACCCTACTCATTTTAAAAGTAAGAAACAACCAAGATCCCTCGGTAGCTCAGTCAAAATGTCCGACTTTGACTCAGGTCATGATCTCGCAGTTCGTGAGCTCCGGCCTGGTGGGGGGCTCTGTGCTAACAGCTCAGAACCTGGAGCCTGCTTCAAAACCATGTCTCTCTCACTCTCTGTTTCTCCCCCGCTCGTGCTCTGTCTGTCTGTCTGTCTCTCTCTCTCTCTCAAAAATAAATATTTAAAAAATGTTTTTTTCAGTAAGAAATAAGCAACAATCATTTAGGAAAGATTCCTTCTAAGCTACTGGCATATGGTATAACTTCCTCTTTAGAGATTTCCACTTCTTTAGCAGCTTTTTAAAGTATAATTTATAATACCATAAAATTTACCCATTTGGAGTGTACAGGTCAGATGAGTAAGTTTATACAGTTCTGTAACCATTATCAGATTCAAGCTTTAGAACACTTTTATCACCCACCATGGGCCCTAAATCCCTGCTCATACTCCTAGTATGGCAACCTGCTTTCTGTTTCTATAGTTTTGCCTATTCTATAAACTTCATATAAATGCAATCATACAATATATATTCTTTTTTCTATGGCTTCTTTCACTTACCATGTTTTTTAAGTTAATTCATGTTGTGGCATGTGTAAGTAGTTCACTCCTTTTTACTGCTGAGTACTATTTCATTATATAGGTATACCACATTTTATTTATCTGTTCTTCAGATGATGGACATTTGAATTGTTTCCAAATATTTAGAGTTGTGATGTAACATGAGCATTCAGATACAACAAATCTTTATCTGACATAAGATTTCACTTCTCTTGGGCAGATACTGTTTCTAGAAAATAAATTGCTAGGCTACACGGTAAATATAGGTTCACCTTTTTAGGAAACTGCCAGGCAACTTTTCAAAGTAGTTGTATCATTTTCCATTTCTATCAGCAAGGTATGAGAGTTCTAGTTTCTTTGTAACTTCAGTAACAATATTCTTTCTTTTCTGATAACAGAACCATGTGTAATGGTTTCTTATTGGGGCTTTAATTTGAATTTCCCTAATGAGTTAAAATGCTGAATATCTTTTCATGATTGTTTGTTTACTATTCATAGACCTTTTTTGGTGATCTATTCAAAACCTTACACTTTTTTTTAAATTGGGTTGTGCATCTTCAGATTATTTATTGTAAGAAATTTTTTCTTACTCTGGAAGTACTTTATCAGATATATAATCTGCAAATGTTTTTGCCTATTCCTTTTTTTTTTTTTTTTTTTTTTTTTTTTTGAGAGAGAGAGAGCATGCAAGCATGGGAGGGACAGAGAGAGACAGAGAGAGAGAGAATCCCAAGCAAGCTCTGCACTGCCAGTGTGGAGCCTGATGCAGGGCTCAAACTCATGAACCACAAGATCATGACCTGAACAGAAACCAAGAGCTGGACACTTAACCAACTAAGCTACCCAGGCACCCCTCTCCCATTCTTTTTGCTTGTCTTTTTCTCATTTTATTAATCCCATATTTAGTATAGTTTTAATTTATCTTTTATTGTTCATGTTTTTTGTGTTCTAAGAAATCCAAGGTCACAAATATTTTCTTCCCTGCTTAATTCTAGAAGTATGAGATTTTCAGATCTTATATTTAGATTTACGATCCATTTTGAGTAAAACTTTGTATATGATGTGAAGTAATGATTGAGGTTTGTTTGTTTATTAATTTGCATATAGATACCCAATTGTTCCAGTACCACTTGTTGAAAAAGTGGTACTTATTCCACTAAATTAACTTTCAAGTTTATCAAAAATTAAGTGACTATAAATGTAAATTTATTGGTGGACCCTTTGTTCTATTCACTGATCTATAGTTCATGATGCCAGTATCACACTGTCTGGATTATTGTTGCTGTATAGTAAGCTTTGAAAATTAGTATAAGTCTTCCAACATTGTCCTTCTTTTCAAAACTGTTTGGTTTATTCTAGGTACCAGGCATTTCCATTTAAATTTTACGATCTATGTGCCAATTTCTATAAAAACACTGCCAGGAATTTGATAGGTATTCTGTTGAATCTATAGATCAATTTGAGAACTGCTGTTTTAACTAAACTAAATCTTCTAATCTATGAATATAGTATACCTCTCCACTTACTTAGGTCTTCATCAATTTCTCTCAGTAATGTTTTGTATTCTTCAGCATACAGTTTTTTACTCTTTTTTTTGTTAAATTTATGCCTAAGTATTTTATTCTTTTTGGTTCTATAATTAAAATTTTATGTTATTTATTTTTGGGTTGTTAATTGCTAATAGATAAAAATAATTGATTTTTGTAAAATGATCTTATACCTTGTGACCTTGACAAATTTGACTGTTAATTCTAACAGCTTTTTAACAGATTCCTTAAGATTTCCTACATATAAATCATACTATCTGTGAATAAAGTTAATCTTACTTCTTACCCTACAACGTATGTCATTAATTTCTTATCCTTGCCTTACTGTACTGAGTATAATCTCCAGTGCAACACTGAATAAAAGTGGCTAGAACAAACATTCTTGTCTCCTTTCAAATGTCAAGGACAGAAAGCATTCAAGCTTTTAATATTAAGTATGATATTAACTATAGCCCTTTTATCAGGATGATGAAAGTCTCATCTGTTCTTAATTTGCTGAGAACTTTTATCATAAATGCATGGTGTATAATTTCAATTTTTTTACATCCAGTGAGATAATCATATGGCTTTTGTACATTATTCTATTGTATCACACAAACTACTTTTGATAATAAACCTTGGAGTATGAGGAGCTTAGAAGTCACTACTCTATCCTAATAACAAATAAAATGCTGAAGAAGAAGAAGAAGAAGAAGAAGAAGAAGAAGAAGAAGAAGAAGAAGAAGAAGGAGGAGGAGGAGGAGGAGGAGGAGGAGGAAGAAGGAGAAGAAGAAGAGGAGGAAAAAGAAGAAGAAAAAACTTGAAAAATCAACAACTCTTCTTAGATCCATCAGAGATGTGAAGCCACAGGACAAACTTCTACCCCAAAAGGTGGAGACAGAGAGGTGGAAAGAGAGAATCATGGCTTACTGGAGTAGAAATACAAGAGTAGAAAAGTCTGCAGGGACTAGTGCTGGCATAAGAAAACCTAGACAAAAAACTGACAACTGTTGGAAGCTCAATATGGATAAATCTGAGAGATTAAAACCTCTAGAGGGACCCAGTCTTCAGGGGCCCCACAGTTTTGTGAATTTTACCTCCAGAAGTTCTACCATTTTCTCACTGTGAATAGTGGAGAAAAATCACCTAATGCTTCTGGCAGGAGGAGAGGAAATGGAACCATTTCAAAAAACAACAGGTCATTCTGTTCTTCTTAACAAAACTTGCCCTCAGCAGAAACAATTTTACCAGAACCTAACCTGCTGAGGTTTAACCAAAGTCTAACCTACCTGGGGAAGGAAAGTACCAAACTCCATCTCCCTGTAGCCATCATGTTCCAGTTAAGTAAGGGAAAAACTAGGAGGCACCAGAGAAGTTCACACTCACAACAGAGACCTAATCCTAGGATGGC
Source organism: Panthera leo (assembly GCF_018350215.1). Lineage (NCBI taxonomy): Eukaryota > Metazoa > Chordata > Mammalia > Carnivora > Felidae > Panthera > Panthera leo. The sequence goes on from NC_056680.1 coordinate 45,911,687, forward strand.
ACCTGATCCCTACATTACTAAAGCCCTTCTTACCATAGTTCCTTTTACCCAGTACTTCCTGTCCACTATCACAAAAAATTAAAAAGCATACTAAAAGGCAAAAAGCATAGTGTGAGGATATTCACAAAGCACCAGAACTGCAGTCAGATATAGCAAGAATGTTGGGATTATCAGACCGGGATTTTTTTTTAACTGTGATCAACATACTAATAGTTTTAATGGAAAAAGTAGGCAATATGCAAGAATAGATGGAAAGTGTAAGCAGAGAGATGGAAATTCCAAGAAAGAATAAAAAAGAAATGCTATACATCAAAAACACCATAACAGAAATGAATACTGGACACAGCTGAAGAATCTCCAAGCTTGAGAAAATGACAAAAGAAATTTCCAAAACTGAAAAGTAAAGAGAAAAAAAAGACTGGAAAAAAAAAAACAGTATCCAAGAACTGTGGAACTACAAGAGGTATTAACATTCATATAATGGAAATAATTGAAGGAGAATAAAAAGATAAATCAACCTCACATTCCCAGAATAAACATGATTTGGTCATGGTGATAATCCTTTTTATATGTTACTAAACTCAGGTTGCTAACATTTTGTCAAGGACCATTTGCTTCTATGTTCATAAGAGATACTGGTCCATAGTTTTCATTTCCTGTTATTTCTTTAACTGCTTTTGGTATTAGAGTAACAGTGGCTTCATTAAATGAGTTTTGTTGGATCTATTTCCTGAAAGAGTTTGTATACAATTAGTATTATATGTTTTTTAAATATTTTATAGAATCTTCCAGTTAAACCACCTAGACCTGAGCTCTTCTTTGTGGAATATTATTCTTTCAATTATTCAACTTAATAAACCTTTATTGGATACCTATGATATATGCAGTTCTGTAGCTGTCTTTGAAGAAATACAATTTCCTATTTTATGGAATTTACAATCTAATATAAAGAAAAAAATATTCCACATCACAAGTCAATCACGCCTTAATATAAAGCACTGTTTAATGGAGACACCATGGTGAATAAAGCACTTTACTGAGGCTTACATTCAAATTCAGCCTCTGTCATTACCTAGTAGTTTGGCCATAATCACTCAGACATTCTAAGCCACAGTTTCTTCTCTATAAACAGATTGAGTTTATACTAGAATATGTGTAAGATCCTTCTAATATTTAAATAATTTGGTCCATGGTGAAAGCACAAAAATGAATTTTACCACAAATGGTAATGTGAGAAAAACTTTTATTATAACTCATACCAGAGAGAAAATAGTATTCCTAGTTTATGAGGAGATCCCAAAAATCAAGAAGAATCTCACAAAACAACATAAAAAATGGCTACAAATCGTCCTCAAACACATGCAAAGTTTTTCAACATAGCAAATCAACTGTATACTAAGAACAACCAACTAGAAAATGTAGTCCAAAATGTATTGTAGAAAAATATAAACATTTAAATAATAAAAGACATCAAATATCTTTGAATTCATCCAATAAATTTGTGAGCTAACCACTGAAAACTCCAATATATTGCTAGGAGAAATTTTTTTTAATTTTTTTCTAATGTTTGTCTATTTTGGAGAGAGAGAGAAAGAGAGAGAGACAGAGAACAAGCAGCGGAGGAGCAGAGAGAGAGGGAAACAGAGGATCCAAAGCAGGATCCAGGCTCTGAGCTGTCAGCCCAAGAGCCTGAAATGGGGCGCAAACTCACAAACCACGAGATCATGACCTGAGCTGAAGTCAGCCACTGAACCGATTGAGCCACCTGGGCACCCCACTGAGCCACCCAGGCTCCTCATTGCAGAGAGAAATTAAAGAAGGCTTATATAATATTTATATATTGAAAAATGAAAAGTGTTAAAAGGTCAGTTTCCCCCCAAATTTATCCATAAATTCAATGTAATCCAAATTTTGAGCTGAGATTTTCCACACTTACACATTTATATGGAAATGCAAAGGACATAGAAAAGCAAATACAGTATGAAGGAAGAATAAAACTGGTGGATTTACATAACCATGCATCAATACTTAGAAAAAAACTACAATAATTAAGCCAATGTGCTCTGTGTAGTGATGGAACAGAATAAAGAACCCAGAAATAAATTCAGACACACATGGTCACCAGTTTACAGAAAACACACCACTGCAGTTCAGAGGAGTAAGGATAATTCCTCTTTTCCTCTGTAAATGGTGCTGGATCACTGGATATGTAACAGAAAAAAGATGAATCTTGACCCTTAACTTACATAATGCACAAAATTAATCTGAAAAGGGTAATAGACTTAAATGTGAAAGATAAAGCAATAGAACTTCTAAAAGAAAACATAAGAGAGAATCCTCATGACCTTGAGATGAGCAAAGACTTCTTAAACAAGATACAGAAAACATCAGCTATTAAAAAAAGATTGATAAATTCATCTTAATTTAAATTAAGACCCTTAAAACTCCAAAAGATAGCATTAAGAGAGTGAAAAGGCAGGGTATAAACCAACTAAAATGAACAATAGGTTTGAAAAACAACCATAAAAAGGAAGCACGGAAGATGGCAGTGTAGGAGGACGCTGGGCTCACCTTGTCCTGCTGATCGCTTATATTCCACCCACATCTACCTAAATAACCCAGAAAACTGCCAGAAGACTAGCAGAATGGACTCTGCAGAGCCAAGCATAGACAAGAGGCCCACAGAAGAGTGTAGGAAGGGCGGAGAGGCGGTGCACACTAAACTGACTGGCGGGAGGGAGCCGGGGCAGCGGAGGAGCAGCCCATCTGGCAAGGCAGAGCCCCTGAAGTCTGGCTTGCAAAAGCAGAGGGGCCAGACTCCGTGAGTTCTGAAATCCAGCAGGATTTAACATCTGGAATGTTAAAAGTCAACAGCTCTGCTCTTGGAGAGCAGGGAGGGTGAGGGGACACTGGGAGGGAAAGTTCTTGAGCCCTGGAAGACAGAGTTCAGCTCAGTGGAGGAACAAAGGCGCTGGCAAGCACCATTCTCCTCTCCCATCCCCCAGTCGAAATTCCAAAGGGAACCAGTTCCCGTCACCGAACTTGCTTGCACCACGCAAACGCCCAATGCTGTGCTTCTGTGGATCCATCCCTCCAACAGGGCTGATTCCCTCCCAGTGTGACAGGACCCCTCCCGCAGGGGACCACCAATGGCAAAGCAAGGTAAGTCTGCCCCTCCCACCCCTGTGCACCTTGCAGACCCACCCTGGCTAATATGCCCTTGGCCAGATCCCATTGAAGCAGCACCACAGCCTGGCAGTGTGCAAGTAGCCCAGACTGGGGCCACACCACTCCACAGTGAGTCCTGCCCCTGGGAGAGGGGAAGATAAGGTACACATCAGTCTGACTGTGGCCCCAGCGGTGGGCTGGGGGCAGACATCAGGTCTGACTGCAGTCTCGCCCACCAATACAAGTTACTGTGGACAGCAAAGTGCCCTGCAGTTTGGAGCTACTGCAGGGACTACCCAAAATGACAAAACAGAAGCATTCTCCTCAAAAGAAATTCCAGGAAGCAGCGACAGCTACAAATTGATCAAAACCGATTTAAGCAATATAACAGAACAAGAATTTAGAATAATAGTCAGAAAATTAATCACTGGTCTTGAAAAAAGCATAGAGGACAGCAGAGAATCCATTGCTACAGAGATCAAGAGAGTAAGAAATAGTCATGAGGAGCTAAAAAATGCTATAAATGAGGTGCAAAATAAAATGGAGGCAGACATAGCACGGATTTAAGTGGCAAAGGAGAAAATAGGTGACTTAGAAGATAAAATTATGGAAAAAGAGGAAGCTGAGAAAAAGAGAGATAAAAAAATCCTGGAGTATAAAGGGAGAATTAGAGAACAAAGTGATGCAGTCAAATAGAACAATATCCATATCACAGGAATTCCAGAAGAAGAAGAAGAGAGAGAAAGAGGCTTAAGGTGTACTTGAACAAATCATAGTTGAGAACTTCCCTGATCTGGGGGAGGAAAAAGGCACTGAAATCCAAGAGGCACAGAGAACTCCCTTCTGAAGTAACTTGAACCGATCTTTTGCACGACGTATAATAGTGAAACTGGAAAAATACAAGGATAGAGGGAAAATTCTGAAAGCAGCTCGGCATAAACACACTCTAACATATAAAGGGAGACCCATAAAACTAACTGCAGACCTATCTACTGAAACTTGGCAGGCCAGAAAGGAATGGCAGGAAATCTTCAATGTGATGATCAGAAAAAAATATGCAGCCAAGAATCCTTTATCCAGCAAATCTGTCAATCAAAATAGAAGGAGAGATAAAGGTCTTCCCAAACAAACAAAAACTGAAGGAATTCATCACCACTAAACCAGCCCTACAAGAGATCCTACGGGGGATTCTGTGAGTGAAATGTTGCAAGGACCACAAAGTACCAGAGACATCACTACAAGCATGAAACCTACAGACATCACAGTGACTCTAAACCCATATCTTTCAATAATAACAGTGAATGTAAATGGGCTAAATGCTCCAACCAAAAGACATAGGGTATCAGAATGGATAAAAAAACAAGACCTGTCTATTTGCTGTCTACAAGATACTCATTTAGACCTGAAGACACCTTCAGATTGAAAGTGAGGGGATGGAGAACTGTCTATCATGCTACTGGAAGTCAAAAGAAAGCTTGAGTAGTCATACTTATATCAGACAAACTAGACTTTAAATTAAAGGCTGTAACAAGAGATGAAGAAGGGCATTATATAATAATTACAGGGTCTATCCATCAGGAAGAGCTAACAATTATAAATGTCTGTGTGCCAAATATGGGAGCCCCCAAATATATAAAACAATCACAAACATAAGCAATCTTATTGATAAGAATGTGGTAATTGCAGGGGACTTTAATACCCCACTTACAACAATGAATAGATCATCTAGACACAGGATCAACAAAGAAACAAGGGCCCTGAATGATACATTGGATCAGATGGACTTGACAGATATATTTAGAACTCTGCATCCCAAAGCAACAGAATATACTTTCTTCTCAAGTACACATGGAACATTCTCCAAGATAGATCACATACTGGGTCACAAAACAGCCCTTCATAAGTATACAAGAATTGAGATCATACCATGCATACTTTCAGACCACAATGCTATGAAACTTGAAATCAACCACAGGAAAAATTCTGGAAAACCTCCAAAAGCATGGAGGTTAAAGAACACCCTACTAAAGAATGAATGGGCCAACCAGGCATTAGAGAAGAAATTAAAAAATATATACGAAAACAAATGAAAATGAAAATACAAAAATACAAATGCTTTGGGATTCAGCAAAGGCAGTCCTGAGAGGAAAACACATTGCAATCGAGGCCTATCTCAAGAAACAAGAAAAATCCCAAATACAAAATCTAATAGCACACTAAAGGAAATAGAAGCAGAACAGCAAAGACACCCCAAACTCAGCAGAAGAAGAGAAATAATAAAGATCAGAGCAGAAATAAACAATATAGAATCTAAAAAACCTGGAGAGCAGATCAATGAAACCAAGAGTTGATTTTTAGAAAAAATAGACAAAATTGATAAACCTCTGGCCAGGCTTCTCAAAAAGAAAAAGGAGATGACCCAGATAGATAAAATCAGGAATGAAAATGTAATTATTACAACCAATCCCTCAGAAATACAAGCAATTATCAGGCAATACTATGAAAAATTGTATGCGAACAAACTGGACAACCTGGAAGAAATGGACAAATTCCTAGGCACCCACCCACTTCCAAAACTCAAAGAGGAAGAAATAGAAAACTTGAATAGACCCATAACCAGAGAAGAAATTGAATCAGTTATCAAAAATCTCCCAAAAAATAAGAGTCCAGGACCAGATGGCTTCCCAGGGAAATTCTACCAGACATTTAAAGCAGAGATAATACCTATCCTTCTCAAGCTGTTCCAAAAAATAGAAAGGGAAGGAAAACCTCCAGACTCATTCTATGAAGCCAGTATTACTTTGATTCCTAAACCAGACAGAGACCCAGTAAAAAAAGAGAACTACAGGCCAATATCCCTGACGAATATGGATGCAAAAATTCTCAATAAGATAATAGCAAATCGAATTCAATAGCATATAAAAAGAATTATTTACCATAATCAAGTGGGATTCATTCCTGGGCTGGTTCAACATTCACAAATCAATTAATGTATACATCACACTAATAAAAGAAAGATAAGAATGATATGATCCTGTCAATCGATGCAGAAAAAGCATTTGACAAAATTCAGCATCCTTTCTTAATAAAAACCCTTGAGAAAGTCGGGATAGAAGGAACATACTTAGACATCATAAAAGCCATTTATGAAAAGCCCACAGCTAACATCATCCTCAATGGGGAAAAACTGAGAGCTTTTTCCCTGAGATCAGGAACACGACAGGGATATCCACTCTCACCGCTGTTGTTTAACATAGTGTTGGAAGTGCTACCATCAGCAATCAGACAACAGAAGGATACACTTTTTGCAGATGACATGATATTATACATGGAAAACCCGATAGACTCCACCAAAAGTCTGCTAGAACTGATACATGAATTCAGCAAAATCACAGGATACAAAATCAATGTACAGAAATCAGTTGCATTCTTATACATTAATAATGAAGCAACAGAAAGACAAATAAAGAAACTGACCCCATTCACAACTGCACCAAGAATCAAAAAATACCTAGGAATAAACCTAACCAAGGAGGTAAAAGACCTGTATGCTAAAAACTATAGAAAGCTTATGAAGGATACAAAGAAATGGAAAAACATTCCATGCTCATGGATTGGAAGAATAAATATTGTTAAAATGTCAATACTACTCAAGGCAATCTACACATTCAATGCAATCCCAACCAAAATTGCACCAGCATTCTTCTCAAAGCTAGAACAAACAATCCTAAAATTTGGATGCAAACACAAAAGATCCCGAATAGCCAAAGTAGTATTGAAGAAGACTAAAGCGGGAGGCATCACAATCCCAGACTTTAGCCTCTACTACAAAGCTGTAATCATCAAGACAGCATGGTATTGGCACAAGAACAGACACATAGACCAATGGAATAGAAGAGAGACTCCAGAATTGGACCCACAAAAGTATGGCCAACTAATCTTTGACAAAGCAGGAAAGAAGATCCAATGGCAAAAAGTCAGTCTCTTTAACAAATGGTGCTGGAAGAACTGGACAGCAACATGCAGAGGGATGAAACTAGACCACTTGCTCATACCATTCACAAAAATAAACTCAAAACGGAAAAAGGACCTGAATGTGAGACAGGAAACCATCAAAATCCTAGAGGAGAAAGCAGGAAAAAAACCTCTCTGATCTCAGCCGCAGCAATTTCTTATTTGACATATCCCCAAAGGCAAGGGAATTAAAAGCAAAAATGAACTACTGGGACCTCATGAAGATAAAAAGCTTCTACACAGCAAAGGAAACAATCAGCAAAACTAAAAGGCAACCAATGGAATGGTAAAAGATATTTACAAATGACCTATCAGACAAAAGGCTAGTATCTAAAATATATAAAGAACTCACCAAACTCCACACCCGAAAAGCAAATAATCCATTGAAGAAATGGGCAGAAGACATGAATAGATGCTTCTCTAAAGAAGACATCCGGATGGCCAACAGGCACATGAAAAGAGCTCAACGTCGCTCCTCATCAGGGAAATACAAATCAAAACCACACTCAGATACCACGTCACGCCAGTCAGATTGGCTAAAATGAACAAATCAGGAGACTATAGATGCTGGCGAGGATGTGGAGAAACGGGAACCCTCTTGCACTGTTGGTGAGAATGCAAACTGGTGTAGCCACTCTGGAAAACAGTGTGGAGTTTCCTCAAAAAATTAAAAAATAAATCTATCCTATGACCCAGCAATAGCACTGCTAGGAATTTACCCAAGGGATACAGGAGTGCTGATGCATAGGGGCACTTGTACCCCAATGTTTATAGCAGCACTCTCAACAATAGCCAAATTATGGAAAGAGCCTAAATGTCCATCAACTGATGAATGGATAAAGAAATTGTGGTTTATATACACAATGGAATACTACATGGCAATGAGAATGAAATATGGCCTTTTGTAGCAACGTGGTTGGAACTGGAGAGTATTATGCTAAGTAAAATAAGTCATACAGAGAAAGACAGATAGCATATGTTTTCACTCTTATGGAGATCCTGAGAAACTTAACAGAAGACCATGGGGGAGGGGAAGGAAAAAAAAAAAGGTTAGAGATGGAGGGAGCCAAAACATAAGAGACTCTTAAAAATTGAGAACAAACTGAGGGTTGATGGGGGGTGGGAGGGAGGGGAGGATGGGTGAGGGGTATTGAGGAGGGCACCTGTTGGGATGAGCACTGGGTGTTGTATGGAAACCATTTTGACAATAAATTTCATATTAAAAAAAATAGATCTACCCTATGGCCCAGCAATAGCACTGCTAGGAATTTACCCAAGGGATACAGGAGTGCTGATGCATAGGGGCACTTGTACCCCAATGTTTATAGCAGCACTCTCAACAATAGCCAAATTATGGAAAGAGCCTACATGTCCATCAACTGATGAATGGATAAAGAATTTGTGGTTTATATATACCATGGAATACTACTTGGCAATGAGAAAGAATGAAATCCGGCCATTTGTAGCAACATGGTTGGAAGTAGAGAGTGTTATGCTAAGTGAAATAAGTCAGGCAGAGAAAGACAGATACCATATGTTTCCACTCATATGTGGACCCTGAGAAACTTAACAGAAGACCTGGGGGGAGGGGAAAGGGGAAAAAAAGTTACAGAGAGGGAGGGAGGCAAAACATAAGAGACTCTTAAATATTGAGAACAAACTGAGGGTTGATGGGGGGTGGGGGAGAGAGGAAAGTGGGTGATGAGCATTGAGGAGGGCAGCTGTTGGGATGAGCACTGGGTGTTGTATGCAAACCAATTTGACAATAAATTTTGAACCCAAAAATTAAAAAAAATAATAATAATAAAGATGTATAAATTACAGCTTTGTGTAACAACATGATGAATCTCACAAACATGGTGTGGATCAGAAGAAAGCAGATTCAAACAATTTCCTACCACATGGTTATGTTTATGTAAATACAAAACATCAGGCAAGCTAAACTATAGCAGGTAAGGATGCAAGTGTAGGTGTTAAAACTACAAAGCAAAGTAAGAAAGTGTTAAGTAAAATAAGAATTGTTAACTTTGGAGTGCACAGAGAGAGAGAGAGAGAGAGAACAGGGAAGAGCAGGGGCGAGTCCTAAGGTGGTGACATTGTTCTATTGCTCTGTTTTTGACCTGGGTGGTAATCAATGGTTGTTGGGGTTCTATAAATGTGTGCTATATTTTCCAATTAAAAGAATTGTTTGTGTGTGAGAGAGAGAAAGAGAGGAAAAGAGAATCAAAAAAAATTGTGGTTTTAGTTTATACTCCCTGATGATGAATGATGTTGAGCACCTATTCATATGTTTATTGATCTTTTGGATATTCTTTTTTATGGTTGTCTTTCTTTTATTTTTTTTAATATGAAATATATTGCAATACAATAAATTACAATTTATAAGCAATACAGGGAAAAATAAACAAAAAGAAGCCAAAGACACAAAATAACAATAACAACAAAAACAAAAGCAAAACCCAGATTTTGGCTCATCAAGAAGTCACAATAAAGTCAGCTAAGGTCACTAAGCTGTGAGTGTTCAGAACAGAGCAAACCCCAGCCTGTGCAAGTGTTCTGTGAGTGGGGTCAAGGCCAGAACATCAAATCAGACTTTACATGAGGGCATCAATTTATAAACAACCAGAAGCCTATTTTTCTTGTAATTCCTGTAGGCAATGAACATAGTATCCAAACTGAAAACTAGACCAAGTAACTATGAAGTCTTCAGAGACAACATTTTGTACATATTTCATGATTTCTTTTTAGGGAAATGCACAAGGTCTAATTACACAAGCTGTTTATTCTCCTCATTAGCCTTTTGGGTTTCAGCATATGTGGATTTTCTTAAGCTTCTCTCACTATTAAATCAGCCAAATTCATACTCACAAAGGAAGTTAGATTCCAGCATGCAGCTCTACAGCAGGTCCCCAAGCTACCCAAACCCATGGGGTAATCAAAAACATTCTGTCTGCTGCTATATGACTTTTTTATTTCCTCCTACAAATAGCTGTAGCAGGATTAATGTCAACACACACGCCCCCACAGGTTTAGCCTGTTTAACTGCAATTAATCTCCTGAGTGAGATCTTTTGTGTCACTTGGTAAAGGTGAAGAGAACAGAGGGCAAAGAGAATACATTATTAATACAAATAAATACATAATGCCTTATATTATTCAAATTATTTACCTTATATTATTCCAAATTTCAAAGCACTTCCACATATTTGATCTTTTATAACTCAATGAAGAAGCAAGGTATTTTGCATTCCCATTTTACTGATGAGGAAAACTAAGGTACATGGAAGTCAAGTGGCTAGCCAAAAAGTTATATGGTTTGTAGGTGGCTGAAACCCATACTCATATCTTCCATTCCAGAGTTCTTTCCACTATGCCAAATGTCTAAGAGGCTCAAGACAAAAAAGGTGGTGAAATGGCTTTACAAATTTCTTTCCATCCATGAGATGCAAATTCTCACACAGTCATGGTTTGCAGTAGACACAATTCCTTGATGCTTTGGAGACCAATCTTCACCTAAATTTCTCTTTTACCTCTCTGGCTTGCCACAGATCTGCATTTTCAACATTAAAGGTCATTCCTCTGGCTATAAAGCTGGACTTCACTATGTAAGCCAATTTTTCTCAGTATTTTTCATGAGGAAATACTTTCATTTCCCAGAAATAAACTGGGAATATGTTAAGAATATAAATTCCTGGGCATCATCCTAGATCCATGGAATCAGATTCTCTTGGGGCAGGTGTGTTTAGGAATGAGCATTTTTAACAAGCTCCCCACCATGCACTTGTTACTAGTTTTCAAGTTGAGAAGCAGTGCTCTCAGCAATGAAAAGCCTGAGATGTTTTGAGCCAAAGACTAGAACTATCAATGGTTTATTTTTAAAAGATAACTGTGGAAGCAATGTTTGACATGTATTGGAGTGAAAAGAGACTGGAGAACTGGTCTGACATTACAGCAGTAGCCCAGGTACAGGATGGGTGGGAAGGGTCAATATGGGAATAGAAAGAAAAACTGTAGGGGTATTGCATAAGTCACTATAATTTCCTCCCTTTGTCTTCTACAAAATGTCTGCAACTACTGTACATTATTTGTTTCATTTTACCTAAGCTCCATTACCCATTACTAAGAGGCAGAGTTGATTCTGTGAGCATATTTCATGGGTGCCACAGTTCAGCTCCTCTTCCTGTGTGTGCTATACTTCACATAAGGGGATTTAGCTATGGTTCATGCAAGATGGCTTAATTAGTGTCCTGTGACTAAAATTTGAGCTCCTTTGCTAAATTCATTTAGATTAGAAGAAAAGGTAGTGAGTTACCAATACTGGAGTCCAAAGCATTTCAAATTCATTTTTAAAACTATAACTCTCCAGGCTTCTCATGTGTGTTGGAGAATTTCATGAGAGCATCACTTTCCAAATCATTGTGTGTGACTCACATTTTGTTCCCTCAAAGTTAAAACCACAGAATGTACCATCCAGAAAGCTCTCATTTTCATTTGTTTCCCTTTGCCTTTTGTTCTCACTTCCCCTCTTCTCTATCTTGCCTCCTTTCTCTTGCTCTTTCTATTTATAAAACACATTTAAATAGTGTCAAGTGTTGTTCTTGGATGATTTAAGTTTTTATCTTCCTCAGAAACTCAGAAATCACACCAGCTTAGATCAGAATGCTTGAGTTCTTTTCTTTTTAATTATTTTAAATGTTTATTTATTTTTGAGAGAGAGACAGAGCGTGAGCAAGGGGGGACAGGCAGAGAGAAGAGAGGGAGACACAGAATCCAAAGCAGGCTCCAGGTTTCGAGCTGTCAATACAGAGCCTGACGTGGGGCTCAAACTCACAGAACAGTGAGATCATGACCTGAACCAAAGTTGACGCTCAACCGAGTGAGCCACCCAGGCTCCCCCAGAATGCCCGAGTACTAGTTCATTTTACCACTAACTTGCTATAGGAGCTTGAATAATTCAACTCTCCCTCCTGGAGCTCAGTTTCCTTATCTGTAAAATGAGAAGACTGTACTAGCAGTTATTCAAAGTCCCTCCAGTTCAAATATTTTACAATTCCGAGTCGACTTTTCTGGATCCCTTCCAGCAACATGAAAGTTTAAAATCTCTAGATCCAAATTACTCTTTGGTTCATTTGAGTTCAGAGCATTTAAAATGTCTGTAAGAGTGTGCAGTAGAGTCCTGTGCTACAGCAGTGGAACTATAATAAAGTTGGTTTAGCTACTTAACTGTCTGCCCACACATACTTCTCATTGCAACTTCTTTAATCAGGTCTAGTAAAACTAGGTAAGGGAAAGGAATCTTAATGAAATAAGCAATCATCTTAGCATCTGGCCACATCAGAGAAGCGCTGTATGCCTTCTATTCACCACAAGGCTTCCCTATGGGTAATTTCCCATCGTCTTCCCCCTCCAACCATCACACAAGAAACATGTGCTGATGCCAAGGACACATATGGCATAACATTAGCAGTACTAAGATAAACATGTTCCCTGTTTTCCTAGAGCTAGCTCACAAGATCAGTACAGTGAAAGGAAGAAGTGGTTTAAGTTGTCCTGAATCTTAAGAGTCAAAATGTCCTTTCTCATTAAGTTAAAAGCAGCATAAAGTTTGGGTTTGGCTTAGTTGTTTTTGGCTTGTTTGATTGTTTTTCTTTCCCCTTTGGCTTTAAAAAAAAATGCACTGCTAACTATACATAAGGAAAAAGCCATAACCTGGTGTCCATACTTCTGAAAGCCTGATCCCATTTCCCAGTGATTAGACAGCACTCTCATTATCTCCTAATTTAAGATCCACCACAAAATGGACATGCCATTCATTTATCTGGCATTTGAAAAATATTTATTAAATGCCTATTATGTGCCAGGCACTATACAAGGAGCTAGGAATACTCTGGTGAATGGGAGAGACACAGTCTGCTTTCATGATGGTTAAACTCATTTGGGGGTGGATGAAAAATATTAATCAAACATCTAAAGGAATAAAATGTAATATGTATTATACAGATATATTTTACATACATACACACACACACACATACAAGTTTAGTTTTAGTATATGTGCTGCTGAAGTGAGCACTCACACACACATTTAGAAAAAAGTCACGAAGTATATGCATTCAAATGTTAATGGTAGTAACTGCCAAGAGGGAAGGTTATGTAACTTTTTTTTTTTGTTTTCTTCCTTATAATGTCTTAAATATCCTCTGTGGGTTTTTTTGCAAGCATTAGATTTTTAACAGAAAAAGCCAATAAAAATATTTCATGCTTTTGAAGATTTATTGACAGAGAGAAATGTCATATATTGCTAAAAATTAAAGTTGTAGAGCAGCATGTATAAGATTTCATTTTGATTATATAATGCAGTAATAACAAACTAGAAAGATATATAGCAAAATACTAATAGCAATTACCTCTGGTGCTATAAGAGATCATCTCATTTCTTATTCTTTTAAAAAATTACCCAAGATCTCTACATTGAGCATGTATTAACCTTTTATTTATTTTATCTTACCTCCTCTGGGGAGCATTCTTTGACCATCAGCACCCTTAGCCCACATGCTCTCCCTCTGCTGAACGCCTATAAAACTTGGTAACTCTATGGCCATTTTAACACCATGACATAACGTTCATAATTATTTTCCTTGTGAGAAAGGTATCAGGTGTTTTATTTCTTTCACCTACACTAGTATTTGATCATGGTCAGTAAACGGCGGGAGCTTAACTGATTACTCTCAAATCCTACTAGGACACATTGCTAGCAGTGTGTAGAATCAGGTTGTGAGATACACAGACATTAGCACTCCCCAACAGCCCCACACCTTATTCCAAGCTCTTTCCCAGAATGCCTATCATCTTCATCCTCGCACACAGAGGGTACCTCCAAGGGGTAAGAACTCATTTCTGAACTGGGAGATTTTCTGCCTCAACCCATCAAGGTTCACTGCAAAAAGGAGTACCAGCAGACAGAACAGAAGAAAAGGGCTCATTATTATAGAACATGATTTATTACCCACAGGATCCCTGAGTCACTGCTGCTGGGCAAGGGAATAGAGATTCAGAGAATCTTGAACCTTGAAAGGAGGCAAGTGTGAAACTCAAGCTTACCAATGAAGAAAGAGGGTACAGAGATAATAAGTGACATGCCCTGGGTCCCACAACAAATTGGTGGCAGAGTCGCTTCTCCCACTCCAGCAGGCTGAGAGATAAACTAAAATACAAAAATCTGCACAGAATGAAAGAACAACAATTGAAATGGGAAACTCACATTTGCCTCTGATTCTGTATTGTTAGACTCTTTTATAAGGAAACCACAATATTTCTTAATAAAGATATACCTTTTTAAAATAAAAATACCAAACAGAATGATTTTTACTAATAATATCAGCTCTCTGGATGGATTTCATGGGACTGTTTGTTGGGCTTTTTATCAAATTCATGCAGCACCCTCCAGCAGCAGAGCATTGTGGTTAAGGAAAAGGACTTCGGGGTCAAACAGGTTCAAGTTTGTATATAAACTTTGCTTCTTAGTAGCTGTGCAATTCGGGCAAGTTAATTAACTGCTTTGTGCCTCTGTTTCCTTAGCAGGAAAACGGAGATAATAATATTACATAGCTCACAGGGTAAGAATGAAAAAACATGATGCATGAAAGTGCTCAAAACAGTGCCTGGAGCAAAGCAGCTGCTCACTTTGCCTACTCGTTTTTCATCATCACATTCCTTGAGGCCACTGTTCCTACTATCACCACTCCCAGGCTGGTTTTGTGACAGAAGACAGAAGCCACTTCTCACTCAGCTGCTTTATTCAGGTTGCTATTATTCCCTAGAACGGCCTCCCCTCTCCTTTCTATCCACCAAAAGTCTGCATTTTCTTCCAGACGCAATATTCATTCCTCCAAAATTATCCCTAAATCACTGTCACAAAAAAATTTAAAAAAAAATTATTGGGATGGTGGCCATATATTTAAATACAATGAGCAAACACGATAAGAGAATATGGGGAAGAGGAAAGACCCTGAGCTTCTGAGTCACAAGGCTCTAAAAACTGCTAATCTGCCAACCACCAGCTGTGTGACCTGGAACAAATCACCTTAAATTCTCTGAGCCTTCATTTCTTCAATCTGTTCGATAAATTTCATAATCCCTCCAGCCATTTCTTCTGTCAGGAACTGCCTGATATAGAAAAGCATTAAGGATAAGAGCAAGCAGAAAAGATCAGGAAGAAAAACAGAACAATCAAGGGTACTCAAAAAAAAAAAAAAACTGGCAAGGAGGGTGTGAAGGCTGATGAAGATGGAAAGAGCTCAGCTGAGGGGAACCGTGCGGGGTCTATATGTCCGTCCTTAGGAGAAAAAGCAGTTATGATTCCTTTGGGCAGAGTCAGAGGAGCCTCATACTTCCAGACTGGTGAATAAAAGAGCTTCTATCAGAAAGAAAGCAGGTGACCTTGGTATTGGTTAAGAAAACACCTGGAAAGGGAAGGAAAAGGCAAGTACTGAGCTTTACAAGTATCAGTTGAGAGCCTGGTTGCGATGCTTAGACCCAAGCTGTGTAACTAGGGACTATTTTTAAAAAATTTTTTTAATGTTTACTTATTTTTGAGAGAGAGAGAAAGAGAGTGGGAGGGGCAGAGAGAGAGGGAGACACAGAATCCAAAGCAGGCTCCAGACTCTGACCTGTCAGCACAGAGCCCAACTTTGGGGGGGTGGGGGTGGGGGAGGCTCTAACTCGAGAACCTTAAGATGATGACCTGAGCCAAAGTGGGACGCTTAACTGACTGTGCCTCCCAAGCGCCCCAACTAGGGACTATTTTATTATTGAATTCAGCATATAATGCTTGAGGCATATTATGATACCACACAAATTTTTTAGGTCCCCAAAACATTTCCCCCTCTTATTTTTATAAAAAACCATGCCATGTACACCCCGACCACTACTCTGAGTTCACTGAGATAGACACATGATTAGATCTGGTCAATAAGAATACCTCACTTCTAAAGATGCTACTTAGGATGTTTCAACCAGCACAGCAAGGGCTCCAAGAGTGAGGATAGGGTCCTGCCATAAATAACCATTATGACTATACCAGTACACACTGGCTAAACGTAAGCCCTGCCCACTTCCCTGGGCACATGATGAATCTAACCATGGATCCATGACAAAGTAGGGCCAACTGGATCCTTTTCTGAGAATGACAAATGGGCCTTGGGAAAAAGAAGCAAAGCTCTTTACAATGGAATCGCTAAGACATAAAGCTAGATATAAAACAAAAAAATGAAAACAATCAGGGACAGGCAGAAATGAGAAATGAGCAGAAACAAAATCCTGGTGAAATTGTGTCCTGATTCTCAAGTCCCTGGGTCCTGCAGTTCTTTCTTTAATTCTGTGGTCGGCACCATCACCCTTTCCAGTTATCTGAGCCAATCAACTCTATTTTTTCTTAAGTTTGTTCAAATTGGACTTGTCACATACAATCAAGGGTTCTAACTAAAATCCTTCTGCTCACTGTGGCAAACCTCAGCTTGAACAAGAAGTGACCATGTACCAAACTAATTACTCTAGAAAGACAAGGAATCATTAGAGCAAGAAAGGAAGTTAAGTCCCTGAATCTGGGTATTCGATCTTGTGTGAAAAAATCTCCTCTCCACCTATAGCACATTTAACCACTGGTGATAGTGTGATAGTTAATCTTAGATTAAGTGTCTGCTGATAATTGTGCCCAAGAGGCAACCCTGTACCATGTTAACCCTCACCCCAGGTCTCCAGTTTTCAGTCAGCTTCAAGTTATTATGCACTTTCTCCTGTGTGCAAATACAACTGGCTCTAGATTGTTTCAAACAAGTAAGTCCCATGGTGACAAGCTATTACTTTCTTAGCATTTCCCAGAAATGGAGGCTCAAGGATTTATATACAGTAAACACCCAACGAATGTTTACATCTAAAAGAGTGGCCACATACCACATTACAAAGTTCTTCAGTCTCCCACGTGCCTCAGTCTACATTTATAGGCCCTGTTGATATGTATGCAAGCAAACAGCACTAAATAGTCCAAATCCTTGGAGACCAGAGCTCAAATGACCAAAACTGATGGGCTTGTTGGATTGGAATGGGTGATCTTGAATGTGAGCAGTGAGTAGGGAAAGGTCAGCTGAGGTTAGAAAAGCCTCAGTAGGTTCTAAGAAAAACCCCTGAAGTGAAACTACTCAAAAATGCAGAGCTCAGGAAAAGTCTATACAGCAAACACCTTCAATTAATCCCACCTGTAAGAGTTCATTATTATGGTCATATGACCTTGGTTAGAGATCACTAGGCTTACAAGTGCTTGTGGCTTATTGTAATGCTATGCATCAAGGGCAGCCAATAAGTCAGGAACGTACATGATAGATGACTCATCAGAAAGTGGTAAAGTGGGAACAGACACAGAATAGGAGGTTAGACATTACACCCACTATGTCCCAGGTCATACAAATGTCTGATCAACCTTTACCAATGTTCCCTTGACTAGGGAAATTTTTGACCCACTCCAAATAGACAAGGTCCATTAATTCTCCATATATAAGCAATAGTGGTAAGTATTCAATAAATGTTAGCTACGTGCTAGGCACTGTGCCAGTAAGCACTTTGTAAACATCAAATAAGTTAACACTTGGTAAAAAGTTGGCATCATGTTTGACACTTATCAAGAGTTGAATATATGTCAGTTACTATAATCATCGTTTTTAATCTTCACAGTTCTTCATTGAGTTAGGTAGTTGTTACGGTTATTTTATAGATCAGGAATTGGAGACTTAGAGACATTGAGTGAGCTGTACAAAGTTACTCTATTAACAGAAGAACCAGGATTCTAAACCAGAAAATCTGACTCAAGAGCTCTTAAACTTTATACTCTACTGCCATCCTTCAGCTCAAAAAGGAGTTTTCAAAATCCAGATAGCAGCCATTGCCCATAATGTTTATATGACACAGCTGTAGAAGTATGATCTTGCTTCCTTCTATCCCCTATTCCAGTGGTTCCAACATTTCTATGAATCAAAATCACCCAGGGAGCTTGTTAAACACAGGTTTCTGGGTCCCATCCACAGAGTTCCTAAATCAGGTGATGTGTGGGGCAGGGCCTGAGAATTTGCATTTCTGGCAAGTTCCCTGGTGATGCTGCTGCTGGCCTAGGCACTATACTTTAGCAGCCAGTGCCCTATTCTTGTCTTCAACTCTTATCTCTACCAACCACTGAAATGGCTAGATTCCTCAGGAAATACTCCACAGCTTCTTTAGGTGTAAAGATATGATCACAACAATCTATCTCCCTTCTTCTCCCATACTCTGATTTCCTTGACTATTTAATTCATTCATTCCACATGTAATTACCAAGCTCCTATGTGCAAGCACAAGCACTAGAAAGTACCACAAGAACAATGTAGAACTGATTGCCAACCTAGAGAGGACACAGCAGATATTAACCAAATAAACACACAAAATACACTAAATTTCCAATTGGACAAGTGCTATGAAGAAAAACAACCAAATTCTATAAGAGAAAAACCATGAGGGAGACTACAGTGGAGCTTTGTTGGCTTTCACCCATCCAGTATGCATTCTTCCCTGTGTCTCCCTTCCACACTCCTCACCCCACTCCACCCCATGTACACACATATAAGTTCTCCACACTACATTGGTAGAATATCTCAAACACAGGACTCAATGCGCTCCTCTAATCTAGGCCTAGCCAGGCCCAGGAAAGAGGGATGTAATAAAGTGGTCTTTAGACATGCCTCCTCCTCCCCCCCACCACCTGGTAAAGTAAGTCTCCAGACAGAGAGAATGAGTTCAACGTGAACCAAGCTGAGAGATGAGAAAGACAGAGGAGACGCAGAACCTAGGAAGTATTGTTTTTGACTGCCTGGATCCACTCATGCCTGAAGCCAACTCCATCCCTGGGCTCCTTGGTTCAGAGACCCCTGAATTCCTTTTTCTGCCTAATTTTTATCATCTTATTAAACATAACAATTACAAACATAGAAACCTTAATCGTATTTGAGAGCAATATTTCTTTGAAGAAGTAACATTTGAGTTGAGACCTAAAGTATAAGCAAGAGATGGGGCACCTGGTGACTCAGTCGGTTAAGCGTCCCACTTAGACTCAGATCATAATCTCACAGTCAGTGAGCTGAAGCCCCACATTGGGCCCTGCGCCGACAGCTCAGAGCCTGGAGCCCACTTCAGATTCTGTGTGTCCCTCTCTCTCTGCTCCTCCCCTGCTCACACTCTGTGTGTGTGTGTCTCTCTCTCAAAAATAAATAAACATTTAAAAAATTAAAAAACAAAAACAAAAAAAACAAAAAGAAGAAGCAAGAGAAGTAGCCAAGGGAAGAGTTAAAGGCTAAGATTTTAGGTAAAGAGAACAAATATGCAACGACCCTATGATGGGAAAGAGCTTTCTGAAGGAACTAAAAGCGGGAGTGGCATGGGGGATGGGTGTGGTGGGCAAGGAGATAGGAGAGTTATGTGGGGTCAGATCCTACAGGCTGTGCAGAGGACTTTGTAACTCATTTTTACAATATTATCCATGACTATAAACTTATGTTTAATAGCATGATTTAAACTAAAATTAGTTAAACCAATATAAATTTTCCTAGACACCTGCTCTAACTCAAAACACAACTATAACCATACAAAGCCACTCTACCATGCCTCCTTGATTCTTTCAATATGCATATTTCCTCCTGCATTCAGCTGACTGAGTCCAAATATCCCTCATCCTATACTAGAACAAAGCACACATCCTTTGGTAGCAGATGGCAGGGGACAGAATACTCAGGATAACACTGCTGTTCCAATAACTAAGTTCATGGAAAGTGGCCCCCATGGGGCCAGTTAGAACCAATACCCAACTTTAATTAATGGCAGTAGCCACATTCTCTGACATGCCCTCACCTTTATGCAACTCTGCTTCACTGCTTGTCTAGATCAAATATAAGCGGAATTTAAGGATGGTGGAAAATATGGTTACAGAGAAATTCAAACACCTGATCCCTCTAAGTAAAGAACATTCTTTCCTCCAGCTTTCTAAGGTCCAAAATCAAAAAAAAAAAAAAAAAACCACCCTGTAAATTCTTAGACCTCTGACATATCAATTCTTTTATTTTTTTCAGTCCTTTTAAATGGACCTCTTTAAGCAGGAGCAGCAGCACTAGATAACTTTCATAGCCATTATGAGATGTCAGGCACAGAGAGAAGCCTCTGCATGCTTTGTCTCAGAAACCCATGAGGTAAATGTTATAATTTTTCCCAAATTACAAATAGAGAAAATGAGGCCCCCAAAAACTAAATTATTATAACTAAGGATACCCAATAAGTACAGATAGGAAATAAGAATCAAACCCGATGCAAAGACGATGCCCATAACCACTGTGTTACATAAACTTCACCATCAAGAAAGAGTGCTGACTGGTTTTTACAAATCAATCAGTCAAGGTCAAGACAACTAGTTCTAGGAACATAAACTCTAAATGAATAAAACCTGTAAAGGATATACAGACAGATAAGTAAAACGCCAGATAAATAAACACACACTGTATGGCCAATTTCTCTCTGGCCGGTCTAAACCTAGGGCTCAGGATAAGGCCTATTCCTTCCTGCATTCTTCCCTCATCTCATGCATATATTGCCCATCCCACCAATAATCTGGCATCTGGCTGCATACATTTTACTCCTGTGAGATCCTCTGATGAATCTTTGATGACAATCCACCTTTTAGTTAAATGTTTACAGCCCAAAAGTCAAGATGAGAAACTACTGTAGCATGTCTTACTCAAGTCATTTCTCCTAAGAGTTTCAGCCCCACTCCTTTCTAACTGAGTAATATGAGGCACATTATTTAACCTCTCCGAGCCTTAGTTTTTCATCTGTGAAATTACCTTCCTTATGGAGTTGCTGTGAAGATTACATGAAATAATTCATAGTTAGCATTTGGCATTTGGCATTATGCCTAGCACATAGTAAACATTTAATAAATTCCAGCTATTATTGGCCATATTATTATGTATGATATGCTCTAAGGAAATGTAATTTATGAAAATCAGAATTTGCAAATACATAAATTAAAGATTATTAACAATATTAAAAGAACTTTCATTTTACAAATATTTCTCATGGGAATTTTTTTTTTCTTTTTAGATCAAAACTTCTCTAGGAGACAAATGAGACTTGGTCTGTGCTGTTTCTACTCACAACACTTCTGATACCAGATGGGTGGGTTTTTTTCCTCACACCAAACAAATTCTCCAACTCTCTAAATATCAGCTGAGTGGCCTATAATTCAATGCAATTCCAACACTAGGCAGAGTTGGCATCAGACTCCACAGGTTTAAGAGCTGAATCCCATAAGACTACCCTCACTTCTGATGCCAGTTCCAAGTATTTGGTGCCCACAGTACCCACACTTCTATCTGATGTGGCTACAAAGTTGAAAGTTCCCACAATTCCCCCTTTCAGGTTTGGTAATTTGCTAGAACAGCTCAAAGAACTCAGGGAAAGACTCTACTTACATTTACTGGTTTATTAAAAAGAATATAGCCAGGAAGAGCCAGATGAAAGAGATGCGTAGGCCAAGGTAGGGAGGGGGTTCAGATATTCCATGCCTTTCTGGGTACACTACCCTCCAGCTCCTCAGTGTGTTCACCACCCTCCAGAAGCTCTCCAAACCCTATCACTTAGGACTTTCTGAAGGCTCACTAGGTAGGCATGAGTGATTAAATCATTTACTGTTGATTAACACCAATGAATGCTGGAGGTCACAGGTTGGACTGAAAGTTCCAATCCTCTAATCATGCCTTAGTCTATCTAGTGACCAGTATTCATCCTGAAGCTATCTGGGGGGTCCTCAGCTACCAGTCATCTCATTAGGTTACAAAAGATACTCTGGTTATTCCAAGGATTACAGGGCTTTAGGAGCTATATGCCAGGAACCCAGGACAAAGGCCAAATACATACTTCTTATTGTATCCACATTTGGGTACCCAAAAGTTAATTTACCACAACATTTGAATTACAGAATTTAATAACCTTATGCCCACAAAGATTTATAGCAAGGAAAAGAATATCATAAAAAAGATATTCTCATTTCTAGAGAATTCAAGCCAGCTAGCAGATATTCCCAAATAATTTATTGTGCAAGAGAACAAAAGAAAGTCCTTCTGCCCTGGAACCAACTAGAGAGCTGGCCTGCTAATAGCTGGGCGCCACCCAGTTTTGAGAGGTGAGAATGAGTTTATTATAAGAAATTGAGGAAGAGAAGTATCATGTAGCCAACCATTCAATCTTAGCTAAATCACAAAACCTTTATGAACTTGAGTTTCCTCACTAATGAAATGAGATAGTTATAAAATAGATGATTTTTCAGGCCCCTTTTTGCTTCCAAATGCAATCATCCATTGCCTGGGGCAGGGAACAGTACAAAGAACTTGTCTCAAATAACACAACTCTTCCTTCAAGTGGAAAGCATGCTGTTTTATTTCAACCTCTCACTCTATCCCTTGCTGTAACCCAAACTAGGCAGCAATTTTATCTGCAAGAAAGGAAATGAACTGATGATTTTAAGGATCAGGTCACAGAGGTGCCATCCTGACAGCCCCAGTGATATGCCCTTTACAGCTTATACATGCAAAGAAGAGACATCTTCTTTTTCTTCCTTCCAGTTTTATTGATAAGTTCTGGGAAAGAGAGATTTTAAGCAGTCAGGAGCAGGTGTAACAACCTTCCCTTAAAAAACCACTACGCCTTGATAACATAGCTCTTTATGTTACAAAATCATGGTATTTATCAGAGGAGTAGGTCAACAGTGCATGCTATTATCCTGGCAAGGGAGAATCCTCACAATGGGAGGGAAATATATATGCTGTATGGGAATCTTGGATATAAAAATCACCATACCTTTATAGCATGGTCATCAATACTATATTGACTCTCAGGGTGATCTCATTACAGAGGAATTCATTTTATTTTTTATTAAGCCTAGGGAAAAATATGTATTTCTTAATCTGTCAAGTGGTAAAGAGTACAGGTGAAAATTAAATTGGAATGATCAGAAGATGTAACTACAACTAGTGAGTATCCAATGAAACTACTCCCAGACACTCATTCATAAATGTAAAATGAGTTCATTTTAGGCCACTAGACTTGGACATCAGAGTTCTTGATCATAAGTAACACAATCAAGGTTGATTAACAATCAAAAGCCAATATATTGGGTAGAATGTCACAGAACCAACAGGAGCCTGGAAGAGCAGGCTTAGCATCATGCAGCAACCAAGCAAGTCCCAGAAAGCCAAGAAGCAAGAAACACAGCAAGCACACTATTGCAGTTGGAGCAGGAAACTACTGCAGCTGCTTCCCAGGATGAATTATTTCCAACTGTAGTTTGTGTCCTTAAATCACTCACTCAAGAGAAAAAAAAGAATCTGATTGCCAGGGCTAGGTCACATGTCAACCCCCCCAGAGCACAGAGGAGAGGCTCTGTCTTCTTCAGATTCCATGGAGGGAGACAGGCACCTGGAAATTTACTGTCCCAGCAACACTAAATGAAATGATGGAGGGCAGTTCTCCCAAAGGAAATCAGGGTACTCTACAGGAGGAAGAATTTATGCTTTCTTGCAGCCAAAAGAAAAAAGAAAGCTATAAACAAAATCTGTACGTGTATTTGTTCATTAATCATTCAATAAAACTTTCAAGGTCATATGATATTATAAAGATAATCCCAGGGCACAGAAGATCTCACCAGCCAAAAAGTACAATCTCTGATACACTTTCACTACCAGAGATATCCCAAACTGTTGTGCCTTAAGGAAGAAAGAGATTCTGATATGGTTGCTATGCCTGTAGTCAAAACAAGAATGTTCAAGCACTTGAGGGCTGGACCAATCCCCACAAGGTCAGTGAGTTATTTTACTTCCTCTCCTCCTTCATCTATAGAAGGATAAAAAAATTAGGAGATTGCACAGGTCTAAGAGTCCCTAACTCTCAAATTTAGTAATTCCATGTGTGCAAATGCAGTTGAAAAAGCCTATGGACTTAAGTAAGGCAAATATCTGTACCCTCTGCTAAGCTAGGTTTTCAACAGTGAATCTAAAACAAATGATGTGGACTTATGAAGACTCATCCTCAGATCCAGGTACAAATGGGGTGTTTGGCAGCAGTATACCCTTTGTAGATCAATGGGTAAACACCTCACCTTCTGCGGGAGCTTGGCCAGTGTTTATACTGAGATCTGCAGATGGCATCATGAGAGATGTCATTATGGCCTATCATGTCAATGTGAGTTGATGTGCTTCAAAAACCATCTACATCAAATCTTCCTACTCTGCTGAACAATGAGTTATAAGTTATAGCAATAAAAGTCCTTGTAGGGAGTTTTTACCTACAGAGGGCAATTTTCTTATTTTTTATAACCCATTTTAATTTTTTAATTTAATTATCACAAGCTGTTATTCCTATTCCATGAGGAAGTAGTCAACCTAGATAATTTCAGTCAGTGATTACTAAACTACAAAAAGTGCCACTTTAATATGGTCATTGTTTTTTAATATCCACAAAAGGCTACTCTGCTCTGCTAACAGAACACACTACCAATTTGAACAGTTGAAAATAAAGTATGCAATTCAGTAAGGCCTTAAACTATCACAGTGCAGTTTCAAAATGACTGAGTCATGAAAAATTGTTTGGGCACAGAAGAGCCAACATGAAATGCTGTTAAAGAAGTTTCTTGAGGTAGTCCCTGAATCTGGGTGAGTTAGGTGGGAATATCAGTTATGAAACTGAACTCAATACTAAATGAGCTCCAGAAAGAAGGGTAGATGGGAAAAGCAGGGTATTGCTGTTCCCTTCCCCAAATAAAAGCGCCAGTGTTTCCAATGATACACCAATAAATATTTCAAGTATGCCAAGACGTGCCCCAACAATTACCAGATTCTCCCAGGGAATAACCAGATCACCCCTGCCTAATTAGTTATTAGCTCCTTGTTGTCCATCAGTGTCCCATATGTACTGGACTGATTACATCCTAACCTAAAAGAATTACTCCCATTTGTCTAAGGTATCTAAACTGAGAACTCAGATAATTTTCTACAAGAAACATAATGCTATTTTATGGGTGCTCATGTATACATGGTGCCTGAAAGTATGTGGCATCTGGTCCTGACTGTTTCTAGAACAAGTCACTTACCCTCTGTAAACCTGTGTTTTCTTACTTTTAAAATTAGTGATTAGGTGAGGCACCTGGGTGGCTCAGTCAGTTAAGCGTCTGACTTCGGTTCAGGTCATGATCTCACAGCTTGTGAGTTCAAGCCCCGCATTGGACTCTGTGCTGACAGCTCGGAGCCTGGAGCATGCTTCGGATTCTGTGTCTCCCTCTCTCTCTCTCTCTGCCCCTCCCCTGCTCAGACTCTGTCTCTCTCTCTCAAAAACATTTAAAAAATTTTTTTAATTAGGGATTAGGGAGAGGTAGTTCAAGATCACATCATAGGAGGATCCTAGACTTACCTGTTCCCATGGACATAACAAATCTACAGCTACATATGAAACAATTCCCTCTGTAAAAAACACCTAAAAACTAGCTTAACAGATCCTCCACTGCAAACAATAAAAAGGCCGCATTAAGACAAGAAGGAGAAGCAGAGACACAGTCTCATCAAAAATCCTACCTCTAGCACAGCAACCCACAGCAGCAGGAATTAGGAGGGATCACAGAAATATAGAGTTTCTCTCTGAGGAGTGAGAGGGTTTCTGGCCCACATCAGGCACCCCACCCATTGGCACCTGTTATGGAGAGATGAGCACCCAAAACATCTGGCTTGGAAAACCAACAGGCTTAATCTAGGAGAAACATATGATTGTGGAGAAAGGATATTCCACTCTGACAGGGCTCAAATGCAAGCTTGTTCACTCTGGGACCCAACATAAAAGCAGCAGATTGAAAAGCATTTATATCATATGTGAAGGAGATTCATTTTCTAACTTTAAGGTGTCTGCCAAAGAGGCATAAACCTTTGGGACCTTCTCTGAGGACAGGGGAGCAGATGAGTACTATTCTTGGCATTCTGCCTCTGCCTTGCTAGTGCTGACAAGGTGGGCACCATCTTTGTGCTCTCCCTCTACATTTCTGGCACTGGCAGAGGCAGGTGTCATTTTCACTCTAGCCCACTAATACTGGCAAGCAAGTGCCCTGGCCCTCTGTACTGTTCATACAGCTGCTTCCAGACCCAGGAACCCGCACAAGGGACACTTATTGAGTGCCTGGCCCTAATGGCCTGGGGGAACTGCATTTCTGGGCTCCGTGGGTTGGAAACAATCAGAGAGACAGTTCAAGAGACAACCAAGAGCTAGAGCAAACTTAAAAGATAAAGTTCATCCCACATACAAGTCCCTTCCTTCAAGACTGTAAGAGATAGCTGTTTAACCTAATATATAGAAACAAACACAGAGAGTCAAGAAAAATGGGAAAACAGAGGAATATGTTCCAAATGAAAAGAAAAAAGATAAGCCACCAGAAAAAAAACTTAATGGAACAGAAACAAGTAATTTATGTAATAAAGAGTTCAAATTAATGGTCATAAAAATGTCAGCAAAATGAGAAGAAGAATGGAAGAACACAGTAAGAATATTAACAAAGAGAAAATATCAGAAAGTACCAAACAGAAGCCAGAGAGCTGAAGAATACAATAAATGAACTGAAAAACTGGGACAACTACAAGTGAAATAACATTCATGTTATAGGGGTCGCAGAAGGAAAAAACACAAAGGAGCAGAAAACATTTGAAGAAATGGCTAGTTTTCCTAACCTTGGGAAGGGATCAACCTCAAAATTCAGGAATCCCAGATAATTCTAAACAAGATGTACTTAAAGAGACCCACACCAAGATATATTATAATTAAAATGTCAAAAGTTAAACAGAGATTCTTAAAAGCAGTGAGAGGAAATAACTTGTTACATACAAAGAAACCTCCCATAAGGCTATAAGCAAATTTTTTTCCACAAAATATTTGCAGGCCATGGGTGCCTGGGTAGCTTAGTTAAGTGTGTGACTCTTGATTTCATCTCAGGCCTCATGATCTCATGGTTGATAGGATCAAGCCCCACATGGGGCTCTGCACTGATAGCATGGAGCCTGCTTGGGATTCTCTCTCTCCCTCTATTTCTGCCCCTGCCCCACTCACATGCACACTCTCTCTCTCAAAACAAACAAACAAAACAAACAAACAAAAAACTTTATAAGCCAGAAAAGAGTGGCATGATATATTCAAAGTGCTGAAAAGGAAAAATTTCCAATTAAGAATATTGTACCTAAAAAAATTATCATTCAGAATTAAAGGAGAAATAATTTCCCAAACAAGCAAAAGGTAAAGGAGTTTGTCACCATTAAACCAGTCTTACAAGAAATGTTAAAGAGACTTCTTTAAGCTGAAAAGGGCACTAATTAGTAAAAAGAAAAAATATGAGAGTAAAAATTTCACTGATAAAGTTAAGTATATAGTAAAAGTGTAGTAAAGTACTACAAGTGTAGTAAAGTGTAGTAAAAGTTAAGTATATAGTAAAAGTATAGTAAAAGTATATAGTAAAAGTTACAAAGCTAGTATAAACTTTAAAGATAAAAGGAGTAAAAATAAATATAACTATAATAATTACTTATGGAATACACGAAATTCAAAGATGTAAAATGTAACATCAAAAACATAAAACAGGGGCGCCTCAGTGGGTGGCTCAGTTGGTTACACATCTAACTCTTGATTTCAGCTCAGGTCATTTGTGAGATTGAACCTCGAGTCAGATGTCAATACAGCACAGAGCCTGCTGTTTGACAATGTACAAATTCAGTGCAATCTCTATCAGTGGAATCTCTCCTCTCTCTCTCTGTCCCTCCCACTCTCTCTCTCTCTCTCTGTCTCTCTCTCTCTCTCTCAAAATAAATAAATAAACTTTAAAACACACACATACACACACACACACACACACACACACACACACACACACACAGGGGCACCTGGGTGGTTCAGTTGGTTAAGCGTCCAACTTTGGCTCAGGTCACAATCTCAAGGTTCATGAGCTCAAGTCCAGCATCAGGCTCTGTGCTGACAGCTCAGAGCCTGGATCCTGCTTTGGATTCTGTGTCTCCTTCTTCCTCAGCCCCTTGCCTGCTCACAATCTGTCTCTCTCTCTCAAAAAATAAAATAAAATGCTAAAAATTTTTTTTTAATTATTAGCAAACTGAATTCAAAAATATATAATAAGTGTCATACATCATGATTAAGTAGGATTTATTCCAGGGGTATAAGATGGTTCAGCATCCACAAACCTGTTAATGTGATACACCACATTAACAAAATAAAGGGTAAAAATCATATGATCACCTCAATAGATGCAGAAAACCAATTGACAAAGTTCAACATCCATTTATGATAAAAACTCTCAAAAAGGTGGGTAATAGAATGTACCTCAACATAATAAAGGCCATATATTAGCTACAGCTAACATCATACTCAATGGTAAAAAGCTGAAAGCTTTTCCTTTAAAAGCAGAAACAAGACAAGGATGGCCACTCTCACCACTATGATTCAACACAGTATTTAAATCCTAGCCAAATCAAGAAAAAAGAAATAAAAGACATCCAAATTGGAAAGGAAGAAGTGAAACCATCACTATTTGTGTACAACATGATTTTGCATATAGGAATCCCTGAAGACTCCAAAAATAAAACAAAACAAAACAAAAACAAAAATAACACCTGTTAGAACTAATAAAAAAATTTTGGTAAAGTTGCAAAGTATAAAGTCAGTATACAAAAATCTGTTGTGTTTTTATACACAGACTCTCATAAAGAGAAATTAAGAAAACAATCCTGTTTATAATTACATCCAAAAGAATAAAATGCCTAGGAATAAAATTTAACCAAGGA
Organism: Panthera leo; assembly: GCF_018350215.1. Classification (NCBI taxonomy): domain Eukaryota; kingdom Metazoa; phylum Chordata; class Mammalia; order Carnivora; family Felidae; genus Panthera; species Panthera leo. Next base: position 45,940,803 of record NC_056680.1, read on the forward strand.
GGTGAAAGAGCTCTACATGGTAACGTGTAAGAAACTGATGAAAGAAACTGAAGGAAAAACAAGTAAATGAAAAGTTATTCCATGCTCATGAACTGGAAGAATCAGTATTTTTTAAATGTCCATATTATCCAAAGCAATATACAAATTCAATGCAATCTCTATCAAAATTCCAGTGGCATTTTTCACACAAATAGAACATATGATTCTAAAATTCATATGGAGCCACAAAAGACTGAATAGCCAAAGCAATCTTGAGAAAGAAGAACAAAGCTGGAGGCATCATGCTCCCAGATTCAAACTGTATTACAAAACTTTAGTAATTAAACCAGGGTGATATTGACATAGAAACAAACACAGAGATCAATGGAATAGAATAAGGACCCCAGAAATAAACCCATGAATATAGGGTCAACTAATTTATGACAAGGAGATAAGAGAATACAATGAAGAAAAGATGGTCTCTTCAATAAAAGGTGCTGGGAAAGCAGGACAGCCACATATAAAATGATGAAAATGGAACTTCCACCATACACAAACATTAACTCAAAATAAATTAAAGATCTGAATATAAGACTTGAAACCATAAAACTCCTAGAAGAAAACAGGTGGTTTTCCTTGACATTGCTCTTGGTGATATTTTTTTGGATCTGACTCCAAAGGAAATGGCAACAAAAGCAACAGTAAACAAATGGGACTACATCAAGCTAAAAAGTTTCTGCATGGTGAGGGAAACCATCAACAAAATAAAAAGGCAACCCAGCAAATGGGAGAAGATATTTGCAAATCACATATCCAATAATGGGCTAATATCTACATATATATAAAGAACTTACACAACTTAATATCAAAAGAACAAATAATCTGATTTTAAAGTGGACAGAAGATCTGAAGAGACATTTCCCAAAGAAGACACACAGGGGGCCAACAGACATATGAAAAGATGCTCAACATCACTAATCATCCGGAAATGCAAAATCATGATCAAAATCACAATAAGGTATCTCACAACTGCCAGAATAACTATTATTTAAAAGACAAGAAATAACAAGTGTTAGAGAGGATGTGGAGAAAAGGGAACTCTCATGCACTTTTGGTGGAAATGTAAATTGGTGCAGCCACTATGGAATGTACCTTTCTCAAAAAATTGAAAATTGTACTACCATATGACTCAGCAATTATACTTCTGGGCATAGATCCTAAGAAAATGAAAATACTAATGTAAAAGATAGACATATCCCTATGTTTATTGCAGCATTACTTACAACAGCCAAGATATGGGAATAACGTAGGTCACCACTGATGGATGAATGGATAAAAAAAAGACATGGAATACACATATATATAGCAGAATACTACTGAGTCATGAAAAAGAATGAAGTTTTGCCATTGTGAAAATATGGAGAGACTTTGAGGATATTATATTAATTAAATAAGTCAGAGGTAAACATACACTGTATGGTTTCAGTTATATGTGGAATCTAAAAAAAAACCAAACAAACAAAACAAAAGTTACAGACACAGAGAACAGATAAGTGGTTGCCAAAGGGAGCAAGAGCTAGAGGGATGGACGAAATGCATGAAGGAGACCAAGAGGTACAAAATTCAAGTTATAAAATAAGTAAGTCATGGAGATGTAATGCACACTATGATGGTTACAGTTAATAATATTGTATTGCACATTTGAAAATTACTAATAAAGTAGATCTTAAAAGTTCTCATCACCAGAAAAAACAATTTTTTTGTAACTTCTATGAGGACAGATGGTAATGAGACTTGTTCAGATGATTACTTCACAATGTATACAAATACTGAATCGTTATTTTCTATATCTGAAACTAATACAATGTTATCTGTTAATTTTATTTCAATTTTTAAAAGGGAGAAAAAATACTTCAATCCTATTTCCACTATTCATTTTTCTCAAGAGAAAATATTTTGATCCTTTTTCTACTACTCATTTTTCTCAGTATTTTATGGAACTTTCTACTTCTTCCTGAAAATGGCCAAATTGCTAGAATGGCTCCTGGAATATAGTAGGCACCAATAAATAGTTATTGAATGAATGAAAAAAATCATGGGTCAGACTAAAAATGAATAATTTTTATGATTAAATATTTCTATTTTATGAATTAACATTCAGAGAAAAGAACCAATTTATCAAAGATCAAAGGGAGTATGAATTATTTCATGTCTTTCTCACTTTAAGTAGAAGCAATAATTGGAAACTTTACCTTCTGGTATTAAATGTTTTCTTTCATGTTCTTGCTTTTATTTTTTTTCCTTTCACAGACTTCTTTTTAACACCAAAGTCCTATGTAGATGCTAGATAGAAAGAATCTTTCCATTTCTCAGTTTGCCTACATACTCACTCAATAAACATGCATATAAATACTTACGTATTTTAATACATGCACAGAACTCAGCCTGCTGGGATCAAACATGCAAACAAGAATTATTATACATCATGACAATATACCTTGATGGAAAAAGCAAAAATATTTCCCAGGGAGGACCTCTGAATGATACCTATTCCAGAGTTCAGTGATAAAGGAAAGATTAAAGGAGAAAAAGATATGTAAACCGAGTCAAGACACAAAAGATAAGAATGAGTTACCAATTAAAGAGGGGTAGGACAGACAGTCCAGGCAAAAGAAATAACCTGTGTGACATTCCAGAAGCACAAGAGAGTAAGATGGCCAAGGAAAAGAAAGAAATTCTTCTAGCAAGAGGAGGCTATGAGGTCTGTAGGCACATGTCCTCAAGAGCATGTTTGTGTATGTGTGTATGTATGTGTATGTATGGAGACATAGATGGTAGATAGATACAGATGATGTAGATATTAGGTATCTCCATATTATGATAATAAATTTTACAAGTCAACTTGACTAGACTAAGGGATGTGCAGATGGGTGGTAAAAACATTACTTCTGGGTGTGTCTCTGAGGGTGTTTATGAAAGAAATTAGGATTTGAATCATTAGACTGAGTAAAGCAGATAGCTCTTACCAATGCAAGTAGGTATAATCCAAACTGTTGAGGGCCTGAATAGAATGAAAACATGGAGAAAGGACAAATTCATTCTTCATGCTTGAACTGATACACTGATCTTCTGCACCGGTGCATCAGTGCTCTGATTCTTGGGCTTGTGGATTCAGATAGAGGCTTAGACTATCCATCCTGTGGTTCTCATGCCTTAACACATAGCCTGAATTACACCATTTCCTGGTTCTCCAGCTTAGAGACAGCAGATCATGGGACTTCTGGGCGTCTAAAACCACATTAGCCAATACCTATAATAAATCTCCTCCTATATATTTCTCTACCTATATCTCATCAGTTCTGCTTCTTTGGAGAACCACAACTAATACATACATTTTTATGTTAGAGATTTAAGCAGGAGAGTAACACTGATTGAATTTGTATTTTAAAAAGATCACTCTAGTTGAACACAATGAGCAAATCAGACAGAAAGCAGCTACAGTAATCCACTTGAGAAACACAGTAGCCTGGACCAGGACAACAGTGGTAAAGATAGACGTGAATGGAACAGTAAAAAACAAACAAACAAACAAACAAAGAAAAAAACAATAAAAAAAAACCATGTAGCAGGGAAAATCAACAGGACTTGAGGACCAACCAGATGTGGGGAGGATAAAGGAGACAGAGAAATAAAGGATGACACACATTTTTTTTTCCCTGAGCAATTGTTTGATAGTGGTCATATTCATTGTACTACGGAAGATTAAGAAATTCTGGAAAGAAAGGACAAGAGCAGTCATGAATTTCCTAAGTCGAGGAACCTGTTCAAGGAGAGTAATAACAGACTACACAAGAGATGCAGATTTGGGAGGCATCAGCATTCTGCAGGTAAGATCAGTGAGGGAGAATGTGCTAAGAAAGAAGAGAATACAACTCAGAAAAAAAAGCTCTCAGGGATAATCAATCAGTAAATGACTAAATTAACTATTATACAACTCTGTAGAAATAATGCAAGTCCTGAAACTATAATTAGGAAAAATGCTTTATAATATTCTGTTGAATACCTCATGTCCTCACCTTTCTTACGAAAGTAGAAGGTTGGGACAAGAAGCAAGGGAGGCTATCCCACTGATTTTTTTTTTCCAGTTTACTGCAGCACTTTATTTTCCTCAAACAATGACATGTTGCTGAGAGCCTAATGTTCTCACATGACAGGAGAAAACCAAAAAATGTTGTCATCTCTTAAACAATTGAGAATTGTGTACAAAATCTTAGTATATTAAAAGGATGAATAAATTTACAGGTGTAAATGTAAACTGTTTTCCAACACAAGGCAGTTAGTAACAACCCACAGTGTTCTGGTAGGAAAACACTGGATAAGAAAGGAAAGTGGGTCCTAAACTTCAGACCTTCCTAATCCTGTCAGACCAGAAAGACAAAGAAATTTCAACTGGTTCAAAAATCTTGCCAGCCTCTAGATAATCCTGAAATAGGCAGCTCTCACACGTTAATACCCAACTCAGATCAAGAACGTTATGGGGGCGCCTGGATGGCTCAGTCGGTTGAGTGTCTGACTTCAGCTCAGGTCATGATCTCACAACTTGTGAGGTCAAGCCCCACATCAGGCTCTGTGCTGACAGCTCAGAGCCTGGAACCTGCTTCAGATTCTGTGTCTCCCTCTCTCTCTGCCCCTTTCTGCTCACATTCTGTCTCTCTCTCTCTCTCAAAAAATAAACAGTAAAAAAAAAAATGTTTTTTAAAAAGAACCTTATGGAGGATGCTCATCAAACCAATGGATTTCTCTTCCATAAACATGTTCTCCCCTCAGCCATGAAATGACTAAGCCACATTCTATAAAAGAGGTTTAAATCAAGGTTATGTACAAGGTATTAAACATATACCAAGAGAAAATTTAATTTGAATACAAAGTCAAAATCAGCAACAATCTTCCATCCAGGGCTGACATCAGATACAAGCTTCAAGGACAAATTTATTTTCAAAGGCGTATTCCAGTTTATGAGGCTAGCATGAAGTGTACACATTTGCCAGGGTAAATTTATACTTAGGAATTAACTCATGCAGCAAATGCTACATAACTGCTTGCAAGGCATTTAGAAGCATCTGCAGTGGGAAGTGGAGGGGCCCAACTCTTCATACTTCTGTTTGCTGATTCACATCTGCTTAAAGGTGAACAGCGAGGCCAGGATGGAGCCCCTGATCCACACAAAGTATTTGCATTCAGGAGAAGCAATGACCTTGATCTTCATAATGCTGGGTTCCAGGGTCGTGCTCCCTTTCTGCATTCTGTCCAAGATACCTGGGTACATGGTGGTCCCACCATTCGGCACTGTGTTAGAGTACAGGTCCATCCAGATGTCAGAGTCACACTTCATGATGAAGTTGAAGGTGATCTCATGGATACCAAAGGACTCCATACCCAGAAAGGATAGCTGGGAAAATCCCACAGGGCAGTGGTACCGCTTCTTGCCCATGGTGATCAGATGACTATCAGCCAGCTCATAGCTCTTTTCCAAGGAGGAGGAGGACACCACAGTGGCCATTTGCTGCTCAAAGTAGAGGTTGACCTAGCAGAGCTTCTCGGTTATGTCACACACGATTTCCCACTCAACTGTGGTGGTGAAACTGTAACCACTCTCTGCGAATATCTTCAAGAGGTAGTCCATCAGGCCCTGGCCAGCCAGGTCCAGGCACAGGATGGCACGGGGCAGGGAGTACCCCACAAAGATGGGCACAGTGTGGGTTACCCTGTCCCCAGAGCCCATGACAATACCAGTGGTGGAAGTGTTGTAGTGCTCCTTGGGGCCATGTGAAGTTCATTGTAGAAGGTGTGGTACCAGATCTTCTCCATATCCTCCTTGTTGGTGATGATGCCAGGCTCAATAGGGTACTTGAGGATAGGATGCCTTGCTTGCTCTGGGCCCTGTTGCCCACATAGGAGTCCTTTTGGCTAATGCCCACCATGACAACACCTTGGAGGCAGGGGGTTTCTGACAATGGATGGGAATATGGTGGGGGGACAAGGGACATCATTCCCAGCAAAGCCCACCTTGCATATACCAGAGTTATCATCAATGATGAGTGCAGGGATCTCCTCTTCCAGGGTGATAGGTGGAGGTGGCAGCAGTGGGCATGAAAATGAGTGGTGGGAGGACAAGAAGCATGGGTGGACTGCAGTGAGCGAGACCCTCAATTTTCTTAATGTGTAAGCATCTCAGCTCTTTTCCAGTTGACATTGCTAGAGACTAATGTGCCATCTCCCTCCCTTCTTTTAACTAAATGCTGCCCTGAATTACTGCATCCTTCCCCTAGTATCACCATGCCAATTTTTTTTAACATAAATTCACTGGAACTTCTTAAATGTACCAGTCTTCAGGAAAAATGCATGATAAAGAAATATATTAAATGACACAAAGAGCATATGATCATCCAAATTCAAAAGTGGGTCAAATGGTTGTTGCTATAATTAAAAAGTGGCATTTTAAAACAAAGGGAGCATGAACCATATGGATTACAAGACTCTTAAGAGCCACCCCAAACAAACGCAATATATGGATTTTACCTGAGACCTGATTTAAACAAGCCAACTGTAAAGGTGTTTTAGACTTACAGAAAAGTTGCCATAGTGCAAAGAATCGCTTCCCCTAGATTTCCCAAATGTTAACAATTCATTATATTTACTTTAGCATTTTCTCTCTATATATCCACATTCACTGTTTGAAAGTAAGTTGCAAATAAATGCTCCTTTACCCCTAAGTTTCATTGTGTATTATCTAAAGACAAGGACATTCTCTTACAGAATCACCAATTATCAAAATCTGGAAATTAACACTAATTAACATTTACCATAGGCTTTATTAAAATTGTCCCATTTGTCCCACTATATCTTTTATTAAAAAAGAAAATACATTTTTTTCTTAATCCAGAATCCAATCCAGAACTACATGTTGTAGTATCTCTGTAGTTTTCTTTAATCTAGAATAATATTTCAGTCTTTGTTATTCATGACTTTGACTTTTGAAGAATAAAGGCCAGTTATTTTGCAGACTATCCCTCAACTTTAGTTTGATTACTTTTTCTTTATTATAGTCACGTTACCACCATGCCTATTAATCTTTGAGGTGGCTTTCATGACAGTGGTGAAGTACTGAGAAGGAAAGCCAAACACATCGCTAACCCAAGGTGTATACTACATTAAGATTAAGATACCAAAATATAGTTTGAAATGTACAAAGGAAACTACTGGTAAAACTATATAGCAAACAAAATTAGTGGGGGTGGAGGATAATAAATATGAGCTGAATTCCTCATCTTTCTTAGCACAGCAACAAGAGAAACCTCCCAAAGCTGAAAAATCAAGGGTTAGATATAAGCATCTTACAACTACCAGAATAACTAACAAGAGAAATGAGAAATGAGAAATGGCCAAAGATGATTCTTTTCTAATAAATGGACCTGTAGAAATAGAAGCCTGGGGTGGAGGAGCTTTTTTTGTTAGATAGACTCTGTCTTCTAGAGTAGTTTTAGGTTCACAGTAAAACTGAGTAGAAAGTTACAAAGAGTTCCATATATGCCCAGCCTCCACTTCATGAACACACATTGTCCCTGTACCACAGTGATACATTTATAACAACAGATGAACCAACACTGACATACCATTATCACCTAAAGTCCAGAGTTTAAATAGGGCTCACTCTTGGTGTTTTAAATTCTATGGGTTTGGACAGACGTATAATGGTATGTATCCACCATTATAATATCATACGGAATAGTTTCTTCACTGCCCTGAAAATTCTCTATGCTCTGCCTATTCATCCCTCCCCCCATCCCCATCTTCTGGCAACCACTGATCTTTTTACTATCTCCATAGTTTCACCTTTTCTAGAATGTCATGTAGTTGGAATAATCCAGTATGTAATATTTCAGATTGGCTTCTTTCACTCAGTTAAGCATTCAAAGTTCCTATGTTTCTTTTCATAGCTTGACAGCTCATTTACTTTTAGTAATGAATAAGATTCCATTGTCTGGATATGCCACAACTTAATTATCAATTCACCTACTGAAGGTGAATTCACATACTTTTGGTTCCAAGTTTTGGCTATTATAAATAAAACTACTATAAATATCTGTGTGCAGAGTTTTGTGTGCATAAGTTTTCAACTCTTCTGGAGAAGTACCAAGGAGCACAACTGCTGGATCATATAGTAAGAGTATGTCTAGTTTTGTAAGAATATGACAAACTGTCTTCCAAAGTGGCTCTACCATTTTGTATTCCCACCGGCAAAGAAAGAGAGTCCCTGTTGTTCCACATCCTCACCAGGATTTGGTATTGTCAGTGTTTTGGATTTTTGCCATGCTAATGGTGGTATCTCACTGTTTTAATTTACAATTCCCTAATGACATATTATGTCACATATCTTTTCATATGCTTATCTGCCAACTATAGATCTTCTTTGGTAAGGTGTCTGTTCAGATATTTTGCCCATTTTTCAAACAGATTCTTCATTCTCTTATTGCTGAGTTTTAAAAGTTCTCTGAATATTTTGAATTTAACAGTCCTTTATCATAAATGTCCTTTGCAAATATCTCCTCCCAGTCTGTGGCTTGTCTTCTCATTCTCTTGACAGTGACTTTGTAAAGCAAAAATGTTTTAATTTTAACACAGTCAAAATTATCACTTATTTCTTTAATAGACTGTACCTTTCATGTTGCATTTATAAAGTCATTGCCAAACCTGAGATCATCTAGATTTTCTCTTATGTTATCTCCCAGAAGTTTCATAGTTTTGCATTTATATGTAGGTCTATGGCCCATTTTGAGTTCATTTTTATGAAGGTTAAAAAAAGGCTTTTAATTTTATTTTGAACTCTTTGGTACTATTTTATTATTGTTCCCAATTTTATGTTTTAATTTTAGAAAAAGTGATGATTTTTTTCATTATTGCCCATGAACCTGATGATTCAACTTCTAAGCAATTTCCTAAGAAGATATTCGGAGGTTTGGGGAAAGAAGTTCATCCAACACCATTTATGATAATGAGATATTAGAAACAACCTAAGTATTATAAAATTGCAAGGATGGTTATATAATTATATTCAAATAATAGAATGTTATAAATCTATTTAAAATAAATTTTTACTTTCCTGAAAGGGATTATACTAAATGTTATCATTAGAATAAGAAATATGGATTATTTATGTTTATTCTTTATACTGTTTTATATGATGTGTGTTAGTTTTGTAATCAGAAAAGAATAAGATGTTCATAAAGCCCTCTCAAAATGAGATTTACAGTGACAAATTTTTCAGCACCCTGGACCAAAATAAAGATACGATGTTCTTTCCCACTGTTATCATGTGATAGATTTAAGTATCCAAAACACACATAAAAGTCCAATGCAGAAGTCAGTGGAAAGTAATTAATAGAATGTGGTTTATTAGGGAGATAATTCCAATGATTAGAAGGGGGCTTGGGAGATAGGAAGGATAAAATGACAGAATTATAGTCAGGAACCAGAAAGGGATCTTCAGGTATCTCTGTGAAACATGGTATCTCAACAGAGAACAAAAGATCTTCAACTTCCGAAACCTGTGATATAAACTACATCCAGCCTATCCTGATATCTGTCATTTACCTTTATTGTGGGCAAGGGGCTACCAAATGGAATTCACTGATTCCTTGTTTCCAAACAATATGTCCACTTAGAGAAGAAAAAAGCTTGGCACTGGTAGACTAGGTTATGGATTGAAGTCTAAGGCCCAAGTTTAAGTCCCAGCTTAACTGCTTATTTAGGGCATGATGTGGGTAGGTCGCATAACCAATATGGGACAGTTATCTCATTTGTTAACTATATCAGCTCTGCCTCTATAGTAGAGCTATCGTGATGACCAAATGGGATCATATGAATGAGAGCTAAGAAATGTTAAACAAACAATTAATAATAAAATAATTCTCACCCTATCAATAATTGTTTGCCCTCCAATACTAATTCAGAAGATAAGAAATTAAATCCAGGGTTGAAAGAGAAATTGACATATTGATCTGGCTGCTGTTCCATGTGTAGTGTAACTAAATCTGGATCCAAAAGGCAGGTCGACAGAGAACATTCTTTGGCTAAAGTTTATGTGTAGCTGTGCTTCCAAGATGGGCTACCAAACAAGTTCTCAAATGTACCACTAGCCATTCATATTGTTTTGCTTGATCTGGATCATTCATTTATTCATTGAAGGCAGATTATGTGCCAGGCACTGGAAACAAACAATAAGGAACACAAATCAGACAAAGCCCTGCCCACTTGGAGCTCATACCAGGATGGAGAAACAAATATTAATCACAGAATCACATATGAATGTATCATGAAAATTGTGATGACAATAAAAAGAAAGAATATTTAGTTGGAGGGGCTAAACAGAGACATCATTCCTGAGTTGAGATTTGAGATGACCCAGTGGGGACACAAGAGCCAAAGGATCAAGTAGAGGAATCAGAGTTACTAAAGTTCCTGTGGCCCAAAACAGTGATATTCAAGAAACCAAAAAGGGGACAGTATGTACAGAGCAAAGAGAGTGAAAATGAATGAAGTGTAAGATCAGAGTAAACAGGTAGGCTGTGTTAAGGATTTCTGCCATTATTCTGAGAGCAATGGGAGCCACTGAAAGCTACTAAGTAGAGAAGTGACAAAATCCATTTTGTGTTTTGAAAGACTGCTCTGACCATAATGTCCCAGGATGCCAGGTCACTGTGTATGAGATTCACATACAAGTTTGTTTTACACACAGAGTTAGGCACAGGGTCCTACAGTTGAAAATTTTCTATTTAAGTTCTAATTTCAAAGACCTCTGTATTTCCTTGACCCTATTTCTACAAGACAATATTGATGAGCACACACAAGAGATTCTTGATGATTCCTAACTTGATCAATACTGCCTCAGAGGAATTAATAAAATGTAATGAGTTTTTAGCCCCACGTTTCTCATCCTTTTCCAACATGGTATACCAGCAGGTTTTGGTTAATGAAAAGAAAGAAACAGATTAAAAGAAGCAAAGGGGCCCAAGTCTGAAAAAACTGGAAAATTCTAGCAAGCAATGTGAATTTAAATGTCAACATCTAGAATGGAGTTCTTATCCATAGTGTTAAGATATACTAATATGTTAATCAACAGTGAGATAGCAAAAGTAACTGGATTCTAATAACAGCACAAGTAGTAATACATTGAAGTTAAGAGATGATCAACATGTTTGTGGACATCCTTATAATAACTTCAGTCTCACTCGTGTCCGTTCGGAAACGTTTTCTTGAACTAAAGAGAAAGGAGCTACTATAGGCTGGGACATTACACACACTCTTCATCTGTTCTGAAAACTCACTGTCCTCTCGTTACTAATATATAATTGGAAATTGAAACTATTTAAAAAATTATTGTACCACATGCTGTCAATAACTTAATTTTTTCTTATTTTCTCACATAGGCATAAATATTTAGTAATAAATCAAGTACAGATTAAGAAAGCATAAGTGGTACATGCACATTTACCTAGGGCAAATGTGAAGAGGCTGCCAAGAACAAATAATGGCAAAACAATTACAATTTCTAGGTCAAAAACCATGTGACAGTACAAGTGAACTTTGTAGTAATGCCAGTCACACAGATAACATAGTTAAAATCTTGAAATTATAAATCTTATAATCATCACAATAAAATAAAACATCTTATGTTTATTCTTTGATGATATATGCTTATTTCATTACCTTGTAGAGCATAACTCCTCTTCTAAAGTGAAGATAAAAATCAGATTAGTCATGTTAACTGATTTTCTTACGTAAATTATAATTTTGAGATTATAAAATCGGTAAACTGTATTACTGACATGCCAGAAAAATATCTTACTGAACGCCATGTGAAATGAATACAAATTGGTGGTACTATTTGCTTATATACTATGGATTTTATCGAACTCTGGGGTGTACTTGTAGAACAGTAATATACACGGGAATAGCACTCATCTTGTGCATTCTATCAGTAAAAGTCTGATGTCCAGGGGCCTTGGCAAGACAAAGTAAAGTGGGCAGCCCAGATTAGAGAGACAGGAGATCAGCACAGGTGGGAAGGAGAAAGTTGGCATCAAAGAGCCACAGGGTCTGGCTTTTACCACAGTGTGGACAGCATTAGCATAAAGTGAGGGTACAGGGAACAAGAAGCAAGAACTTCAGTTAGAACGGAGGGAACACAGAAGTAGTGACACAGACACTGAGACTGACAAGAAACAGAATTCAGGCTCAAAGAAGCTAATAATACAAGTCAGAGACCAAACCTTGAGAGCACAGAGTGCTGGACTTCAGCAGGAGCTGGAAGACATAGATCAAAAAAATTGACAGGAGGAACAGAGGGGTGATGACACTGACTGCAACCTTGATTGGCTAAGGGCAGGAGGACAAAGGTGTATACTGGTAGCCATGGAGGGGCATATACTTCTCGTGACTGGAAGGTTTAAACTTCTAACGTTTTATTTATTTTTGAGACAGAGAGAGACAGAGCATAAACAGGGGAGGGGCAGAGAGAGAAGGAGACACAGATTCGGAAGCAGGCTCCAGGCTCTGAGCCATCAGCCCAGAGCCTGACGCGGGGCTCGAACTCACGGACCGCGAGATCGTGACCTGAGCCAAAGTCGGACGTTTAACCGACCGAGCCACCCAGGCGCCCCTGGAAGGTTTAAACTTCTAAGGAAATCTGACCTAGAAACTCAAGAAAGCCCAGGGGAAACCTGCAATGAACAGAATATCAATTGGGAAAGATTCATTGTGTGACATGCTTCAGATAGAGGGATGAGGAACCACCACTGGGTTCAAATCTTGGCTTTCTTAACTGCAGCTCAAATTTAGGTCAGTTCTTCAATTTCTGTGTGCTTCAGTTTCCTTTCCTAAACAAGATAAGTAGGGCTAATAATTCCCATTTTTCAAGGCTGTTAAGGAGATTAGAGAACACAAGTGAAAGATAATGGATCTTGGCAAAATAAATACTCATTTCTGTACCTTCTCCCCTACATCTACCAATACCTATTACCTTTCATCAACTGGGCAGTAGTGCTGACTTCTGTTCCACATGGAACTTTACAAAGCTACAGTGGCCTTTTCTACATGCATTTGTTACTTCCTCCCTTGATTTTTTTGTTATGTTTCTTTCTATACATGTTGTCATGATTAAACAATATTCTTAGTCTTAGAAATAAGTGACTTTGCTTGAAATAATCTGTTCACTAGCTGAACAGTGTGTTATCCATGGAATAATGGAAAAAATTCACTGGTTTGCAATTCTTTTTGCCAAGGTAGCTTCAATGCTCAAAGTAGCTAATTGGCTCTAGGAGTCTTTTCTACCAAAATCACACCTCTCATTCAAATGACAGGCAAAAGAAGTAGCTGGATCATAATAATGTAAAATCCCTGCTGCTTCTAAACAAACTTAATTAAACTGCTCCATTTTTGTATAAAGAGCTTCAAATGCAGATAAGCATAACTCACTGAAAATGCCAATTTAATGACAGCATTGTCTAAACTGGTCCTGTTGGGAGCAGAACATTTCAGAGAAACATATAGAAAATGAAGGGATTAAAAAGAAGAAGAAGAAAGAAAAGTTAACTGTAAAGATGTTTAGATAGCAACCCTCTCTTATGTTTTAATAGTAAATACATCCCTTTCCCCATATATATCATACTGAAACATCAAATCCAAAATCAGCTCTGCAAACTCCATGACCTCAATCAATTTTTGCCATAAACCTGATAAGTTAGCTAGCAATCATGGCAAATAAAAAACTACAAAGCATTACAATAACATAAATCCTGTATTTGCATTGTAATTCTTGATTGATTCAGTCATTCATTCAATTTAACAAATAGTTATTGCATGTCTACCACACATTTGTGGCATGTAACAAATTATGATTTTGCCCCTCAAATTAAAAGATAAAACAGGGGCACAGGGGTGGCTCGGTCAGTTGAGCGTCCAACTTCAGCTTAGGTCACGATCTCATGGTTTGTGGGCTCCAGCCCCACATTGGGCTCTGTGCTGACAGCTCAGAGTCTGGAGCCTGCTTCAGATGCTGTGTCTCCCTCTCTCTCTGCCTTTCCTTCACTTGCACTCTGTCTCTCAAAAACAAATAAACATTTAAAAAGATTTTTTAAAAAAGATAAAACATTACAAAATGTTACTGCAAATGAAGAAGGAAAGATGGAAAACACAGCATTCTGAAAAGTCAAAAATTTTTAAATTCCTTTAACTACTCCAAGTGACAGTGTTTCTCTCTCATTCACAGTCTATTTCAAATCCCTAACTCCCATAAAAGTTAAATAATTCTGATAACTAATTTACTAAAGTCATGATCCTGTTCTTAGCAGAATTGTTTCTCTCTTTCTGAGGTAATTATTAGAACCTCTTCTATTCTGCCTCAGAGTGGAAACCAGTTCCTGATTTGCATTATTTTCGTTGAATACATCTACCTTACTATGATAGAGAATCCTGTTAAAAATCCTTCTGCCAGACCCCACCACCTTTTTTTGTTTTGTCCACTGATGTAATTACATTTTCACATCTTTGGCCACAATTTGTATAATACCTGGTCTTGGTAAACGACCTTCTAACACAGGTATTCATTAGAAATTCCCACAGTCACTTGTCACTCCTTTTTAGTTGCCACTGTCATCTGAGCTTTTTGTTTTTCTGTTTCCCAATGTCTTTTATTTAAGCACTTTTTAAAGCTTTTTTTTTTTTCATTTTAGAGACAGAGCATACAAGTGCAAGCAGGGATGGGAACAGGGAGAGGAAGAGAATTTCAAGCAAGCTCCATGCTCAGTGCAAAGCCCAATGCAGCTCTCGATCCCACAACCCTGGGATCACGACATGAGCTGAACTCACGAGTCAGATGCTCAACCGACTGAGCCAGGAGGCGCTCCTGTTTCCCAATGCTTTCTTTTTTTAATTTTATTTTATTTTTCATTTACATCCAAATTGGTTAGCATATAGTGCAACAATGATTCAGGAGTAGATTCCTTACTGCCCCTTACCCATTTAGCCCATCCCCCTCCCACACCCCCTCCAGTAACCCTCTGTTTGTTCTCCATATTTATGAGTCTCTTATTCTTTGTCCCCCTCCCTGTTTTTATATTATTGTTGTTTCCTGCCCTTATGTTCATCTGTTTTGTCTCTTAAAGTTCTCATATGAGTGAAGTCAAGTGATTTTTGTCTTTCTCTGACTAATTTCCCTTAGCATGATACCCTCTAGTTCCACGTAGTTGCAAATGGCAAGATTTCATTCTTTTTGATTGCCAAGTAATACTCCATTGTATATATATGCTACATTTTCTTTATCCATTCATCCATCAATGGACATTTGGGCTCTTTCCATACTTTGGCTATTGTGGATAGTCCTGCTATAAACATGGTGGGGGGGTGCATGTGCCCCTTTGAAACAGCACACCTGTATCCCTTGGATAAATACTAGTAGTGCAATTGCTGGGTCACAGAGTAGTTCTATTTTTAGTTTTTTGAGGAACCTCCATACTGTTTTCCAGAGTGGCTGCACCAGCTTGCATTCCCACCAACAATGCAAAAGAGACCCTCTTTCTTCCCATCCTCACCAACATCTGTTGTTGCCTGAGTTGTTAATGTTAGCCATTCTGACAGGTGTAAAGTGGTATCTCATTGTGGTTTTGGTTTGTATTTCCCTGATGATAGCGATGTTGAGCATTTTTTCATGTGTCAGTTGGCCATCTGGATGTGTTTGTTCTTTGAAGAAGTGTCTATTCATGTCTTTTGCCCATTTCATCACTGGATTGTTTTTTGGGTGTTGAGTTGGATAAGTTCTTTATAGATTTGGTATACTAACCCTTTACCTGATATGTCATTTGCAAATATCTTCTCCCATTCTATTGGTTGCCTTTTAGTTTTGGTGATTGTTTCCTTCACTGTGCAGAAGCTTTTTATTTTGATGAGGTCCCAATAGTTCATTTTTGCTTTTGTTTCCCTTGCTTCTGGAGATGTGTTGAGTAAGAGACCCAATGCCTTTTAATTGAAGATATTTCACAAGTCTCTAAGAGATGTGGTTATGTTGCCAGCTTTAGACAGCAGCCCCCAAATCTTGACATTTTCATAACTCTTTATGACATGAGAATAAGGACAAACACAACAGTAATCAAAGGAAGTACAGCACTAATTCTATAGATCACAGACCCACTGTTTTTTTTTTTTAATTACATATTTTTTAACACATATTTCATCTTTGGTTAAGTTCAACCAATTTTTTCAGGGCTAATGAGTCCCTAGAAGCTAATGAGCTTTAAATACATATATACATTGATTTCAGGCCATGTCTATGAATTGACTCTGTGTTTTAAGCATGAACTTCCATCCTGCTACTTAAATGGATCCTATGTAAATAGTAAAACAATAAAAAGTACATGGCACAAAGACAAATATTCTGCACTGCCCCATTGCCTAGATGTTGAAAACAATGAGTCAGCAGCAGAAGTGGCACCAGAATCAAGGCCAACTAATTAATTCACTGTGCAACATTCATTGCATGAAAGATACAGCACTTAGGAACATGTGTTCTACAATTTCCACATTTGGCCCAGTCTCCTCTGAGCTAATATGTCCTTGATGTTCCCCACAATGAGAAAATCCATTAATTCAACTCTTCAACTCTATGTTAGACTAAAATCAGCAGACCCCAAAACACCAATAAAGATTTCTAGGTAAAGCTATATTAAATTCAATATTAGGTTGTAAAATTAGAATTCAGGATTTGGGAAAGTGGAGATGTTCACTACTTACTACATTAATCATCCAGGAAATCTGATTATAATCTACATTAAACAGGCAGAGGAGGATGAGATGGGTGAGAAACCTAGATGGAGCTCTGAAATGCTAACTGTGGGAGAGGACTGGCTTAGATTTGTTGTAGGCAAAGCAAGACATGAATTGGAGAGAGCAGCCAACAATCAGACTAAAATTAAAAGTGCACGTTTCAACATAGAGGGAGTACATCAAGAACAGAAAAGCAGTGGCCCACTAGACCTAGAAAAGCATCAAGCTGAATTTAGTGACCCAAACAAGTCACCACAAGACTTACTGATTCAGAAACCAAGACTCTGATGAAGTGCAAAGAGTACGTGGAATCAGAATGCCTCAGTTCCAGTCTAGAATTGAAATTCTTGACACACGTGTGCTTGGGATAGCCTCTTGATCCCTCTGAGTCTTAATCCCCTCATACAAAAAGGGAATTTTAAAAAGCTACCTTGACAAGTTGTGGAAGGTATTCAGTATTTCATCAGAAAATGGTCTGTAAGATGCAAATTGACACACATATGTGAACTGTGGTGGTGGCATTATTATGGCTCTTGATTTTAGCAATATTGACTTGATGGGCTAACATTTCGAATATTGTCTGCTACATTTTCATCCTGTCTAAATTTTGTTGACCTTGTGATCCTCTAGCCACTGAGGCTAAACATCCACAGCTGGAGGGCAGAAAATAAAGAAGTCATTGCCCAACCTTGACTTTTTTAAGTAACAAAAAATGTAACAGTCATGAATGCAATAGGTATCAGCTGTAAGAGCCATATAATAAGGAAGGGGGAAAAAAGGTTTTCGAAGTCACAGAAGCTTCTCTTTATATTAAAAACCAGACATTAGGGGCGCCTGGGTGGCTCAGTCGGTTAAGCGTCCGACTTCAGCTCAGGTCATGATCTCGGGGTCCGTGAGTTCCAGCCCCACGTCGGGCTCTGTGCTGACAGCTCAGAGCCTGGAGCCTGTTTCAGATTCTGTGTCTCCCTCTCTCTCTGCCCCTCCCCCATTCATGCTCTGTCTCTCCCTGTCTCAAAAATAAATAAAATGTTAAAAAAAAAAAAAAACAGACATTGACTAAATCAAGGCATCTGGTTTTTTCCTGTAAGCAATAGAGTAAGAAACATATAGGACACAATGCAAGAGGAACCTTCCGCTACAAAAGAAAGCCTTCAAAACCATTCAAAAGCTTAATTAAGGAGGTGAGAGAAACAAAAGAGCATTAGATTTAAGTGAAGGCTTCTTTCACATCCTCCCACACATCCCCATAGACCTGGGGTTTCATTCCTGGAATGGGAGAATGGGTAGTTGAAATATCCTTCCTGGGAAGCCTGAGTGGCTCAGTCAGTTAAGCTTCTGACTCTTGATTTCAGTTCAGCTTGTGATCTCACAGTTGAAACTGAGCCCCAAATCCAGCTCTGCACTGGGTGTGGAGCCTGCTTGAGATTCTCGCTCTCTCTCTCTCTCTCTCTGTCAATCTCTCCCAAAAATCAACCAACCAACAACAACAAAAAAACATTTTTGGGGCGCCTAGTGGCTCAGTTAAGCGTCTGACTTTGGCTCAGGTCATTATCTCATTGTTCATGAGTTTGACCCCCATATCAGGCTCTGTGCTGGGAGCTCACAGCCTGGAGCCTGCTTCAGATTCTGTGTCTCCCTCTCTCTCTGCCCCTCTCTTGCTTGCACTCTGTCTCTCTCTCTCCAAAAATAAATAAACATTAAAAAAATTTTTTTAAAACACACATTTTTTCCCTCACCTACACTTTGAGTATGTAAGCGTAGCCAGGACTTTCTTCCTGCTTCCACCTGGACTCCTGGGACAAGGCAAACTTTCAGAATATATTCCACCAAAAGCAAGGGTGTAGTAGAGAAAAATGGCTATAGACAGAGGGAGAGAAGGTACATGCAGAGAAAAGGTCTGTGAGAGCAACACAGTCCCAGAGCCTACATGTGGTATGGAGGAAAACCAGAAGCACCCAACTACCCCTCTGGGGCCTGCAGACTTGCTGAGAGGATCAAGGGATTCAAAGAGGCTTGACATAGAGTTGAGACACAGATAGCATTTACATGAGCTTTTGTCTCCTTCTCCTAGTTTCTTCTCTTCTCCTTGGGCTACATAAGTGTCATCTGTGGACAAACAAATCCCCTAAAAAGTCAACAAAAAAGTAGCAAATAATAATTCTGCGGCCATTTTTGGATTCCCCTTCTAATGTGCAGGCACATGCACATGCATGCATGCACGCGCGCACACACACACACACACACACTCCCACACATGCACACACACACTGTGAGCTGTTGAAAAACATTTGTACAACCTGCCCACATTATCTTTATCATAAAATAGAAAAAATAAAGTAATCCCTAAATATATTCACACTTAGGAAACTACTGAACTTTCAAATATTGAAAAATAAAACCCTGAGTGGCAAGAGTAGGGAATGAACACAGCCAAGCTCATTACCAGCCTGCCTTTTTGCCTTTTTTTTTTTTACAGATACAACGAACTCAGAGGTCTCAGGAAGAGAATGAAAAGTAGGAAAATTGAAAGTTACAACCTCAAGCAGTTTCCATTAAACCACTTTCTTCCCAATTTGTTATATACACCCAGCCTACCCCTTCAATGGAGGAGAAAATCTGTTTTTTCATCAGATACAGTGGGAAACCATAGCAAAGCAAGGAAGTCTACTTCCAAGAGGAAAAACTGCAAATTGCCTGATTGGGTGAATAGTCAGGCACTCAACAGACAATCTCAAATTGCACTCCTGTATCTTTATATTTAAACACAAAAATGTACCCTAAAACAGAAGTGTTCATAGTACAATCTTATCTAAAATGCCAACTTTTCCACTGACTCATTGCACTTCTGAAATCATAATTTGGGAACATTTGATTTAGATCATGTGACTTTCAAAGTAATTCATCACCAATTAGACTTTATTTGTACTTTTTCAGAAAGGTTTTCAATTTTTTAAAAATCCAGCTAACTTTTATATGTCCCATGAGTTGTAGTGTGAAAAAAGAAAAAAAAAGGCACCGTTAAAAAGTTTTTAAGACATAAGTTCAATTTATGTAACTAATTTATGGTTTGCTTTCCATCTCTTATATTCTCTTCAAAATGGGATCACAGGTTGAGGACGAGTCTTGCCTCTCTCTAGCAAAATTTCTTTATATTATTCCCATATTTTCTTAATTTAAATTAATATCACCATGTTTGACCTATATAGTACTAAGACAAAAAGCTTTCCGGAAATCTTCATTTATTTAAAATGGTATGACCATTTAACGTCACATGAAAATATCAGATATGAGTTATTTACATGTTTCTGCCTTTTCAACAAAGTAATATTTGGATTAGATGTGGGATATGTGACTTTTTTGGACTATGGACTGGGTTTTTTTTAATTTTTTTTCAATCAACAAATCTCAGCACCCTGCCTTTTGTTTATAAATGACTCTGAATAATCTAGGAAGGGAATTTCAAGTCTCAAAATATCAAGCAATGAATAATTTTCCATTCAACTCTCTTGCCTAGAGCTTCATAGTGGTAGCACTAAACCTAGTGGCAAAAGGATGTTCTTTAAATAAATAATTTCCAGTACGTTTTTTCAGATTATACAAGTATCACTTGCACTTAGGACAGCTGGAAAACGTTTTCAAAAAGAAGGCTATCAAAACAACCTATGATATACTACCTAGAAACAAAAAATTATCACCTATTTCCTTATTTCTTTTTTTACAAAAAGAAGGAAGTCAAAAATACTGAAAACCTTGAGAGGCCTGAGTGGCTCAGTTAGTTAAGTGTCTGACTCTTGATTTAAGCACAGGTCATGATCTTGTGGATCATGAGAATGAGCCCTGAGTGTGGCTGTGCACTGACATAGCAGAACCTGCTTAAGATTCTCTCTCTCCCTCTCTCTCTGCCCCTCCCCTACTCATGTACACATTCTCTCTCTCCACCCCTCAAAATAAACAAACATTAAAATAAATATTGAAAACCTCAATTAACTGTCTTGCTCAAAAGAATGGGTATAGTTGTAATGAGTTGGAAAATTTTCTCAAATGCCATATGTATTGTTTTTGAAATCAGGAAAAAAAGATAAAATACAGTAATCTGTTTTCTAGCTCAATAATTAATAAACAAAGCATAATTAATGACTCAGGAACTCTTAGTACTCCTAGTCATCAGGGTAAAGTCAATTTTATAGTAAGGATGAAGTTACAGAAGGGATAAGAATATCCCCTTCTTAGGGATACAGAAGCTTGAAAATTCAAATGTTTATACAGGGACCAAGCAGATAATATAAATAAGCAACTACAAAAATCCTGCCAAGGGGGCACCTGGGTGGCTCAGTCAGTTAGGCATCTGAGTTTGGCTCAGATCATGATCTCAGATTTGTGAGTTTGAGTTCCACAGCAGGTTTTGCGCTGACAGCTCAGAGCCTGGAGCTTGGTCCAGATTCTGTGTCTCCCTCTCTCTCTATCCCTACCCAGCTCATGCTCTGTCTTTCCCTCCTTCAAAAATAAACATTTTTTAAAAATCCCATCAGGACGGCAATTGGTAGACACTCCCTAGTGTTATTAAATTCTCCTTTTTGTTGTTTTTGTTGTTTCTTCAAGAGAAACCAGATATTTGTGTGCTTATGTGACATCTCCCAATTTAAAATTTTTCAGTTAAGCAAACATTTTTAAAATAAGTCGACCAATCTGAATGACTATAAGCCTAACTTGGCCTATCAATTACCAGCGTGCAGCCCTGCTTATCAAAGACTGAGTCGAATCTGAGTTAACTCTAGACCATATTCTTGATTTACGAAACACTACTGGAAAAAAAGTAAGCTTCCATACAATATTGAAAGGGACTTTCAGAAGGCAGATGAATAACACACCATCCGTCAAAGATGTCCATACCCTAATCCCCACAACCTGTGAATATGTTACCTTGCACAACGAAAGGGACTTTGCAGCTATGATTAAGGTTAAGGACCCTGAGAGGGGGGGATTATCCTGGATCATCAACCTGGTGGGCTCAACCTAATCAGACCAGTTCTTTAAAATACGTGTGTAAGGCAGAAGAGTAGATCAGAGAGATATGATATGAGGACTTGATCTGCTATTGCTGACTCTGAAGATGGAAGAAAGGAGTCATAAGCCAAGGAACACAGTGGCCTCTAGAAAGGCAAGGTAACAGATTCTTCTCTGGAGCCTACAGGAGAAAAAACAAGAACAAAAAACTAGTAACATCCCTGCTGACAGCTTGATTTTAGCCCAGTGAGATTCATATTGGGCTCCTGACCTACAAAACTGTGAGGTAATACATTCATATTGTTTAAGCCACTAAGTTTTTGATCATTTATTATGGCAGCAAAAGGAAACTAATACAGTGATCCTAGTTTGACATTTTACAGATTGGAACACTAGGGTCCACAGACAAAGCCAGGAGAAAAATACGTTTCAAAATTCCCGGGCCACTGATATTCCCACTTTACCAGCCCATGTTGATTGCTTTTGTGTTTGCCTTTATGTGATTTTCTCATAAGGGAAGAGCTATTAACTTGCAAAAAATGGAGGAATGGATGGGGAGAGAGGAGGGTGGGAGGAAGGGAGGGAGGGAGAGAGGGAGAGAGAGACAGACAGAGGAGCTGGGGAGAGAGAAAGAGAAACACTCTAACTAGGATTTACTAGAGAAGTAACATTTGGTTTGGGATTCACAGCTAGATAAGAGGACAAATAAGTAGAGGGAAGAAAGAGATGTATTATGATTAAAAATGCAAAGCTGCTACAATTATAATCAGTCTACCTTTTTATTATTACTTAAAATGCCTGCCTCTAATCCTTAGCTGTCTAACCAGTTTGGAATTTGCAGAAATTTAAACAGGCTGGGCATGGATTGCACGTCCTGCTGTCTGTGAAGGATTTGTAAGGATCTGTTAGCCCAGGATTATGCACATTTTCTGTTGGCTTAGGTGTCAACCATCTGCAATATAACTAAAGCTGTGATATGCCTGCCGAGATCATGATTGCAATCACAGCTCAACAGCAAGAGCAATGCCAGAGTCAGCAGCGTGAAGGACATCAGAGCTCAAGCTTGCTTGGAAAATCTGTCCACTTTCACGTCTGTTCCCCCTTCCAGTGTGTAGTAGAAGAACCACCTTGGTGCCACATATACACTTCTCCCAAAGGCCCCACAATTAGTGTCTGTGCTGCTGGCACCTGAGCACTAATACGGAGAGACAGGTGGAAAGGACAGGAGATGCTTCTGCTCTTTGGTCCTAAAAGTACACAATAAGTCCACAAATAAGGCTGTCCTTGATGTTCATTTTAGGCAGATTCGATCAAGAAAAATATTCGGGATAAGAACAAAAGGGAGAAAACCAAGCATATGACATGATCTGCACTTCTTTTTCTCAAAATGGCCAAAATTGACCACATTTCCAATCCTCTCTCTGTACACTCAGAGCTGTTGTAACCAAAAGCATGTCTGTGCCTTGTCTCACCCCAGGGATACAGTTGAAAGGTGGGGTGGCTGCCCACCTTTTCTAAAAGCTGACCTCAAGGGTACCTAGAAATGCCCCTTCCTTGGCCAGGTAGGCTGAAGCACACTGCTCAGCAGAACCCCCAGAGCATGAAGGAGAGAGCTGAGCCCAATCCAAACCCATTCTTCAAAGTTCATTAAAAATGCCATCTCTAACATTATGACTTCCCCAACCTTTTCAGTTCCCATGAACAGGCTTCTTCCTTTGAGTTTGAACCCTAACACCTAGAGTATTTCTTTAATTGCATTCATCAGTAACAGAAACACAGTTCAAAATAGCCAAAGGAAATTATCTATCTATCCTTACCTATCTATCTATCCTTATTATCTATCTATTCTTATTATCTATTCTTATCTATCTACTCTTACCTATCCATTCTTATCTATCTATTTTTATCTATCTATTCTTATCTATCTATTGTTTATCTATCTATCTAACTATCTATCTGGGCAGACATAACTAAAAGAAAATCCAGAGTATAATGCCAATTTCTAGCATGGCTCGTACTTAGTCAAGATCATCGGTAATCTCTCTCTGGCTCTTGGTTCTGCTTTTTCTGCCAGTTGGCTTCATTCTTACCTAAGTGATAGCAAAATGGCTACCAGCAGCATTAGGCTTATATTCTATTTTCTCAGCAACCCCAGTAGAAATGCTTCTTTTCTAAAAGTTCTAGCAAAAGTCACAGAATTGAATCTGTGGTTCTGAATGGCTGACCCGGCATGAACACCTGCCCATCTCTAAGCCAAACATCATAGGCAGGATAATGCAACTGTTGAGTTGGCTAGTCAGGATCCTTCGAGATGTAGCGTAAGTCAGTTCTATACTAACTCCATGGCCCAAGAGTAGTTTGTTTCTCCAGGGAAAATCAGAGTACTACATAAGGAAAAAAACAAAACAAAACAAAAACAAAAACAAAAACAAAAAACAATGAATGCCAGGCTGGCAAAACCACACAAATCCAACTTTGCCCTAATTCCTGGCGAGAGTGATAGCAGTAGTTCTATGAGAGGAAAGGACTCATGGGTATGTTTTCTCTCTGTTTCTAAACTTTCCATATTGTTATTATATTGTCTTTATCATTTAATTGAAGGTGGAAGGCATGGAATAAAAGGAAAGAAAGGCATTGCTAAGTTTTAAATAAACGTAGATATGATAATATAAAGGTCAAGGCTTTCCTTCAGAATAGAAGAATCTCCCATTTGTAATAGATATTATCCTTTTCAAAGTGTCTCCTTGTATATTATCTCATTTGATCAGGTTTAAATGATTAAATAAGACAAATGGCATCATGAACTTATTTTCCAAATGATTTATGTTTCACCAAAATGTGTTTCTCTGAAAACAAGAGCATGACTCTGAGACCCTTGGATAGCTCAGTCAGTTAAGCCTCTAACTCTGAGCCTATAACTTTGGCTCAGGTCATGATCCCAGGGTCATGGGATCAAGCTCTACACTGGGCTCCAGCTGAGCATGGAGCCTGCTTACAATTTTTTATATCTCTCCCTCTGCCCCTCTCCTGCTCACACATTCTCTCTCTCTCTCTCTTTAATAATAATAATAATAATAATAATAATAATAATAATTTAAAAAAAAAAAACATGACTCCAAAATAACTCAAGGAAAAGGTCTGTGATGTTTTTTAAAGAAAAAAATAATTCAACTGGTTCCAAACTCTGTGGGAAGAGATCTAGATTCCCCAGCTTAAGACCCTCCTGGCTCCTGCTCCAACATATCTCTTTAGTTTTGTCTCCTAGTACACACAACCATGTATCCGACACTCATTAATAATGGTCTGTTTCTACTCCAGCAACCCATCAAGCATTCTTAAGACTCCTGTCTTTTTCCACTCAGTTCACTGACTAGGAAATGCCCCTAGCCTCCTCTTGGCCTATAAAGTCTTTTCATCTTTAAAGCCCTACATAAATACCACATTTTCTAGGGAGCACTCCCTGATCCCCTTTTAAGTACTCGGAGCTCTCAAAGGACACTATGAATACTCCTCTGTGATCTTCATTTCAGTCTGCTTTATATTACAGTAAGCACTATAAGTAGGCAAGGCTGTGTCATTTTCTACAGTGTCACTTTACCATACTGAAGATTGCAAATGAACTGCTTGTTTTATTTTATTTTATTTTATTTATTAAATCACTGCATGATAGGAGACCAAAAGAAAAGAATAGAGAGTTGTTCCTCCAAAATCTCCAGAGAGGAAAAATATATAGCAAATCTTTAGTATTATGTATAGAACATTTTCTAGGTAAGTCTAACATTTTATTCCCTTCTCCTAGTGGCAAAATACAAGAAGAAAAGAGTTATGAACTCCACTAAATAGGGGGGAAAATGTCTAAAAATGAAAGGGAGCTCTCCTCACTACGATCAGACTTCAGCAATCATCTGAAAGAGAGGCGAGTTAAAAATAAAACTCTCACCCAAAAGGCAGCCAGGATACAACCCAGTTGCTTACGCTGAGCCAGCATCTTTCCAGAGCCACTTCCCAGGTGGTTAAATACAGCCATGCAGTCCTCTGGGCCAGAGCCTGAGCTAATTAGGGAGTCTCTGGAAAGGAATACAAGGACTTTTAATAAAAGAGCCACCACAAGCCACTGCATTGGTATTATACCTCTTCAAAATGCCAGTCCCTTTCTTACCATCAAGCATCACCACACTAACAAACACAGGAAAGGGGAGTTTGGGATGACAATAATTCTCTGAGTCATAAATGTTTCTGTGATCTACAGCATCAGAAACCTTTTTTATGGAAAAACAGCAGGGAAAGGCACACACTTTACTTTTCTATAGATATGACTTCTAAACGTCTAACTTGGCTGTCTTTGACTCTTTAAAGTGCTTTTTTTTTTTTAGAGAAATAACATCCCATTTAGGTTTTCCATAAAGCTTATTAGTTTAAATGATAAAACAGATAGTATTATAAAGTACATCATTGGAAAGTAGGCTCATTGTAAATGTCAGGGAAAGACAGCCCTGACTCTCTCAGAGTATAAAAGTGATGCTTAACCAAATCAGATGTCATTACAGGAGCAATTTCTAACAAATCTGAATCCAGCTCTCATCAGTTAACATATAGGACAAAACTGTGCCCTCTGTACATGGTAAGAACAGGGAGAGCCATGGTTGTGTTAATATTTTTGTTATTTTTGAATTATTGCTTGTGTTTTCAGAGAATCTCAAGGTTGATTACCATAAAGATCATCTTGTCAAACCTTGAATCCAAACACCATAAAACTCGTGGAACACATTACTCTTCCTTTAAAATTCCTTTAGTCATTTATAAGTGACTTCAAGTGTGGTTTGTCCACTTTTCTTTTGGCAATAATGATTATGATTCCTCATAATAAATAATACTCTATAGCTTACAATACACTTTTTCACAAATAATACTATCTAAATTCTCACAGCAGTATCTCTGTTAATTGCCCCCAAGCTTACCTAACTAGCCCCTGCAAATAATAAGACAGATATTATGTATCTTCCCAATTTATTTTTAAATACTAAAATATGATTTTTTAAAGAAGCAAAGAACTATAGAATCACATTTCAGAAATGTGAGTGCTTAATTAGTTCATTTTTAGCAATACACATTTACCAAAGTATATAAACCAATGCATTGGAACTATGGCATTCCAAATTTCCAAACCTTAAATGCAGAAATATAACTTTAATTTAGTTTACTCATAAATTATAATTAAAGGATTTTTAGTAAATATATGCAAATATAAGGCAATTTCAGCAAAAGTGCCATATTTCAAATTATTTGGTATATGCACAAGATAGGGCAGCACTAACAGGAAAGAGAGCCTTAATAAAGTCCATAAAGGAAAGGAGGAATGAAAGGGTAAAGTAGTCATCCTGATAATCAAAAATTCAAGTTTCCCAAAGCCCAGCAGTCATGGCCAAACACAAAACAGGTAAATTCCTTATGTGGAATAATGTTGGAAGTCATGAAGAAGCTAACAAACACTCCATGAGACCGTTCCATTTGACTAATTAATTTGACTAATTAATTCCACCAGAGATGCATCCCTTCTGTTTGAGGATTTGGCCCTGTTAGATTTCCATTCTTTGCATGATGTAGTAGGAAATGTAGGGTGTATAATACAAGCTGCTCTTGGTTATCTATACTCCGTGTAACTGGCAGTCTCAAAGAGGGAAATTTTGAAGGGGAAGAGTTGATAATTATATAATGAGTGAGTGTTATGTGCTAAGCATTTTAGAGCTACCATCTCATTTAATCCTCACATCAATGCTATGAGTTAGGTATTCTTAACCACATTTTATATATAAGGAAACCAAGGCTCAGATAAGTTAGATGATTTACCCAAGGCTCAGGGGGAACAAATGAGAACCTATGGTCAGAGCTGGACCATTAGGAAACATAAAGAGATGCTAAACTGATACTAAGTCAATGGCTTTGGGTTCCTTAAAAAGAAACCTCAGTACCAAAAGCACTGTTGAAGCATGACTGACTCTTCGGGTGATTAAGTGGCCTCCGGTCTGAATCTAGAAGAAAACAAAC
This sequence comes from Panthera leo, assembly GCF_018350215.1. Taxonomy (NCBI): domain Eukaryota; kingdom Metazoa; phylum Chordata; class Mammalia; order Carnivora; family Felidae; genus Panthera; species Panthera leo. The sequence goes on from NC_056680.1 coordinate 45,968,706, forward strand.
AGGAAGACCAACAGAGAAAATATCTTTCTCTTCTCTTTTCTTTCCTCTCCCATCCCTCACCTTACTCCCTTCCTCCTCCCCCACACACTCTCTCACACACACACACCACTTAAATTCAAAGCACACTGATAAAGAGATAGAAAACTTAAATCACCTAATAAGCAATGCATGTATAATTACACCTCCTAATTCTTTAGGATTCTGCCACAACAAGGGTACATATTTACAGAGACAAAAGGAATTGAGTGTAAGGGGAATTTTAATTTGTGGCAAGAAGGTCATCAAAAAAATAAATGGCACTGAACTTTGCCTCAGATTTGAACAAAGGACAACCAGCATGTGGGATACTCCCTAAATATAACTGGAATTAAAACTTAATCGGGTCTGGTAGCAGAGCACTTCCTGGTTTTGCCAAGTAAAGATGTTAGATAATTTAATATTGATATTAACAAAGATAAAGGGAGTAGTTATTTGATTTTCATCATGTTAAGAACTTCCCTAGAGGGTTTTATATTCTTAAACTGTAGGATTTCACCCAGAAGAGTTTTGGACACCACAAAATAAAACAAGGTCATGAAAGATGGAAATTGGTCAACTAGATCTGACTTAGAAATAGAAAATGATTTTAAATATGAACAGTCACTCGCATCAAAAACAATAGTATTAAGAATGACTGGAAATGCAGAGGAAAACAAATCCTGGAATATGCCAACTCAGTAACTGAAAAGACCATTGTTAGCCTGATTTGCCAATGCTAATGCCTATTATCAATCACATTCATGAGTTATCTGTAGTGTTTTTTTTAAATGAATTAAAATTTTTAGCTCCATGAAACAATGGAAATAACCAAAGTCCTGTAATACAAAAAGGAGAGCAAGGTTTAACTTAAAAAAAACAAAAACAAAAAAAACAAAAAAAACATTTGACCAAATTTTAGGCCTTCTTCTTCCTGGTGTTCATGAACCAAGCATTCCAAGTCTTCTGAGTCATGTATTCTTACCTATAAAATAAGGAGGTTGAACTAGATAAACTTGGGAGTCTAACATTCTCTGATATTGTCTTTTTTTTTTTTTTATTGATTATTTATTTTTAAGAGAGAGAGACAGAAACAGAGTGTGAGCAAGGGAGGAGCAAAGAGAGAGGGAGACAGAATTCGAAGCAGGCTCCAGGCTCTGAGCTGTCAGCACACAGCCTGGCACAGGGCTTGAACTCATGAACCATGAGATCATGACCTGAGCCGAAGTTGGAAGCCCAGCTGACTGAGCCGCCCAGGTACCCATTAAGTCTTCTTGATTAACTTTTAAAAATCCACTTTATTCAAATGTTTCTATACTATCAATGGAAATACTAATTAATTAAAAATTAAAAGCATAGCCTATGCTGACAAGTGTCCTTAAAAAAGGAATTACTTGGAATTCTGCTGTTTTTTAGAGTAAACTAAATGAAGTTCATTCCTACATATTCTGCAGATCTCTGGATGATATAGGAACATCCAACAAAAATAATTATTTTGGAGAACAAAGTGCTGGAAATTTCAGAAATAATTAAATTCTCCTTTTTCTTACCACATGTTTGCTAGTTTAACTAGCATCTCACTGCCCTCTCTTGGTAGATTAAAATAACAAAAGCTGATTTCTTTGCAGAGATTGGAATCTGGCATCAAGCTTCAAGAAAATAGTCTGATTATTGCCAGTAGGGGGATCTACTTAATAAGACAAGTGTCAATGTAATCTGTAATATTTAAAAAGTAAGAATTTGTTAGTTTCAAGGCTAGCCTCTTCCAAGAACCAAATTAGAGAAAGAGTAACATGCAGAAAGTTTAGTAGGGACTCAATACTTGTGGAGAAAAGAAGGAGGAAGGCAGAAGCTGGGCTGTAATGCAGTTCCAACAAGGGCCGAAAATGACCCCAAAGTTCTGAAGCTTGAGGGCCTTTGGAGCTGACCTGAGTTGGGGCAAGAAGACCCAAGGCTCATGTACTTCATAAGCCACATTTCAACCACTTATGGGATACTGACTTACCTTGGAAGCAGCTCTGAGCATGGCCAAGGTGACTCTTTAGCCAGGGACAATTTCTGGGGAGGGCTGACACCTGAGGACTGTCAATTAGCACTTCTGGAAGCTGGAACAATAGAAGACCCTTCAGTCCTGAAGGAGAATCAGAGGCGTCACATCATAGTGTCTGCTATATACTGTCATTAATAACTTTCTGTTTCTTAATAAACACATACAACTAATCTTACAATAATTACAAAAATAAAAGGTAATGAATACAGGAAATGGTAATAGCCACTTTGGAAAGTAAACTGGTACTTCCTTTTAAAAGTAAATATAGGGGCAGGGCACCTGGGTGGTTCAGTTGGTTGAACATCCCACTCTTGATTTCGGCTCAGGTCATGATCTCACAGTTCATGAGATTGAGCCCTTTGTTAGGCTCTGCACTGAGAGCACAGAACCTGCTTGGGATTCTCTCTCCCTCTCTCTCTGCCCCTCCCCAATGCATGTGTGTGCTCTCTCGATAAATAAACACTTAAAAATGTTTTAAAAAATAAATATAAATTTACCATGTGACCCAGTAATTCCACTCCTAGGTCAAAGAGAAATGAACATATATGTCCACACAAAGATTTATACAGAAAAAGCTCATAACAGCATTATTCCTAATAGAAAAAAATTAAAACAACAATTCAATGCTAAATGGATAAACATAATGGGTTATATGCAAAAAATGGAATAATACTCAGCAATAAAAAGGAACAAAGTACTGATACATATATGCTACAACATGGATGAACCTCAAAAACATTATGCTAAGTGAAAGTAGACAAAAGCAAAATACTACATATTTCTGATTCCCTTTAAATGAAATGTCTAGAAAAGGCAAATCTATAGTGAGAAAATAGAACAAGGACTACCTGAAGTTGGAGATGGAAACGTGAAATGACTGAAAATGGGCATGAACAGTATTTTGGAAGCAATGGAAATGTTCTAAGGTTGGACTGTGGTGGTGACAATACTATGTGAATTCACGACAAATCTTTGAAATGTAAAATTAAAGAGTATATTTTATAGCAAGTAGATTATACTCAAGGAAGTGGAAAGAAGAAAGGCAGACAGGCAGGCAGGAAGGGAGGCATCATTCATCATACACTAGGTGGTGTGACCTGATAAATGGGGTTTTTTCTCCAAACTTAAGACCATAGGGTTAAAATAACAGCCTAGTTTACATCTCAGAATATGTCATATCAGCAAGACCTTGAACATTAATGTTAGTGAATATTTGAATTCATTTTGGGTAAGGATCAGCATAGACTAGGGCTCATAAATAGTGTGACAGATACTTCCCTAAGGCAGCTATAGAAGACTAGCCTATAGATCATATTTTTTAAAAAAGCAAAAAAACAAAAAGAAAAAAGAAAAAACACAGAGGCGCCTGGGTGACTCAGTTGGTTGGGCGTCCGACTTCGGCTCAAGTCATGATCTCATGGTTGGTGGGTTCAAGCCCCGTGTTGGGCTCTGTGCTGACAGCTTGGAGCCTGGATGGAGGAGTCTGCTTCAGATTCTGTCTCCCTCTCTCCCTCTGCCCCTCCCGCTCATACTCTGTCTCTTTCTGTCTGTCTCTCTCTCAAAAATAAATAAACTTAAAAAAAAAAAAAGTAACAAACAACTCTGATACATACCAATGTACCTCTAAAATTTCCAACTTCACCCAGACTGACAAAGAAGATGGCTCTTCCTCACTTCTACATATAAGTGTGTGTATGTATATATGCGTGTGTGTGGGGGGGGTGTATATATATATAATTCATAATAATTATAATTAAGTATAATCATTATAACATTAAAATTATTACTTAACAGTATTATTTAATAATTATTAACCTTCAATATTATTGCTTAATAATATATATTTACACATAAGTATGTACACTTAATATATATAAGTACACTTAATATATATAATATATATTTATATATAAGTATACATATATACTTAATAGTACTATGTTAGACTTATTTCTTCCTTCATGATCAACCTTGATGTTCACTGTAATTTTATTTCATTAAGATACAGAATTCATATGGGGTTAGTCAGGAGTGAGAATTTTAAGAAATAAGAAAAAAGAATCTAGCCTCAACTGAGAACATACTATATTCAACACTCTCCTAGGCATTCTTCATATATCATTTATTTTAACTACATTGTGATGGGAATAATTATTTTTATTTACTGAATGAGAAAGCTGAGGCTCAGAGGATTAAGCAACTCACCCAAGGTAACCCAACATGGCAAATAAAACAACTATGGATAACACTATATAAACCTGACAACACACAAATATCACACTCTTTTGTAGTTGTCTTTTTGGAGTTACACAGTGAAACCCTGCCCCTATGAATAGGGATGGTAGTTCCCTTGGCGGGGGCAGGGAAGGGGGGGACAAAAACTGAATACCCTACTGTAAAATATCCTGGGAAGCTGCAAAGAAGTCTTTCCTGTGCTTGGAATCAATCTCTGAAAAATTAAATTTAAAAAAAAAAAAAGCTTCTGGGTGGTCAATTTGCCTAGGACACCAAAGTTCAGAAGATCTTGGGACATGAGCTGTCCCTGGTCACACAGAGACAGGACAGCAGTTACACAGGAAGCTGGCCTGGAGTCTCAGGTGGATTCTCTAGAAGCAAATGCCAAGATGGTGTTTGGGGTGTGAGGCGTTTCTTAGGGAACTCTGCCAGTGAAAGGAAGGATGAAGAGGCAGGACTGAAAAGAGGAACAAGTTCAAATGTGATGCAGGCCCAATAAACCCCTGATCAACCTGGTGGGAATCTCTGCAGGAAGCATTACGCTTGTCCTGTGCTGCATCTGTGTCTACCGAACCTGGGAAGAGACCTTAGAGTGGGTTTGGCTTTATGAGTCTTTGAAAATTATTCTCTGCACTGCATATTCATTTCATTAGAGTCTAGTCTGTGATGTAAGCATTTGGAAAAAGAGCCTGTGACCATGCTAGCATAATAGACGCAGCAGAAGTATCACCATGAGAATGACTTCAGCTGCAAATACAGATTGTTTCAATGTGTTGAAACAATGTATTGTTTCCTATACAAGGCAGTTCAGAAGTAGAACGATTCCAGAATTTGTACCATCAGGGTTCCAGCTCCACATCCCTGTGATTATCATGCTTTTCCTCTCATCTGTGTTGGCTTTATCCTTAGGCTGGTGGTAAAATAAAAGATAGTTCCAAATAAAACATACAACAGTATAATGTCAAGAAGCAGAAGAAGGATGGTCTTTTCTGGTATATCCTCCACAAAAACAACAAAAAACTCTTCCCAGTACCTGCCACTTCTACCCCAGCAGTCCTTCCCTCACACCTTACTGGCCAGAACAAACCATATTGCATCCCTAAACCAACCACTGACAAGTGATTCATTTAAAACCATTATGACCGGGGCGCCTGGGTGGCTCAGCCGGGGAAGCATCCAACTTCAGCTCAGGTCATGATCTCATGGTTTGTGAGTTCGAGTCTCACATTGGGCTCTGTGCTGACAGCTCAGAGCCTGGAGCCTGCTTCGGATTCTGTGTCTCATCTCTCTCTGCCCCTCTCCTACTCATGCTCTGTCTCTCTCTCTGTCTCTCAAAAATAAATAAATTTAAAAAAGTAAATAAGTAAAAACATCATGACCAGGGCGCCTGGGTGGCTCTGTCAGTTGAATGTCTGACTCTTGATTTAGGCTCAGGTCATGGTCCCAGGATCGTGGGAGCAAACCCCACATAAGGCTCCACATTCAGCATGGAGACTGCTTGGGATTCTCTCTCCTCTCTGCCACTCCCCAACTCACATGCACTCATGCTCTCAAAATAAATAAATAAACTTAAAAAATAAAATAAAATCTTCATGACTGGCTTAGTCTAATCAGGATCTACCTACTATACTACATATGAGGCCAGCTTCCCCTAAAGCACATAGCTCTGAGAGGAGGGGTGGATATTTGGACAAAATCAGAATTCTCTTAGGAAGAAGAGAAAAGCAAACTGTTGGCTGGGCATGCAACCAACACTATTCCCTGTATAAGAGCTCTATTGCTGAAATCAGCAAATGTCACCCAGCCAACTATGCCACAAGGGTCAGAAGTAGCAGAAGCAGCATCTTCAGAACAAGAAAGGAAAAAATCATATTGGCTAGTTTCAGCTCATCTCATAGTGTCCTAACAGAATGTGTACCCTGAAAACATCTCCCAGGAGGCTAATTTCCCAAATCACTTTCACCTTACTGTGGTTCTGGTTATCTAATACATGACAAGCAAAGTATGTGAACTCTGATCTGTCCGAGTTCATGGGTTCAAGTACGGGTGCTAATTTTTCTCAGATCCCAAGTCCCTTGGGGGAATTTAGAGACCAGACCAAACACCATTCTCTGACAAGAGATCTGAAAGGGTCTTATACAAGAGACAACAAGGATGCTTAAGCTTAACTGCTGAAGGAATGGGCAGAAAATACTATTTACTGCATTTCCTAAAACTGAAGCCATATGACAGCACCCTGTGAATGTGTAAGTTAATTTAAATGAACAAATGGCCTGAAAAGATATTTTGTGACTCACCAAACAATAAATGTTAACTGATCTCCCTTAATACTACTATTACATGAAAAAAATACACAACTATGTCTTTTACAATGAGAAATGAGAACTTTAGACCATAATTAAAAATCAGTAGAAACTTTCACCAATACTTTATTATAGAAATAGTCCTATTTGTTTTCATTATAAGAGGAAAATAAAAGAAGAAATTCTGTCTGTGAAAATAGTTTATAACTACAGTTCTGCCACTCACTGTTTGGAGGTCTCAAACTCTTGAGAGTCTCCTCATTTTTTCATTTGTAAAAAGCAGGTGATTTCTAGGTTCTTTCTAAGCCTCTCAATCTAGGACTGTAAGATATTGATTCCAAGAACCAATAATACTATGCTATGCCATACATCTCATGTGGTTCTTGGAAACAAGGTATTTCTTTTTGTTTTCTTAGTTACCAAATATGGTTTCATAGGCCATTGGGTGGTAATGTATGTCTCTCATTCGTAGTTTTATTTTCTAGGATTAATTGCAATGCTGTACATTTTATTGTTAGCCATTGAATTAAACTGAATCATTGTGTAAACATTAACAAAATAATTATATAAATATTGATACAACAATAATCCTCCAGTGCTTTAAATGGGTTCATACTTTCAGCTTTCAAGACTTTCTAATAGAAAATAGGGAAGATGAAAGACAAAGAAAGATGAAATAAAATATCACACAAATAATTTCAGAACTGTAAAACACCTTGGAGGTAATCTAATCCAGTGGCTGGAACACTTAGATATGTAATCTAGTGACATGCAGAACTGGATTAAAATAAAACTCTCCCCCACCAGCCATTCCCAGCCCCCCATCTCCAAAAGAGACTCACTAGTTTTAAATTAAAGCAAGGCTGGCCATTTGTATTTTTATCAAATTCTTTGAGTGATACTGAAGCACAGGCAGGTTTGGAAACCAATGATAGAAACCAACTGAATTATATAATAAATGAGAAAACTAAAGTTCAAGTAGTTAAAGAACAAAAGCAAAACCAAATTACTCAGTTTTCCTTTACCAAAAGTCAAGGGTTCTTTCTATTACCTCATCAATATACATCTTAATTATGTAAAAACAGTATGCTCAACATTAAATTAAGAACTAGTTGTAATTATTCAGATCCAGGAAGAAAGACTACCCAAGGAAGAGCAAGAAAATGAGGATTAATTAGGGGAAAACAACTGCATAGAATGAGGTAAAGCACATAGAGTAATCCAGACCTAATAAGAAAGAGGGAACTGGAGAGCACCTGGGTGGCTCAGTTGGTTAAGAAAGAAGGAACTGGAGGGAAAAAAGTAGGGTACAGGAAAGGCAGGGATGCTATCCAGGTTAGTAAAGAAAAATAGCAGGGCAGAATCCTGAATTGAACTAAAAGTGAAGAGCACTTAAATTCTTTACCTCCAGAAAAGATGGACAGAGCTAACATAAATAAGAATGACTTCATATGTACTATTTTTGTGTTATACTTTCTGATTCAGCATAATAATCTGAGAAAGTATAGTTTTGTTGGAAAAAAAGGCCTAAAAGCTGCGGTAGAGGATCTCCATTAAAAAATAGGCCAATACCTAGATCACTGGTGACAAAGGTAGAGCTTCCCCTGAGGGTCTATCATTTCCAGGCAATTAACTTTAAGCAGGGCCCATCCTAAGATTTAAGATACTGATGGGATGACTTAATCATCACTATCATCATCATCATCATCATCATCATCATCATCATCATCACCGTCATCAAGTATGTACTACATACCCACTATGCCAGGTGCTAGAGATTAAGGGACAAGAAAACTTTCTTCCTGTTTGGCCAGGAAGGTTGAAAAGCACAGAATCAGGCCTAAGACATCTGGAAGCAGTAGTACGCTGGTAATGTTGAAGAACCATGGGAAAGCCCTGATTAGTCCAGTTGCATGCTGTAAATACTCCCATGACGGTCAGTTTCATGCTACCAGGATGATATCAACAAGCTAAAAAAATACCTATAAATTTAACAATAGATTCTTATGAGCTGAAATGAGCTAGCCTCAGTCCACCACTGTTTAAAGACCATAAAACCAATGCTTCTATTCTCCTCATATCACATTCAGATAAAAAAACAAAGAGATAAAGTGACTTGTCAAAGGCCACATAACTAGGTTATGACAAAACTAAGAATAGAACCCACTTCCTTGCTTTTTCCATTATAACTCACCTCGTAAGTTCAAATATGGTATTTTATGGCATTTGAATTTAGTGATTGAAAAATCAGGTCCTGAAGTCCACATGCCTAGGCTCAAAGCCCAACTCCAACTGTGAATGAAGACTATGACCTTAGAAATTTAATGAATTTGTCTGAGCCTTATTTTTTTATCTGTAAATCGAGGATGATTACACTACCTACATCTAACTAGATTGTAGTGAATATTAAATATGATAAAATGTGTAAATTGCTTGCCAAAAAGCCTGGCATACAATACAAATTCAGTATACATTGGCTATTATTATTATGGCATATTAATATCTGCTAGGCCAGCACTGATTCACAGACTGTTATGGTCCTTGACAGGATAACTATAGAATCTGACAGTAAGTGTTTAGCAATGTGTGGGGTACGTGGGTGGCTCAGTTGGTTGAGTGTCCGACTTCCACTCAGGTCATGATCTCGCAGTTCGTGAGTTCAAGCCCCGTGTGGGGCTCTGTGTTGACAACTCAGAGCCTGGAGCCTGCTTCGGATTCTGCGTCTCCCTCTCTCTCTGTCCCTCCCTTGCTCACAGTCTGTCTGTCTGTCTGTCTGTCTCTCTCTCTCTCTCTCTCTCTCTAAAATAAATAAAAATGTTTAAAAAAATTTTTTAAAAAGAAACTTCTTTAGCAATTTGACATTGACACAATATCCAAGCATAGGACCGTGAACTCATTTTGATAAACAGGGTATAAACAAGTATGGATGCTGTTGAACTCAAGCAGTGATCAGCATAGGGCCCAAAATGCATGCTAGTTAAGCACAAAAGATTGCTTAAACACATGATATTTTATGTTAGTTTATCACGTGTAACCCACAAGTCAATGAAAATCTGATAAAATATAGGTATTTGTTTATCTTAAAAATGTATTATTTTTACAATCATCGCGATTTTAGGTCAAGCTTATTTTCTAAATTTATACTTCAGTAAGCTAAATTAGGAAAATAATATTATTTTATTTTTAACTCTAATTTACATATATTGAGATAAGCCTCACTGAACTTCTGTCAAGAGTAGACACTCATTTTTCTGAATGCAGCAGTGCTAGTAAATCAAATGATAATGATGGAAGCTATTCCTAATAAATGAGAACCAAAAAAGTTTGTACTAATTCCTTTAGGAATACGGTTGGCACCTTGTATATTGACATTGGTTGTATAGCCATAATTCAGAGTGAAGTACTAACACAACAGTGTGATTATTTTTGAGATTTACTGACTAATCAAACTTAAATGGATCTTACATATAAATCATAACTAAATAAGCTCAAAACCAAAGAATTGTTTTAAAGAAAGGGCAATGAGTTAAAAAGCTAACAGAAGCATGTGCTCAATATCCCACATATAAATATCAGTAATTCTCAGCTCTGTTTTAGGTAGCAATTCAAGTTGCTAACACTAAAAGATTACAGACAAAAATGTTTGCTTGGAAATACAGGTGAATCTAAGGCAAAGAATGTAGCTCAAATACCACTTTTCAAGGTATCTGAATAGCCCAACATAGCTAGGCATTGGCTAACGATATAGAAGACCAACTCACACAGCACATAAAGCCAGTTGAGTAGTTTTCATTGTTAATATAACTATTTTTTAACTATGTTTTAATTTTTTCCCAGCTTCACTGTTGATAAACACAACTAGTTCTGAACCGTATAATATCCTAAGTTGTCAACATTGTCAACATATGGAATTTGGAATTTTAATTTTGTATAAGTGTGTTCAGATGGCATAGCTCCAATGACAGGAAATGTTTTTGAATAGCTAATCAGATTAAGGACTTTGAGTGAAAACATAAATCATCACACTACCTCCTTCAATGACAAAGTCCTGTTATTCAAAAAAAGTCAATAGAATTAAACAGTGTGCTTATAACGTAGCAAAATGGTGTCATAATAAGAACTAATTCACTTAATTCTTATACAGTTCTGTTTTTTAAGTATTGATATAAAAATTGATAATAAAGGGGAGCCTGGGTGGCTCGGTTGGTTGAGTGACTGACTTTGGCTCAGGTCATGATCTCAGGGTTCGTGGGTGTGAGCCCCTGGTTGGGCTCTGTGCTGACAGCTCGGAGCCTGGAGCCTGCTTCAGATTCTGTGTCTCCTTCTCTCTCTGCCCCTCCCCGATTTGTGCTCTGCCTCTCAAAAATAAATAAACATTAAGAAAAACTTTTTTTAGGATAATAAAAATACTTATACATGTAAGTACAGCACTTATCAACTGGAAAAAGTCTGTAAAGAATGTTTGAACTCAAAAATGAACTTGTTTTGCTGCTATGATATAAAGAAGTAGATGGATCCCAATCTTTTAAGGATATAAATTGAATGAACAGACTTGCCTGTTTGTCTAATATTTTTGGCATTTTAAATTCTCTTAATATCTCTACTGAAAGGAGTGCAACATCTTAAAGGCAGATAAGAACAAAAGACAAAATAATTTTAAAATCTTGGAAGTACATACTATGACATTCTATAATTTATCAATATTATCAAAGAAATAAGTAGTCTTGATGTACCAGACACCTTCCCAATTTGATAAAAATTTCTAAATTTTAGTTTCCATTAAAAGGAGATCTACTCATAAGAAATTTATTTATTTAGGATCTATTAATTTAATTGATTTATCAATAATTTTAAATGATAAAATTGTTAGAATTTGTGAAACTGATGAAAAACTGAAGATTAACTTTAAAAATGTGGGATCACTTGCTTAATTTTGAGTCAAATTTTAAAAATTAGTACCCTGAGCTTGATGAGCTTGTTTTAAAATTTCTTCTTACATTGTCATCAAATATTTCTTGAGACGGGTGTCTATACTAGAATGTTGTTAAAACAGACCATAGACACAGTTCAGATATACATTAGCTCCTACAATTAGCATTATCATCAATCTAACCAAGATGAAATAAATTTAATAAGCAAAAAGCAAGTCACATTGAATTTCAATATGAGTTTGTCACATTGAAAATGTTAAATTTTGATATAAATGGTATTCTTTTTTTAAAGTTTATTTATTTTGAGAGACGGAGAGAAAAAGATAGCACGTGCACAGAAGGCAGGGGTAGAGACAGGGAGAGAGAGAATCCCAAAACAGGCTCTGTGCTGGCAGTGCGGAGCCTGACATGGGGCTCAATCCCATGAATTGTGAGATCATGACCCGAGCCAAAATCAAGAGTCGGACACTTAACCAACTGAACCACCCAGGTGCCCCATACATGCTATTCTTTTAAAGTGGGCATAGATATTTAATACAAGGAGACACTGTTTCACTTACAACATGCTGTGTAGTTATAATGGGAGAAAAATTAAAACTCATAATAGAAATTCTGTGTCAGCTGTTCTTAAACTTTTTGGTTTCTTTACATCTGAAAAATTATTGGGCAACACTTTAAGAACCACTCCTCTATATCATATAGACTTTTTATTTTGTATGCTTTTTAAATTTTTATTTTTCTGATTATTTGTTTTTACTGCACTTTACAAATCTATCAGTCTGAAAAGGACTGGAATTTTTTAAAAATCTAAATCTATCACCACAGATAGTTTGAGAACTGCTCTAATTCAAGCCTGTATGACTCAGTTAGACATTTCTATTTTAATACTGAATAATTCATCAGCCATTTCACTTGACAGATGAAGTTTATTAGTATTATATTGAAATACTACATGAAAGCCATGATGACTGAATAGCTCATTAAAAACCAGGTATGTGAAGAAAATCATCTAAATGCTCTTAACCTTTTATTCTATTTCAGAATGCCAATGTTAAAAAGTCTAATCCCTTTAAGAGGTCAAATATGTGTTTTTAACAGTTAAACAAATGACAACAACCTTCATGTCCATCAAGTAAATTATGACACATCCATATGACAAAATACTACAGAGTCATTAAGAATAAAGTAGCTCAATGTGTGCTAATACACCACTATCTCCAAAATATATTAAAAAGTACAGAAGCAAGTTACAGAAGAGTATGTGCTATAATCCCATTTATATAAGTAAAAACTGGGGGATGTGTAAATACAGCTCTATGCTTATAGCAGAGATTTTCTGGAAGGATTCACAAGAACCTGGGAAAACTGGTTGACTTCTGAAAGACTGGGGAATTAGGCTTTAGAATGGGAATTCTAAATTCCAATTCTATTAAATGTTCATTTGTTCTATATATTTAGCATGTACATTTGATTTTTTAACAGCTAATTAAATTTATAAAGTAAATTGTCTAACCTAAAAAAACAGAAGTCAAATTATAAATTTAGAGAAAATGCTGCTAAATTAAGAGTTCATTAATGGAAGTACAAACATCTACTCAGGATCTTCTGTATGCCAGACACTATTCTCACGGTTGGATAACTGTACTACATAAGGAGATATAACAACTAAAGGTAAAGTATGATCCTTAATTCAATCCTGGATTTTAAAAATCATCCTTAAGAACACTGTTAGGACAACTGAAGAAATTTTCATATGAACTGTATATTTGATAAAAGCACTGCAACAATGTTAAATTTCTTAAGTGTGGTAACTGTACAGTGATTATATGGAAGTGTGTCCTTAGGAGATGAAATATTTAGCTCAAGTATTCATGGGTAATATGATGATATTTAAATTGTCTCAAATGACTCATTTAAAACCCAAAAAACAATATGTATATATTATACACATATATGTATAAATATGTATTAATACATGAGACAAGAAGAGAAGTAAAACTAATGTGGCAAAAAATGCTAACAATTATTTAATCTGAGTAAAGATATATGATTTTTCATTATAGTATCCTTGGAACTGTACAGTAAGCTTGAAATTTTTCAAAATAAGACTTGGTAAAACAAAAGAGCTTTCCTTCTGTCTTTCACAATTCAGTATAAAAACCATTAGATAGAACTGACTGAGCAATCAGATGTCGACCTCATGGGGTGAAAAGGTGTTGGAGGAGAGAGAGGTAGCAATGCCCTAGCATAAGGTATGGAGCCCAAAAGAGGTCAGGAGGAAATTCCCCTGAGCAGGAGAAGTCAGCAGCAGTACTGGGAGATTGGCTACAAACAGAAGAGAATGATCAAATAAGTAAACATATGGAAGATCATGTGAGTCAGTTTTCTCACTATTGGAGAATGGAATTATAAATATGGAAAGACAGAAAAACAGTGAAACTTCTCATCTGGATTGGAATCATCAGTATAAACTCATGGCTTTCAAGACTGATTGATGGGTATACACATAAATATATTCATGTATATATTACCTATCTCTGTCCACAGAGAAGCCCTGAGAGAAGTGATATCCCCAAAGCAATGATCACACCTATAGCCCATATCATGGCTTTTAAATATCTTTCTCCACTGAACAGAAACAAGATTCCTTGGAGAAATGGCTAATTACAGGACTGTAGTATGAAAAACATAACATAAACCTGTGACATCTTTTTTTTATGCCAGAAAACTAAATAAAGACTCAAAGGATGATGGCAATGTGTCAAAAGAACCCAGAGCAAGCTTGAAGGGGGTTCCCACTGGCCAATTCTGAGATAATATGAGCATCTATATAAATAATGATGGCAATCATTTAAAAATTAGGCATCTATGAGATTATAACTTACATAAATAAATAATGAATAAATCAGTAGGAAATGAGAAAGCTCTTTCCAACTGATGAATGTAGAATGAAGTCATTAGAAAATCACTATTTTCAACCATCATAGTTATAATTAATTCAGCCAAAAAAATATTTATGGATGCTAAAGCCAATGGATAAAAGTTTGAAGAATAATAAGAAATTTACAGGGAAAAGACAGTCTCTTCAGTTAACAGTACTGGAAAAACTGGACAGCTACATGCAAAAGACAGAAATTAGGACCACTATCCTACACAATAAACAAAAATTAACTCAAAATGGAGGCATTTGACTCTTGGTTTTGCCTCACATCATGATCTCCTGGTTTCCTGAGTTCGAGCCCCGAGTAGGGCTGTGGGGCTCTGCTCTGGCAGTGTAGAGCCTGCTTGGGATTATCTGTCTCCCTGTCTCTCTGCCCCTACCCCATTCACACTGTCTCTGTCTCTCTCAGGATAAATAAATAAACTTCAAAAAAAAAAAATTTTTTTAACAAAAAAATCAACTAAAAATGGATTTAAGCCCCAAATGTGAGACCTAGAACCATAAAACTCCTTAAAGAAAATATAGACAGGAGCGCCTGGGTGGCTCAGTCAGTTAAGTATCCTACTTTGGTTCAGGTCATGACCTTGCCATTAGTGGGTTAGAGCCTGTGTAGGGCTCTGTGCCGACAGCTCAGAGCCTGGAGCCTGCTTCAGATTCTATGTCTCCCTCTCTCTCTTTGCCTCTCCCTCACTCATGCTCTATTTCTCTCTTTAAAAAAATAAACATTAAAAAAATTTTTAAAGAAAATATAGATAGTAATCTCTGGACAGTGGCATTAACAACATTCTCCTATATATGTCTCCTCAGGCAAGGGAAGCAACAGCCAAAATAAACCCCACCCCACCCCCAAAAAAAAACTATTGGGACTACACCAAAATGAACAGCTCTTGCACACTGAAGGAAACCATCAACAAAAGGAAAAGGCATCCTACTGAATGGGAGAATATATTTGCAAATGATGTGTTCAATAAAATGTTAATATCCAAAATATATAAAAGATTACACAGGAGGGGCCAAGATGGCGGAACAGCATGGAAGCTTTTTGTGTGTCTCACGTCCATGAAATACAGCCAGACCAACACTAAACCATCCTACACACCTAGAAAACTGATTGGAAGATTAACACAAAAATCTGCCCAACCTGAACCACAGAATTCAGCAGGTACGCAACATGAAGAGCTGAACTTAGGGAGCAAGAAGCCGCAAAAGGTAGGGAACCCCTTTTGCAAGCAGAGAGAGGATGAAAACTGGGGAGGGGGGAGCATACAGGAAAAGCACCCCTCCCCAAAAGCAGCTGGAAAGAAGGTGGAAAACTGGAAACAGCCGCAGGGACTAAACTAAAAAGGGAGAAAGGAGGAAGGAGAGGGTTTAAATTCCATTAAGACTGTAAACAAGGGGAGCACAAAGGCTGCAACTCCACAGCTCCATACCCGGCAGTGCTCTGGTGGGAAAGGTGAATCCCCAGGAAAAGAGTGAGGTCCGGGAGGTTCTTGGGCCACACGGGAAAAAGCAGTTCCACTGCTGGAAGGACATTTGGTAGAGACTATTGAAGCCACCTGGTCACAGCAGACCCCAGAAGGCAACCACATTCACTGGTGCTGGGCAAGGTCGTTGAGGGTGAAGCCTGGTGCCAGATGTGTGTTGCAATTTTCCACAATCCCTGAAACGCTGATGCCACACTGTCTCATGATCTTTTTGGGGGGTGGGCTGGCACCT
Organism: Panthera leo; assembly: GCF_018350215.1. Taxonomy (NCBI): domain Eukaryota; kingdom Metazoa; phylum Chordata; class Mammalia; order Carnivora; family Felidae; genus Panthera; species Panthera leo. The sequence continues at coordinate 45,984,897 of NC_056680.1, forward strand.
GGCCACAGTCTCGGGGCACAGGCAACAGCAGGGTCCAGTGAGCATTGCTGGATACAGCCGACATTTGACCATTGCTTGTTCGGCCATTGCTCAGCGAGACCCTCCACAGAGAGGTGGAACAGGTCAAAGCCCCAGTTCTTTGGAAGTAAGGGGCCAGGGAAAACAGCCACATCTGAGACAAAACTTGGGAGAGAGGTACTGCCTGGGGCCTGGTCACAGAGAGTGGAAAAGTGGGGAGGGAACGAGAGCTGAAGACACAGGACCGGTGCGCAATTGCTGATCTGGGAAAACAGACTGGGTAGCTGGGTGGCACCATTTTCACCGCTCCCTCGCATACGCACCTACCAGCACCACAACAATCCACCCCAGTAGGCTAGCAACGCCATCTAGTGGAGAGCAGAGCTGTTACACCGAGCCTCGCCCAACTGGGCCAACTTCGCTCCTCAAGAACACAAACCTCACCACCAGCTTAATTTATGGACTATAAAGAGCTACATGAACTGACCTCTAGGGGAAAACGAAGCAATTTCAGGCCTACTTCAATCTTTTAGCAGTTTCATCTATTTAATTTTTTTCTTTTTTTCTTTTTTTTCTCTTTTTCCTTTTTCTCTTTTACAATTCTTTCCTTTTTCTTGAATAAAGAAAGATAAAAAAACTCATTTTTATTTTCAACTTTTATTAAAGATATGTCTTTAATTTTTATTACTATATTTTTTACTTTTGTGTAAATTTGTTCAAATTCTACTTTACTTCCATCATTTTATTTTAGTCTACTTCAGTGTACTCACCTTTTCAAATATTCAAACAATTTTCTTTTTTTTCTTTCTTTTTTTCTTTTTCATTTCTTTTCTTGTTCTTCAATGCAGAAAGAGGAAAAACTTCATTTTTACTTTCAATTTCTTTTAAATATATTTTTATTTAATTTTTATTACTATATTTTTTGCTTTTATGTAAATTTTTTCAAATTCTATCTTACTCCCATCATTTTATTTCATTTTATTTCATTTTAATTTTTAATTTTAATATTTTTTTAATTTTAAGTTTTTTTAACTTCACTTTTTCTACCTCATTAATTCCTTTTCTCCCTTCAAAATGCCAAAACAAAGGAATTCACCCCAAAAGAAAGAGCACAAAGAAACGACAGCCAACACAGATACAAGCAAGATGTCTGAACCAGAATTTAGAATCACGATAATAAGAATACTAGCTACAGTTGAAAATAGATTAGAATCCCTTTCTGCAGAGATACAAGAAGTAAAAAATAGCCAGAATGAAATTAAAAATGCTATAACTGAGCTGCAATCACGGATGGATGCAGCAGCGGCAAGGATGGACGAGGCAGAACAGAGAATCAGTGATATAGAGGATAAACTTATAGAGAAAAATGAAGCAGAAAAAAAGAGGGAGATTAAGGCAAAAGAGCACGATTTAAGAATTAGAGAAATCAGTGACTCATTAAAAAGGAACAACATCAGAATCATAGGGGTCTCAGAGGAGGAAGAGAGAGAAATAGGGGTAGAAGGGTTATGTGAGCAAATCATAGCAGAAAACTTTCCTAACCTGGGGAAAGACACAGACATCAAAATCCAGGAAGCACAGAGGACTCCCATTAGATTCAACAAAAACCGACCATTAACAAGGCATATCATAGCCAAATTCACAAAATACTCAGGCAAGGAGAGAATCATGAAAGCAGCAAGGGGAAAAAAGTCCCTAACCTACAAGGGAAGACAGATCAGGTTTGCAGCAGACCTATCCACAGAAACTTGGCAGGCCAGAAAGGAGTGGCAGGATCTATTCAGTGTGCTGAATCAGAAAAATATGCAGCCAAGAATTCTTTACCCAGCAAGGCTGTTGTTCAAAATAGAAGGAGAGATTAAAAGTTTCCCAGACAAACAAAAATTAAAGGAGTATGTGACCACTAAACCAGCCCTGCAAGAAATTTGAAACGGGATTCTCTTAGGGGAGAAAAGATGAAAATAAATAAATACATACATACACACACACACACACACACACACACTCACACTCACACACCAAAAGCAACAAAAGATTAGAAAGGACCAGAGAACACCACCAGAAACTCCAACTCTACAAGCATGATAATGGCCATACATTCATATCTTTCAGTACTCACTCTAAACGTCAATGGACTCAATACTCCAATCAAAAGACATAGGGTAAAAGAATGGATAAGAAAACAATATCCATCTATATACTGTTTACAAGAGACACACTTTAGACCTAAGTACACCTACAGATTGAAAATAATGGGATGGAGAATCATCTATCATGCTAATGGTCAACAAAAGAAAGCCGGAGTAGCCATACTTATATCAGACAATCTAGACTTTAAAAAAAGACTGTATCAAGAGATGCAGAAGGGCATTATATCATAATCCAGGTGTCTATAGACCAAGAAGACCTAATAATTGTAAACATTTATGCGCCAAATGTGAAAGCACCCAAATATATAAATCAATTAATCACAAACATAAAGAAACTCATCGATAGTAACACCATAGAGTAGGAGACTTCAACACCCCCCTCACAGCAAAGGACAGATCATCTAATCAAAAAATCAACAAGGAAACAATGGCTTTGAATGACACATTGGACCAGATGGACTTAACAGATATATTCAGAACATTTCATCCTAAAGCAGCCGAATATACATTCTTCTCCAGTGCACATGGAATGTTCTCCAGAATAGACCATATACTGGGACACAAATCAGCCCTCAACAAGTACAAAAAGATCGAGATCATACCATGCATATTTTCAGACCACAATGCTATGAAACTTGAAATCAACCACAAGAAAAAATTTGGAAAGGTAACAAATACTTGGAGACTGAACAAAATTCTACTAAAGAAGGAATGGGCTAACCAAGCAGTTAAAGAGGAAATTAAAAAGTATATGGAAGTCAATGAAAATGATAGCACCACAACCCAAAACCTCTGAGACGCAGCAAAGGCGGTCACAAGAGGAAAGTATATACCAATCGAAGCCTTCCTAAAGAAGGAAGAAAAATCTCAGATACACAACCTAACCTTACGCGTTAAGGAGATGGAAAAAGAACAGCAAATAAAACCAAAAACCAGCAGAAGACAGGAAATCATAAAGATTAGAGCAGAAATTAATGCTATCAAAACCAGAAAAAAAAAACAAAACAGTAGAACAGATCAATGAAACCAGAAGCTGGTTCTTTGAAAGAATTAACAAAATTGATAAACCACTAGCCAGTTTGATCAAGAAGAAAAAGGAAAGGACCCAAATAAGTAAAATCAAGAATGAAGAAGGAGAGATCACAACCAACACAACAGAAATAAAAACAATAATAAGAGAATATTATGAGAAATTATATGCCAATAAAATGGGCAATATGGAAGAAATAGACAAATTCCTAGAAACATACACACTACCAAAACTAGAACAGGAAGAAATAGAAAATTTGAACAGACTCATAACCAGTAAGGAAATCGAATTAGTAATCAAAAATCTGCCAAAAAAACAAGAGTCCCAGACCAGATCGCTTTCCAGGGGAATTCTACCAAACATTTAAGGAAGAGTTAACACCTATTCTCTTGAAGCTGTTCCAAAAATAGAAATAGAAGGAAAATTTCCAAACTCTTTCTATGAAGCCAGCATTACCTTGATTCCAAAACCAGACAGAGACCCCACTAAAAAGGAGAACTACAGACCAATTTCCCTGATGAACAGGGATGCAAAAATCCTCAACAAGATATTAGCCAACCAGATCCAACAATACATTAAAAAAAATTATTCACCATGACCAAGTGGGATTTATACCTGGGATGCAGTGCTGGTTCAATATCCACAAAACAATTAACATGATTCATCACATCAATAAAAGAAAGGACAAGAACCATATGATCCTCTCAACAGATGCAGGGAAAACACTTGACAAAATACAGCATCCTTTCTTGATAAAAACCCTCAAGAAAGTAGGGATAGAAGAATCATACCTCGAGATCATAAAAGCCATACATGAATGACCCAATGCTAATATCATCTTCAATGGGGAAAAACTGAGAGCTTTCCCCCTAAGGTCAAGAACAAGACAGGGATGTCCACTCTCACCACTGTTATTCAACACAGTATTGGAAGTCTTAGCCTCTGCAATCAGACAACACAATGAAATAAAATGCATCCAAATCGGCTGGCCAGGAGGAGCTCAAACTTTCACTCTTCAAAGATGACATGATACTCTATATGGAAAACCCAAAAGATTCCACCAAAAAACTGCTAGAACTGATTCATGAATTCAGCAAAGTTGAGGGATATAAAATCAATGCACAGAAATCGGTTGCATTCCTATACACCAACAATGAAACAACAGAAAGAGAATTCAAGGAATCAATCCCATTTACAGTTGCACAAAAAAAACATAAAATACCTAGGAATAAATCTAACCAAAGAGGTGAAAAATCTATACACTGAAAACTATAGAAAGCTTATGAAAGAAATTGAAGAAGACACAAAGAAATGGAAAAAGATTCCATGCTCCTGGAAGAACAAATATTGTTAAAATGTCGATACTACCCAAAGTAATCTACATATTCAATGCAATCCCTATCAAAATAACACCAGCATTCTTCACAGAGCTAGAACAAATAATCCTAAAATTTGTATGGAAACAGAAAGACCCCGAATAGCCAAAGTAATCTTGAAAAAGGAAACCAAAGCAGGAGGCATCACAATCCCAGACTTCAAGCTATACTACAAAGCTGTAATCATCAAGACAGTATGATACTGGCACAAGAACAGACACTCAGATCAATAGACACTCAGAAATGGACACACAATGGGCCAACTAATCTTTGACAAAGCAGGAAAGAATATCCAATGGAATAAAGACAGTCTCTTCAGCAAGTGGTGCTGGGAAAACTGGACAGCAACATGCAGAAAAATGGTCCTGGACCACTTTCTTACACCATACACAAAAATAAACTCAAAATGGATGAAAGACATCAATGTAAGATGGGAAGCCATCAAAATCCTCAAGGAGAAAGCAGGCAAAAACCTCTTTGATCTTGCCCACAGCAACTTCTTCCTCAACAGGTCTCCAGAGGCAAGGGAAACAAAAGCAAACATGAACTACTGGGACCTCATCAAAATAAAAAGTTTCTGCACAGCGAAGGAAACAATCAGCAAAACTAAAAGGCAACCGACAGAATGGGAGAAGATATTTGCAAATGCAATATCAGATAAAGGGTTAGTATCCAAAATCTACAAAGAATTTATCAAACTCAACACCCAAAAAACAAATAATCCAGTGAAGAAATGGGCAAAAGACATGAATAGACACTTATCCAAAGAAGACATCCAGATGGCCAACCGACACATGAAAAACTGCTCAACATCACTCATCGTCAGGGAAATACAAATCAAAACCACAATGAGATACCACCTTACACCTATCAGAATGGCTAACATTAACAACTCAGGCAACAGATGTTGGCGAGGATGTGAAGAGAGAGATCTCTTTTGCATTGTTGGTGGCAATACAAGCTGGTGCAGCCACTCTGGAAAACAGTATGAAGGTTCCTCAAAAACCTAAAAATAGAACTACCCTATGACCCAGCAATTTCACTGCTAGGCATTTATCCAAGGGATACAAGTGTGCTGTTTCAAAGGGACACATGCACCCCCATGTTTATAGCAGCACTATCAACAATAGCCAAAGTATGGAAAGAGCCCAAATGTCCATCGATGGATGAATGGATAAAGAAGATATGGTGTATATATATACAATGGAGTATTACTCAGCAATCAAAAAGAATGAAATCTTGCCATTTGCAACTACATGGATGGAACTGGAGGGTATTATGCTAAGTGAAATTAGTCAGTCAGAGAAAGACAAAAATCATATGACTTCACTCATATGAGGACTTTAAGAGACAGAACATAGGAACATAAGGGAAGGGAAACAAAAATAATATAAAAATAGGGAGGGAGAAAAAACAAAAGAGACTCATAAATATGGAGAACAAACAGGGTTGCTGGAGGGGTTGTAGGAGGGGGGATGGGCTAAATGGGTAAGGGGCATTAAGAAATCTACTCCTGAAATCATTGCTTCACTGTATACTAACTAATTTGGATGTAAATTTTAAAAAATAAAAAATAAAGTTAAATTATAAAAAAAAGAAGGCACCCATATGACAACAAATGTTTTCTTAAAAAAAAAAATTATACAACTCAATGTTAAAAAATAATCTGATTAAAAATGAGCAGAGGACCTGAAAAGACATTCTTCCAAAGAAGACATACAGATGGCCAATAAACACATGAAAATTTACTCAATACCACTAATCATCAGGGAAATACAAATCAAAACCACAATGAGATATCACTTCAGAATGGGTAGTACCAAAAAGACAAGAAATAACAAGTTTAAGTTGTGGAGAAAAGGGAACCCTCATGCACTATAGTTAGGAATGTAAACTGGTGCAACCACTGTAGAAAACAACATGGAGGTTCCTCAAAAAATTAAAAATAGAAACATCATATGATCTAGTAATTCCACTATTGGGCATTTACCCAAATAAAATGACAACACTAATTGAAAAATATATAGGCACCTCTATGTTTATTGAAGCATTATTTAAAATAATAAAGGGGCGCCTGGGTGGCTCAGTTGGTTAAGCAGCCGACTTCGGCTCAGGTCATGATCTCGCAGTCCGTGAGTTTGAGCCCCGCATTGGGCTCTGTGCTGACAGCTCAGAGCCTGGAGCCTGTTTCAGATTCTGTGTCTCCCTCTCTCTGACCCTCCCCCGTTCATGCTTTGTCTCTCTCTGTCTCAAAAATAAATAAACGTAAAAAAAAATTTAAATAAAATAATAATCAATATACAGAAGCAAACTAAGCATCCATCAATAGAAAAATGGATAAAGAAGATGTGGGGTTCCATGCACACACGTGCAATGGAATATGGCATGTGCCATAGAAAATAATGAGATCTTTCCATTTGCAACCACACTGATGGACCTAGAAAGTGGTATGCTAAGTGAAATAAGTCAAACAGAGAAAGACAAATACCACATGATTTCACTTATATGTGGAATCTAAAAAACAAAACAAACAAACAAAGCAGGCCCATAAATACTGAGAACAAACTGGTGGTTTCCAGAAGAAAAGGGGTATCAAAATGGACAAAATGGGTGAAGGGGGGTGGAAGGTATAGACTTCCAGTTGTGGAAGAAATAGGTCATGGGGATGAGAGGTACAGCACAGGGAATATAGTCAATGGTATCGTAATAGCGTTGTATGGTGACAATGGTAACTACACTTGTATTGAGCACCACATAACATAGAGAACTGTCTAAGCACTATGTATGCAAGCAATAAATGTAATATTGCATGTCAACTACACTTCAATAAAAAAGAAAAAAGAGATTTACATATTTTCAAAGTAACTCCCCACAAATATTTATTGATTAGAAATGGAAAGTGAGTAACTTTCCAATGGAGAAACTTGGTAAATATTATCTTAAAGAAATGACCAAGGTTAACACCATCAATAACCAGTAAAGTCTAGCATCACCTGATGGATGAAGCAAGAACACAGCATCATTTCTGTTGATATTACTGACCAAAATGAATATAATCATGAATAAATATGATACAAATCCAAATTGAAGGACACTCTACTAAATAATTAATCTTTAGCCTTCAAAAGCATCAATGTCATAGAAGTCAAAAAACTAAGGAAATGTTCCAGACTAAAGGAGAACAAAGATATATGACAGCTAAATGCAACATGAGAAATTAGACTTGGTAGTAGTGAACAATGAATAGAAAAGATTAATAAAACTAAAAGCTGATTCTTAGAAAAGATAAACTAAACTGGCAAACCTTTAGCCATACTTATCAAGAAAAAGAGACAGGAGTCAAATAAATAATTTAAAAGGTAAAATAAGAAGTTACAACCAACACTAGAGAAATGCAAAGGATTCTGAGAGACTACTGTGAAAATTACATGCCAACAAATTGGTCAACCAATGAAAATGGATGAATTCTTAGAAATATATAATCTACCAAGACTGAATCAGGAAAAAATTAAAAGTAGACCAATAACTAGTAATAAAATTGAATTGGTAATCAAAGAAACAACAAAAATCCAGAGCCAGATGACTTCACATGCGACTTCTGCCAAACTTTTAAAGAAGAGTTAATACCTATTCTTCTCAAACTATTCCAAAAATAGAAGAGAAAGGAATGTTTCCAAATTCATTCTACAAGACCAGCATTAACCTTTACCAAAACCAAAGACACCACAAAAAAAAGTTACCAACCAATATCCCTGATAAATATAGATGCAAAAATCCTCAGCAAAATATTAGCAAATCAAATTCAACAATATATTAAAAGTATTATGCACCATGATCAAATAGAATTTATACCAGGGAGTCAAGGACAGTTCAATAGCCATAAATCATTCAATGTAACACACCACACCACAATAACAAAATGAAGGTTAGAAATCATATGATCATCTCAATAAATATAGAAAAAGTATTTAACAAAATTCAACATTCATTCACAATTAAAAACAACTCTCAACCAAAAGGATGTAGAGGGAATGTACCTCAATATAATAAAGGCCATATAGGACAAGCCTATGGCTAATATTATATTCAATGGTGAAAAGCTGGAACATTTTCCTCTAAGACCAGTAGCAAGACAAAGATACCCATTTCTGACCATTTCCTGACCTATTTCTGACCCATTTCTTGACTTTTATTCGATACAGTATTGGAAGTCCCACCCAGAGAAATTTGGCAAGAAAAAGAAATAAAAAGGCATACAAATCAGGAAGAAAGAAATAAAACTATCACTATTTGTGGATGACATATTATATATAAAACACCATAAAGACGCCACCAAAAAACTGTTACAACTAATAAACAAATACAGTAAAGTTGCAGTATACAAAATCAATATACAAAAATCTGTTGTATTTCCATATACTAACAACAAATTCTCAAAAAAAAAAAAAAAGAAATTGAGACAACAATCCCATTTACAATTGCATTCAAAAGAATAAAATACCTAGAAATATATTTAACCAAGGAGCTAAAAGACCTATACCCTAAAAACTGTAGGTCATTGATGAAAGAAACTGAAGAAGACCCAAATGCATGGAAAGATATTCCATGCTCATGGACTGGAAGAATTAATAATGTTAAAATGTCCGTATGACCCAAAGCAATCTACAGAACAATATAATCCCTATCACAATTCCAGTGGCATTTATTCACAGTAATAAATCCTAAAGTTTGTGTGGAACCACAAAAGACCTTGAATAGCCAAAGCAATATGGAGAAAAAACAACAAAGCTGGAGGCATCACATATTCTGATTTACAAAGCTATACTAATCAAAAAAGTATGGAGGCACCTGGGTGGCTCAGTTGTTTGAGCATCATACTCTTGATTTTGGCTCAGGTCACAATCTCAGGGTCATGGGATGCAGCCCTGTGTAGGGATCTGCACCAAGCATGGAGTCTGCTTAAGATTTTCTCTCTCCCTCTCTCTCTGCCCCTCTCCAGCTTTCACTCTCTCTAAAGGGAAAAAAAAAAGTATGATATTGGCATAAAAACAGACACAATTAACATATATCAATGGAAGAGAAGAAAGAGCCCAGAAATACATGGTCAATTAATTTATGATAAAGGAGCCAAGAATATACAACAGGAAACAGACAGTTTCTTCAACAAATGGTGCTGGGAAAACTGGACCACCAGCAAAAGAATGAAACTGGACCACTCTCTTATACCATACTCAAAAATTAACTCAAAATGGATTAAAGACTTGAATGTAAGACTGGAAACTGTAAAACTCCTAGAATAAAACATAGGCAGTAAGGTTTTTGGTATCAGTCTTGGTGATGACTTTCTGGATTTCATACCAAAAGCAAAGACAACAAAAACAAAAATTAAAAAGTAGACTACATCAAACTAAAAAGGTTCTGCACTACAAAGGAAACCATCAGCAAATGCAAAGCCTCAATGGGTGAAAGTGGTCGAAATGTACAAACTCCCAGTTATAAAATAAATAAGTCATGGGGATATACAGTCATGGTGATTGCAGGTAATACTCTATTCCATATTTGAAGTTGCTAAAAGAATAGATATTAAAATTTCTCAGCACAAGAAAAAAAATTTTGTATCTGTATGTTTACAGATACTAACTAGACATTTTCTGGTAATCATTTTAAATATATACAAATATTGAATCATTATGTGGTACACCTGAAACTAATATTATGTTATATGTCAATTATACCTCAATAAAAAAATAAATCAAAAAATCCTAAAGCATCCACTCATACACAAAAAACTATTAGAATGAATAAAAGTAGTTCAGCAAGTATACAGGGTACAAAGATCAACATACAAAAATTAGTTTATATACCCAGAAATGAACCATGTGAAAATGAAATTAATAAAACAATTTCCTTTAAAATAGCACCAAAAAAGGAGACAAAAACAAGTATAAGACTAATACGCTAAAAACTACAAAACAATGTTGAAAGAGATTAAAGACCTAAATAAGTAGAATGACATCCCATATTTACTGACTGAAAGATATAATACTACTTAGATGGTAATCTTTGCAATTCTGGATTAGGCAACAATTTCTCAGAAGTCTAAGAAACTAAAGCACATGAACACAAAGGAAAAATAGATAAACCATAAAACATCAAAATTTATAACTTTTGCGTATCAAAAGACACTATCAAAAAAGTAAAATAACAAGCCACAGAAGAAAATATTTGCAAATCATATAAATAGGGGTCTAGAATAAAGAATTATTGCAACTCAACAACTAAAAGACAAATAACCCAATTTTAAAATGGTCAAAGGGGAGGCACCTGGATGGCTCAGTCAGTTAAGCATCTGATTCTTGATTTCAACTCATGTCAAGATCTCACAGTCATGAGATTGAGCCCCAAGTGGGGTTCCACACTGGATGTGGAGCCTGCTTAAGATTCTCTCTCTCTCTCTCTCTCTCTCTCTCTCTCTCTCCCTCTCTCTCTCTCTCTCTCTCTCTCTTTCTCTCTCTCTCTCTCTCTCTCTCTCTCTCCCTGTCTCTCTCTCTCTCTCTCTCTCTCTCTCTCTCTCTCTCCTGCTGCTGTCTCCCACTTGGACTCTCTTACTCTCTATAAAATAAAAACTAAAAAAAATTTAAAAAGATTCTCTCTCTCTCCCTCTTCCTCTGCCCCTCCCTTGCTCTCAGGCTCTCTCTCTCAAAAAAAAAAAAAAAAAATGGGCAAAGGATCTGAATAGACACTTCTCCAAAGAAGACATACAAAATGCCAAAAGGCACATGAAGATGCTTTACATCATTTGTTGTTAAGAAAATACAAACCAAAGGCACAATGGGATACCACTGCATACTCACTAGGATGGCTATAATAAAAAGACAGAAAATAACAACCATTGACATAAATATGGAAAAAAATAAATGCTTACACATGGCCAGTAGAAAGATAAAATGATGCAGCTGATTTGGAAAAATGTTTGACAATTCCTCAAAAGGTTAAATATCATATTTCTATATGACCAAGGAATTCCACTCCTGGAATTGAAAACCTATGTTCACACAAAAACTTTACACAAATGTCTACAGTAGCATTATTCACAACAATCAAAAAGTAGAAACAATCCAACTGTCCATCAGCTGGTGAACAGCTAAGGAAAAGGTGGTATCCACACAGTGGACTACTATTCCATAAAAAAAGCATTAAGTACTGATACATGCTAAACATAGTGAACCTTGAAAACACTATGTTAACAGAAAGATATTAGATACAAAAGGCCACATGATGTGTGATTCCATTTATATGAAATGTTCAGGATAGGCAAATCCATAGAGACCAAACATAGATTAGTAGTTTCCAAGGGCTGGGGGAGGGAAGAATGGGGAGTGACTATTAATGGTGTGGTTTATTTTTGAGGTAATAAAACGTTCTGCAGTGAGATGGTGGTAATGGTTGCACAACCTGGAGAATGTACCAAAACCACTAAACTGTAACCTGTAACAAGGGGTGAATTTTATAGTATGTGAATTGTAGTTGAATAAAATACATAGGTAGGTAAATAGGTAATTAGGTAAAGAGGTAGATAGATAGATGATAGATAAGGATAATAGGCCTTTGGTTGAGGTAATTAATAATAACAATAATAATAATAATAATAATGGCATTTTGTACCCTACGTGGACATCAGACTAGTCAATTAACTTGCTAACTTTACCCAGTATTATCAGTGAAGAGGGAAAGAGCATCAAACAGATATGGCCCAGAAAGGGCCAATTCTGCTCCCAATCTGAAGTAATCAGCTCCCAATAATTATGTACAATGGATCCCAATCATGCCAGCAAGTTCAAGAGTTGGCCAGACAAAGCAAATGAAACTACATTCTTATTGAGGGTCATCACAGAATTTGACAAAGAGGATGTGATATGAAGCTGTCAACTGAGGTCAGCCAGGGAATGTAGTCTAGTCCTGAAAGGGGTAATTATTGTCTAGGGGACCTGAGACTTGAACATACTTGAGAGTAAGACATTTGTCGGCAGAACCTGTTGAAGCCACCATACTTCCATGGTGTTCACTAACCATAAATGTTAAGGCCAAAAGGCTGTAAATCAGATATGAGATTGAAGTGTTTAAGTGAAAAGTACTAAAAAGAAAGGGAATGAGACTATTCTGACAACAGAGTACCTGAAAAGTTATGCAATTGAGCTGTGACTATATTCTCTATGGGAGATGGAGGTTCCTCATAGCAAAACTGGGGGTAACAAATGCCAAAAAGAAAAAAAAAGAATTTTTTGTTTATACTTTGAGAGAATGTTCATAATATGATCCAAATTACATATGCCAGTTCTGCAGGCTGGAAGATAACTTTTTTAATGTGACCACTTTTTCCCAGCTCTCAGCTGTATTCAGGGAGCCCAGTTGCTAAGATTCTCAACTTTAGTACACATAAAAACTAGTGTACCAGATGGTACATACCAAAAAACTGCACATACTATATTTTATGAGGTATTTTTCAAGATTTTAAAGAGAACTTGGACAATACCTTAAAGATAACTTGAAAGAATCCTTAAAGCTGTATTCTTTAGAGGATTTGGCTCAACTGCAATAAAAACATATACATAAGAAGTGACAATATCCATCTGTAAAAAAGAACAATTCCAAGAAACATTTTATGAAAATGCACTGCTAATGAAACCAAGGATCTGGGAAGAACACCTCAGGGTTTTAAAAACACTTTAACTTAGGTTTACTTAGTCCATACTATGTGTTATGGACCACAGGAAATTCAAAAGTGAAAACACACAATGCCTGTCCTCAGGATCTAGAAGTACTTAATCTACCTTAACTTAAAATTTTTTAATAAAACCAGATAATCCAATAGAAAAAAGAACAAAGAACACAGAGGCAGGAACGCTTTATATGGGAGGAAGGTCAGGAAAGCTTTATAGAGAAGATGACATTTGAGACAAAAATTTTAATTTTTTTTAATGTTTACTTATTTTTGAGAGAGAGAGAACACAAGCGGAGGAGGGGCAGAGAGGGAGAGGAAGGCACAGAATCTGAAGAAGGATCCAGGCTCTGAGCTGTTAGCACAGAGCCCCATGTGGGGTTCAAACACTTGCACCACGATATCATGAACTGAGCTGAGGTAAGACACTTAACCGAATGAGCCACCTAGGCACCCCTAGAATGAAATTTTTAAAGACTGTATTAGTTTCCTGAGGTTGCTGTATAACATACCACAAGCTGGCTGGCTTAAACATCCGAAGTTTATTGGAGGAGGGGTGGGGGAGGAAGAGGGGAAAGAGGAAGGGGGGGAAAGAGAAGGGGGAGGAGGGAGAGGAGAAGAAGAAGAAAAAGAAATTTATTGTCTCATGTTTCTGGAGGCCAGAAGGCCAAGATCAAGATGTCAGCTGGACCACAGTCCCACTGAAGGTGCTAAGGAAGGATCTGTCCTAGGGCCCTCTCCCAACTTCTGGTAGTTCCTTGGCTTGTGGCAACATAACTCCAATCTTAAAATGGCATTCTTCTTGTGCATAAACTGTGTGTTCAAATTACCCCTTAAAAAAGACATCTTATTGAATTAGGACCCACCCTAATAACCTCATTTTAACTCAATCATCTGCAAAGACCTGATTACCAAACAAAATCACAGGCACCGGGGGTTAGGACTTCAACATTCTTTTGAGAATGGGAGGCACATTTCAACCCACAACAGCTTGTTAAGTGGATACGCAGGTACTGAGAAGTATGAGCAAGGGGGAAAAAAGACATGCGCAGAAGAGCAAGAAAGAGGACTTGCATGAAAACAAGGGTGAACAGGTAAGAAGAACCTAGATCATGAAGTGTATCACATGATCTCTGAAGCATATCCTCTGTGCAGAGGATAAAAGTCACAGAAAATGCTCTACCTGCAGTGTGACTGATAGATGGACAGAGGCTGTCCTAGAGACAGGGAAAGTGTGAGCTTACTATAGCTTTAATTCAGTGAATACTTATGGAAAAGGGTGATTGCACTTTGGGAGAGAGAAAAGGCCAGAGTAAACGGAATAGAAACTGACATATATTAATTGCCCACCAGAGGCTACTAGCTATGTATTACCTCATTTAAATCTCACAGCACATGTCATACGTACTGATTCTTCTGTTTGCATAAGTAACTGAGAACCTTAAGTTTAACCCAAGATTACACACTTAGTAAGTAGTAGAACCAACACTCAAATACAGGTTCATCTAACTAAAAGGCCAAAAATTCTAGTGCAAATATTTAGTGTTCAGGAGTGAGAGAAATAATTAGAAGAAAGAACAGTAACAAAGATTCAGAACAGTCTATATGTTAAGTGAACTTTTAGGGGAAAAACTGGGCTGGAGAGAATAAATATATGTATTCATATAAAGAATAATTTAAAGATTTACCAGAAACTAGTAAAAGTTGTTACCTAGAAGTAGAGTGTAGACAGCAGAGAAAGAAAAAAAGTAGAAGTAGGAGTAGGAAGAGAACACCTGACACATACTTTTTATACTGTTTTGATTTTTTATCCATGTGACATACTTCCTTTTCAAAAAGCAGCATTAAACATTTTACAAAGAAAGAAAAAGTCACTGGATTATGTGTTTTTGGGGGGGTTGAGTTTGGTAAATTCTTTATAGGTTATTGATAGGCAGAATACAGAAGATTATACAGGTACTTAGAAATTGCCTTTGGCCTTTTGATAAAAATCCCACAATATTGATCTTGTTTATTTAACATACCTGATTTGTCATTATCACTATACATTTTATTTAATGTTGTTTAGAGAAAAGAGAAAACATCTTTAATGACTCTGTGTCAGTTAAAAAGACAACTAAATCCAGTAACAATGTAGAAAAAATTAGAATCAATAATCTCTTATTTTGTTAAACTACTAATCTCCATGAAACATAAAATCAATGTACTTATTTAGACATAGAAAGAAATTGCACATAAATGAATGGGATGGTTGGGGGAGAGCTTTATTACAGTTATACCAGAAGTAATACCTGGCCATTAATAAAATACAATACTAAGAATTTAAAACCTTGCTGTTTACAATGAAAACAGGGGGAAAGGATGTAGGATTAATGCACTTCTATTTCTATTTAATTTCTTTTTTTTTTTTTTAGTAGGCTTCACGCTCAGTGCAGCGCAGAGACCAGTGTGAGGCTTGAACTCATGACCCTGAGATCAAGACCTGAGCTGAGATCAAGAGTGGGACACTTAACTGATTGAGCCACCTAAGCACCCCTATTTAATTTCTATACTCATTAATTAGAATCAAAAATTGATTCACACAAATCTTCCACAACTTCTCTACTATACAATTCTTGTCTTATCAGAGCAAGGAAATATAACTAGTTGGTACTGAGAGTGGGAAGAAAACCCTTATAGCAACATGAATGGCTCTTAGACCACAGTTATTATTATTTCAACCCTTTTACACTAAACGGCCCTTTCAGTGAAAATGATAGCCACACAAGAGTGGAAGATGAGAGAGCTGGTGCTTAGCCAACCCTTATTTTTAAAAAATCTTTAAAGAAAATTTTATTTTAAAATTTAAAGGTCATAAAGCACTTCTCTTAAAAGAAGTTGTCTGGTTTTTGTCCTGCATCAATCATGTATTCCTTTCTCCTGTAACTGCTATTGGACACATAATATCTTCAAACATACTGTCAAACAAGAACTCCAAAAATGTCTTTATTGATTGGATGCTCTGCCCAATGAAAAATTATCTTTTTATTGAAAATGGCTGTCAGAGCTATTTTTATTGCTCTCCTAAGGGCTCAGTCTGTAATCATGTACACACTTCTCTACTCTGAGAAGAAAATGAATTAGATGACTGCATCTCTTTTTCAGACTGCATATTTATGCCATTTTAGGAGTTCAAACTGTGGATGTGAAAGTAATTGATACTCTGCATTTGGTGCCTTTTCCTTGAAGATCTTTAGAGTCATAGAGATAGAAAAATCACTAAGGACAGAAGGCTTGCAAATCTGCTACAAGTTCGTTCCTTTTAGTTTAAATCTCTTGAGGAAAATTGTCCCCACATTTAACTTCTGGAGGCAACAGTAAAGCCTATAAAACCTTGTAGAAAAGGAATTTCCACATGCCCATTTGCATTAAAGGCCACAAGTAGCACTTCCCTCACCTATTCTTTTCAAAACAGAACTATCTATTCAACTGGAAGCGTCTAGCTGTCCATACGATGAACTGAAGGGTCTGTGTTCACAGACTGGTCTCCAAATATCTTCTCCAACACATCTGAAAATTTAACAATAAATATTTGTTCATCTTAGTTAAAGCTTTGCCTCCCCAGAAATTTTTTGTGAAACTTCAACTAGGCATAAAAGATTAACAAATTTAAATATCCTAAAAACATCTTTGGGGAAGTCAGCCTATTGGCTTGTTTTCCAACACGATAACCAAGAAAACAGCCAACAGTATGTGTTTAGCTTTAATAAAGAGACAAAGCATAGGTCTAAGTAATGGCCACCATATAAATAGGACAGGAACAGGTGTTATCCACCAAAAAGGAATTACAGAAAAAATAGCAAAGGAGAGCTAAGAATGGGGAAAGCTAAGAGAAGATGCGCAAGTACAAAAAAATGGGTTTGCTCTGTTCTTCCATTATACATACTGGTGGCCCTGCCATCAACTGTCCATTACCTACATGTGAGTGACCCACTTGAAATACTATTTTTGAACTATTGTTCACTCCATTGTGATATTTTCTTGACACCAAAAATGTCTTTAAGCTAGCTCCTCCAAGGAATTCATACTAGTATCAAAAATTACTTAAAAGATAAAACAGGAAAGGGAGAGAAATCTACCAGGGGAAAAAAATAGATTCCAACACAAAATATAAAGAAGCATGGAATCAGTTGATATTTTTTTAATGTTTATTTATTTTTGAGAGAGAGACAGACAGACAGAACGTAAGCAGGGGAGGAACAGAGAGAGAGGGAGACACAGAATCCAAAGCAGGCTCCAGGCTCTGAGCTGTCAGCACAGAGCCTGACGCAGGGCTCAAATCTACAAACTGTGAGATCATGACCTGAGCTGAAATCGACGCTCAACTGACTGAGCCACCCAGGCGCCCCTCAGTTGATATCTTAGACTATCTGTGACATGATGCTTTCAAGCGAAAAAAATTGAAGAAAAAGGAATTTTTTAATATATTTTCCTATGAATAGAAAATCTTTTTTTTTTTTCAACGTTTTTTATTTATTTTTGGGACAGAGAGAGAGACAGAGCATGAACGGGGGAGGGGCAGAGAGAGAGGGAGACACAGAATCGGAAACAGTCTCCAGGCTCCGAGCCATCAGCCCAGAGCCTGACGCGGGGCTCGAACTCACGGACCGCGAGATCGTGACCTGGCTGAAGTCGGACGCTTAACCGACTGCGCCACCCAGGCTCCCCCCTATGAATAGAAAATCTTAATAAAGCGAATGCCAATTCAAATACAAAGATTAACTGCTAACTTTTATGTGGGCTTAGTAGATGTGCTAAGATTTCACCTCTCATGTATAATGTCTCTAAGAATCAACTGACAGTCCTTCTCTTCTCTGAAGAGAAGGTTCACTTTTGTTTCTGAGTAGAACCTATCATATTCTTAGAACTCCATGAATGAAATTTTCCTGTTCCTAAGCCAGCAAGTGAGAAAGCTGCATTCTCTTTCAGATGTCTTGGACACAACTATGAAGTTAAAGCCATAATCATGGCCAAATCACTACTGTCCATAAAACTATGTATGATTAAAGTAACTTGTCCTAACAGCATTTCCTCTTCCAAAATCACCAATACCAAGGGTGGTATGTAACATTTGCATTATTCCTAGAACTATACTGGAATGAGCATCCTTACAAAGCACTTTTCAAGAGTCTACTTAAAATAATGAAGTGGTTAAAGCAAACACCAAAATATTAATGATGATAATTGTTATGTGAAATTTAAAATTACAAGCATTTTTTCTTCTTTTTGACTTCCTAGAGTATGAATTTTTCACAATTAGAATATATTATTGTAATAAGGAAAATATATACAGTTAATTTCAATCTTTGACAATAAAATTTCCCAAACAAAACTAGTATCTCTCCATGAATGTAATTTTTGTTACTAAAACTTCTTTTCTAGTACTTAGCATTTTCGTCCATATATTCTACTTTCTTGTGCAGATATGTCATAGATTATAAGCTTTCTGAGGACACATTCTGGGTCATACATGTGTTTGTACCTCATATTTGGTAAGTGAGAGTACCTCATGTTTGGAAAATGATCAGTAGGTATTTGAGAAGTGAATACTTCCATGAATGCAAAAGGTTAGAATTTATATATTCATCAGATATTTACCAGAACTGGTAAAATGTTGAAATACTTCTATACTAATCAGTAAATACTATAATAGTAATATACTAAGCAGAAAGATTTACTAAAAGTATCAATTATACCTTAAATTCATTAAGGGTGCCTGGATGGCTCAGTCAGTTGAGCACCCAACTCTTGAATTAGGCTCAGGTCATGATCCCAGGGTCATGATCAAGCCCCACATTGGGTTTTGCACTGAGCATGCTGCCTGCTTAAAATTCTCTCTCTCCTTCTGCCCTTCTCCCCTGCTTACACACACTCTCTCTCTCTAAAATAAAATAAATATATAAATAATTAAAAAGTAATACATAATAATTTAAATTCATTAATTCAAGGTAATTGTCAGGGTATATCATGAAAATAAATCCTAAATGGCCCTCCCATATGAGAGATAAGAAATATAAGCAATAACCACCTGTTTGGCCCACATCACAGTACGCAGCAAGAGTATACTGCACAGAGCACCTGGGTGACTCAGTCAGTTAAGAATCTGACTTCAACTCAGGTCATGATCTCACAGTTCATGGGTTCAAGCCCATGGGTTCAAGCTGTCTGTGCTGACAGCTTAGAGCGTGGAGCCTACTTCAGATTCTGTGTGTGTGTGCGTGTGTCTCTCTCTCTGCCTCTCCCCCTCTCACACTCCCTGTCTGTCTCTCAAAAATAAAATAAACATTAAAAAAAAGTAAAAAATAAAATAAAATAAAATAGTGTATTATATTCCCAAATTACATAGTTACTTCTATTTTTAAGTGGTTTAGTTTTTTTTATTTGGTTTTATTGTCAGGACTTCACATTTTTAAAATAGTAAATGCATAGTTTCTTGGTATTTATACATGCAAAACTTTATAATAAAATATTAAATACTCAGAATTAAAAGACTATAAAGTTAGAATAGTTTCACAATGTTCCTTATGAATATTATAAATATTAATTTTCTGAATCTGTAGGAAAACAAAGCAGAAACCATACTAATAAAGAACATCTTCTAATACTGTACAAAGTGATAATAGTCTAGGATATCTTTTGATGCTGAATATGAATCCGTGCAAAGAAAAAAATTTTACTTCTGGAATGAAAAATGAATTATTTGAACAAAAATATGACTGGCTTATTTTCTTAACAAAATTTTGAATATGACTGGCTTATTTTCTTAACAAAATTTTGAATAAAAATGATGCTCAAAAGTGTTATTGCTTAAAATTCATTTTCATCAGCACAACACTCAAGTTCCAAAAGAGAAAATGCAATTAATTAAGGGATACTGCATATAAATTTCACACACTAAAGCATTTAAAATAATTATAAGGTCAAAAGATATTTAATCAGTATCAATAAATCAAATAAAAAATATTAAGATCTCTCATCACATAATACTTAACATGCATTTATAACACTATGCACAATAAAAATCATCAAGGATTTTTATACGTGAAATATTTACACATAACTTGAAAAAAAAAAGAACACTGCTATTGTATATCACTACAATCCAAATTTAGATTTTCACTTATTGTAAAAACTTATCTACTGCAAATGTTCTCAAAGTGTGGCCCAGGGGCCCCTGGGATCTCTGAGACCATTACAGGGAGTGTGGAAAGTTAAAATTATTTCATAGTAATACTCGGATGTCATCTGCCTTTTGTAACTATCATGGCCTCGTTTTCATAAAACTTTCATAAAAGTGAGCCCTCCCATCCTTGCATGTTTAAATAAGTTAATATGCATACATGTCTTATAAAAGCATATCCTTGACAAATATAAAAAGATATTTATTAGGTTGCTAATGAGCTACCTGGGAAGGAAATGAAAAGGTAGAAGAAGAAGGAAGAGGAAAGCTAGCAGAAATAGAATAAAATACATTTTAAAATAGGTAGATGATTACATTTGTACATTTAGATAAAATAATGGGGAAAAAATACAAAAATTCTTTTTAGTTTAAAAAGAATTTAAACTATTGGTTGCCAGGGGCACATGGTGAATTAGTCAGTTAAGCATCCAACTCTTGATTCCATCATGATCTCATGGTAGGTAAGATCAAGCCCCATGTTGGGCTCTGCACTGACAGCATGGAGCCTGCTTGGGATTCTCTCTCTCTCTTTCTATGTCCCTCCTTCATGAGCCTGTGCACACGCAAGTGTGCTCTCTCTCTCTCTTTCAAAAACAAACCAAACTAAACTAAACTAAAACTACTGGTAGCTAAACTTTTTGGTTCATGGTAACCTTTAATGTTACCTTTAATGTCATGACTTAATTTTTTCATGACATCTGTAGTCCAGAAGAAATACATAAGAGTTCTGTTAGGTACAAACAACTTAATAACTCTTTATATCCCAACCACTCAATTGCTATTTAGAAGGACAATTAACACAAATTGAAAAAAAGAATATTTTAATTTTAACCACATTTACTTACTAATGGGATGCATGTGTCTACTGATCACTGCACAACTTCTCAAGCCTTAGAATCAGTTAGAAAACTGTCACTCTCATTTCCTGTCACACAATGATTGGCAACGGTACCTGCTTTATAAAAGAGTAGTCACCAAAAACCCAGGTTCCTGAAGATACTACCTAATCAAAAGGAATGTAGGATAAGGATAATCTAACGTTGAAACTATGAACCATCCCAGAGTAGTAATTTGTGTATCACTGTGTTTCCCTTGAACATTTAAAATATCCTGCAGTACCTCTGTGAGTTGCCTTCAGTGCCCCAAGGCACTTCAGTGCATTTTGGGAACAATGGATTTAAAGCTTGAAGTGCTTTTCTTTGTCACCATGGTTAGTTCTGCATTAGCCAATTGTTTGTGGTTAGAAAACTCCATTACTAACAACTAAGCAAAGTTTAAAGTAAATTAGCAAATCTTCCAGCACAGGGAAACAGGATGTTTGAGAAGATTTTTGACAGCTCGTGGATTTGGAAAATTCACGCTGCTTGCTCTGATACACATGCTTTCTTTTCTCCTCATCTTCTGAGATCCCTTTCCCAATTCAACAGTGGTATGAAAAATTTAAAGATGATTCCATGTAAAAGTAAAATAATGACCATGGAGAGTTCAGGAACCTACTATCTTCAATACAGGCCTATGACCATTTAGAACTACTGCACCAGAAAACACCTAGGGAAGGTGAGGAATATACAATGATATAAACCAAGTTCTTAATTGCTTCATTATTGATGCATAATTCCAGATCCCCAATCTCAGTGAATATGTGTGAGCAGCACACAAATAATACTGACAAGTAGAAACACTATGTATGCATGGGCAGAATTTCCCTCTTGGCAAAGCACAAAAATATCATCAGCTTTAGGCAAAGAATAAAAAAGCAGAAATTATTGTTTTGCACACTTTTCCACTTAAAAAATAAATATTCCAAAGCTTTTGACTATGTGGAAGGAGTCTGAGAGAATTACTATGATTGGTCTCCATCCCCAAACAGTTAACTCTTCTTGTAGGGTTAACATTTAGTTAGCCCCTCTAACCTAGTTTAGGATTACAATATAAACACCTCACTCAGAAACTACAAGTTATGCAGGCCTCTATCTCTAAATAAAATTTAATTTCCACCTACCAAAGAAGGTTTCAAAACTGCAAACTTCCCTTTATTTTGCTCCTTTCTTATTTATTGTTTATCTATGAGAATCAAGAAGAATCACAGGCCCACAGAGTGTTACTGTTCTATCAACTCTATCTCACTCTTCATTGCTATCCAGCTTTTTCTGCTACAGTACATAGCATAATTTTCTCCTGGTGGGATGTAATGGCATTACAATTAGAGTGAGGGCTATTTTCACCTTATCTCCATCAAACCAGAACTGAACTAGATTAAAAACAACTGGAGGGTTGAGGGTAGAGATGGGGAGAGGGCTAATGACAGGAATCCTGAGAAACTCCAAGTGAAGGTGACAGAATAGCTGAAGGCTGAGACAGGGTCACTTGGGGATGGGGGCAGGAATCTACACATCCCCTTCCACTCTTAGTGCTTAAAAATCACTTTCCAGTTCCCATGTCCCACATTTCCTTCGTAGTTAAATCTTCAGGCCTATCCTATAAAGGCTGAGGAAATGCTCTGTGAGAAACTGGTCACTCACAGATTGTGTGTTGGGGGCATGTTCTCACATTACTGTTCCAACATTTAGAAACTTGCAATAAGACTGAAAGGAACCTGAGACAGGCCATAATTCCTTGCTTTCAAGCAAGTCTGTGTTTTAATCACACCACTTCCATTCTGGAACATTTCTGCAGAAGCACCACCCTTCACATTAGCCCTCCATCACCCAATCCACTACTGTTTCTGCTACTATAGAATGGACCTACCATCTTTCTTAATTTAAACCCATCTCCTTTGGAGCTATCATCCATGTGGGATAAAATGTCTAGTTGTAAAGTTTCCAGCTGGAGCATTCAGTGAACTAAATGACCATTTAAAATAGCACCTAGCACAATGGATGACACACAGCAGGTACTCAATAAATGTGTATTAAATAACCAAATAAAAAATGCTACAAGTTACAAGTAACTCTAGCATCAAATAAACTGTGCTCTTGATAAAACACACACACACACACACACATTTTAAAACTTATACTACAGTGTAGTTGGTTAAGTTGCATTTTTGCAACTATTAGCAAATCTAGACACAATGAGACTCAGGTACAAAACATAACAGGTAAAACCACATGGCATAATGACTGGCACACTTCAGCCATTCAAATCTGGTGGCTGAATTTAAATTATGTTAGACTGGGGTTTTTAATCACAGTGAAACTTAGATGTCAGCAATTCTTAACCTCAGACAAAATGCATTCCTAAGGTTAGTACCTCTGGACAGTACTTTATATCTTTGTCAAATTTATTCCATACCTACTCAAGTTATATCTTCAACATGAAATTCTCTTAGATTGTTAGAAATGAGCAGAAGACACAAATAGACACTTTTCCAAAGAAGACATCCATATGGCCAACTGACAGATGAAAAGATGTTCAACATCACCATCATCAGGGACATACAAATCAAAACCACAATGAGATACCACCTCACACCTGTCAGAATGGCTAAAATTAACGTCAGAGAAAACAACAGATTTGGCAAGAATGCAGGGAAAGGGGAACCCTCTTGCACAGTTGGTGGGAATACAAACTGGTACATCACTGTGGAAAACAGTATGGAGGTTTCTTAAAAGTTAAAAATAGACCTATCTTATGACCCAGCAATGGCACTACTAGGTATTTACACAAAGGATACAAAAATGCAGAGTTGAAAGGACACATGCACCCTGATATTTATAGCAGCATCATTAACAATAGCCAAGGTATGGAAAGAGTCCAAATGTCTACCAACTGATGAATGGATAAAGAAGATGTGGTATATATCTCCAATGGAGTATTACTCAGCCATTAAAAAGAATGAAATCTTGGGGCGCCTGGGTGGCTCAGTCGATTAAGCGTCCGACTTCGGCTCAGGTCATGATCTCACGGTCCGTGAGTTCGAGCCCCGCGTCGGGCTCGGTGCTGACAGCTCAGAGCCTGGAGCCCATTTCAGATTCTGTGTCTCCCTCTCTCTCTGTCCCTCCCCTGTTCATGCTCTGTCTCTCTCTGTCTCAAAAATAAATAAACGTTAAAAAAAAAATTTAAAAAAAAAAAAGAATGAAATCTTGCCATTTGCAACAACATGGACAGCACTAGAGTGTATTATACTAAGCAAAGTAAGTCAATCAGAGAAAGACAAATACCATATGATTTCATTCATATGTGGAATTTAAGAAACAGAAAAACATATGGAAGGAAAAACAAAGAGAGAAAGAAGCAAATCATAAAATGCTCTTAAAGATAGAGAAAAAACTGAGGGCTGATGGAGGGAAGGGTGGGGATTAGGTATTAAAGACAGCACTTGTTGTGATGAGCACTGGATATTATATGTTAAGTGATGAAGCACTAAATTCTACTCCTGAAAACAGTATCACACTATATGTTAATTACACAGCAAAAGAAAGCATTTCTCTGAAATTCCTCATCATGATTCCCACAAGAATTTTTTAACTCTTTCCTTATTTTCAACAGAGAAAAACTTCTTGTCCAGTTATGTAAAATGGGTAGTTTGTCATTTGCATTTAAAATGAACAAAGGATAGAGTTATCCCACCACCTTGTGGACTGTTAGGGTATTGCTACTTCGGAGCCAAAAGCACATTTTAATGGGAAGCTTGTGAACACTGAACACTGAACAGTGGTTTGCTCATGCTTTTCCAAATCCCCGCCGCTGTGCTGTCCCTGATTCCACATCATCAAATCTTACCCATTCCTCAAAGCACAGTTTAAAAGTCCCCTAATACAGCCTTCTATAACTGCAAATTAAAATTACAAGAAAATAGCTAAGTGAACATGTCTCTCTGCTCTAAATTTCCATTCCACTTATCTGGTTCCTCTTATTTTCTAGTTGTATTACATAGTTTTATCTTCCCTATTGGACTTTAAATGTTTTTAGAACAAGTAGACAATCCCTTTCAGTGGGGTACTGAAGCCAGCTCACACCTGCTCTCATGAACAGTTTAATACACAGAAATTTTGCAAGCCAGTTACTAAACTGTTGAAAGCTTAAAATCATCCAAGTTTGGATGTATATTTATACAACAGAAATCACAAAACATCACAAATCATGTCACTTTAAAAAAAATTATTTATCTTTAACTTCTCCACATCTCATTTTCTCTACATGTAATACATAGTGAGAAGTAGCAGTAACTTCTACCTCACAAGATTGTTGTAAAGATTAAACAAAACCTACATAAAAGGCTTTGTCTAGCATCTGGCATATGGTATTTGCTCACCAAATATTATAATTATTCCCCATACTCCATCACAGTTCCTGGCAAGAGTAAATCCTCAATATATACTCAATTGTTGAATGACAAATAAAATCAAGAATTCCAATAGGAAATTTTAAGAGACTTCAGTTAACAGTGATAATAGTCTCAGGTTAACAATAGGACAAACCATTACCAGGGACATAAGCTCATACTTAGAAATAACCCAGACATTTTCTTTCTTTCCCTCTTCCTCTAAATCAATCTCTGAGAGAAAGAGAGAGAGAGAGAATATCCTTATCTCCTTCAGTATCTCTCCAATTCTCATTTACTCTAAAGCGCCTTCCTTCCTCATTTCTCTTTTAACTTTATTTCATAATGCAAAATAAATAATTTATGCTGTACTCTGTTCCAAAAATGCTTTGTGGTGAATAATAGATAACTTGGTTTCATGTTTAGTGAAGAAGCATTTTAAGTCTCTCCAAGGGAAGAAAATGAAGTAGGTTTTTAACCACCTCTTTCATTGATCCCATGCTCCTGTTTGGCTTTTGGCAGAAAATGGGTTCTTTATATTGACTTTTTGGGAAAGACAAAATTAAGTTCGCAACTACAAAGCTGAAAAACAAATTACCATTAATTCCAGACACTCTCCAAAAGAGGAAGCAAGAAATGACCCTGTCTTTTAAAGTTGATGTCACTCTTTTATCTCTACACCTATCTCATCCCAATCGTAATATGGTGTTTCTTTAGATATAAGGCAGCTTCTGGTAGTTAACTATGTCCAAGGATCTGCCATAGCTTTACTTGCTTACTGAAAAATGAAACCAAAAAATTGGAACAAACAATTGGTTGTACAGACATAGAATATTATTTACTCCAGATGGTTTGAAATAAAATTCTAATTGTTCAAATATAAATTTATTCACCTAAAATAAATTTTCCCTTGCTTAGATATTATTAACTACTATGGAATCTTTTAATGGTGAAAAATTAAAGTATTATAATACTACCTCTAAGATGACCATTTGCCCTAGAATATATAAATTCTGTCCATGATCATTTCTAGTTTAAAAATACACATAGGTTGAAACAAAGAGCAGGTCCACAAGGTAGTGCAAGGCACTCTGTTTAGTGGAATATGTACATCATTGTTGGTCTACATAGTGCCCTTGTCCAAGAACATGTGGATGACAATGTGTGACAGGAAAGGGTTTCCTCCAAGAAGTGGAAATAAGGTGGGTGAATCAGAAATTAAAACTCCAACTAACCTGCAGGCATCTATATTTAAGATAATATATTGTGTTTGACTCAACTCCCAGACTGTTTCCAAAGGACACTGTCAAACACAACGAGTCTTTTCTCCCACCAGCTGCCACCACCAAGTTGGCTATACTTTGTGTTTTCCCTTTGTGTTTGAAAGTCAGACCTAAAGCAGATGGCTGGACTCAGTGCCAGAGCAAAAGTAAAATTGGTTGTCTCACCTCAGGAGATACTGCCAGACTTCAGTAAGACAAAATTTGTAACAACAAACACCTACAAAATCTGGGGTCTGGAAAACACAAACTGAACCTCCTGTTTAATTTACCAAGTAAAAACAAACAAACAAACACACAAACAAACAAACAAAAAACACGTACGGGGGAATTGTAATTAGTTTGCTAAAAAATGATGAGAAAACTCACATATTTCATCTTCAGTGAGACACTGTTCCTGTGTCCTCAACTCTAAAATTTCCAGGCTCTGTAAAAAAGCAAATTATATTCAATGTTCTTCTAAACTGAGCTCACAGATAAATTCTAAAACATGAAATATAATCTTCCAGAGCTGAAACTTTACTAAAGTAAATATATGTTAAGCTATTTGACTAAAAAAATACTGCAAATTAAAATTACAAGGGAACTAAATGGAAGGTGAGACTGTCCAACTGAGGGTATTAAAGCTAGAATCAGGATTAAAGAGAGGAATCCAGAACTGCAAGAAATGACCATTCATTAACCACAGTGTAATTATAACATATAACTGAGAGTGAAAGAGTTAGGATCAGTATAACACTGAAAAACCCCTCTTACTATTGCAAAAAAAAGTTTTACTTCCCATAAAAATAATCTTCTAGCCTTCCATTTTGAAGCTGAATGGTTCTGAGTTCAAAGAGCCACCTATTTGGTCTGTCCTAGGTGGCACAGAAACAGAGCAAACAGTTGCTCCCATTAACTTATTAAAAATGTTGAAATCACTTCAACAGCCATTCATAAATTGGTGATTTTCTCTGCATTTTTATTACTACCAAGAGAGATGAAATCATATATGCAATAGATTTCTCTTATTCAGTCCCCTAGCTCAGATTACTGAAGACTAGTAAATTTATATAATAACAGCTGACTGTCACAAGGCGGAGACCTCAGTGGCCTAACTGACCATTTTCAGTAGTCAGGCTTCAAGAGTAGGATACCCAGCAGTAAGATAAAGGTTTCTTTGAGGCAGACTAATTAATCTGATTATTTAATCAAAGCCCAAGGGCAACATCCCTCAAAATAAAACTTTTTTCAGACCTTAAAAAAAGAATCTCTCAAATTACATGGTGCCCTTCACTACAGAAATTACTATACAATTAAACAATGTGAGGGTTAGAGGCACTGACCCCTCACACAGTTGAAAATACACATATAAATTTTGACTCCAATACTTAACTACTAATAGCCTACTGTTGACTGGAAGCCTTACTGATAACATAAACATTCTATTAGCACATATTTTGTATGTTATATGTGTTTTATACTGTATTCCTACAATAAGCTGGAGAAAAGGCTATTGAAAAAATAATAAAAATACATTTACAGTACTGTACTTTAAAATATCCATGTATAAGCAGACCCATGCAATTCATACCTATGCTGTTCAAGGGTAAATTTTACTTTCAAATAAGATGAAATATTGTATATATTTTTTAATTTCATGATTTCTAAGCCTTTACTTCCTCCACAGCAGCTGGTGGAAAGGTAGCCTCTGAACATGGCTAAGACTTGGCAACACAACTTGTGAGAAACTTTGTCTTCAGAGAGGCAGCTTCAGACCTGGGCCCAAATCCCACTATACCACTCATACGTATAGGAGAGACAAAAAAAAAATAACTACTTATCTAAACTTCGGTTCCCAGATTTTATCCCAGACAGCAAATATTGCCTACTTCATGAAGTGGTTGTGAAGATTAAATAAAAATGTATAATGTTTAGCATACTGTGTAGAAATGTAGCATCCAATACAGTAGTCATTAACTCTATGTGACTATTTAAATCAAATCTAAATTAATTACAATTACATTTTTTAATGTTTATTTATTCTTGAGAGAGACAGACAGACAGAGCATGAGTGGGGGAGAGGTAGAGAGAGAGGGAGACAAAATCCAAAGCAGAGTCCAGGCTCTGAGCTGTCAGCACAGGGCCGGATGCAGGACTCAAATCCACCAACCGTGATATCATGACCTGAGCCGAAATCGGATGCTTAACCAACTGAGCCATCCAGGTGCCCCTAAAGTAATTACAATTAAATAAAACTTAAAATTCAGTTCTTCATTCACACTAGCCATATTCCAAGTAGTCAATAGTCACATGCAGCTGGTGTTTACTGTACTGAACAGCATAAATACAGAACATTTTCATCATCATAGAAATATTTGGACATTGCTAGAGAATGTAAGTGCTCAATAAACGTCCATTTAATCTGCCTCACATTTTTTCCTTCTCCTCACCAATTTCACTAAGTTCTCAGGATGCCCAAGATATTTCCATATCAGGAAAGAAAGCAGTATGATAAAACATATATGTGTTTATCACTTCTTTCACTTCCAGGAATATTGGAGTTCTAAAAGAGGACCAAAGTGCTTACCACAAATGGGACTTTTACTGATGAGGATTTCAAGCCTTGCAGTCAGATACTGGAGAAGGTCTTTTTGCAGAAAAAGAGTATCCACAATGTTCAATTCATACCTAAAAACCTACCTATTCACAGCAATGACATTGATTTTAACACATTAACATTTACTGAGATGATGAAAAAGAAAAGAGCTTTTTCCCCTATAGAATTAATTTCACAACATTTTTACCTGGTTGGAATATCTAAAAATAAACATAAATTATCAGCATTTTTCCAGAAATACTTTAACCATGTTCGTTTGGGTATTTGAGTAGAATTCTTTGCATCAGTCTTTTTGTTTCTTTGATTTAATTTCCTTTATCCTTCCAAATAACCAGAATTGGAGCTGGTAAGCTACTAGAGTGAACATACTGACAGAGGTATAGAAAGTTGCAGGAATTATAAAACATTGAAATTTAATAAAACTCCTAAGAAAAATCCTGGTGTCAGATGATACTTGAGGGTATCTGGTGAAATTATCTCATAGATCCTTATAGACATGGGCTTAAATGTTCCAGGTAGATTTCTCTGCAACACGACATTTGTGGCACTAAACTTCAAAGGATACACATCTTTGCTTTCAAAATTATGAGTAGAAGAGGCTGGCCTATGTGCCTTATTATAAATGAGGAGAAAGGAGATGTAGTACTTTTTAAAAATCATAACCTTCGCTTATGCATGGCATCTTTCTAGGTAATATGCAAAGCTACATTCTCGACTCAAAATGAAAATGTGTGAACCTAACTCCTTGAATGGCTTTTGCAAACAAGTTGCAAACACAGCCAATCTATTCTCATAGCCTTGGTCATAGTACTTGAATACACCTGGTAATAAATCTGATCATAGGTCTTTAATGAGTGAAATAAATTCCCTGCTGGTGATGTTTCAGGTTAAATAAGTACATAATTCTCTTCTTTCACCTCTTTTACCTATGTTACTTATGCTAACAATATCCTGTACTTATGCTAACAATATTCTGATTGTGATTATTCCTCGATGCGTTTTGTTGTCAATATCAACAAGGTATGGATTTCATTAAACTACAATGCAATGCTAAAAATATAGGACATGAGCAAGTTTTTTATTCTTCTGAAACCATATATTTACTAGCAGTCTAAACACAAAAACATAAGCCACTGTCTTGTTAAAAGTACAAATAACACAGGATCATAATTTTGTAAACTACAACTCTCAAGTTATTTTAATCAATAACCATATTTTTTTCTTACTGCAAAATGATCCACATGCCATCCACTTTGACATACAATTTCAGCTACTAAAAAGACACATTTTCTGAACAATTTACTTTCTATTCTGCTATCATTTTACAATATTGGGTACATATTATGTACAGTATAACTCATTATTATCCCTTCCACCAGGTATAAATTTTATGTTTCTTACTATTGTTTGATGTAAATTTCTACTCATGTTATCTTGGGAGGCATTCTGTAGTGAAAACCCATCAAAAAGACAAAGTATTCAAAATAAAACACATAACTTACCAACTTGTAAAATGAATACCAATTCATAAATATCAACTAACTTCTGTACAGAGCAGAGTGGCTGATATTCTAGCCTGAACCTTCTAATAATGATAATGGTAATAATAGTACCGTCATCTCCAGTGGTCTAAATTCTTTGACTACAATTAAAGAAACCACACTGACTTCACCTAAATCCAAAGGAAGAATTTATTATAAGAATACAAATATGTAGTGTGAATTAAAAAGCGATCAGAACCAGAAATATCCAGGTGTTAGGAACTAAGAAATCCTCTCTCCTTGTCACTTATCTGCCTTGTTTTTCTCTTAGAAAACTATCTGCCTCTCCATCAATATACCTCTGCTTCTCCACCAATATACCAAATAAAGCTACCTCCTGCTCCCAAATTATACATATAGTTTTAGCTGGGTTTGGTCTCAGTTACTCACAAAAACAATCTTAGTGGCCTAGTGTAAATAAAGTATGCATCAAGAAGTCAAAAGTATGAGTTAAGACTTAGGGGTCGTGTAATACCAGCAAGCCCACTCCACGATATGGGATGGGATGGGATGGGATGGGATGGGATGGGATGGGATGGGATGGGATGGGATGGGATGGGATGGGATGATGGGGAGGGGCATGTTCTCAGAAAGTAAAGAGTCGGGGCGCCTGGGTGGCTCAGTCGGTTAAGCGTCCGACTTCAGCCCGGGTCACGATCTCATGATCCCTGCGTTCGAGCCCCGCGTCGGGCTCTGTGCTGACAGCTCAGAGCCTGGAGCCTGCTTCTGATTCTGTGTCCCCCTCTCTCTCTGCCCCTCCCCTGTTCATGCTCTGTCTCTCTCTGTCTCAAAAATAAATAAACGTTAAAAAAAATTAAAAAAAAAAAAAAAGAAAGTAAAGAGTCAATAAGTAGGGCAGAAACCCCCAGAAGTATCAACAGCTGTGCTTTGTTCTCTTCAAAATGATTTCATTTACACAATCTTATTTGATGAGAGGATCCAGGTGGATATACTAGGCCTACTTAATATTAGGTAGTGATAGTTATTATGGGAAAGTTAAGATTTCCAAATTATTCTATTCATGCTGTCATTAACACTAACAACTATATAACCTGTGCTTACTTTAGGCCTTTCATCACTGACTATAAAGTATATCTAAGATTAAACTCAAATAATGCTAGTAAGACTTTGAGGAAAGAGTGGCTTCTTAATACAAAATCATGCAGAACTTCATTAAAACATTGCAAAAAAGTAAAAAATAATATATACATATATATATGATAAACCTATGTCTATTATAGTCTATTTTTGTTAAAAAATGGTAAGATCATATGGTCATACTCCATAATTTAGCCAAAGATCATTCAACCTACATAATGTTAGAGTTTTAGTATACTGAATTATTTTTTATTAGCGATCCAAGATTCATTTTTCTTCTGCCAATGAAAAAGCAAAAAAATTTTTTGAATAATCAGTGTAATATTCAGGTCCAAGACTATTCATAGCAGTCAATTTGGGCTACTCATTAATGTCCAGGAATACATCTTTTTCTTTTTACCTGTAACAGTTTTCAGAATAAATTTTGAAGATCTAGGTTTCTGGTAGTGAAGAGCAGGTGGCTAGAGAAAACAAGGTAAGTTTTTAGACGTGGAAAAGATGAAAGACTGACTGCTTTGCACTCTGAAGATTGGATATATCAGCATGCAAACATCCTCTCATTATTTTAATCTCACACAAAAGTATATAAAATAATTTTGGATCCTTTGTTAGCAAGATAAAAACAAATTAAACTGAAGGGCTGACATGAACTGAATATCTTATTCAGGAAGCACCGTCACCAACAGCTTCAGGAAAAAACCAAAGTGGATCCTTCAAAATATCATTCCAAAGGGCAGATGATACTACCACGAAAGAGTAAAAAAATAAAAACAGCATGGTAATTGCAAATACAGGATAGTGGGTCTTCTCATTGCTCCTATAATTCTTTCTTCATAACACTCTTATTATTCTTATTAATTTCTGGGTATATGCAATTATTTGTTTGCTGGAATGGAACTTTCCTTGGACATCTTGTCTTCATGAGTACTTTCCCCAAATTGGTAAACAGACCACTATGCATGTAATCATTGTTCAAAACTTTTCTTAAAATGGAAAAATAGCATGTTCTTTAGGTATTTGCAAAATTTTTTCATTGTTTACAATTCCTGAAAAATGAAATGAACCTATCTTCAGCCAATCTGAAATTACTCTTTTCTATACACATCTTTCTCTTTATTCCTTTACTCATGCTATTCCTTTTGCCGGGAATGCCCTCTCTTAATCTTCCTAAATCCTATCCATTCTTCAAAGCCTATGGTAAATAGACTCTTCTCTGTGAAGCTTTCCCTGATCTCCCCAGCTAAAAATTTTTCCTTCTGTTGAAGTTCCATAGCATTTTACCTAAACCTTCCTTATAACCCTTATTTATATTATAGCCGATTGCATTACATAAATGAATATCTCCTAAGTTTAAGAGTAAGTACACAACCATGCCTGATGAAGTATTTACTAGGCAGCTACCTTTAAGCCTATGGCTCTTAGGGGTATAAGACTTCGATTTCAGGAAGCTCCCACACTCTATTAATGAGGTTCTCTTCTACTTGCATTTGAGCCATTCTCTGGGAAGACAAAGAAGAATGCTCTGAGGCACCTTTGTGACCTGCCGTGTAACTGACCACATGCACTATTCCCACAAAACATCTGAAGCCTCTCTGATGGCAGGCTGAGCATTCTCAGTGAACCTAATGCCACATGTGGCCTATGAGAGTCCTGTGAGTCTGAACATTTAGTTAAATCTAAAATGATCCTTGGTAGGCCATTTTAATAAGGTTTCAAATACCTAATTATGGAAATTAAATAATTAGTACATGGAAAGATTTTAGTGGTGTCTGGCACATAAAAACAAATAAATAAATATTAGCTACTGCTTCCCATGGTCAGAAATTGGTCCAGTAGAACTATAAACTTAGGCATGTCTGATTCCAGATTCTATGCTCCATTTCTTTGGGGCATTTTACTACATAGAATCGATTTCCTATTTTCCCCTCTAAACCTGCTCTCAAAAATGAATTTTTTTGGGAATGCAAACTGGTGTATCACTCTGGAGAACAGTATGGAGGTTCCTCAAGAAACTAAAAATAGAACTACCCTATGATGCAGCAATTGCACTGTTAGGTATTTACCCAAAGGATACAAAAATACAGATTTAAAGGGGTACATGCACCCCAATGTTTATAGCAGCATTATCAACAATAGCCAAACCATGGAGAGAGCCCAAATGTCCATTGACTGATGAATGGATAAAGAAGATGTGGGGTGTGTGTGTGTGTGTGTGTGTGTGTGTGTGTGTACACACACAATGCTATATAACTCAGCCATCAAAAAGAAATCTTGGGGCACCTGGGTGGCTCAGTCAGTTAGGGGTCCAACTTTTGATTTTGGCTCAGGTCATGATCTCCTGATTTGTGAGATGGAGCCCTGTGTTGGGCTCTCAAAATAAATAAACTTAAAAAAATATGAAATCTTGCCATCTGCAGTGACGTGGATGTAGCTAGAATGTATTATGCTAAATGAAATAAGTGAGTCAGAGAAAGACAAATTCCATATGATTTCACTCATATGTGGAATTCAAGAAACAAAATAGATGAACATATGGGAAGGCAGGAAGAGAAGAGAGTGAAACAAACCACTTGAGACTCTTAACAATACAGAACCAACCATGGGTTGATGGAGGGAAGTGGGTGGGGGATGGGCTAGATGGGTGAGGGGTACTAAGGAGGGCAGTTGTTGTGATGAGCACTGGGTGTTGTATGTAAGTGATGAATCACTGAATTCTACTCCTGAAACCAAAATCACACTGTACATTAACTAAATTTAAATTTTAAAAAGAAAAAAAAATGGGTTTTTGTATCACACGTGTACTTCAGTGCAAAACTAAGTTACTTTCTTACTTGTTCCTGGATACACATTATAAGCCTGATTATCTATTTCTAAACCTATTGGGTATGGACTGAATGTTTGTGACCCTCTAAAGTTCACTTGTTAAAGACCTAACGTGATGGTATTTGGAGGTGGGGCCGCTGAGGGTAATTATGTAATGAGAGTAGAACCCTCATGATGCGATTTTATAAGGAGATGAAGGGAAAGCTAGCTCTTTCTCTTTCCCCCACATAAGGATACAATGAGAAGAGTCAGCCATTGCAAACCAAGAAGAGGGCCTTCACCAAGAAACTGACCATGCTGGCACTCTGATCTCAGACTTCCAGCCTTTAGAACTGTGAAAAATAAATGTTTGTTGTTTAAGACACTCAACCTATAGTATTTTGTTATAGCAGCATGAACTAAGACACTATTAATACCAACGGAATGGTATGAACTATGAGTGTAAACAGTTTCTTCCCTCCAGAAAAACTAAGAGCAACACTCTGGAAAACATGGGAAAAAAAAAAAGAAGACAAGCCACCAAAAACTGTTTTGTATTGAAATGGGTCTAAGAAAAGTATAAAAAAATGGGGCGGGGGGGGAATGGGACACAGATCATGAACTCAGATTTCTTCACTGTCGTTTCGTTCCTGCACCATTTTAAAGACCCCAAACTGGAATTGAGAGTAAGCATGACATGGACTCTAATCAGTATACCCCACACCACCCCCAGGACACACACACACACAGACTTTGGCCCTGTATCAAAAGACATACAAATAAATGTACCAAAATTACTTGTTAAAATGTTTCCCTCTCCCTCCCTCTTTTCTATATCTCTTCCATGTATATGTAATTTTTATGACTTTAATAAGAGAGTTTTGCCTGCGAGTATACTAAAAAGTTTCAGAAACCAAGAGAAATACCTTATAGAGTAAATTGGGAGCCCAAAGAAAAGAATAACCAAACCTATAGAAAGCAGGATCAGGAAAGATACAGAAATGAAGACACTTGAGCTGAGTAAACAGACAGTATGGGGAAAAGGCAATGGAGACACAAGAATAATGTGACCAAAGGTACGGAGGCCCAAGTAGCATGACTGGTTGAGAAAATGTAAGTAGAACAAGGAGTTAAAATTTGAGACCAAAGAAATAGGCAAGGGCCTTATAAGCCAGGATACAGAAGGTGGACTCTGAGAGAAACATGGAACAAACACATGATTTTAATTATTATTTTTTAATATAATTTATTGTCAAGTTGGCTAACATACAGTGTATACAGTGTGTGCTTGGCTTTGGAAGTAGATTCCCATGATTCATCACTCAATTACAACACCCAGTGCTCATCCCAACAAGTGCCTTCCTCAATGCCCATCACCTATTTTCCCTTCTCCACTTCCCTCCCACCATCAACCCTGTTTGTTCTCTGTACTTAAAAGTCTCTTATGGTTTGCCTCCCTCTCTGTTTGAAACTATTTTTTCCCCTTCCCTCCTGCCATGGTCTTCTGTTAAGTTTCTCAAATTCTACATATAAGTGAAAACATATCTGTCTTTCTCTGACTGGCTTGTTTCACTTTACATAATACTCTCCAGTTCCATCCACATTGTTGCAAATGGCAAGATTTCATTCTTTCTCATTGCCAAGCAGTATTCCATTGTATATACAAACCACATCTTTATCCATTCATCAGTTGATGAACATTTGGGCTCTTTCCATAATTTGGCTATTGTTGATAGTGCTGCTATAAACATTGGGATACATGTGCCCTTATGAATCAGCACTCCTGTATCCTTTGGATAAATTCCCAGGAGTGCTATTGCTGGGTCATAGGGTAATTCTATTTTTAATTTTTTGAGGACCCTCTACACTGTTTTCCAGAGCAGCTGTACCAGTTTGCATTCCCACCAGCAGTGCAAGAGGGTTCCCGTTTCTCTACATCCTCACCTCCATATCTGTTGCTTCTTGACTTGTTAATTTTAGCCACTCTGACCGATGTGAGGTGGTTTTCAATGTGGTTTTGATTTGTATTTCCCTGATGATGAGCGATGTTGAGCATCTTTTGTGTCTTTTGTGTCTATTGGCTATCTGGATGTCTTCTTTGAAAAAGCTTCTATTCATGGCTTTTTTCCATTTCTTCACTGGATTATTTGTTTTTCGGGTGTGGAGTTTGGTGAGTTCTTTACAGATTTTGGATACTAACCCTTTATCCAATACGTCATTTGCAAATATCCTCTCCCATTCCATCAGTTGCTTTTTAGTTTTGTTGACTGTTTCCTTAGGTGTGCAGAAGCTTTTTATCTTGATGAGGTCCCAATAGTTCATTTTTGCTTTTATTTCCCCTGCCTTCAGAGATGTGTCCAGGAAAAAGTTGCTACGGCTGAGGTCAAAGAGGTTGTTGCCTACGTTCTCCTCTAGGGTTTTGATAGTTTCCTGTCTCACATTTAGGTCTTTCGTAATTTTGAGTTTATTTTTGTGTATGCTGTAAAAAAGTGGTCCACTCATTCCTCTGTATGTTGCTGTCCAGTTCTTCTAGCAACATTTGCTGAAGAGACTTTTTTCTTGGATACACTTTCCTGCTTTGTCAAAGATTAGTTGGCCATACATTTGAGGGTTCAATTCTGGGTTCTTTATTCTATTCCATTGGTCTATGTGTCTGTTTTACGTACAGATTTTAAACAAAGTATAATAAAGTAAGGGTGATTTGGGAGAATGTTAGACTCGAAGAAAAGAATTTCAAGAGTCAAAGGAAGAAACCACAACCTGAAACTAAATAGAAATGAAAATGTGAAAAATTACAAAAGTAGAATCAACAAGATTTGGCCAGGAAGCTCCTAGCTATGGAGGTCTAAAGTGAGGAAGAAATACAGGGAAATGCTTTGGTTTGTTGCTTTAGTAACTCTGGCAATCGTGGACAAATTACTGTCCCGGTTTATTTTAAAAGAGAAAAGGAAGATTTGCAGAAGAATTAGTCACCTAAGGTCCATATGAACTTGTGGTGTCTGTAAGACAGGAAAAATGTTCAATAATCAGGGGCACCTGGGTGGCTCAGCTAGTTAAGCGTATGACTTGGGCTCAGGTCATGATCTCCAGGTTCCAGAGTTGGAGCCCTGCAATCCACTCTGCTGACAGCTCAGAGCCTGGAGCCTGCTTCAGTCTCTCTCTCTCTCTCTCTCTCTCTCTCTCTCTCTCTGCCCCTCCCCCGCTCACGCTCTGTCTCTCTCTCTCTAGAATAAACATAAAAAAAAAAAAATTTTATGTTCAATAATCGGCTATCCACAACCAGAGCGAAGCAGATATCCACGTCTGAGCTGGAGAGAGAATACCTAATACTTTATAACAGTATTTGAAGCTATGTGGGGAAATGCTATTACTGAGGAAGCCCAGACAAGGCAAGTGAGAAGGAGCAGAGGCAGAAACCTGAGGGACACCCACCAATATTTCAGAATCAGGCGGGAAAGGACAGTCAGCCAGAGGGCAGCCCATCCAGGGCAGGTGCCACAGAAGCTGCAATGAGACGGGGTTTCAAGTAGATGCGACAGGACAATCAGGTCAGACAACTTGGGAAATATCCCACTGGATTCAGCAATTTCGAGTTTTTATCAGAATCCTTTGTTGAGGCAGAATTTTTTCTAGGAAACGGGAAGCTGATAGGAAACAGATACCGCAATCAGGGCGTTCCCACACATGCCTTACGACGCCCTAAAGGCTATTCTGCCGCCTGAGAGCAAACCCCTTCACACGTCACCCAACTTCCACGCAAGTTCCAGAACCTGAAAAACCCTGCTGTGCAGCTCCCCACTCAGCTTAGAGCGCGCTCCTCCCCCCACTCCCGCAATCTTCCCAGCCCTCAGAAACCTACACAAATGACTTCACCTCCAACCCTCCCTGAGGCTCACAGGAAAAATTAAAGCACTTCATTTTATGGTTCCAAAGCTATGTCCGTACCTTACAAAGCTTTGTATTATTTGTTGTGCATCTGGCTCAAAACAGAGCGAGCCACACCAAAACGTAGAGGAAAGCTGAGAAGACGCCCTCACAGGCCACTTGTGAAAGGAGAGAGAAAAACTACGACTCCCAAAAGACAGCGGAGCCGCACGACCCGTGATTCCCAGCATCCTCTGCGAGGCTCAAAATCATCTAGGTGGCCAGCGCCTCGAGACGACAGGAAATGTCCGCGGGAGAGTAGAAAGAGAGTCTTGCGGCAATGGCAACGTCTAAGGAGGGGCCTGAGAGACCGACGGAGCGCCTGGATATTGCGCGCGGCCTGGAGAACGTGCCCGTGAGCGCGTGGCCCCCGGGGGCGGAGCCAGAGCCTTTCCAGGTAGGGGGCGGGGCTCGGCCGCAGAGAGTGGGGCTGGTGGGTGCCGGCGCCCAGCTCTCCGGGGAAGTTTGCCCGCCACGGGCACTGAGGGCTCAGCCACCCAGGTGGAGCTGGCGCCGGTCCAGGTGGGGGGCAGAGCTGAATAGCCCCAAGGACCAAGTGCGTTGCTTCCCCACCGGGCCGAAGTTCTGTGGCTCTCATACCGCAAGTTGTACCCGTACTTCTCGACGTTCTTTCTTACCCCATCGCAGAGCTGTTTCGCGCAGGAATAGCTCTTACATGCTCAGGTTTTCGTCTTTATCTTTTTTATTTATTTTTATTTTTTTAATGTTTATTTTTCAGAGAGAGAGAGAGAGAGAGAGAGAGAGAGCATGAGCGGGGGAGGGGTAGAGAGGGAGACACCGAATCCATCTGAGCTGTCAGGGCAGAACCCGACCTAGTGCTCCAACTTAGGAACTGTGAGATCATGACCTGAAGCGAGGTTGGCGCTCAACCGACCGAGCCACACAGGCACTCCGGTTTTAGTCTTTTTCTATGAACCCTCCGTAATGACCTTAACAACAAGAATATTCCTCTTTTCTGCCCGTAGACTGGCAGTTCCCTGAAGGGCAAAGCCAAGCGTTTCGTGAGGTCCCTTGGAAACAGCCCTGAGAAACTGGCGTTTTTTCCCCTGGTTCTGTCCCCAGAACTCATTGAGGGATCGGGACAAATCATTTACCTCTCTGGTGTCAGGTGTCTCATATGTAAGATAAGGCATGGGCCGTGTTAACGGCCCTCAGCCTAGTGGTAGGGTTACAAACTTAGGTCATCGTCCCTAGGATGAGACTTTGCTGAGTCTCCCTCGTGGTCTGAGGTCTTTTGCAAAT
Source organism: Panthera leo (assembly GCF_018350215.1). Lineage (NCBI taxonomy): Eukaryota > Metazoa > Chordata > Mammalia > Carnivora > Felidae > Panthera > Panthera leo. The sequence continues at coordinate 46,025,182 of NC_056680.1, forward strand.
ATAAACTAGCCTCAGCTAAGCCTTGGAATCCGCCCGTGTACGATTAAAATAATAGTGCCTCTCCCGGATTGCTTTGAGAATTACAAGTAAAATGCCCTTCTGGTTTGCTAAAAGAACTCAGGAAATGTTCTGCACTGTTACCACATCAAAACCTTTCCTGAAATAACTTTCCCACTCCTGTGACCTTGGACTGCTTGTTGCCTAAATAATATGACTAAAAAACAATGATGGAGTGAAAGGAGCGCTGGACTTGGAAGTAGGAGAGGGTGAGTTCAGGGCTTGGCCATCTTAGCTATTTCTTGGAGCCTGAGCTTCTTCATCTGTAAATGAAAATAATTAAAAATGTATAACCCTTGTCATGTACATTGTCAGTATTGAGCCCCGTGTGCCCCTCCTTCCTAGGGTTGTTGTGAAGCTCAAATAAAACAGTAGATTCAATAGCAGTTTTCAGAGTGGGCAGGATATTAATGTCAGAAAAGGTTATTTTTCCTCAAACTACCTCAGGCAGTTTATGGTTAATAATATAGTTGGCTGGGACCAAACACTTGTGGGATTCAACTCTAATCCCTAAAAGCTTATTCAGTACCAAACACTGCTGAATATGTGGTCCAAAATCCTGACAAGTGTTTTCTTTATTCAGCAAATAATTGATTGTGTATAATGTGCTAGGCGTTAAGCTAGACGTAGAAGATAAAATGGTGACAACTTTTCTTTTGAGTTTACAAGACCATATAGAAAGCATTCATTTGCTATGGGGGTCAGGAGGAGAGGGTAGAGGGAGGAGAAAGGAAGCCTTATGACTGATACTTACACCTACAGTTAATGGGCATAAGTGAAAATCTGGAGACCAAGACTCAATCCCACAGTATTCTAGCTGCCAGCCTATATGCATAGCTCTGGATAGAGTCAGGATTACTAAGATCCTTCCTCAAGGAACTTATAGTCTTACCAAGAAGATAAAACATGCTTGAAACATATTTATGACAAGCCTGAAGTGCCTTTAACTAGTTTGCTTTCATATATTCATAGAGCACAAAACAAGTCTTATGAAAGGTCAAAACAGCTTGCTTACCCCAAACCCTGCCTTCACAGGCATGTACACACATAGGAAATAAGGCATGAAAAACTCAAGTTAAAAATAACTTTGTGTCTAATTTGTCTTTGAGTACTGTGTGAAAAGGCAAAAAGAACATTCACATGTTCATACTGGAAACAAGCCTATCATAATGCCATCTGTGTTGAAAGCCAAACAGAAAGTAAACTAATTGATTTTCTTCAACTGAGTGTTGAATCTAGCCTTTTTTTCAGGTTTCTGAAACCAACTTCAAACATTAAGATTTCAGCTTGGCCTTGACAAGAATTATCTGGCTCACACGCTCTTAATAGCTGCTTGAAGCAAAAACAAACTCATGGGGTAGAGGCCAAGTACAAAGATTCATGTAGCTGGTGTTTCAACACAACCAAAAAAGGAATGAAGATTTTCACAGCACTTCCTTAAAATTCAGAATCAAGGCCTAGGTTTTAAGCCCAAAATATTATGCAGTGTCATAGTTAGGTTTCTGGGGCTTTGATATAGAATGTGACTTAGAAAAGTCAGACTTCTGATCAGAAGTTATCAAGAAGTGCAATCAAGCAGCCAAAAAATATTTCCTAAGCCAGCTGCCCTGTGCCTAGCGCTCTGAAAAGTAACTCATCCCCCATTACCATGTCATACCCCAAATCACAGTACCATTTCTTTGAGACATATATTTGTTAGAAAAACAAGACTTACACTTGTAGTACAACTGGAGACCCCTACAGGCCATGCCATTTAAATCCCAAAGTTCATGCTTTTAATAAGTGCAGGTCTAGTTCAGAAAAGAGAGAGATTGCGTTTGAGACTAGCCAAGGAGGTGTATTTGCTTTTCAACATGATGTCTCCTGGGCTTCTTGAGTGACGATGGTTTATAAAAAAGTTTTAAGTTTTGTGTCAAAAAACTTGAAATCTCCACCCAGTTCTTCAAGGATCTGGTTTCTGCTACATAATTTTGCCTTTGTCATTTTGCATTTATTCCCAACTCTTGCATGATCAATGTTTGCATTTTGATACATACCAAGAAAAAGTAAAATTTATGTTATTACAATACAAAGAAATGATAAAAATCCCATTCTTTGTGTCCTTTTTGTATTTTTCTGACTGGTTCTTTCTAAATCCTGGCACGTGCACATAATGGGCAATAAGGCAATATTTGTGGATGAATGAAAGATGTGTGTGCTGGGTCAATTCTTAGTTTCCTCCCTTTCAAGATGAATAAGTAATGGAAGATAGGAATATAGTCACATGGTCTCCTAGAGATAATTTTGGTTTGACTATGTTTGAACCTGGAAAATTTAACTTCAGAATCTGTTGCTTCTACCACCCTACTAGATAGCCTACATAATTCATAATGAACACTTATGTGCCAGCCACTAGAGTAAGCTTTGTACATGGATTCTTTGACTTTATTTTCCTTCACAGCCACCTTTGAGATAGACAGAAAGGAAATATTTAGAGAGATTAAGTAATGTGCCAGAAATATATGATGTTTTAAATATAAAACCTAGAAATAACATCTAGAAGCATTGAAGGAAGCTACTATTCTAAAGATATAAAGGGCCTGGCACTGAGTATGGTGTTAGTTATTTAAATTTAATAATACCTGGGGTGGGGGGCAGGTACAGGTATTATTCTTGTTTTATAGGTGATTACCTGAAGCTTGCCCTAAGTCACAATGCTAACAAGAGGATTGTATACGTGTCTATGTTCTATACGTGTCTCCTTTAGGACATTCCATGCTCTACATTAAGAAGTTCTCCACTGGGGAGCCTGGGTGGCTCAGTTGGTTAAGCATCCAACTCTTGATTTCTGCTCAGGTCACGATCTCATGATCTGTGGGATCAAGCCCTGTGTACAGCTCTGGGCTGACAGTGCAGAGCCTGCTTGGGATTCTCTCTCTCCTATCTCTCTGTCCCTCCTCCAGCTCATGCTCTCTCTCAAAATAAGTAAACATTAAAAAAAAAAAAAAAAAAAGCTCACCATTGCCTGTCACAGGCATCTCTGGCCTCCTGCACATTTTGCCTTAGCCTCATCTCCCAAATGGAGACCTGAATTCTCATTACCATTTATATCTTTGACTAAATTTTTCAGCCATTTCCTGGAACCATTGTCAGCTTCCACCATGAGTATATCAATAAAGAGTCATTTGTCTGTGGGGCGCCTGTGTGGTTCAGTGTCTGACTCTTGATTTCAGCGCAGGTCATGATCTCACAGTTCATGGGATCAAACCCTGCATCGGGCTCCACACTGACAGCACAGAGCCTGCTTGGGATTCTCTCTCTGTCTTTCTCGGTCTGCCCCTCCCCTGCTCACTCACTCTCTTCTCTCAAAATAAATAAATAAATTATAAAAAAGAAAAAAGAGTCATTTGCGAGAAATAAAAATACAATATAAACTAACTCAAGCATAAAAAGGAAGGAATTGCCTCATAACAGCAAAGTCCAAGATTGGTAATTATAGGCATGTCCAGATATAAGAACTCTAATGATGTCATCAGATATTTCTTTCTACCACCTCCACCCTTTGCACACCTGCTCCTCTTTCCGCTGGTTGGCTACACATTCAGTAGGTCTTACGTATGCAGTAGAATTTGAGATTTCCAGGTGAACAGGTAGAATGAGAATGTCTCTTGCTGATTGTTTAAGCAGAAATCCCAGAATCTTTTTTTTTATGTTTATTTGAGAGAGAGAGTGAGCATGAGCGGGGGAGGGGCAGAGAGAGAGGGGGTAGAGGATCCAAAGGCCGCTCTGCACTGACAGCACAGAGCCCAATGTAGGGCTCAATCCCATGAACCGTGAGATCATGACCTGAGCCGAAGTTGGACACTCAACTGACTGAGTCACCCTGGCACCCCAAGAATTATTTTTCATTGATCTGGCTTAAGTACCGAGCAGATCCAACCAAACACTGTTGAAAGGAACAAATGATGACCTGATTAACCAAGTATCCCCCATCCTAACCACTGAGACAGTAGTGGGAAGGTTTCCCTGAGAAGTCAAGGTGCTGTTATCAGAAGAAAAGGAACAGATGCTGGATGAGTAAGAACATGTCCTCTGTGGTCTCATTCCTCAAGCTTTGATCTCTCCTTGGTTGAAGGTAAGCACAAAAATCCTCAGAGTAACACCCTTTTTTCTGAATCAGTTTGGTCCTGGGCTTTGTTCCAGGAAGTAGAGGACAGACTATGGAAAGAGCTACAAATTGGGAGCGTTTAAACTCAGGTCAACTGACTCCCCATTTATGATGCACTAAACATTAGCTTTCAGATTCTCAAAAGTTAACAATTTGCATAACATAATATTTGAATAGAATATCAGGTCAGTGACATCAGATTATTTCTGAAAACAATTTTTCAATATGTAGTTAGATACCTGTAAATCATGTTAAATTAGAAATGGTTTTCAAAAGATTATTCTTTAGCCATTTTTCTAAGTCAGGTGAATCATCTTCCTGGAGTGGTATTTTACTGACTGTTTATGGAAGAGAAAATGGAAATATATGGAGATAAAATGATTTGTGTTAAGCATTGGTATCAGGGTTAAGGATTACATCCATAAGGGAAAACAAATATTCTCTTCAAACAAGAAGTTTATCCAGAGGTCTCTATTATCTTTTGGAAGGTGTCTGCAGCTCATTTGGAATTATTTATAATCTATCTCTAAAAGACCTTAGATTGTGCATCAAGTTTAAATTCCAGAATTTAAAAAAAAAAACAAAAACTGTATCACTAGATTCTCCAATATCTTTTTTTAAATATGTAAATAAAAATAAGAAAATAAATGTATTTTTCCAAACCTCACCAACCCAAATAAATTCAACAAAGAATAATATGCTCTTCTGGTTAGAAAACGGCAATAAGTCAGACTTGATTTTAAAAGGAATTATCTGTGTCCAAAAAAAAAAAAATCACTTTAGACTTTAGTGATTTATATGGTACTTTAAAAATATGTGCACTTTTAAGAAGAAATTAATTTAAAAGAATTCTTCTTGGGAAGTTTAACAGAGAAACAGTAAAATCTTCATTTTGCAAGTACTTTTTTAAAATGTCTCATAACCATTTATGTTTCAACCTTGACTCTTTCAAAAGCTGGAAGTAGATTCTGTATAAAACAGCAGCCATTGAATTTGACTGATAGGGCATCTTTTTCTAAGCCATTTTTTATCCCTTTAGGATATCTCTACTAAGCTAAAGCTGTAAGAAATGACACAAACAAGAGAAGCTATTTCCGCTCTCCACCCCCAAATCACTTTTTAAGCAGAGTGTTGGCCTTCCCCCGCAGGTGCTCCCACTCATACTCCTCATCTTACACAGAGGATGTCAATCCTTACCCCAGCTCAACGTTTTTTAAAATGTAGGGTTTTGAGCCTAACTGCATAGCTCCACCAAGGCTCCACCACAGGGTATGTAAGTACATGTTGTTTAATACTTTCTCCAAAGCTTAGTCCTGAGAGATAGGCGGTTCAGACATTCCTCTAGATACTCTTAAAATCTATCCCTGAATTAAAGCCTCTGCAGCTGGTCCCTCACAGTACTGCTCTTACTCTCTCTGCATGGGCAGCGTGCCAGTAGCCTTTGTTGAAAGTCAGAATGAGAAACAGCCCATGAAACTGCTTTCTGGAAGAGAATGGTTTAGACAGACACAATGGTGAAATTTCCCTCCAGTTTCCATACTGGAAAAAGTCAGTACTTCTGAACAGTGACAATGTTCTTTATGGATAGTGTAAGCCATATGTCATATCGTATTTCCCTCTTGGAAGTGGCTGTGCTCAGAACCAAACATCCAGTTTACTTCTGGATAGGCACACTTTGTGTGCCTAAGCTCTCTCAACTAGCTCTTCCTGTTCTTCACCTTACATTTCCTATGTATTGTTCATTTATCTTATATCTTTGTAAGTCTCATTAAATCCTTTTTGGAACAACGCAGCTGTGATTTTATGATAAGAAATACATATGTGATCTTTGTCCCCATTTCTGGCACCAAGTTCCTAGAACCCTTGTTATTCACTAAGTGATGAGAGCAGCCAAAGGTATCGTTTGTTATGTTAATGAGGCACGTTTTGGAAAGCACCTGAAGGTGAGAGCTGGTTGCCAGTGGAGCCAACCAGGTGATTTGAGAGTTGGAACTTTCAGTACCCTCACCCCTAACCTCCAGCTACAAGAGGGGCTAGAGGTTGAATCATTTGCCAGTAGCCAGTTTTAATGAATCTTGCCTCTGTGACCAAGCCTCCATAAAAGCCCAAGAAAACAGGGTTCAGAGAGCTGGGAGCAAAGGTGCTGCGAGTGTGGCATGCCTGCGGACGGCATGGAAGCTCCTCTCCCTCTCCCCATACCTTGATCTATTCATCTCTTCCATCTGGCTGTTCTGAGTTGTATCCTTTTACAATAAACTGGTGTCTGCTATGTAAAATTTTTCTGTGAGTTCTGTGAGCAATTCTAGCAAATTAATCGAACCCAAGGAGGGGATTTTGAGAACTTCTGATTTACAGCTTGTTGGCCATAAGTTCAGTAACAACGTGGATTTGTGACTGGTGTCTGAAGTCCAAGGAAGGGGTCATGGGAACCTCCAGTATACAACCCATCAGTTAGAAGCACATATGACAACTTGAGCTTGGGACTGGTTTCTGAAGGTGGTGGGAAGCAGTCTTAGGACTGACTCCTTAGACTGTGGAATGTGATGCTATTGGATAGTGTCAGAACTGAGTTGAATTATAGTATACCGACCTGGTGTCTGAAGCATTTCTTGTTAGAGGTGTGGGAAAACCCCACCACTACCACCACACTGAAATTGGGTCCAAGAACACTAACAGCAGGTATAAATAAATGAATTAGTTTCCATTTAAGCAAAAATTATTCTATACATAAGGAAATATCTGGGCTTATAAGAGATACTTTAGGGGCGCCAGCGTGGCTCAGTCAGTTAAGCGTCCGACTTCAGCTCAGATCATGATCTCATGGTTCATGAGATCGAGCCCTGTGTCGGGCTCTGTGCTGACAGTTCAGAGCCTGGAGCCTGCTTCGGATTCTGTGTGTGTGTGTGTGTGTGTGTGTGTGTGTGTGTGTGTGTGTCTGCCCCTCCCCTGCTCATGCTCTGTCTGTCTCAAAAATAAAGAAAAACATTAAAAAAGTAATAAGATGTACTTTAATCTTTAAGGTTTGGAAATATGCTTCATTATGCTAGTGAGGAAATAACCGGAGATCAGTTTTCACACAGAGATTTTTAGACTTGAGACTTTCTTCTTTTTCTGTAATGTAAGAAACTTTTCCATATTATCTCTTTACCATTTAATAAAAACAGGATTTCTTCACATGTATGTAATACATCTACATTTATTAATATCTATATAACAAGTATGATTTTCGGAATTCTGTCTGCAATTTCTTGGCCAATTTTGCCTATTTTTAACATTGTGAAGACTCAAGTAAAACTCTGAAGTAATAGTATCTTTTTTGAACATCAAAGAATATTTAGGAATTTAAGTAATCTTCAAGTTAAGAATTCCTTTAAAAATCATTGGAAGACTTTCTTCCACAGTCCACTTTTCATTAAGTTATTTATCATTTACGACTTTCTTATCCCCAAAAAGCATCTGCGATGACTCAATAAAATACATACATGCAGGGGTGCCTGGGCGGCTCAGTCAGTTAAGCATCAGAATCTTGATTTTGGCTCAGGTCATGAACTCATGGTTTGTTGAAGCTCCAAATGGGATTTTCTCTCTCTCCCTCTCTCTCTCTGCCCCTCCCCCCGCTTGTGTGCGCACACATGCACGCACTCTCTCAAAATAAGCAAACATTTAAGAAAAATACATACATACATTTATATTGTCAGATAAATGTGAAAAGATCAAGAGCCAAGGGCGAAATTCTTAACTGCATTCAAAAACTAAACTCAGCACTGATTTTTCTGATATTAAAGAAGAAAACAAAATGAGTTACCAATCTTCCAATTTCTGATGAGAGAAAAACTTCTCTTTTCTTTTGTTACCCCATACCTAAAATAAAACCACAGAGTTTTAAATGTAAAAATTAATCTTGGGGTGCCTGGGTGGCTCCGTCAGTGAAGCATCCAATTCTTGACTTCAGCTCAGGTCATAATCTCACGGTTCACAGGTTCAAGCCCCACATCAGGCTCTGCACTGACATTGCCGAGCCTGCTCGAGATTCTCTCTCTCCCTTTCTCTCTGCCCCTCCCCCACTCACTAACTCTCTCTCTCAAAATAAATAAACTTTAAAAAAGTAAAAATTAATCTTTTTAAATTGAAGAGGTATGTTTTCAAACAATATTTTAACAGATTGTTGTTCTTTGTTAGTTTCGTTTGAACCTATTTTTATATATGTTGGAATTAGGAAGTGTCTCATCCAAAAGCTGCTTGAAATGTGTATGAAATACATGCCATGGAATGCTGACTTACAGCATTTCTGGTTTTGCAGTATACTCCTGACCACGTAGCTGGACCTGGAACAGACATCGATCCCACACAAATAACCTTTCCCGGATGCATTTGTCTCAAAACCTGCCTCCCTGGTACTTGCTCCTGTCTCCGTCATGCAGAGAACTATGATGATAATTCTTGCCTTATAGATACAGGATCCCAAGGCAAGTGTGCCAACCCGGTTTTTGAATGCAATATCCTGTGCCAGTGCAGTGACCAGTGCAAGAACAGAGTGGTCCAGCAAGGTCTACAGTTCCAACTCCAGGTGTTCAAGACGGATAAAAAAGGCTGGGGACTTCGTACCTTGGAATTTATACCAAAAGGACGGTTTGTCTGTGAATATGCCGGAGAAGTTTTGGGATACTCTGAAGTACAGAGAAGAATTCAGTTACAAACAATACAGGACCCAAATTACATTATAGCCGTCAGAGAACATGTTTACAGTGGGCAGGTAATAGAAACATTTGTTGATCCTGCCTCTATAGGAAATATTGGAAGATTTCTTAACCATTCTTGTGAGCCAAACCTGTTGATGATTCCTGTCCGAATTGACTCAATGGTACCCAAGTTGGCACTTTTTGCAGCCAAAGACATTTTGCCAGAAGAAGAACTCTCTTATGACTATTCGGGAAGATTTCTTAATTTAATGGACAGCAAAGACAAAGAAAGGCTAGATCAAGGGAAAACAAGAAAACCTTGTTATTGTGGTGCCAGGTCGTGTGCTGCTTTCCTCCCTTATGACAGTTCACTATACTGCCCCTTAGGAAAGTCAAACATAAGTTAGGAATGAAAAAATTCCTAACCTAAGAGTCAAAAGAGTCTATTCCAAGTCCTTCCTAAACACTGAGTTAAATGCATTTACTTTATTACCATGTTTTTAAAAATGGTGACACTTCTATTTTTGAGAACAAACTAATAGATATGGTTCTGTGTAACTGTTAATATAATAATATGTAAACATTTTATAATTATAAATTACTGTAAATTAGAAGGTTAAAAGGTAGCATATATCTTTATGGAATTAAAACATAAAAATTGGCTTCAATTTGAAGTCAGTTTCCACTGACTTCATTGAAACTGGAAATGTGCACCTTGGAAACAATTTTGGCCCAAGAGTAATGAAGATCATACTTCGAAAATTAGGCTTTTCAAATTGATTTTTAATGATTTTTTAAAATTCCAAATTTATATTTACAAATTATCAGTGGCTAAATGGAAATTTTTGCTTTAATTGGAACTATTTCCTTCTCCCTCTTATTCTCAATATTATGTCTCAGAACCAGTTAGCTCTGAAGCATAAGGCAGGAGTAGATTCAGGATATCAACGGGAGACTAACTTGGATAGAACAGAAGATTTTAAACTCAGGAAGGTCTTGTTAAAAGGGTGGGGGGAGGTGAAACTTGCCCAAATTGTTTTCATTCTCCTGAGTGTTCAAAGAGTATTTGTGCAACATATTTCTAATTTCAGCTTTGGCACTTTTCAGTGTATTAGTGTTAAGCAAGTTACTGAACCTCTCTAAATCTGAATTCCCTTTTCTGGATATAGCAATATTGGGAAGATCAAATGAGTTAAACCTTGTAAAGGGTTTACCACCATTCCTCAGTACTAGGATAGCTATAATAAAAAAAGACACAGGGGCACCTGGGTGGCTCAGTTGGTTAAGCACCCAACTCGTGATCTCAGCTCAGGAACTCGATCTCAGGGCTGTGAGTTCAAGCCCCACACTGGACTTAAAAAATTAAAAAAATTTTAAAAGACACAAGTGTTAACAAGGACATGGAGAAATTGGAACCTTTATATATTGCTGGTGGAGGTGTAAAACTGCACAGCTATTTTGTAAAGCCTTTGGGTTAATTCCTTAAAACATTAGATATAAAGTAAACCACATGTTCCAGTAACTCCATTCCTAGGTATGAGCTCCGGAGAAACAAAAACATGTTCACAGAAAAGCTGGTACACAAATATTCATAGTGGCATTATTCATAATAGCGAAAAAGTTGACCCACCCCAAATGTCCATTGACTGATGAATAAATAAACAAAATGTGGTATCCTTACTGTGGAACAAAATTCACCCATAAAAAGGAATAAAAAGTATTGATATACACCACAACATGGATGAACCTTGAAAATATTATGCTAAATGAAAGAAGCAAGATACAAAAAGGCTACATATTATATGATTCTGTTTGAATGAAATATGCAGAATAGGCAATTCCATAGAGATATAAAGAAGATTAGTATTTGCCAGTGGCTGATGGGGAGGGAGGTATAGGAAGTGATTCCTAATAGGTACAGGGTTGCTCTTAGGGTAAATGTATGTACTAAAAAACACTCTCAAGGGGTGAGTTTTCTGTTATATGATTTATACCTCCATTAAGCTGTTATAGGAAAAGGGAAGAAGACATGAGTGCCTCTCCTTTGGAAGCTGATAACCAATGATGCTGAACATTGCTCTCAGGAAAAACTCTTCAGGTCCCAGAGAAATGCTTCTCCAGTCACCTTATGCCCTAAAACCAGACACAAGTGTGCCTAATGCTGTGATTGTGGCCATTACCACTATCAGAGATGACCGCTGCTTCAGAGTACAGTGAGATTTTGAAGCACACAAGTGTTTGGTTTGATAAGAACATAAATGAAGCCATTAACTTGTCAGGTCCTTCCTTTCAGATGGCATGAATGCAATTCTTAAATAACAAAGTGTGGTTCCCTTGTAGTGTTGAATGCTAGTTTTCTCCTTTCTCTTTCTGTTTGTTTGTAGTTGCAGGCGTACTCACACATTAGCACTGTATTCATTACACTTGCACATGGAGACACACATTTGGCAACATTAAACAATTCATATTACTTTTAAACTTGTAGATGTGCAGTCTAGAAGTTTGATATTGGTTCTGCACATTACTTCACACTACTTGGTTGTCATTATATTACTTTAAGAAACGGTTAAAATTGATAGTTGTGATAGTTTATTTTTTAAAATTAAAATACTTTCTGCAATAATAATTCATTAAATGCAATCCCATTACAGTGTTTGAAGACGATAAGTAAATTCCATGGTTTATTTTCAAATCTGTCTTTGCAGAGTGAAGCTTTCTCAAATTGAAATTAATAAAAAAAATATATATCAAAGAGCTACACTGACTCCGGAAAGATGGTCTCATTTATTTATTTATCTATTTAGTGTTTATTATTTTGAGAGAGAGATAGACACTAGTGGGGGAGGGGCAGAGAGAGCGAAGGAGACACAGAATCCAAAGCAGGCTTCAGGCTGTGAGCTATCAGCACAGAGCCCAACGCAGGGCTCAAACCCATGAACCGCAAGATCATGGCCTGAGCTGAAGTAGGGTGCTTAACTGACTGAGCCACCAGGTGCCCCAAGATGGTCTCATTTAATATGATTGTTAATAGAACACGAACTATACGAAAATCTTGCTTATAACAACACAGTTTATGATTTTACTAAAAAGAAAATAAGAAAAAATAGAGTCTTTGAAATAAATATATAATTATGACTCAGGTCATTATTTTATTATCCATCTAAACATTGCCAGTTCGGTTGGGTGCCCATGCATGAGCAAGGATAATTAAGTTTAGTCATATCTGATAGTTTGCCTATTTTCAGTCATATAAAAAAGACTTTATACATGCTTTCCATTCTTGTGATTATGAAGATATTTTTGTCCAAGTAGGAAGATAACTTGGTTTGTAACTATTAACTATTTCTAAGTATTGCCTATAGCTCTCCCACAAGCTGTCTGGCCTTCACACTTATAAGGAAGGGAGGGATGAGGCAGCTTCCCTAGCAAGGCTCACATAAAATAATGGATGTATATAGGCTATAACGTACTATATAAATTTTGATATCATTTCAGACCTATTTCTGTGTTAACACTGCTATACAGAACAGAACAGACAGTATATTACCATAGACATCTTTGGTTACATCAAAATTCATTTAGATTCAATATAACAGTAGGAGTGTCTTGGTGGTACAGGTTATGAAAATATTAGAATAAACTCCTAAAGGAGGTCTGTGAATCATTTAAGTGAAAGGACACCTGTCTTTGACCATTTAAGTGTAGCTAAAATTATAGGCAAAATCTGAAGTTGGAGTTCCTTTTTGCTTTAAAACTATTAGGGATTTCCCCAAGATAATAAAAATCTCCTCTATTCTTATGTATACAGCTATTCAGTTAATAGGATTACTTTTCACTTCATTGGCTAAAGCTACAAGCTGTCCGTGCCTCTTCCTCCTCCTCCTCACTTCAACCACGAAGTCCTGCAAATCCCCTGCAGACGTGTCTAAAACCTGTTTTATTCACCTGTTTTATCATTTTGTGCCATGTTTCCATCATTTCTTCCCTGCAACAGCCTCTCGGCCTCCAGCCTCACCATCCCTACTGTGCATTCTCCCCACCTCTAAACCTTCCCATGACTTCTTATCACACTCAGGATGGAGCCCAAACTTCTCAACATGGCAAGAAGGCCCCTTCCTACCTTTCCACATCATCTCTCACTTCAATTCTCTGTGGTCCTCTTTGAAAAACCATATGCCCTCTCTCATCCCCCACCTTAACAACTGGTATTCCCTTTGAGAAGAAGCTTAAGGAAGCAGGTTGCTTACCTTTGCCTTCAGAGGGGGGGGGGGGGAGGAATTTTGCTTTATTTTTTTTTTAAGTTTATTTTGACAGAGACAACATGAGTCGGGAAGGGACAGAGAGAGAGGGAAAGAGAGAGAGAATCCCAAGCAGGCTCTGAACTGTCAGCACAGAGCCCGATGCAAGGTTCAATCTCAGGAACTGTGAGATCATGACCTGAGCCAAAATCAAGAGTCAGATGCTTAACTGACTGAGCCACCCAGGCGCCATGAGATATTTTACCTTTTTTTTTTTTTTTTTTTACTGTTTATTTATTTTTGAGAGAGAGAGGGAGACAGAGCACAAGTGGGGGACGGGCAGGGAGAGAGACACACAAACAGAATCTGAAGCAGGCTCCAGGCTCTGAGCTGTCAGCACAGAGCCCTATGCGGGGCTCGGACTCACGAACCACAAGATCATGACCTGAGCAGGAGTTGGGAGATTTAACGGACTGAGCCACCCAGGTGCCCCGAGATATTTTACTTTAAATTATTCTTACCCTTTCCTTCTTTGTAGAATACTCTGGAGTTTCTTCATCCTGATATCTTTTTTTATTTATTGCTGGGATTTCTTACATTCCATTTCTTAATGCTGCGTATTTAAAGGTGGCTAAAATAACAAAACAGCCAACAATATATTCTGTTGTATTTCCCTTTCTCTTCCTCCTTCCTTCTCCTGTTTCTGTTTGCTGCTAGCTGGCTATTCACCACTCTCATCAGCCTGCTGTCTCCTTGTCATTCATTTTCCTCCGCCAGCTTCCCAGGTTGTCCTCAATGCCACATTCCCATGGTTGAACTGGGAAAATACGAATTACTTGATTTACTGTATAACCATCCCTGCTGCGTACTGCTTTGCTAACTTTGTTAGTTCTCTGGTCCAGACACACCCAATGCTCCCTGCTTATAAGGGAAGCCAATTACAGAGTGCTGATGCCACTAATTACAACCCCATATGTCCCATGGCCTCTGCTCACCATGCCCCCCTCTCTGGCCAGCCCACATTCTACCCTACCTCCACCCCTTGTCCACTTCTGTCTTCTTTTCTGAAACTGCCAACACCTCAAAGCATTTACGCATAGTAAGTGGACACAGAGAAGTACTTCCAAACAAATTTGAGACCTATTTTTCCTAACCTGTATTTGAACATAATGGAATCTGCTCAGAGCTTCCATTTGCCCTCAAGGAGTTTTACAAAGTGCATTTGTATTTGCTGTTTATTTTAGAGGTGTTTGCTTTTTTATCAATCTGTTCCTCCTATCTTCCCCAACTCATGAAAATAACCTCCTTCCCCTTTCCTCACTTCCTCCCACCCCACCTGCAATCCTAGACTCATTGGTATACATCTGAAGCTCTTTCAAGGGTGGGAATTAAGAACAGCTCAAAGACTAATCCTTGACCTTCAACAGACACCAGAACCTTTCACTATCTTAACTGACCCTGTAGAATTGTTCCCCAAATTCTGGCTAGTTTAAAGCAATTTTAGCTACTTTTTTTTTTTTTTTTTTACATTTTTGCATAGTAAGAGTATTTAAAAATAAATTAATACTTACTATCATCATCCTTCCAGGAAGAAAAGGCATTTTAACACAGGTAAAGGGGCACATAATCACTTGAAATCTCTTACCAATTCTTAAAATGAAGTCAGTGTAGCTTCAGAAATATGACACCTTGTCTTTATCTTTCTTTGTTAAGACTACCACTAGGGAAGGAGTTCTGGCTGAACCATCTAGGCAGCTAAACAATTTTATTATTCATTCATTCATTCATTTCATTCATTCTTTCAATCACAAACATCTGCTATGTGGTGTGAAGTCAAGTTTCTGAGTTCATAATTCATTCAGCAAATGTTTCTGAGTACCTACTATGCTACATTCTAGAAATGGGGACAAAAAGTTATCTTTATTCTCAAAGCATTCATAGTCCAACTAGAAAAAAACAAAAAACAAAAAAAATAGAGAGGGTCTCAACTTAGGGTCCACGCATCGTGTCTACACTTCATAGGTCTTTGGAACACTTTAATTTGGTATGTGTGTGCAAATTTGACATTTGTATGATTGGTTTATGTCTAGCCCTGCATTAGACTGTTAGCTCCTTGAGGACTAGGACCAGATCCATTTTTGCTCACTGCTGTCTGTCTAGCACTTACTGGACACTGTTGAGTGAACAAACTAATAAATGTTAGTGTCATGAATCTGACATTATCTTTAGGATCAAGTCCAAATTCTTTACCAGGGCAACTTAATGCTTCCACAACCTACTTTTTCATCAAAGCCCACAAGTCCCTTCTCATTTTATCATCTGGCCTATCTGGGTAGTTCTCCGTTTCCTAAACAAGCCTAAGGATAAGTTTGGCTCACAATGCTTTCCTCCTGTGGAACATGTCCCATCTCAGATCCTACCACCCCCTCCCTTCATTGCTAATTGACTTCTTTCCCATCCTTCTTTAAAGCCTCAACTCAAATCCCATTTCCTCTTTGAGGCATGTGTTTGGGTTCCTGGGGAAGGAGACTGAGAAGAAGAGGGGGAGATTATTACGGGGTGCTGTTAAGATTAGCGCCTGTGGAATAGATGATAAGGAAGCAGACTGGGCAAAGGAGAGTTGGGCTGCAATGAAATTTCAACAAAGACCACAGTCAACCCAAGGAGCTCTGAAGATGAGGTGGCCTTTCATTGGAGTGAGAAATGGGGCTTTTAAATTCCTGCATCAGCCAGTCACTGGATGCAGACAACCTCTGGAAAGGGGTGTGGGCTTGGGTGAGAAGACCCAACAGCATTCTCAGCAGCTAGGGAAATAAATCCTTCCATCTTTCATGGGGCGTGTGGGCACAGCACATAGCATTCACCACACTGATTTTCTCAAGTTTTAGCACTCATCAAAATCACCCAGAGGGCTTGTTAAAACACAGATGATTTGGCCCCAATCCTAGAGCAAAACCTAAATCAAAAGATCGACTAAATCAAAAGATGTAGAATTTGTATTCTAGAAGTTTCCAGGTGGTGCTGATGTCGCTGAGCTGCAGACCACAATTTGAGGACCACTATACAACACACTTTAACCACATAATGCCCAGAAATGTAGTTTCTGACCATTCATATTGCTCTTACCACTTGCTGCCTTGTGCTATGTAAGTTGTGTGTGTCATATTTTTCTGAGTCTCATCCTCCTGAGAATGCAAAGCTTACAGGTCATGTTATGGTATATGTTTGTTACAGACTGAATATTTGTATCCTCTCAGAATGCATACATCAAAGCCTTAACCCCCAATGTGATGATATTACCTCCTTTGGGAGGGGCAGGGCCCTCATGATGGGATTCGTGCCCTTACAAGAAGAGGAAGAGACACCTATGTCTATCGGTGTCTCTCTGTCTTTTTCTTCACAAGCACACCAAGGAAAGACAATGTGGACACACAGGCAGAAGACAGCTGTCGATAAGCCAGGGAGACAGCCTCACCAGACACTGAACCAGCCAGCTCCTTGATCTCAGACTCTTGAGACTCCAGACTTCAGGAAATAAATATCTGTCGTGTAAGCCATCCAGTCTGTGGCATATTGTCATAGCAGCCCAATCCAAGTAAGACAATGTTCTTCCTGAAAGTACATGGAAAGCCACTAGTGAAGTTGGAGCATAATGGGGACGTGATCACATTTATATTTCTAGAAGAAATGGCAATAGTGGGGACAGCTGACTTGAAATGAAGGGCAAATGGTTTGTCAGAGAGGATCCAGGGACACCAATTAGGAGATTGTACATAACAGTCCAAGAGAAGCATGCAGCTTGGACTACTGATGGTAGTCAAGACTGGAAGGTGTATGTCAGAGGCAGTAGTGACAAGCCGCGCAGATGGACTAGATGTGGGAGATGAGAGAGACGGAGAGGTCAAGAATGACACTGCAATTTCTGGCTTATGCACCTGGATGTACCGAGGAGCATTTCCTGAACACTGTGAGGGAATCAGCTTATAAGACCAAAGGGTCTCAGCTACCTGATTTTTCCGCATTAATATTCCCAGTGTAAGGAGATGTACGTGATGTAGCGTTTGTCTTCAGGAATGCTTCTTTGCATATTTGACCATCAAAAACAGGTTTAAAGTCTCATAAGAGAACATCTTGTTCTAAACTGGCTGTACCCAAAAAAAGTGACAAAGAACATCACATGGGCTGGCATTATTGCCAGAAAGCATCAGCATCTGGCCAAATTTGTTCTCCCATCTCAGATACAAGCTCTGGGCAGTCTGATGACAGGAGAAACAGGAGAACAATAGGAAGGGTGACATGGAGCAGAATACGAACAGTGTAGACAATGGATTCAGTTCAAGCAAACCTCCCACCATGAAGCAGAGGTGCTTAGAATAATGATACATTTGGGAGACCAAGGGCATTTTAGTCTTTCAAAAGGAATGATTTTTCCCCATTTAGATCAGTTTTTATTATTTTTTCCATTTAACACAGTTTGTATTACTATTGTTATTTTTATAGAGTATATCTTTAAATGGTTTTAATATTCAATATTTTAATGTTTAATATCTTGTGGCATACATTTTAACATGACAAAGTGGTAGAAAATAAGTGTGTTTTTAGGGTTCATTTCAAAAACATAGGCAACGTTCTGCAGTACTTTTTAAATCTAGGCTTTTATCCCCCTTTCTGTTTCTTTTTTCCACTGAGATACAATTGAAGTATAACACTGTGTAAGTTCAAGGTGTACAACTGTGTTAATTTGAAATATGTTTGTAACATGTTATATATATTTCAGTATGATGACCACCCTAGTGTTAGCTAATGCCTCCATCAAGTCACATGATTACCACTTCCTTTTTGTAGTGAGAACATTTAAGATCTAGTCTCTTAGCAACTTTGAAGTATGCAATACAGTATTGTTGACTATAACCACAATGTTGTGCATTAGATCCCCAAAACTTCTTTTAATCCTACACTTTAACCGGTAAGTTTTAGCTATGAACAAATATATAGCTTTCCTTTTTTTCTATTAAGATACCAGATAAAAATAAGAACTTAAATTTCAAAAAATCAGAAGACTTATAAGGCTACAAAGCAAGGGGGATTTTTTAGAACCTGTTGTTTAAAATAATTTAAGATACAACAAGCATTCCGTAAACATTCGTTACTGGGCAGGGATCAAATGGATTCGCCAACAATATTTTCCCTTTGAAAGGACTCTATTTCTTGGGGTGTCTGGGTGGCTCAGTCAGTTAGGCGTCTGACTTCGGCTTAGGTCATGATCTCACGGTCTGTGAGTTCAAGCCCCACGTCAGGCCCTGTGTTGACAGCTCAGAGCCTGGAGCCTGCTTCAGATTCTGTGTCTCCCTCTCTCTCTGTCCCTCCCCTGCTGGCACTCATCTCTCTCTCTCTGAAAAAAAATAAATAAACATTTAAAAATTTAAAAAAAAAAATAGGACTATTTCTTTACCAATACACCTATTGTGTACTTGATATTTATTTACCCCTATGTTTGTGGTTAGATAGGCACGCGGTCCACCTCCCCAACAACCGCCACAACACATGAAGGGTGATGACAAATGCTATTCATACTTTTTCTTTTAACTGAGAAGAGATTCGGTTGGAATTCTCCAACTGCAGTTTCAGCTTATTCATTTATAAATAGTGCCACTCTGAGGACGCATAAGGGAATAAGTAATAATTTATTTTCTACCACAAAGCCAACTTGGCTGAGTGTTGCAGACATTCTGGGACCTAACAGTTCCAAGTGCCAAGTTTATATTGCAAAATCCATAGGTCCCACAAAGAAAGCACATGCCACTACCATTGAGAAGTTGCTACCAGGTCGACCTTAGGTCCTCACTTCCCACACATGTCAAAACCTCAGCTTTTAGCCAACATTTCTGGAGCATACCAACATATCTGCTATTGTTTAAGGGCTCCCATACTATGGTAAGCTTTCTGTTGTGTTTTTGTTTTGTTTTGTTTTGTTCAAAGATTTTATTAAGTAATCTCTACACCCAACGAACATGGGCTCAAACTTACAACCCTGAGATCAAGGGTTGCAGACTACCGACTGAGCCAGCCAGGCACCCCACTGTTGGTGTTTTTTTAAAGCTACTATAAAGCGAAAGCTACTCCCTAGGTTTATGTGGGTGGTTTCATCTTTGTTTTACTTCACCCAGAAAACCCCATCACGGACTTCCAGAGTGGAACGTTCCTCAAACCATATGAAATGAGAGGTCTACAACAGATCTATGTGAAGGGAGGTGTGTACAGTTTTTTCCATCTTACCCTCTTCCCAACTGGTTTCCTGTCATCTGGTTTCCTGTCTTCTGGTTTCCAGAAGAGTCAAGAAATAGAGCCTAAAGCAGAAGCAGCATCCATCAATGTTTCAGCAACAGGGCCATCCAGATGGACACCCCAGTGACTTCCGGGAGCGACTGTCCTAATGTAAAGCCTCCAGGCAAAATTTTCATGACAACCCTCCTCTCCTTTCCCCTACAGAATAGCTCCAGTAATTGAAACCCTCATTATACAGAGAATGCAACTGCACCTTCTAAGGGGTAAAAGGCTCAGGGGGTGAGAATGGGGACTTGGGAATGTATCTAATCCCAGGCCACATTTCAGTCCTAGTCTTCCTGGGAAAGGACTCGTAAAAGTGTATTTTTTACAATCTCCCCAAGGTACTTCTATCACAATAATCCAGGTGAGACAGGGACCAGCTCTGAGGACATCAGATAGAGGAGGGTGACGGGTGAGAGGAGGCTGGAGAGATTAGATAACATGTAAGATTCCTGACCTTCAGACTGTGATTTTTTTTTACTTTTTCAGAAGCACATGAGGTCAGATGCATCCCCCACCAAGCCATACTTAGGAAAAGTCAGAATTATTAACTCAGCGAGGGGTTCCAGATCACCAAACCACAAAGAGAAAAATAACATGGTAATTAGAAGCAGTTAAGAGGTCACTGTGGGGTATGGGCAGGGGTGGAGAGTGGAAGCAATTTACTCGTGAAAACTGATTTCATTAACAGTGAGTCACTTTTTGCAGACCAGAGTCATTTGCAACCAAGATTGGACCGATCAGCATGCCCTAGAGTTGTATTTCAGCAACAACCAGGAATGCTCTAGTGCTGAGGCCAGATGAAGACCTCAGTTTGATTTCATTCATCTCCCCTGACAACTATTCCTGAATCCTATAAATGAATTTGCCTGATGCTGAGCTACCTTGGTTGTTTTCAGATTCATTTTAATATAAAAAAAAAAAAAAAACATCGAAAAGCTGCAGATTCACGGCACGTGGGATTATAAATTGGTTCAGACTTTTTGAAAAGCTGTCAATCTATATCCATCACAACTTAAAATAACCATGTGCTTGGATACAGGATTTAGACTCCCAGGAATTTATCCTACAGAAATATCTGCACAAATTGGCAAAGATATATGTAACTACAAATAGGTTTATTGAAACATTTTTAAATAAAAAACTGAAAATAACCTAAATATTCATCAGTAGTGAAATGTTTAAATATGTTAATTTAATTAATTCAGCTATTTTAAAAAGGGCTAGACCTATATAGTACTTTCCTGAGATGTACAAAATATATTAAATGAGTAACATTTATAGAATGATTCCACTTTTTATTTTATTTAAAACATTTTTAAAGTTTATTCATTTATTTTGAGAGAGAGAGAGAGAGAGAAAGAGAGAAAGCACAAGTGGGGCAGGGGCAGAGAGAGAGGGAGAGAGAGAGATTTCCAAGCAGACTCCTTGCTGTCAGTGCAGAGCCTGACGTGAGGCTTGAACTCACAAACCATGAGATCATAACCTGAGCCGAAACCAAGAGTCAGACGCTTAACCAACTGAGCCACCCAGGTGGCTGATTCCATTTTTTTTTAATTATTATTATTTTTTTTTTATGAGAGAGAGAGAGCGTGAGCAGGCGAGGGGTAGAGAGAGGGGGGCAGAGGATCCCAAGCAGGCTCTGCACTGATAACAGTGAGCCCGATGTGGGGCCTGAACTCACAAACCATGAGATCATAACCTGAGCCGAAGTTGGACTCTCAACCAACTGAGCCACTCAGGTGCTCCAATACGATTCCATTTTTTAATAAGAACCAAATATGTTATATACACTGTGCCTGATTTCTGAGTGTGTGTGTTCAATATACATCAATATATACATGTATGTCTCTAAATGCAAAGAAAAAAGGCCTGGAAAGATACAGTAACTGTCAGTAATAGTTACCTGCTGGCACAGGTTTGGAAGAAGACTGGAACCCACAGGACAAAGGGTTTCTAAGGATACTTCGAGTATTTTTTAGAGTTTCTAGTTTTACCCTACGCATTTTGCTCTTCTTATATTTAAAAATAATAGTAAAGAGTTTTCTAATGAAACTTGATGGATAGCTATTAACAACATAGTTGTTAATAAAGGCATAGGAATTCAGAAAATAATCAGAGCAAAAAGAGGTGATTCCAAAGCCTCTCCTCCCTTCTACCGACCACATTCGTCATCTCCAACTCCTCATTAAAAAGCTAGATTGGGGTGCCCAGCTGGCTCACTCAGTAGAGCATGCAACTCTTGATCTGGGGGTTTTAAGTCTGAGCCCCAGGTTGTGTGTAGAGATTACTTAAACTAAATAAAATGTTAAAAAAAATTAAGATAAAAAGCTAGAGACTCTAATGGACAAACACTTTAGAACAATTTTTTCCTGTGGAAAAGAAGTTTGCGTCCCCCTTTTTTTTTATCCCCTCTCCCTAGCCTTCCCAAATCTAGAGTACCCCTAACTAAAAGGTTCTCCCACTCAAGAGATGATTTGTACAAAAATAGTAAAACCACAAACGATCTGGCCACTAGAGGGGGAACATTACATATAAAACCATCCTAAGTTGCCACTTCACATAAAAAAAAAAAAAAAAACGTTCCCACAGATGGAGGTCCAAGGGCCAGCTCCAAAAGAGGTTGTTCAAAGCTAACAGCCCACAAGCAATAATCCATGTGATTCAGCCTTTGGCTTGCCTAATATGTCCCGAAGCAAAAGGTTTTATTAATAAATAAAAAAGTACACATGTGAATGTGGTTCACATATTAGCGAGGTTTTTTTTCCTTTACCCACAGAACTGAGTATTTACAAATGTTCTGGAATGGAGGCAAACGTTGAGTTGGAAACTGCACTGAAAATTCGTCCAGTTTTTAGCCCAGCAGCACAGTTCAGAAAGAGTGAGAAACTTTAGCCTAGATTCTCAAGGACGAGGGGGATTTCACCTTATCAAGAAGTCCTCTCTGGCTTTTTCACAGTGCTATTTAACAAGCCTGGTGCAGGACACTTTTCTCAGCGGTCTTTATCAGCTGTATTCTTTTCATGGATTTGAGCTTGGTACAAATGAGCTGATAATGCACCTTGTGATCATTATTTCCAGAGGATCAGTGTTTCCCATACACCCAAGCCTTCTCCCAACCCCCACCAAAAATCCCCTTCTTTATGGATGCATAATCGATTTTATAAAAAGAAGTGATGCATTTGGGGGTTGGGGGGAGGGGAGGGGATGTGATGAAAACATGTCTTTTGAAAACATGTAGCCTTAACCTTTGGCATCTCACTACCATATGGAGAATAATTACTGCATCAATCTTCAAAGTTGGGATGGACGTAAAGCAGGTCAAAGGTTTAGATGCAGATAACACTATTCTATTTTAAACCTTCCTGACTCCAATTCCACCTTTTCTAAAAGTACTTTCACTTCATTTTCAAAATCAGAAAAACAAATAGGTTTAGTAACTTGCCCAAAGTCACAATACTAGCAAGTGGTAGGACAAGAATTCAAAGCTAGACAGTCTGGCTCCAGAGTCCATGTCCTTAACCACTAACCCATTTCAATTTCTTGCTCTTTGCCTTTTTCCACCTCGGGGCTACTT
Organism: Panthera leo; assembly: GCF_018350215.1. NCBI lineage: Eukaryota > Metazoa > Chordata > Mammalia > Carnivora > Felidae > Panthera > Panthera leo. The sequence continues at coordinate 46,048,207 of NC_056680.1, forward strand.
CCTGCCCCATTATTCTCCCCTCTTCACTCCACCTCTCCTCACGCCAAACTCATGATTGAACCATGGGTTTAATGGTACAGTGGAGAGAACAGAAGTCTCAAAAATGGTATGAGTTGCTGCTTCTGCCTGATTTGGCTGTGTCACCTGAGTACCTTGGAAATACTGTGAGTCCTAGTTTCCTAAGTGCACATCGGAAATGCTAACCAAAAATAACTGATTCCTCCCAAGATTGCCTGCAGATTAAATTAGATCAGAAAGCACCCAGCACAGTGCCCGACTAAGAGGTGCTGAAAATTGTTGGCTGGAAGGCACACCGGCAAAGAAAAGAGGCAGAACAATCACAATTTATGGCAAAATGAAGACAAAATCCGCCAGGAGAAAGAGTTGCTTCATGGAAGCAAAACTATGATCTTTCCCACTAGCTTTATAACACAACCACCATCTGAGGAGGCAGACGTGGGTGACATGCAGGGTCCCACCATAAGGTCACCTTGGGCAGAGGCTGCAGCAGTGGGGGGCGTGGGGAGCTGCATGTACCTACACTTGTGAGTCTCTTTTGGGGAGTTCTGTATCAAAGTGATTCCAAGTACAGGACTGTTCACACACAGAACAGTCTTTCGGAGGACCTGGTCCCTGTCACCTCTGCGTTTACTAGATCTCCCCAAATGAACAGGAGTGGTCCTTAACAGTTAATTTTACTTTCTCTTATGGTCACTTAACCTCAGTTCCTCTTGACTGTTTTTGAAAGAAATGGAGAAGAACTCGTCATTATTCCCAAAACGAATTCAGACACCAGCAGACCTTGCTTTTCTCCTAGATCCAGAGTTCCCCAATGTTTTTCTCTCAGGACCCTTTTACATGCCCACAAGTTACCGAAGACTCCAAAGAGGAGCTTTTGTAATTGAGTTAAATCTAGAGACATTTAGCATATTAAAAATTTTTTTTTAATTTTTTTAATGTTTATTTTTGAAAGAGAGAAAGCACATGAGCAGAGGAGGGGCAGAGAAAGAGACAGAGACTGTGAAGCAGACTCCAGACTGTCGGTGCAAAGCCCGATGGGGGGCTTGAACCCACAAACCGTGAGATCATGACCTGAGCCTAAGTCAGATACTCAACTGACTGAGCCACCCAGGTGCCCCAAGACTAGGACATTTTTAAAACATAAAAATATACAAGCTTATATTTTATGTAGTCTCTGGAAAATCCCACCACACAGTCAATGAAATAATGAGATAAAAAAGGCAAATAACATCTTAATAGTATTATGAGAATAGTTTCAACTCAACCCCCTGCGAAGGAGTTAGATAGAGATCTCCAGGGGTCCACAGACCCCATTTGGAGAACTGCCCACTACACTAATCCCTAGGAGTGCTGTCTGCCAAACCATCGACTATTCTCCTTTGGACATCATATTGATTTTTATTTTTAATTTATGTGCTTATTTATTTACTTTTGAGAGAGAGACAGAGAGTGTGAGTGGGGGAGGGGCAGAGAGAGAGAGAGAGGGAGAGAAAATCTCAAGCAGGCTCCAAGCTACCAGCATAGAGCCCTACACGGGGCTCGACCCCACCAACCCAGAGATCATGACCTGAGCTGAAATCAAGAGCCAGATGCTCAACCTACTGAGCCACCCATGCACCCCTGATTTTGAAATCTAGTAATTTATGAAGTCAGAATCTAGATCCTGGACCAAAAATTTCAAAGAAGGATTAAATGAGAAAGAAGAATTTCAGTGATTAAGCAGAATTTCCTAAACAACTATTATCCGAAAAGCAAATTGTTTTCTCTAGCATCAAAGACACCACAGAAAATGTTAACAGGCTGATCAACATATTGCAGGCCAACTACCCTCCTTTTTCTGTTGTCCTTTTAATTTTTGTTAAGAATAATTATCTCTATGATATCCAAGAATGATACTTTCATTGGTATTAAACATGACAGAGGTTCTTTTCTTTGTGAGGGTAGATTCAAGAGGAAAAGCTTAATAATTATATAATATATGTAGCGATAACCAGATCTCCTTTCATGAGAACTTTATGGGACCATGTAGTATCAGGATATTTTCAAATTCAAGCATTAACAGAGATTTTGGGATCAATCATGTGGGCTTATTTTTTTAATGTTTGAGACAGAGGTCAATTTCATGCTTTTATATTCAGCCTCTTAACTCTTTCTTACTTCTTGTCGTTTAAACTCTCCGTTCTATAGCTGTCACCCCTGGCTGACCAGAACCATCCAGTAGTACCTTCTTGGTCCTCCACCTTTAATAATCATATCGATAATAGGAACAAGAGTCTAGTAAACACTTAACCCAGTACTTTATTTTTGCTTTACTCCATTTCATTCCACAACCCTAACAGGTAGGTACCCTTATTATCCACATTTTACCTGAGAGGACACTACTTGCCTATAGGTACCACACAGTTAAGTATCTGGTTGGCTAATTCCAGACAATCTTATTCCAACGTTCTCTTCACGTGATGCTAAACTGCCTTTTAAAGACAGTCACTGAAGAGATTAAAGGGACAGCTTTCCATGTCACTTAAAAGTAAATAAATAAAACCTTATTTGGAGTGTCTGGAGCGGAGAAAATTGTGGCCTTCGAAAAATCAGCCACAAAGAGCCTTTCCTCATCAGCACCAAACTAAAAGCAGGTGAACCTTTATCAGCGCCACCTGACAAGGCACAGCTTATCTCTTTTCCTGATAGTTAGCTGGTTTCACTTTCCACCCATTTGTTGATTCAGAGCTCTTAACGTTACTCTGTTGAGGTGCCAAATTGACAGGTTGGAAGAGTTGCTCTGATCAGTCTCCCATTCCCTCAGTAAAGAAAACAGGAGTTTGTCAAACATGGCCCAGACCAGGAGGTGGGAGAGCAATCCTATCTGACCTTCAATTATTCTGAAAAGGAATCGCTTTCTTGCCTGACAACTGTGACTAATTCCAAAGGCCCAACCAGGCTTCTCATAATGATGACTTTGGGGTCAATTACCATCTGGGGGCAGATTAGAATCTGAAGCTGAAACATTCCACCCCTTAGTGCTAATCCCCTGAACTTTCCAATCCTAAATAGGGCAAATTTCAGAAAAGAGCATTTCTCACTTTATAGCCTACCTGAATATTATCTGTAATGATTTTGCTTAATCAAAAAATTAAACTCCTGCTCTAATGGTCTAAACAGAAGAGTCAGAGGAAGGAAGACATTCTGGCCAGCTGCCAAAGCTCCATCTGAGGCTCTAGGCTCAATAATTTCCATGGTGTTTTAAGCATTTGAAACAACAAAGGCCAGCTTTCACTAAGAGCACAACGGATTCCAGCAAATCTATAAATACAAGGCCCACTCTAGGGTAGTTTCTATTATAGAGAATTAAGTTTCAATAAATGAAATGAAAACCAAAGTCAGGAAAGTGACGTTTCTGCTATTTTCGGGTAGGAATAAGTGCTAAAGCTAGTAGGAAAGGACTGTCAGGGGCGCTGCTGAGCCTGCCTGTGTCTGTTAAGTGGTTTCAGGTGGGATAAGCTGGGGATGAAGGGCGAGTCTCATAAGGCCTTTCTATGTAACATGTCCTTGGGCTCAAGCCACAGCCCTTTTTCACACTTTTCCAATTGGTATCTGATCAGTATTTTTCAGATAAAAATACATGAGATTTTGTGTTCCATGAAATGAATCAAATTTTCATAATCCAGGTTGAAAAGTGCCCCCCGCCTCCCAAGCCAAATCTGGCTACAGAAACAATTTATTAGGTCTTCACAGTGTTTGTTTTTTCATCTGAATTGGTTGCCAACATACTCAAAAAAAGACTTCACATGAAAAGGCAGTTACCCTCAGAAACTGGAAAAATTGAGCAACTCTGGACTCTTATTTCTTTTTTCTTTCTTTTTCTTGTTTATTTTGAGAGAGAGAGAGTCCCAAGCAGGCTATGGGCTGTCAGTGCAGAGCCCAACACAGGGCTCAATCTCATGAGAACTGCCAGATCATGACCTGAGTCAAGATCAAGAGTCGGATGCTTAACCGACTGAGCCACCCAGGCACCCCTGGTCTCGTATTTCTGATACAGCAGCCCCTTTAGAAAGGGCATCACTCATACACAGCCTGCATCTTGCCTGACCCCATTCCCACAAGGGCCCCACTCCGTACCTCCGGTTTTCCTCCTAATATCCAGCCTGTAGATTAATTCCCTTATGAGGAATATTGTTAATGGTAACGTTAATATTTGTTGGAAAGGAGAGGAAGAAATGCATGCAAAATATCATGTTAAAAAAAAATAAATCCCTTGGGGCCCTTAGGTCATGCATGACCTTGCCATCCGTGGGTTTGAGCCCTGTGTGCTGACAGCTCAGAACCTGGAGCCTACTTCAGATTCTGGGTCTCTCTCTCTCTCTCTGCCTCTCCCCAGCTTGTGCTCTCAATAATAAATAAATAAGCTTAAAAAAATTAAAAATAAATAAATATCACACCAGTCTCTTATGAACTTCCTGAAGTCTCAGAAGAAAAAACACCATAAGTCACTGTGTTTTTCAAGATATTCTTTTCACTGTCAACTATGCATTTTACCACATGCAGTAATTGTATGTGTAACATACAATTGAAAACATGATCTATTCTGAAAAGGTGAGGACTAGAATTCTGAGATTCTTGTGGATCAAAGGCCCACTGCCTTATTTTATGTCAAAAGCAGAATTCTTGGTAAAGAAAATCTGTGGGAAAATAGAATTTACCTATACACTAGTTGGGAGCTACTACTTTACCACACCTCAAATCAATACTTACTAAAATAAACAGCACCTTCCATTTCTTCAGTGTCATAGTGACAACAGAGAAGCTTTGTACAAAAGGAAGAAGAAGGGGAGGAGGAGGAGGAGGAGGAGGAGAAGGAGGCGGGGGAGGAAGAGGAGGAGGAGGAGGGGGAGGAAGAGGAGGAGGAGGAGGAGGAGGAGGAGGAGGAGGAGGAGGAGGAGGGAGATAGGAGAGGAAGACGGGTGCCAGGGTGGCTCAGTCAGTTAATCGTCCGGCTCTTGATTTTGGCTCAGGTCATGATCTCACAGTTCGTGAGTTCGAGCCCTAGATTGGGCTCTGTGCTGAGAAGCATGGAGCCTGCTTGGGATTCTCTCTCTCCCTCTCTCTCTCTCTGCCCCTCCCTCCTCACACTCTATCTCAAAAATAAATAAACATTAAAAAAAAGAAGAAGAGAGGAATAAAATGTCTAAACTGATGCACATCAATATTCTATTTTCAGTTGAATGACACAAAGTCTGAGGCATCCATGTAATATGATATTTTCCAAAAGGGAAATTTCACTGGGGCGCCTGGGTGGCTCAGTCGGTTAAGCGTCCGACTTCGGCTCAGGTCATGATCTCACGGTCTGTGAGTTCGAGCCCCGCGTCGGGCTCTGTGCTGACAGCTCAGAGCCTGGAGCCTGTTTCAGATTCTGTGTCTCCCTCTCTCTCTGACCCTCCCCCATTCATGCTCTGTCTCTCTCTGTCTCAAAAATAAATAAACATTAAAAAAAAAAAATTAAAAAAAAAAAAAGGGAAATTTCACTCTTGACCACCATCACCTTCATTTTCCATTCCCTCCCCACTTCTAATCATGTTTACAAGGCTTTAAAAAAGAAGATATGACTTACTTCCCACTTAGCTCAGCAGGTATGGCCCTGAAAATAAATTAAGACTGTCCAGGAATGAAGACCAAAGCAGACTGAAGACCAAACCTCAAATTCCCTCCATCCTTCAATGGGGCAAAAAATAAGAGTTATAAGCACAGACCCAACATAAGAGCTCCTTAAACAAACAAAACCCAGATTTTCAATACTGGTACTAGCACATCAACCAAATAGTCTGTACTGCTACAATAAGTATTTCTTTAATGTAGAATATGTGACCAGTAAAGAGACAATGGAGGACAGGAGAATGCAGAAGTCATGTTGGGGCATATGCAATCTGAAGTATGCCTTGTGATAATCAGGGGTAAACTTTCTTGTAGTTTAACAGAAAACCTCAGCAATATATGGAACTTGCAGAAAAAAAGAAATTAAAAATCTCATGAAGTGCAAGCAGTAGTTCATTTAGCGGCTTCAAGAACTGCTGTGCCTTCCACCACTTAATTAAGCTTTCTGAAAAGCTGAGGGTGCAGAGAAAGATGTTACGAAGACAATGCCCATACCCCTTAAAAAATGAGTGATCAAGAAGTGTACACCCCAATATTTTGAGTTTTGAACTGGTCTCTGTTAAAAGCAAATGTCTTGGGGCTCCTGGGTGGCTCAGTAGTTAAGCATCCCACTCTTTCTCTCTCTCTTTTTATTTTTTTAATGTTTATTTATTTTAAGAGAGAAAGAGAGCATGAGCACCTGTGAGTTGGGGAGGGACAGAGAGAGAGGGAGAGAGAGAATCCCAAAGAGGCTCTGAGCTGTCAGCATAGAGCCCAATGCAGGACTTCATCTCACGAACCATGAAATTATGACTGAACCAAAATCAAGAATCAGACGTTTAACCAAATGAGGCACCCAGTTGCCCCAAGCATCCAACTCTTGATTTCGGCTCAGGTCATGATCTCATGGTTTGTGGGATGGAGTCCTGCGTTGAGCTGTGCACTGACAGAGCAGAGCCTGCTTGGGATGCTCTCTCTCTCCCTCTCTCTCTCTGCCCCACTCTAGCTCACATGCACTCACGCTTGTACTCACTGTCTCAAAATAAATAATAAAATAAACATTAAAAAAAAAAAGCAAATGTCTTTCAGAACTTACATCCTGGAGAACAAAGAAGGAATCCCATATGGCTGCAAAGGGCTGACTCAGGCTGGGATACTGGCTACAAATGCCCCTGGATAGTTAATGGAGCTACTGTGTTTCATAGGATAGTTATTATTTTTGTTTATGTTCTAGTTACAAAGTTCCTAAAGCTTTGAGTGGTCTGCCCTAGCCATATTTTTCCCTTATGTCCCCTGTTTTTTACATGCAAAAACACGTTTTTCAGGAACGAATCTATGGCATTAAAGCTGAAGTTATCCGATCGCTATCTTGTTGGTCTGTTCACAGGTCAGTACGCAGTTGTATGAGGTGTGGCGGTCACGGCTGTCTATAGTTTGGTGTACTTGTTGGTTAATAACCTAGAAATGTGGTTCTTAAGGCTTTTTGGGATTTAATTTTAAATGCTTTCCAATATTATGCTGCTGCTAAAAATCAATTGCGAAGACTAAGCCAAAACACACCCAAAAATATTTATGCTATATAACATTCATTAACAAGAATCTAAATATACACACTAAAAACATAACTGTGTTAAAAAAAAATTCAAGCAGGTGGGAGGTAACAAGTAAAACAAAAACTGTACTTGAGTAGTGATGACTTTAAGAATAAAACACCTTATTTTTTACATTAGCTTTTTCAATTAAGCAAGTGCATTTTTTGTTTGTTTTGCCTGGAATTCATCATCAGTTGGTAAAAGTTTGCAGAGAAACATTTTGTATCCACAAACTGACAGATTAACAAATATAGCTGAACACCCCAGCAACATGATTGTTTTTTAAGACAAGTGTTTTAATGTTAGGTGGCTAAGTATGAAAGCAGCAATCAAGTGTTGGTGGAATACTTATGAGTATTATCTGACTTAATTTTTGAACACTGACATAAAGATGAGCCATTTCTTTCAAATGACCCGTCTTTTTGGGGTCTTCAAGGACTGGGGAATCAGGATGGGATCCTGATGAAGGGACATCTGGTTGAGAACCATCGCTTTAGAACAAGGTGCTCTCCTGACAAGCGAAACTGTCGGGTTTTTCAGGACCACCAACCGAGGCAAACGCCCCTGCCTCTGCCCCATCTACTGAGGCACAAAGAAGCAAGGTTATAATAAGGTTCCTGGCCAAATGGTTTTGCTTTCTGGAACAAAAATTCCCGCAAACTACTCACACATCAAAGTTGTCAAGTATCCAATGGACATGAAAGCTTTATAGCAAACAAAATACATACATGTCACAAAGACATTTCTTTAAAAGAAAACACAATGGAGAGAAACAAGAGGAGAAGGAAGCCTCCTTTAGCAGATACCAGTTTATTCGACATAGTGCAGGATTCAGAGCATCTGATATTCCACAGCCAACAAGATGTCCTACTTCCCTATTATAAAATACTGGATACCCTGAATAGAGTTAATTCAAGGTTCTCTTTCCTCTTCTCCTCCATCTAGAATTAAACGTTTCTTCGTGTAGCATACATTTCACATTCACCGAAGGCTTTGGGGAGAGGGGGGGATATAGGGCTTATAACCGCCCCCCTGAACCAAAGGCACTTAATGTTAAAAGATAAAGCACAGTAGAGTCACCCCACAGACATTCCTGCATGTTCAGACTGCTGAACTTGAGTGCACCCCCAGGGGCCCACGTGGGATTCATCCTAACCATGTAAAAGACACTGATTTCCTTGAAAACACAAAGTGCAGTATGAATATAAAGACTCATCACCACCACCTTTTCCACCACCCCATCCTTTTCTCAAAATAATACATAAGAGAACTCTTATTTTACATGATTAGTATTACCCAAGGTTCACACATGGAAAAAAATAGCTAAAAAATAATCTGCCATAAACTCTTACTATGAAATCACAATAGAATCTAATATACGCATAGAATTTGTCGGAGAAGGCCTCAGAGATCATGCTGTGCATCCCCCCCACTGGATAGAGGAGGTCACTGAGGCTCCAGAAGGTCAAGTGTGGGACCCTGAGGTCTAGCCCTGGTGGCAGAGCCTGGGAAGAACCCATGCCTTCTGAAGTTTAGCCCAGGGTCTCCTTCACCCCCTTCCTCTTTGAGAGACTCTCCAAACTAAAGCACAGCGATGATCTCCAGAAGTGCGCCACACCATAAAGCACGCACGCTGACACAGGTCAGCAGTCTGGTCCCGCGAGGCAGCTCCTTTGGCCCCTGGGCAGGTATGTGACCCAGCTCGGAGTGGGGATTCTTCACTCGAGGTTGTTCAACGTTCTGAGGAAAGCCAAGGGCGGGGCAGACGCGACATCTGGGCGTAGGAAAGCTCTTCTTGGCTCTTAGCCCGTGGTGGGCTGACGGTCGGCCGCACAGCGGAAACCCAGGTTGGAAGCAGAGCTGTCGGGTGTGTTCTGGCTTCGAGCGGCACAGCGGTACCGATAGCAGTAGGACTGCGCAGAGACGAAGGGAAAGGGGAGAGTGCTTAGTTTCTCGCTTAAAGGCTCTAAACTGTCAAATGCATGTTGCACCCGAGCACCAGCTACTGGGAAGTCATGCCTACCTGGAGACAGGGCTTCCCCGCGCCCCACCCCAAACACCCCCTCAGACCTACTTAGCACGTATGTTTTAAAGAGGGCAGCACGTCCAGAGTTTGACCAGTAGTTACCTTATAAACAGACAGAGACACGGTGCAAGGATGCTAGTACCAGCATTGCTTAGAACAGTAAAAAAAAAAAAAAAAAAAAAAGGAACAACCGATGACTACAGAGGTTATGCACATCCACAAGCTGGATTACTCAGCAGTCATTAAAAGTCATGTTTTTTATGTAATACTTAATGACACAGGAGATTCTCGCGATACACACACAGTTAAATGAAAAAGTCAGAATGCAAAACTGTGTGTGTGGTATGATCTCAAGCTACACAATTATATACGTCAAGGAAACAAGACTGATGATTCAAAATGGACCACAATATATTTGCGCAGTGGAGTTTCAAATTTCCCACAGTAAGTGTACGTTACTTTTATAATTTGAAAAGTTATTTTCACATTTACAGTATATGACATTAAAGCAAAAAGTAAAGCTAAATGGCAATCAAGGAAATATTAATTATGAGTACCATTAACATATTAAATATTCAACAGACTGGCAAAAAATAATTTTATTTAGTTATTTTTAATTTACATCCAAGTTAGTTAGCATATACTGCAATAATAATTTCAGGAGTAGAATCCAGTGATTCATCCCCTACGTATAACACCCAGTGCTCATCCCAACAAGTGTCTTCCTTAATGCCCCTTACCCATTTAGCCCATCCCCCCACCCACAACCCCTCCAGCAACCCTCAGTTTGTTCTCTGTATTTAAGAGTCTCTTAGTTTTGTCCCCCGCCCTGTTTATTATTTTTGCTTCCCTTCCCTTATGTTCATCTGTTTTGCATCTTAAATTCCTCATATGAGCAAAAGCATGTGATATTGGTCTTCCTCTGACTGGTTAATTTCACTTAGCATAATGCCCTCTAGTTCCATCCACGTAGCTGCAAATGGCAAGATTTCATTCTTTTGATTCAGATTGGCAAAAATTAAAAAACAAGCCTAGGAACATAAAAAGTATGAAAGGCTGTGAAAAACATTTTTTGAAATACACTGCTTTTGGATTGGCTATAAATCTACTACTGTGTGTGGGGGATGTTTTGTATCTGTTTTCTTTTACAGGGACAGAGAACACATATACACATGTGCACAAACACACACACACAGACACTGAGCACCTAGTACATGTCAGGCACGTTAGACACTTCAAGTGTTATTTCATTTAATCATAACAGCACAGAGGAATTAAATGAGTCATCCAAGATGACACAGGTGTTGAAGGAAGCAGAATTCGAACCCAGGTCTGACCATGGCGCATGTGCCTCTGAGGCAAGATTCTATACTCCTAGATGGAAAGACAGCACATCTCATGCTCCTCTCCCACCTCTAATGCATTCATCCTGCACGTACATGCATACTTGCACAAATAAGAAGGACTAACACTCATGGATGGGCACCTAGTAGGTATTCAGTGAATAACCACAGCTGACTTAAATACATCAAAAGTTTCCACATTCCAAAAACAACCATGCACAAAACTCTCATATTCTAGGACTGTACTTTGATCCAAAATAACAGAGAATGAAAATAAACTAGTTATCTTGTGTAGCATGAGCATTAATGCTGAGTCGGCCCAGTGAAACTAAAGCCTCCGCCAGGTGGTTACAGAAACTACTACACAAAGAAACTTTGGGACTCAGGAAGGAGAGATCATTTCGGGGGCAGGGGGGGCGGGGGGATAGGTCTGCATGAAAGAGGTTTTTTTTTTTTTTTTTTCTGAATTCTTACTCTCCTTTCTCAAACAAAAGGTGAGTGTTTCTAACCTGCATAAAAATGATCTCTTGAGGTGCCTGGTTGGCTCAGTTAGTTAAGCTGAGATCTTGATTTCAGCTCAGATCATGATCTCACAGTTGTTGAGATTGAGCCCCTCATCAGGCTCTTTGTTGAGCATGGAACCTACTTGGGATTCTCACTCTCTCCTTCTGCCCCTCCTCTCTCTCAAATCAAAAAAAACATTAAAAACATTTCTTAATTAAAAAAAAAAAAAAAAAAAAATGGGGCGCCTGGGTGGCGCAGTCGGTTAAGCGTCCGACTTCAGCCAGGTCACGATCTCGCGGTCCGTGAGTTCGAGCCCCGCGACGATCTCGCGGTCCGTGAGTTCGAGCCCCGCGTCAGGCTCTGGGCTGATGGCTCGGAGCCTGGAGCCTGTTTCCGATTCTGTGTCTCCCTCTCTCTCTGACCCTCCCCCGTTCATGCTCTGTCTCTCTCTGTCCCAAAAATAAATAAAAAACGTTGAAAAAAAAATTTAAAAAAAAAAATAAATAAAAAATAAAAAATAAAAATAAAAAAAAATTATCTCCAAAGCTGCCACAGAAATTCTCCAGAGTACATCTATCATAAAAAGAAAGACACAGTGGTTTGTCTTCCATAGATAGTGAAACAGTAGCAACCAATTTTCTCATTTTCCCTGTGGTCAGTGAGGAATATAACATATTACCAATACTCAGGCAGAGAGAGGGAAGATGAATAAAAAAATATACCTGGAAGAGTGAAAAGCTGATGGCATCTACTATACTGCCTGTGCCTGGCGTGCAGCTCTAAAATGTCTAGTTTATCACACAGGGGGATGCAGCAGAAGCCTCATCCCACAGAGGCCCTACTCACCAGGCTGCTGTCAAGCAGTGCTTTGGTATTTCTAGAATCAAACTCCGGGGGACAATCCAGGACTCCGTGCTACCAACTATGTGTAGTGAATTTGACACTGGAGCAAGAATCGAATTCAGGGAGAGGCAGGCATCTAGACATGGACATTCTTGTTCCATAACTGCACCACACACGGCAGAAAACAAGCAAGCACTTCCTGATTGCCTGCTGTGCACAGCCTAGAGGAAGCCTGATACGCATGGTCCTGTGCTGCTGCAGATCACAGGCTGGTTGCGGAAACAATGGCTGTACATCAAACGGTTATAAAACAGGCTAGGGTTAAAAGAGTCTGAGGTTTTTTGTTTTTTGGGTTTTTTTTTTTTTTTTTTTACTAATTCAGGTGAAGGAATTGTCCCTTGTAGAATGCCAAAGTCTTTAGTAAAGACTTCTAGAAGGCAAAACTGGGCCATGGCTGGATTGACATAATTACAGCAGTGGTCTTCTGACTTGAGTATACATTTAAGAATAGCCTGAAGACAATCAAAATGAATGAAATCTTGCCATTTGCAACAATGTGGATGGAACTAGAATGTATTAGGCTAAGTGAAATAAGTCAGAGAAAGACAACTATATGATTTTGCTCATATGTGGAATTTAAGAAACAATAAAATAGGGGAAGGGAAGCAAAAATAAGAGAGAGGAAGACAAACCATAAGAGACTCTTAAATAGAGACAACAAATTGAGGGTTGCTGGAGGGGTGCTGGATGAGGGGATGGGCTAAATGGGCAATGAGAATTAAGGAGGGCCTTGTTGGAATGAGCATGGGGTGTTATATGTAAGTGATGACTCACTAAATTCTATTCCTGAAATCATTATTACACTATTATGTTAACTAACTTGGATTTAAATTAAAAAAAAAAAAAAAAAAAGAATAGCCTGAAGAGCTTAAGTACCTATTCCCAGGCCAGACACCTAAAGGTTCTGATTCAGTACATGTGGTGCAGAGTCCAAGAATTTGCATTTCTAACAAGCTTTTAGGTGCTGCTGATGCTATGGGGCCAATAGGCTGCAGTTTGAGCAGCACTGATTTATACAATTCAGAAAGGAAGAAAGAAGGTATATTAAGTAGAGAAGACAATGACATCAGAGGCATGAAAATGGAAAAATTCAGGCAACTTAAGGGGATAGCAAGGCCATAGCCTGATCATGTCAGAGCAGGGTTTATTTACTCATTAAATATTTGAGATTTCACAACATGCTAGATGCTATTCTGGGCACGAGGGATAAGATGGGGAACAAGACAGACAATGCAACTGTCTTCAAGAAGCTTACATTCAACAGGGATTAGTTAGACAATAAATGAATGGATAAATTCAAGATGGTTTCTGGTAGTGGTCAGCTTGGAAGAAAGTAAAATAGGGAGAGAGGAGTGGCACTGACTAGGTGGCTACTTTAGACAAGGTGTCCTGGGAAGGCCTCTCTGAGGTGGTGCCAGATGAGCTGAGTTGCCCAAAGGTTTGGAGAACAGTAATTCCAGGCAAAAGCAATCACTGTATAAAGACAATAAGTGATAAAAAGCAGGAAACATGGGTAAATAGGATGGAGTTACATTACAGGTGGTCTTCTCACCAGAAAGAATTTGGGCTTTATACAAATGGAAATCATGACAAACATTGCACTAATTTATGAAAAGAAAGAGCAAAATCCAAGACACATTAGCGATTTAACCTCAGCTAAAGCCTTTCTCAATCTGTCCCCCCATCGATGAAATGGGGCTATTAATGGGAAAATGTCAAAATGCTTCATCTTGGGGCGCCTGGGTGGCTCAGTCGGTTGAGTGTCTCGTCTCACAGGTTGTGCACTGCTAGTGCAGAGCCTGCTCTGGATTCTCTCTCCCTCTGCCTCTGCCCCTTCCCCACTTGTTCTCTCTCTATATATAAATATATAAATAAAATAAACATTAAAAGACATTTTTAAAAATCCTTTATCTTATCTTGACATAAAAAAGCAAAGCATCAGACACATGGAAGTTACTGTAACTGTTACTTTATAATGAACATAACACTCTTAATTATAGAAACTAACTTTGTCTTACCTGACATTTTGGGGTTCATCTGCTTTCTCACTAAAACAAAAGCAATAGCCAGCTTCTCTACAGGTCTTAAAACCTTATGTTGGAAAGATAATACTGCCAGTATCCGAATATGGATTTACAGCTGACCCTTGAACAACATGGGTCTGAACTACACAGTTCCATTTAGGTACAGTTTTTCAATAAATACAGGACTACTGTAAATGTATTTCCTCTTCTCCTTATAATTTTCTTATTGTTTTCTTTTCTCTAACTTACTTTAAGAATACAGTATGTAAGGGGAGCCTGGGTGGCTCAGTCGGTTAAGTGTCCGACTTCGGCTCAGGTCATGATCTCCTGGTCCATGTGTTTGAGCCCCGCGTTCGGCTCTGTGCTGACAGCTCAGAGCCTGGAGCCTGCTTGAGATTCTGTGTCTCCCTCTCTCTCTGCCCCTCCCCCACTCATGCTCTGTCTCTCCCTCAAAAATAAATAAGCATTAAAAAAAGTTTTTAAAGAATACAGTATGTAATACATATAACACACAAAATGTGTGTTAATCAACTATGTGCTTGATAAGGCTTCTGGTCAACAGGAAGTTACTAGTAGTTAAGTTTGGGGAGAGTTAAAAGTTTTATGTGGCTTTTTGACTGCCTGGGGGGTTGGTGCCCCTAAGTGCTACATTGTTCAAGGGTCAACTGTGCATTTGCTACATAAATGCCAAAGGTATTTGCTATAAAAATGGGGAAAATGAGGAATATGTGTAGGAAGGCATGGGACTAAGGTCTTTGTTGGATGGCATATTTCTATATGCAACTTATCCCTCAAATTATATAAAAAACTATTTTAAAATAAGATGTTGTCCATACGCCACAAAATGCAGGCTGGAACAACTCTGACAAACCATGCCTGCCCGGAGCACTGTGTTCAGAAGGAACGTGAGGCTGTGACATAAGAGTGTAGAAAAAAGATCCATGATACGTAAGATTTTTACAACAGCCGTATCTGAAGACCCTGGCACATAATGAATAATTCCATTTGGGGGGGAAAAGAAATAGAAGTGTACCAAAAAGTGTGGGTAAAATACTATCAACAGTTTACTTCAGGAAGCAGGATGAGTGGTTTTTATTTTCATTTTTATGTTTATTATTTTCTAATTTTCATGTAACGAATGTTTGCTTCTGTAAAACAAAGAAGCTTAAAATCAGTGACAACAAAAAGAGCTAGTCTTTATGAGATCACAGCAGACCCTAAAATCATCCATTAACCTAAATGGCTGTGAAGAACTGAGCCCTAAAAAGCAAGGCTCACTGTAAGTTAAAGTTTGGGAGGTCAGGACCACCATAAGAGAGACCGTTCACATCACCATTCCATTTCAAATGAACTCATTCACTCAGCAAACATTTATTAATAAGTAGTTCATTTTAAATTCGAATAATGGGCAACTAATGGAACACATATTTAAAGCAGAAAATGGCCTGATTTTAATGTCCTCATTGCTTTTCCTTTTTTTCCAACTCTACTTTTAGCACCAAAAATGGTTATTAATGATGTTAGGTCTTTGAGTGGCTGAAATATGGGTCATTTTGCTAATTAAGAACACAGGTAGTGGCAAGGACCTGTATTAGCCCCTTTTCATTAAAATGGATAATTATTGTGTAAAACTGATCTCAATATCTACACTAAGAATGTGATCCTGGACTCAGAAACAATCCATTTAAGATAATGACTTACCAGCCTTGGGGCTCTGAAGTCAAGTGGGACAGCAATATGGTTTTTATGAGAAGACAACTTTCAGGAATAAAGGGAAGTTTTAAGGAAATTATAGCTCATTGTGAAAAAAAAGAAATCATTATATAAAATCACCTCAGCAGAATCCTGGTCTCTCAATTTCACATCCACTGCTCTTGCCATTGACAACTAAATCAACTGCTTTCTTAGTAATCTTGGTGTAAAATGGCAGGAGAGTGAGGATTTCCTCCATATTATGAGTTGGGATAAATACCCCACAGGGATTAGTCTAACAACATCCAAGAACAACAGCTAATATTTCTTGAGTACTTACTATATGAACTGTTCTAAAAAATTCACATGTATTAATTCACTTAGTCCTTCCACTAATCCTCTGAGGAAGGTATTATTCACATCTGCATTGTATACACAGGAAAAATTGAGGCACAGAGATGCTAATAGTGTGCCCAGGGTCACCCGGTTTTGTAAGTGGTGGATCCAAGCCTTTTCAATCCCATTTCAGAGTCTAGGCTCTTAACCCAATGCTGTGTTGACTCATAGTTTTTCATTCTGTGCTCTCTTCTCATTACTAAAGCTGTACTTCAGATGGACTTTCAAAAAGTTATGAATAATCATCAGAGCTTACTTTAATCATGCCAACTAGCTCTGGTCCATGATCAAAAGTAAGTCCTCTTCTAAGCAGGGTGATTTTTTTTCGAAATGAACTTCAACATTTTTTTTTTTCTTTACAGCAATTTCCTTTCTTTTACTGATCTTCATCTATGCCGAAAGAATCATTTCAAGGATTCTGCCTCTCAAGTTAGTTCATTGGTTGGCTCCTTATTCAAAAGGAGAGGGGAAAAAACAATCTAATGATAACAAACATGATGGTTAATGATGATGGTATTAGTCATGCTTATATACTTGGTCCATTCTTTACTCATAAGAACCATACAGTAGATGCAATTATGGTGTGCATTTTACAAACGTGAAAACTGAGGCTGAGAAAGGTTAAGTAATTTTCCTAAGACAACACACTAGCAAGAAGTTACAGAACTCCAACTCAGATCTAATTTCAGAGTCTATAGCTCAATAATTTAATTGTAGCTGCCACTCTTAATCTAGTGGAAAGGATAAGTGCTCTGAAAGCAATTCACAGCCAACACTGTGTTGTTTCTCCTGACAGACTGATGTTAATTACCTCCATCATCTACAATTAACTTGACCAAGATCCTAGAGCTACTGTTTTTTGTTTGTTTTTTTTTTCTGAAAAATCCCATGGATCTAACCATGTTTTGTTACTCTGCTATTCCTCTTCTAGAATACTCTATCACTCTGAGCATAACTAAATTAAAATTTATCTTGCAAGTAGATTAAGAAAAGCTAAAGATATGTAATATAAGCTCTAAATGAAACCCTAAAATTTTAAGACAAAGAGTTTTAGCTAATAAACCAAAGGAGAGAGAATGGAGCGATAACAAATGCTTAACCAAGAGGTCAAAAACAGAGAGAAAAGAAACAGATGAGACAAAAAAGACTAAAAATATCAAAAGGGCAAATTTAAATTCAGCCATATCAATAATCACATTAAATATAAATGGACAAACAGCAGGGCAGAGATTTTGCCAATAAATTCAACAACTCAGATGAAATGAACAAATTCCTTAAAGACACAAATTCCCAGAGATTAATCAAGAGGAAATATAATCTGCATAACCTTGTAGCTATTAACTAAATTAATTTTATGGTTACAACTCTACTCCTAAATGGTTTCCCTGGGGTGGGGGAATTCTATCAAACATTTAAGGAAGAAATACTGCTAATTCTACATGAACTATTCCAGAAAATTGAAGATAAGGGAATATTTACCAATTCAATGTATAAATCCAACAGTACACTGATACCAAAACCCGACAAGAAAACAAGAGACCAATACCAATCATGAACATATATGCAAAAATGCTCAACATTTTAACAAACTGAATCCATATTTTTAAAAAGGATAATACATCATACCTAAATTAGCACACTCTAGGAAGGCAAAGATGGTTTAACATTTGAAAACTGAAAATCTATGAATGTATTTACCATATTAACAGAGTGAAAAAGAAAAACCATACAAACATCTCAACAGCTGCAGAAAAGGCATCCAGCAAAATTTATATCTATTTTTGATAAAAATTCTCAAGAAGCTAGGAATAGAAGGAAACTTCCTTGAACTTATACAGAACATCTCTGAAAACACTATAGCTGATATAACTAATTTTGAAAAGTTGATTTTTTATCCCCTTAAGATTAAAAATGAGGCAAAAAAGTCTGTTCTTACCAGTCATATTCAATACTATACTGAAGGTTCTAGCTAATGCAATACGGCAAGAAAAAAGTAATAAATATTTTAAAAGAAGTAAAATTGTCTATATTCACAGATGATATAACCAGCTATGCAGAAAAACCAACAGAATCTACAAAAACATTACTAGTACAAATGAGTTAACAAAGGTTGCAGAACACAAGATAAACCAATTATACCACGTAAATTTATTTATTAAAAACATGTATTAGGTTAAAAAATATTTTAAAATAATAAACTGAGAAGCTTATGAAAATACAGATTTAAAATAAGCAAATAATATTAAATGTTAAAGTAAACACATTCATATGCAATGGCAATGAAATACATTTAGTGTTCACACTTAAATGTTTTTTACAAGCTTCATTTTCTCTTACTTTCTTGAGGGAAAATCTTCTGGTCCTCAATTCTTACAGAGTAAATGGATTCTCAATTTTTAAAAGTGCCATATGTCAGAAACACAACTGGAGGTAATTAAGGTTTTGAGATACTATTCTTCAAAGAGAAATTCACCTGCTTTTCATGGAATTCCATTTCCCCAGTAAGAGGATTCAATATATTTGTAGTAACAGCTTGAATAAGAGAAAAAATCTGGGACTAAAGACTAATGTATGTGAACATTTAAAAGTACTGGATGACCTAGGGCAATGTTTTCATTTCAAGTTAAAATTGGAATTGTAAAGATAAATTTCTATGCATCTTGTTATAAATGTAGGTGTAAAGCATAAAATAAACTCAATTATAAACCTCGCTTAAATAACTGGATTAAAAATTTTAAGAAATACAGAAGACACACAATCTACAGAGATTCTCTTAAAAACATTTTTTTATGTTTATTTATTTTTGAGAGAAAGACAGAGTGTGAGTGGGGAGGAGCAGACAGAAAGGGAGACATAGAATCTGAAGCAGGCTCCAGGCTCTGAGCTGTCAGCACAGAACCCGAGGTGAGGCTTGAAACCACAAACTGCAAGATCATGACCTGAATCAAAATCAGATGCTCAACTGACTGAGCCACCCAGGCACCCCCAGAGATTCTCTATAGACTAGTGGTTTCCAAACTTTGCAGAATGTTTTAAACCCCTTGAGACCTTTAAAATCCTGAAGCCCAGGCCACACTCCAGAGAAATCAAAATGAAGTGAGTGGGGAAACAGGCAACAGTCTTTTTTATGGATCCCAGATGATTATAACATGCAATAAAGTTTGAGAACCACAGTTTTAAGGTAAAGTTTGATAGTTCATCCATCGTTAAATTAGTAACTTAACGTGGAGCCCTGATAGGTTGTTTTAAGTCTCTAACTGCCTGGACTGACTGAATTACCATAGGAAACTTCTTGTAATAACCATCTGCAAAATGCCATCTTTGCATAGGGATAGAAAGAAGCTCAAGTGTTGGAGATACTAAAAATATATGATTTAAAGAAAAAAGGGAGAGGTGGTATTCAATTTCCAAACTCCTTAAAAAGGTTATTCATGAAACACCAACTCACGCTGACTACCCAAGAACAACCAGTTCTGACACTGAAATCATAGCCCAAAGAGCAGAAAACACTCTCTGAGATTGATGCTTATTTCATAGAGCACACCCATTATACCTAGAACATTTGTGATGTTTCCATTCCAGTACAGCACAATCCACCCTCCATTTCTAACCCTACCTTAATCTCCACAGAGTATCCAGATATAATCTCAAATTAATTAAGGGTGTACTTCCAAATAAGCATGCTGGAAATAGTATATAGCCCACCCTGGTTCAGGGGACAATAAAGGTCTCTCAAAGGGATCAAGTTTCAACAGATGGAATTTGGTTAACAAAAGATTCACAACCTCTGCTGTTTTTCCCCATGCCTGTGTCCAAATTTGAGATGACTATTTTTTTTTTTTTTTTTTTTTTTGGTTTTGATGAAGATAGGTATATATTCACAGAAGTGATGGGACATTTTAGGGCTAATGACAGTGGTTCCATTAATGAGCTGTGAGTACACCAAAACAGAATGTAATGACTTGACTCACCTTATGGCACATGTAGGATCCACCTTTCTTCACCCGGTCTTTCCCAGAAGGGGGGCCTTTCTGTGGATTAAGAGAACTCGTTAGCCCAGAGAACACAGATGCTCCTCACAGACTGGCCGAGAGTTCATTTTAGTCCAACCAGCTCTTCCACGGCTGCCTTAACTTTCTACATGCTTTTCCACCTGTGGGCAGAAAACCCGTGAACCCATGCACCCTGAACCCATGCACCTTCCCAAATGCCCACCTCTCCAAATCCTACCCACCCTTTAAGGTCCCGCTCAGGTTCCCACTTTGATAAAATCTTTATGACTATAGTAAGCAATCTCACCTCTAAACCCCTGTAATAGCATTTCTCACCTAGATGACTAACAAGCTGCTTGGCAGTATCTTTTATATCACCTTCTCAAGTTAATATGCAAATTTATCCTGCATAACAACTGACTTGTTCAACTAGACTGGCTAGTCTCTTTGAATTATGTTTTTATAATCCTACTGTGTAACAGCTAGTAAACCCTTTGCTGACTGAAGAAATTTGCCTTTTATCTTTTAAAAAAAATTTAGGTCAGGTTAATTGAGGTATAATTTACGTACAGTAAACTTTAACCTTTTCAAGCCTTTTTAAATGCACATACCTGATGAATTTTGACAAATGTATAGGCAAGTAACCACCACCACAATCAAGATATAGAACACAGTTTATCTTTTCCAAAAAGATTTATATAGTGCTTACTATGAGCCAAGCATGGATGCAAATATTAACCCATGCAATCTCCGTAACAACTTTTTTTTAAGATTTTAGTTTTAAGTAATCTCTGTACTCAACATGGGGCTCAAACTCACAACCCCAAGATCAAGAGTCACATGCTCCACCAACTGAGCCAGCCAGGTACCCCTCTCTATAACAACATCTTTTTTTTTTTTTTTTAATGTTTGTTTATTTTTGAGGGAGACAAAATGTGAGTGAGGAGGGGCAGAAAGAGAGGGAGACACGGAATCTGAAGCAGGCTCCAGGCTCTGAAGTGTCAGCACAGAGCCCGGACACAGGGCTTGAACTCATGAACCGTGAGATCATGACCTGAGCCAAAGCCAGACACTTAACTGACTGAGTCACCCAGGCACCCCTCCATAACAACTTCTGATGTAAGTTAAGCAAGTGGCAGAACAAGGATTCACACCCAGGCAGCTGGTTTGAGTCCATTACACTCCCTGTTTAGAGACCAGAAATGGAGGAAATTGGACAATCCCTAAGAGGAGGCAAGAACACACAGTGACTACCACTGTAATGAAAATTGAAGCCAGAAACAGCCAGCCAAGAGGTAAGACTATTTTTTCTAAGGAGAGCTTTGGATAGAAGTGCACTGGAAATGAACATCCTTAAACTTTAGCTGCCAGGATAAAAGGGCCTCAACATCAGATTAGCCATGCAAAGAACATCTGAGAAGTACCAATAACCTCCTACAAACCAGAACCACATACGGGAAGTTTGGGGGCTAAAAGGATCTTTTTGCTTTTCCCCTATTATGCAAAAAAAATCAACTAATCACACAGCTGCCTACTTTTTGTCTACTGAACACAAGAGACGGTTGAATAATGCTGCCTATCTTAGTTTTCCTTTTTCTTGACAACTACTTGTCTAGTGTCAAGGGCTCAGACAAAAGTGGCAGAAGTTAAAAGAATCATGTTTTCTCCAAGCATGGTTAACACACTGACTTGCAAATTTTTTTTTTGAAGTTAACAATTTTTTTTAATTTTTTCAATATATGAAATTTATTGTCAAATTGGTTTCCATACAACACCCAGTGCTCATCCCAAAAGGTGCCCTCCTCAATACCCATCACCCACCCTCCCCTTCCTCCCACCCCCCATCAACCCTCAGTTTGTTCTCAATTTTTAAGAGTCTCTTATGCTTTGGCTCTCTTCCACTCTAACCTCTTTTTTTTTTTCCTTCCCCTCCCCCATGGGTTTCTGTTAAGTTTCTCAGGATCCACATAAGAGTGAAACCATATGGTATCTGTCTTTCTCTGTATGGCTTATTTCACTTAGCATCACACTCTCCAGTTCCATCCACGTTGCTACAAAGGGCCATATTTCATTCTTTCTCATTGGCACGTAGTACTCCATTGTGTATATAAACCACAATTTCTTTATCCACTCATCAGTTGATGGACATTTAGGCTCTTTCCATAATTTGGCTATTGTTGAGAGTGCTGCTATAAACATTGGGGTACAAGTGCCCCTATGCATCAGTACTCCTGTATCTCTTGGGTAAATTCCTAGCAGTGCTATTGCTGGGTCATAGGGTAGATCTATTTTTAATTTTTTGAGGAACCTCCACACTGTTTTCCAGAGTGGCTGTACCAGTTTGCATTCCCACCAACAGTGCAAGAGGGTTCCTGTTTCTCCACATCCTCTCCAGCATCTATAGTCTCCTGATTTGTTCATTTTGGCCACTCTGACTGGCGTGAGGTGATATCTGAGTGTGGTTTTGATTTGTATTTCCCTGATGAGAAGCAACGTTGAGCATCTTTTCATGTGCCTGTTGGCCATCCGGATGTCTTCTTTAGAGAAGTGTCTATTCATGTTTTCTGCCCATTTCTTCACTGGATTATTTGTTTTTTGGGTGTGGAGTTTGGTGAGCTCTTTATAGATTTTGGATACTAACCCTTTGTCCGATATGTCATTTGCAAATATCTTCTCCCATTCCGTTGGTTGTCTTTTAGTTTTGTTGGTTGTTTCCTTTGCTGTGCAGAAGCTTTTTATCTTCATAAGGTCCCAGTAATTCACTTTTGCTTTTAATTCCCTTGCCTTTGGGGATGTGTCGAGTAAGAGATTGCTACGGGTGAGGTCAGAGAGGTCTTTTCCTGCTTTCTCCTCTAGGGTTTTGATGGTTTCCTGTCTCACATTCAGGTCCTTTATCCATTTTGAGTTTATTTTTGTGAATGGTGTGAGAAAGTGGTCTAGTTTCAACCTTCTGCATGTTGCTGTCCAGTTCCCCCAGCACCATTTGTTAGACTGTCTTTTTTCCATTGGATGTTCTTTCCCGCTTTGTCAAAGATTAGTTGGCCATATATTTGTGGATCTAGTTCTGGGGTTTCTATTCTATTCCATTGGTCTATGTGTCTGTTTTTGTGCCAATACCATGCTGTCTTGATGATGACAGCTTTGTAGTAGAGGCTAAAGTCTGGGATTGTGATGCCTCCTGCGTTAGTCTTCTTCTTCAAAATTAATTTGGCTATTCGGGGCCTTTTGTGGTTCCATATGAATTTTAGGATTCCTTATTCTAGTTTCGAGAAGAATGCTGGTGCAATTTTGATTGGGATTGCATTGAATGTGTAGATAGCTTTGGGTTGACTTACAAATTTTAACTATGTGGTCATAAGTTCATGTTTTCTAAGCATTTCCAGGTACTTAGAAACGGTCACAGACTAAGCCACTGTCTATTCTTCATTCCACTGCAGGGTCGCAGTATTTCCATGGCCTTAAATGCTTAATGTTACACTAACAAACTTTTAGGACTTGATCTCACCAACTGTGAAATCATGACCTAAGCCAAAATCCAGAGTCAGTTGCTTTACCGACTGAACCACCCAGGTGCCCCCAAAACTGCAAGTTCTAAATGTCTGCCCCAATAATCCCAAAAGGCCAAGGTGCAGCTAAAGTTCTCAGGAAAAGAGATAAAGAAGCAATCTCTGAGTGTTAGTGCAGGGGAATCTATCTTCATTCAAAACATGTAGGAAGGCATGAAGGCCATCAATAATGAAAAATCCACACAAGATACCACAGAACCCTCATCAGTACGACTGGCTTATTGAATGAGAAACAAGCCTGCAGGAAGGAAGGTGGCCAATGTGCTCAAGGCCTGCCAAGATGTATTTCATAAGAGAACTAACAACGACATTTTGTGTAGTCAGGAGAGACACTTCCCTGTCCCTCCTTTTTATACCCAACACAATGACAAGGGAAAAAACAGAAAGGACAGAGTTGGACAAATTTTCATCAGTCAGCAAAGAGTCAAAAAGCACTACTATTAAACATGCTGTTTGATAAAGTCCACAGTGTGGACTACTGAACAGCTATTAAAAAGAATGAGGCATGAGGCATTTCTGTAAGACTCTATTGCACTATCACTTTTGCTTAGAACATAACACGGAATCAAGCATTTATTCTGATTTTCTTATACATGGTGTCCCAGTGGGGAGTTGGTTACCCGGAGCGAGCATCTGACCCTGGAGCACAGGAGGATGCCACGTGGGCCACTCCTCGCTGGTAACACATTCATCTACGTCTTCATTCTCATTCAGTTCAGTGCACTGTTTGATTTACCTCGAGGCTTGCCCTATGACCCATGGATTATTTAGAAGTGTGTTGTTTAGTTTCTAAGTGTTTGGAGATTTTCCTATTTTATTTGTTATGGATTTCCAGTGTGACTCCACTGTTGCTGGAGACTATACTTTATACAATTAAAACTTTTTAAATGTACTGAGGTTTATATGATGGTGTGGGATGTGGTCTCCATTGGTATATTTTCCATGACTACTTGAATGGATATTCTGCTGTTGTAGGGTAATTGTTCTAGAAATCTTGGTTAGATCCTATCCACTGATTGTATCACTGTTATTTTATGTCCTTGCTGATTTTCTATGTAATTATACTATCGATTGTTGAGAAAGGGGCATGAAAGTTTCCAGCTACAATTGTGGATTGGTCTATTTCTTCTTTGAATGTTCTGTTAAATTAGTTTTTGCTTCATATGTCTCAGCTGTATTCAATGGTATATACACATTTAGTATTACTATTTCCTGGGACACCTGGGTGGCTCAGTCAGTTAAGCATCTGACTTTGGCTCAGGTCATGGACCATGAGTTAGAGCCCCATATCAGGCTCTGTGCTGACAGCTCAGAGCCTAGAGCCTGCTTCAGATTCTGTGTCTCCCTCTCTCTCTGCCCCTCCCCTGCTTGCACTCTGTCTCTCTCTGTCTCTCTCAAAAATAAACATTAAAAAAAAATTCTTAAGTATTTCTATTTCCTCTTGTTGGATTAACCATTTTATCACTATAGAATACCCTTCCTTGACTCTGGAAACTTGCTTTGCTTTAAAGTCTACTTTATAGGAGTGTGTGGGTGGCTCAGTCATTTAAGCTTCCAACTTCAGCTCAGGTCATGATCTCATGGTTCATGGGTTCAAGCCCCATGTCCTATGCTGACAGCTCAGAGCCTGGAGCCTGCTTCAAATTGCCTCCTTCTTTCTCTGCCCCTCCCCTGCTCACACTATGTCTGTCTCTCTCAAAAGTAAACATGAAAAATTTTTTGAAGTCTACTTTATGTATTAATATAGCCATTCCTGCTTTCTTTTGATTAATGTTTGTATCTCTTGTCCCAACATTTTATTTTTTTTTAAGGTTTATTTGTTTTTGAGAGACAGACAGAGTGCTAACAGAGGAGGGGCATAGAGAGAGGGACACACAGAATCCGAAGCAAGCTCCAGGCTCTGAGCTGTCAGCACGGAGTCCCAACGCAGGGCTCAAACTCACGAACCATGAGATTATGACCTGAGCCGAAGTTGGACGCTTAACTAACTGAGCCACCCAGGTGTCCCCCAACATTTTGTTTTCAATCCACTTATATCGTTATATTTTAAATGAGTTTCTTGTAGACAGTATATAATTAGGTTATATTTTTTAGTCCCCACTGCCAATCTGTCTCTTAACTGATATATTTAGAGCATGTACTTTTAATGAAATTATTGATATGTTAGAACTTAAATCTACCATTTTGTTGTTTTTCTGTCAGTTCTCTATGATTTTGTTTCTGTTTGCTTTTTCCTGTCTTCCTATATATTACCTAAACATTTTTGTTAAGAAATCCATTTTTACTTACCTATAGAGTTTTGAGTGTACATTTATATATGTGTGTGTGTGTGTGTGTGTGTATACATGTATATTATCACAGTTTTATATATAGATCACAGTTTTATATGTAAATCACAGTTTATATCTTATCATTTATATCTACATTACAGATATATATGTGACATGTAAACATATATATAAAACTGTGATGATATAAAAC
Source organism: Panthera leo (assembly GCF_018350215.1). Classification (NCBI taxonomy): domain Eukaryota; kingdom Metazoa; phylum Chordata; class Mammalia; order Carnivora; family Felidae; genus Panthera; species Panthera leo. Next base: position 46,074,372 of record NC_056680.1, read on the forward strand.
ATCAGAGTCTACTGGTGTTATTTTACCAGTTCCAGTGAAACATAGAAAACGTATCTCCTTTTATATCCCTTTAGCCTCCCCTGTTTATAATGTAATTGTATGGGGGCACCTGGGTGGCTCAGTTGGTTAAGCATCTGACTTTGGCTCAGGTCAAGATCTCAAGGTTAGTGAGCATGAGCCACAAGTCAGGCTCTATGCTGACAGCTCCGAGTTTGAAGCCTGCTTCGGATTCTGTTTCTCCCTCTCTCTCTGCCCTTCCCCACTCTCTCTCTCTCTCTCTCGAAAATAAACATTAAAAAAATAATGTATGAAAGACTTCTTCTAAATACATTTAGAAACACATCAGACTATGCTATAATTTCTGCTTCAACCATCAAACAAAATTTTTAAAACATGAGAGAAAACGCTTTAAAACTATCATGCCATTTCCTCGGGCCTTTATTAGGATCTCTGATGAGAAGTCCACTGTCATTTGATTTGACTTTTTCCCTATAGGTAAGGTATTCTTTCCTCTGCCTTCTTTCAATATTTTTCTTTGTCTTTTATTTTCAGCAGTTTAATTATGATGTCTTGGTATGGATTTCTTTGGGACAGTCCTGTTTAGGGTTCACTTAACTTCTTGAACCTACAGGTTTAAGTCTTTCCTCAGTCTGGGAGGTATGCATCCAGTAACTACTTTGAGTGCTCCCTCAGCCCCACCCTCTTCCTTCTCTCCTCCAGGACTGCCATGACACAAATGTTAGATCTTTTGTTAAAGTCACATAGGTCCCTGAGGCTCATTCGTTTGCTTATTTTCTCTTTTTTCTTCTGTTGTTCAGAATGGGTACTTTCTTTTATTCTAGTCTCCAGTTCACTGATTTTGTTGTTGTTGTTCTTGCTGTTGCTATTCTGTCCCTCCTATTCTACTTTTGAGCCCATTCATAAAGCTTTTATTTTGGTTATTCTATTTTTCAGCTCTAAATTTTTCATTTGGTTCTCATTTATATCTTCTATTTCTTTCCCGAAGCTTTCCATTTTTCTTTCATTTGTTTCAAGCACGTTCTTAATTGCTCACTGAAGAATCTTTATCATGGCTGCTTTAAAATCTTTGGTGGAAAATTCTAAAACCTCTGCCATCTTAGTGTTAGCATCTATTGTTTCTTTCGTTTGGTTCTGGGTATGATTAAATGATTATTCAGTTGAAACCTGAATACATTTTTATTATGTTGCAAGCCTCTGAATCTTATTTAACTGTGCTGTTTCACCTGGCTTTCTATGACCCACACTGGCAGGGGAAGGGAGGGAGGGAGCCATCTCATTATTGCCAGGTGAAAGTAGAAATCCAGGTTCCCCACATGGCTTCCACTGACACCTCAGGAGAGACTCTCGTTATTTACTGGTACATGGAGGGGAGAGCTCTGGTTCCCCACAAAGCTCCACTTACACCACAGTGAGGGTGGCAGTATTACTGCTTAGCAATGATGAAAGGCCTTGTCCTTACTTTACCTTCTCTGATGCCACCCTGGTGGGGGTATTAAGGCACCTCAACACAGACTCATGAGGGTGCAAGTCTAGGCTCTCCACATGGACTTTGCAGGCTTGGATGAGAACACGATTTTTTATGCAGTGTTTGGATGGAATAAAGTGGTTACTGCCTAAAAGTTTTCTGTATGGTTAGACTACCCCTTTCCTATTTTCTCTTTTAACTAGATACAGCAGGCTTTCCTTGGGACTTTATATCTGCTGGCATTTGTAGGTTGCTGGTTTCCTCAGCTCCAATTCTGAGACATATGGATCAAAAGAAAATGCATGTAACTCACTACCATTTCATTTCTAAGGTCCACAGGTACTCTTCCTTTTTTTCACCTATCTTATTTATTTATTTATTTATTCATTCAGAGAGAGAGAGAGAGAGAGAGAGAGAACACGAGTGGGGTAAGGGCAGTGAGGGAGGGAGAGAGAATTCCAAGCAGGCTCCACACTGTCAGCTTAGAGCCTGATGCAGGACTCAAACACATAAACTGCGAGATTGTGACCCCAGCTGAGATCAAGAGTTGGACACCCAACCGACTGACCCACCCAGGCACCCTTCTTTTCACCTTTCTTACATTTATTTTATTTGTAGTATCCAGAGTTTTAATTACATTTAGTGGGAGGAACAGGGAAATGTATGTCTCCTCCACTTTGCCAGAACCAGAAGAAAAACCTCCTTCATCTTCATTTTTAAAGGATAGTTTTGTTGGACACAGAATTCTTAGTTGATGGTTTTTTTCAGCACTTGGGATCTATCACTACACCATCTTCGGGCTTCCATTGTTTCTGATGAGAAATCAGCCATTAGTCACATTATTCTTGCCCTATATGTGTTAAGGGGCTTCCTCTTTCTACTTTCAAAATATTATCTTTGTTTTTCAATAGTGTAACTATGATTTGTCTAGGTGTATTCTTCTTTGTGTTCATCCAAATTGAAGTTATTTCAACTTTTTGGATTTTTCAGATAATTTTCATCAAATTTGGTATTTAAACAATTTCTTCAGAAATATTTTGTCCCTTTTTCTCCCTCCTCTCCATCTGGGACTCCTATTATACATGTGTTACATAATTATGTTGGAGCACCTGATATTGTCACACAGTGCTCTACTGATCTGTGTCCAATTTTTCTCCCCCCTCTATTCTTTGGCTTGGGAAATTTCTCTTGATTTACCTTCAAGTTCACTGATTCCTTCTTCTATTTCTAATCTACTGAGTTAATCTAGGGAAATTTTATTTCAGTTATTGTATTTTTCAATTCCATAAATTTCACTTTTTTTAAATCATTTGCATTTGTCTATTGTGATTCTCTGTTGACTCACATCATATTTCCTACTGTATCTTTGAATACATTTTCTTTTAGTTCTTTAAATATAGTAGCTGCTTTGAAGTCTTTGTTAAATCCAAATGTGGGCCTAGTCAGTTTCTATCTAACTAATCTTTTTCCTTAGTATGGGTTAAACTTTGTTAATTTGCATGTTAATTATTTTTTAGGTGAAAAGTAAACATTTATTTAGATTATCTGCTCATGTGCACACACATACACACACACACACACACACACACACACACACACACACACTAGTTGCTATCATGACTGGCAAGATAACATTCTCTCTACTCTTACTAATTAGCATTTCCATAACAAAATCCTAAAAAAAATAACACACTCATATATGCTAATACAAGTATAGACTCCCTTTATAAAAAGGGCCATTAAAGGACAATTGAAGTTGCTTGAAGAGGAAAGAAGGGATTTGAGATACAGGATGAAAGTGTGTACCTTTTGAAATTCACATCCACAAACTACCTATTCATTTAAAAAACAAAAACAAAAACAAATCTATTTCACTGATACTCAGCAATAGCACTGTTCATTAAAACCTAAAAGCACCTTTTATTTTGCATTTACTACCTCCTCATTATAATCGATTCTTAACTACAAAATAGCACAATACATTTTTAAAGCAGGAAATAAGAGTTAGCCTCCAAAAAATGGCTAACCCACCACATCATACACTTTCCTTTTTACAACCATCATCCTTTTTATGAACCAAATAAGTGAGGTACCACTCCAATGGTATTCAGATGCTAGCTGACTATTAGCCTTTCAACTATTGTCAGTGGGAGCAGGTTTGGAAATACTATTCAGTTTAAAAGTAACAAGCAGATTTCTTTTAACACTAAAGGGACTCAGAGCTGAGCAGAAAAGGTGGGAGCAGTGGATTTACTCCTGGATGGCAAAATCTAGGTTGTCTGAAATCAGAAAATGCTTTTGAGATCAGCTTGTTCAGAAGCTCCCCATCTGAGATCTTTGGAACTGAGAAAATAGAAATGGGATATCCTGCACTTATTCAAGATTTCAAGGAGACTTTTTAAAGACCTCATAAAATTATCAATGAAAAAGCTGCTCTAGATAACCAAAATAGGTATTTTTTAGGCCCTAAGTCTTTTTGGTCATACCTGCATTATCAACATTATTTCTCATCATTAGCCCCCAGGACAATAAGTTTCTCACGTCCCCGCATTGATACTAGATTCTTTCTACCTTATATGCCAGTCCCCACTGTCCATTAAACTTCTATTTATCTTGCAAGATCCACCTCTATCATCTCTTTTTTTAAAAATAACACATTTTTATTTATTTTGAGACAGAGAGAGAGAGCGTATACGAGCACAAGCAGGGGAGCAGCAGAGAGAAAATCCCAAGCAGGCTTAACCAACTGAGCCACCGGGGAATACCATCTCGTAATGAAAATATTATCTCTTAATGAAAAGCATGAGCTCTGCAGCCAGACTACCTGCCTGGGTCCAAGTCATAGCTCTAACCCTGACTGTGAGACTAGTCTAGGTCTCATCAGGTATCCCGTCTGCATCCCACGTTCTTCCCCAGCAAAATGGAGAGGATGATAGTACCTACTTCATTGGACGGATGTGGAGATTAAATAAAATAATGCATATAAAGCACTCAGCAAGTAATAAACAATAAATGTGCAGTTGTTACTATCATATAGTATTAGTTCATAACTAATCGGGTTTCCCAAAGGTGCCCATAAACTTAATAATCCAGGTGGCATGTACTTTCTAAAATTCCAAAACCAAAGAAATCACTTGACTCAGTTTTTCTGAATCCAAACCCCCAAAGGGAGTCCAAGTTCTAATAAAACACCTGACATGTTAATAACCCTGTAGAAGGAAGACAGGCTATCCTACTTTATGGTGAAATTCACAAAGCTAGTCACTGCATGCAGATGTTATCACCACAGCATCAGACTTAGCAGAACATTTTCAATGATAAAACCAGCACAAAAACATTCTGGGAACCATGAAAAAAGTGGAGTGAACTTCACCTCAAGCAGCTTTTAAAAGCTCTTAAAAATGTGATTTGCCTCTGTACTTCTTAGTCTCTCCTTGCCTGGTCCAGATGATAATACAAACACCTGAGGAGAACACTGAAATTCATTATTTTCAACTTGACAATGGCAGCTAGCCTTTATTTAATATCATTCCTGATAACACCCAGTAATCCTGTAAATACTTTAAAGTGCTTCAAATACAGTTTTTTCATCTGCAGTTCAAGTACTGCTTCAAATCAACCAATGATAATAATGACAGCTTTGAAGAAGCAATAGACATCCAGGGAAGGACTGAATCAGGGAAGGTCATACATAGCTGCTCCTCACTGAGTCTCCTCCATTTCATCACACTCTCTTCATGTGCTCAAGCTAGAATCCTCAGGGGTAATTCTGGATCCGCCACCCCCCCCCCCCGCCCCCCCGCCCTAATCCCCAAATCCAGCTGGTCTGATTAGCTCTACCTCTAAAGCAGATCTCTAATTGTGGCAGCTATCATCTCCATGGTAACCACCCTGGTCCAAACCACCATTTCTCACCGGGACTACTATAATATCTGTTAAAGGGTCGTGCAGCTTCCTAAATGGTACCTAGTCAGAGCATGATGATTTTGGTAGAATAGACAAAAGACTATGCTACGGCGAAAAAAAAAAAAAAAAGTACGTACTTTATGATCTCATTCATCTAGAACTCTAAAAAATAGAAACTAATGTATTGTGACAGAAAGCAGATCAGTAATGGGTGGCAGAGAGGGGCAAGAGGAAAGGATTACCAAGGGACACAAGGAAACTTTTCGGTGATGGATATGTTCACTGTCTAGACTGTGGTGGTTTCATGGATATGTGTGTGTATATACTTTTTGATCTGTGTGTATACACATCCACACTGATGTATAAACTTATCAAATAGCACACTTTAGTTTCCTGAAACTTATGCCAATTATACCACAATAAAACCTTTTAAAAATAAAAACAAACAGGATGATATTTTTAATAAAATATAAAGTGTGGGATTTGCTTCAAATAAACCAGGGGAAGTGAAGAGCAAGGACAAAACGGGAAGAAATACAGATGAAACAAGATTAGACATGAGTTGATAATTTTTAAAACTAGGTCCTAAGAACATGGGGGTATAATATACTATTTTCTTGACTTTTGCATATTTGAAATTTTCTATAATAAAAACAATTTTTAAGTTAAAGGGGAGAAAATCATAAACCAGTATAAACTAAAAGAAGAAAAATACTATGCTGGCTCCAGAGCCCCAGACTGCTAGTAGTCAAAAACTTCCTTAGAAGTTGAAGAGCAGGGGAATGTGGAGTTTAAAGGGACAGATTTTATTCTCTACTCTATCACCTGAGAAATGTGCATGTTCCTTTGAGAGCTAAGTCATCCTTTCCCTGGTTGGCTCAAAGCTGGGCGCCCTTGCACACTTGACTTCTAGTTGAGCCTTCAAGCTGTCAGATCACACAGGCTCCCACAGATATGCTTCCAACAGCCTGAAGTTTAGGATAAAAGAAAAACCATCTTGCTGCCCATTTGAAGTACTTCATGCATGCTGAAGCAGCACCTGGTTAGATAGCCAAGTACTACAGCCACAGGCAACTCAGAAACACACAAACAGAAGCAGCATTTTTATCTTCTTTTCCTCCAAGCCTCTGCTCATGGATCTTCCAAAAGGAGTCCCAACCACATCAACCAATTTTTAAAGAAAGGAACTCCTGGCCAACATTTGCTTAGAGCACACTAACTCATCATCTCATTTGAGCCTCATGTTTAACCTTGGAAAGCAGCACATATCTTTACCCCCATTTTAAGCACGCTAAATACTGAAACTCAGAGAGATGAAATAAATGGAGTGCCCAAGGTCACACAGCTAGCATGTGGCAAGGCCAGGAGTCAAGGTCCGCCCCACCTCTGTGCCTGTCTAGCGTGACTACCTTGCAAGCTTAGCAGCGACTCTGATCAAGATGCATATATGAAGAAAAGTCATATCCCAATTAACCCACTTTTTTTTTTTACCCAATCTCAAACACGTCAAAGGATTTTAAGAGTAGGTACATGAAACCATTACTGCAAATAAAGCTTTTTCAGTTATGTATAATTTCTTTATCCCCTAGCACAAGGATGTATGAAGAAGGGACAGCAATTAACTTTAGACATTACATGAGGAGAGGAAAAGGAAGGTAATGCCCAAAGAAAGATCAAAGAAAGAAAACTAGGGATCAGAGTGGAAAGAACAGCACATTAAACACAAAACCCAAATTAACAACCCTGATGGTATGTTCTCCGTAAAACCAGCATGCCCTGGGTGGTGATTACCCTGTTAGTGAAATGAAAGAAAACAGCCATTTCTTTCAAGCTACTTGTTTCACCCATGCTAGGTTAAAATGGAAGAGAATTTTTCAAAACTGTATTAAGTTTGCTCACACTGTGGTGATTCTCCATTTTCCAACAAAAAAAATGTCACTTTCAGAGCTCAAGGTCTACAGTAACAATTCTTGCTTCTGGGGTAATGCATGAAACTGGGTATTTAAAACATGGATTCTAGTTGTCACAGCTAATAATAGCAACTAGTACTTACTGAGCACATATTATAAGTAGGTATTGTTTTTAATGCTTTTAATCTTCAAAATGGATCTTCTGACACAGGTTCGATTATTGGTAGGGCAACTATATAATTTATTGCCCAAATAAAGATACTTTGAGGAATCAAAGGGGAAAGCCATTAACAATTGTGCCAGGCACAGCCACAATCCAGAAACATTTGGACATACAATCATTAGCCTCATTTTGCAAATGGAGACTTAAGGAACGGAAAGGTTAAATAGCCTATCCAAGGTCACACATCTAGTAAGCCAGGGTTCAAGCCCAGGTCATCTGGCTCCAGGCTCATATTCAGCCATTCTGCCATGTGCCCCCTCTGAGCTGATATACTACCTTTTTTAAAAAAGTAAATCATTCCACTGTTCACTTTGAAGCACACAAACCTCTCTGTATTTCAGAATACATTTGCTACAAGAAAATGGCTAAAACCCAAGGAGAACTATGACTCAAGAGTTCATATCTTTAAAAAATAAAGACAGGGTGCCTGGGTGGCTCAGTCAGTTACCCGTCGGACTCCTGATTTCAGCTCAGGTCATGATCTCATGGTTAGTGAGATCGAGCCCTGCGTTAGGCTCTGCACTGCCAGATTCTCTCTCTTCCTCTCTCTCTCTCTCTCTCTCTCTCTCTGTCCTTCCCCTGCTTGCATTCTTTCTCTGTCTCTCTCTCTCACAGAATAAATGAAAACTTTAAAAATACATACATACATACATACATACATACATACATACATACATTTGCTCTTGGATATGCAACTGAAACATGTCCCTTGTTAGACATGCTTTTCTTAATTACTTTTCTCCGCATATAGTATCTCCTCATTTCACTCAGGAATAAATCCACATCTAAAGCAGCAACACCTACCACTCAGACATGCATACTTAGATTGATACCACATATACATTCAGTGGTTTCACTGGCTCAAACCACACTGGGCTTTGGGGTCTTAACCTTATACCATAGAAGCAAAGTCTCACCTTCCCTTGAGTATTACTGGAATGGTTTTCAAAAACTTCCAAGGAAAAATGATGTCCCAGAAATGAGTTTGGTAAGTAGGGAGTTCAACATTTTCCTTTCATTACTAAAAAAAACTACAGGCATCATAAAACTTCAGAGAGCCACAACGTCAGGTAGGTAGAAAGTGTTTTTGTGAATATACAAGACCGCTTGCAGATGTGCTTTTTAAGGCAACACAATACTGGCGTGTTTCACATCATCCCCTTTCTCAAATCCCTCAGTGATACCACTGTCCTTTTACACTTACAGCTCTTCCTGCATCTTCCCTCAGATGAATGCACGTTTGCTTCAGTGCTCCATTTAGTGTCTCTGTCAGATGGCACTTCACCAGCCAGGCTGAAAGATCATGCCCTCCCTCCAGCCAGCATTACTCTCTCTCCTCTTACCCCATCTATCCCTTTGTTCCTAGCCATGGTAGAAGAAAAAATAAACATTTGGTCTTTGTCCCTACTTCCTGGCAAACAGCTCCTAAAACCCTTACAATTTCCTAAGTGCTAAAAAAGAAAAAAAAATTCTTTTGTAAGATAAAGAGATGTTTCATTAGAGATAGGGGCTGGGTGTAGCTACCTTCACGATGGGGCCTGGTTGCCAGAAAAACCAAGCCATTAGAGGGGTTGGAACTTTCGGGCCCACCCTGACATCCAGGGAGCGGGGTCGCAGGGGGGATGGACATTGAGTTCAATCACCAATGACCAGTGATTTGATCAATCACACTTACTTAATTAAACATCTATAAAAACCTCTAAACAACAGGGTTCGGACAGCTGGATCAACAAATGGATGTGCTGGGAAGGACATGGAAGCTTGTGTCACTCCTGTTCCTTATATTTCCCTATGCATCTCTTCTGTTTGGCTATTCCTGACCTGCGTCCTTTAAAATTAACCAATCATGATAAGTAAAGTAACTTCTTAAGTTCTGTGAGCTGTTCTAGTAAATTACCAAGCCTGAGGAGGAGATCATGAGAGCCCCCATGTTTGCAGTTTGCTGGCTAGAAGTGTGGCAAGCATGGTGACCTCATTTGCAACTGGTGTCTGAAATCTGAGACCTTGATCTGTAATGACTAACACTAACTCCAGAAAATAAAAAGTCCTAGGCTTAAGACAGATAACAAGCAGGAAGTATCAGTGAGAAAACTTCTGAGACCCCACAGGATGAGCCAGGGCAAAAGGTATCACCAGGGAGCCAACACACAGGCCAATAAGGTGGGAGAACCCGTGTCTACTCCAGGCTCTGTCACTTTACTAGTGGCCTGAGTTTCCTCACTCATGAAATGCAGATGCTGCACCAGAAACCTTACGAGGCCCTTTCTTCACGACCATTCAACACAAGCTAGTGGACACATCCCCAGATCCTTCCACCTTAGAGTTTCTCCATCCCAAATCACTTCACTCCCTCCAGGGATCCTTTCCACTAATTCTTGCCAAGACAGGAGACAGGCAATTAGCAACACGATTTTCTTTCAGGTGCCTTATCCAAGGACGTTAACTTTTTTTTTTTTTTAACCGTGGTGAAATACACATGACCTAAAACTTACCATTTCAGCCATTTTTAAGTACAAGTTGATCCTTCAACAAACTGGGTGTGAACTCTACAGGTCCACCCATAGGTGGATTTTTTTCAATAAACACATTATAGTCCTATATATGTATTTTCTGATTTCGGTTCATCCTAAACAATGCATGGTATATGGTGGTATCATTCTAAAGAAGGGTAACTTCTGGGTCAACTGACCAAGCCGCCAACATCACAGGGTATAGACTACATTTGCTGAAAGGTTTGCTCCAGACTCAAATCACTTCCATCTCTCAGAATAATGTTATAAACCTGTTCAATCCTCCTTGCAAAGTCAGACATGGCTCTAAGCACTGCGTGAAGTGAGACACATAAAGTTTTACCCTTCCTAAGGATTTCATTGATCACATTCTCTTACTCTCACAACTTCCTTTGTCCTTCAGTGAAAACTCATTAGCAAGTTAGGAAGAGAGTATAAGCAATTAGCTTATACCAGATGGTATTTAGAGATAAACATTATTTTCAATGAGTGCTTGAAGGCTTCCATGTTTTTATTTTCGACATTTTGAAAGTGGACAAGTGCTAAGGGCCCAATTCTCTAAGTTCTGCTTAGAGGAAGCAGTGTGTACTTCCTTTAGTAACTATAAACTAAAGACTGTCCACAGAAAGAAGTTTTATTTATAACTGCACGCTACCAGATGGCTTATCTCCTTATCACATCCCTAAAAAAGTCTAGAATAAATGTCTTCCGTGGACTTGATTTCAGAGAGAGGTATCAGTTCATAGCTTGCTAACTTACTGTACTTAAACGGTCATTGCACATGGAACATAGTGGTCATAATTAGGTTTATCAAGTAGTTACTACAGAACAGCCACGTTAAAATTTTTCTCTGCATTATCTTACTGAAACCACAAGGGGCGCTCCTATTTCCTCACCAATGAGGAGGCTGTGTGAGAGTTTAAGTGACTTGCCCCAGGCTATTCAGCTAGTAGTGGGCAGAGCTAGGAAACCGGGTCCAACTCTAAAAATGCATGCTCTTTTTCTTTTTTAAAAGTTATTTTTTAACTTTTTTTAATGTTTATTTATTTCTGAGAGAGACAGAGAGAGAGAGAGAGAGACAGAGCATGAGCCGTGGAAGGACAGAGACAGAGGGAAACACAATCTGAAGCAGGCTCCAGGCTCCCAGCTGTCAGCACAGAGCCCGACACAGGGCTCAAACTCACAAACTGTGAGACCATGACCTGAGCCAAAGTCGGACGCTCAACTGACTGAGCCACCCAGGCACCCTTAAAAATGCATGCTCTTAACTATCATGTTATATATACTTCTTCCGTATGTACAATTAAATACATATGCATATATATATGTACATATATATGTATGCATATATATGTATGTTTATACATCTGCATAAATGTATGTGTGTATATATATATATATATATATATATATATATACACACACACACAATTAGGTGCATTTGCTTGATTCTTTAACATCTACAAGATCCTTGAGGGCAAGGAATTTGTGTCTGTTGGACTCCCAGAACCCAGCACATGAGTCTGGCATTGAGTGGGCTGCCAATAATTTTCCTGATGAATAAAAGTATAGACTTACATAGAAATCATAGGTGTAGATATGTATACGCCTATATTATAAATGTGTCTACATATCGACATAAAAAAAACAACAACAGAATATCCTGGCAAAAAAGATGGTTTAACTGTTCTATTTTTCTCTTCTCAATAACATGATTTTATTTCCAGATCCTTAGGGAAAGAACAAATGAGTCACACTATAGCATAGGGAGTCATGGAAGGTAAAGCTATAGAAATGGGAATGACACTATATTACTCTGAAATTAATTAACAAGTCAAATGTTAGGTACAAAAGCCAATTTGCCAGATCAATATTTTTAAAAAATAATTTAGTGGAAATAACAGATTAGGAACGTAAGAACAGAAAACTGATTTAAAATCTCAAGATATAAAGAACGAGAGGCGTAATTCACTGCCTCTCCCTTGCTTTTGGAAGAAGCCACTGAATGACACAGCAATTCACATCTCTTAAATTATCTTTCATATTTATAACACTTCCTGAAATTCCTGACTTAATGTATGCAGTTTGTGATAAAATACTACGTGGAAGTAAGTAGCCTTTCGTGTTTTGTTTTTCAAATAACATCTGGAGTCTGGTAAACACTGTACAAGTCTCAACATCAGAAGACCTGGGGCTTAATCCTGACTCTGAAAATCAAATTCAAAATCTGGGGCAAAGTCAACACCTCTCTCCATTCCATGAATTCTCATAAGAAATGAATCTAAGACCACATTCCTCTTTTTACACAAACAGGAATATTTTGAGGATATGAGAAATGAAGGCAGAGAGACAGAGAGAGGGAAAGCACTTTGGACTCTTCAGGGGGAAAGAAAACCTCTATAAATGTAAAGAATAAGCACTTTGACTGGACTCCTCCCAAAAGCACTAGGCAGCCCAGGGTAAAGTCAGGGTGATCACACCAGAATGCAGGGTCTGAGGCTTATCTCTTTGGAACCAAAACCACACTTCACACTAATAATCTAGAAAGCTAATGTGGGGAAGGGCTTGGGGGACTGTCTTCAAGCTGAGAGACTGTACTTTTTCTTCCCAAACAATTGGTAATGATTCTGACAGGTGCCATGGGAAAATGGTTTATGAATATGGACTGTTGTGTGGGAAAAACTATAAAGAACAGAATTATTCTGTGTGTTGGAAAATACACATAAGTGAAGTTAACTTTTGCTGACTTCCACGTGTGATGAGATAGAGGTCTTAACTGCAATCGTTAAGCCTAAGTTAGGGGCTAAGATACCAGGGAGATATTGGGAGATTCATTGTAAAACCAAGAAGAAAACTGCCCAGGGGAGCCCACATATGCAAGAGATGGAAAGGGAAGCCCACAGAGTGGAAGACAGAATGCCAAGCCTAGCTGAGAGGGTCTGGTCCTGGAGGTAGCATATAAGCTTCTGGCTGTCAATTCATACCACAAAGCTCACCAAGACAGGAGATTCAAACCTCAGCAAGTGACCCGCACTGCAGGCCTACTCCACCTAGAATTTCATGAGTACCCCTCCTCTGGCCAGAAAAGCTGCTCAGACCTGGTCTTTGGGCTTTGGACCCAAATAAATAAGGGAGCCTTTGCAAGCCCGACCATGCTCCTTTCTTCTCAGCCCTTTCCAGGTAAACAGAGCACATGGAAAGAATAAACAGCCTTTGAGAGGAAGCCAGAAACCTGGGCTTTGGTTCTGACTTCCTAAAGGTCAGTGGGGCAAAAACTTCCTATTACTGTTGAAGTAGGGGACCATAACTAGGGATTTTGAAATCCAAACTCTCTGTAGGCAAGGACTAGGATTTTTTTTTTTAATGTTTACTTTTGAGAGAGAGAGCATGCGTGCAAGAGGGAAAGGGCAGAGAGACAGGGAGAAAGAGGATCTAAAGTGGGCTCCTTGCTGTCAGCACAGCCCAATGTGGGGCTCGAACACATGAACCGTGAGATCATGACTTGAGCTAAAGTCTGACGCTTACCTGACTGAGCCACCCAGGTGCCCCAACGACTGTGATGTTTATCACAGCAATTAACTGCCCCTAGCACACAGCACATGCTCATTAAATGTTTATTAAATAAATGAAAGAAAAAGAACTTAATCTGGCCCAACAAAAAACAAGAGGAAGTGCTGAAGGGGACAAGATTTTCAAAAAGGAAATGTTCCAATAGACAGGTACTTGGAAAAAAATAACTGGCTCTAGACTAATGAGTGCTGACTATGGGGCAGGCACAGTGTTGACTGCTCTCTCTAACCTCTTTCTAATTCTCCGAACAACCCAGTATCCTCATGTGTTGTTGTTAGTCCCATTTTGTAGATGAGGAATCTACAAATGACAGATGACAGAATCAAAAGATGTCATCCTCTTCCCATGAGGCCACCATGCCAGTAAGTGGCAGAACTAGGATGTGGGCCTATGTCTGAATCATTTTAAAACCAGTCCTCTTAACCATGTTACTGCCAGCCACTTCACCCATCATGGCCTACTCTCTAAGCCAGCACCAGACACCAGGGCGATTGCCAAAATTTACTGTGCACCCCAAGAATTGCTTGCTACACCCCTAGCAAAATGTACAGATGAAGCAGTAAGCCAAACAAGGGCAAGAACACCTAAGGCCCCACGACTCTTTAAAGCTAAATTTCAGATGGAAACCCAGGCTACTGACCTCTGCTTTCATCACGTAACAATGGTTCTGTTATTCAGCGCAGCAGGACGAACCTGACTGAGGATGGCAAATAATCACATTAGCAAACTCTTCACTCTTTCATTTAACGTTTCTGTTATAACCCCAATCCATTATGCTGACCTTCTGTCCTCCCAATCTTAGAGCACACATGGCTTTCCCTTCCCAGGAGTGCCATACACTGTGAAAAAGATGGCTTATAAAAGCCCTTTTACTGAGCACATACCAAACTAAGAACGACAACTTACAAGTCATTCTCCAAAGCCCTAGTTGGTTAGCTAACAAATTCTTTAAACAGCTCTAATGCTCCTATAAGGATAAGGTAAATACGTTACAGCAAAACTAAAAAAAAGCAAGCACACAAGGACACAGGCATGCACACATGCGTGCACTCGTGCGCGCGTGCACACACACACACACACACCTCACTATTTTTACTTTTACTTTGAGCATGGAGAGGGCTTGATGTTTCAGGACTAAAGGGCAAGGACAGGGCAGCTGTGGCTCAGGGTACCAACGGCTGAGCACTTAGTTCAAGAAAATGAAAGCAGTGGAAAAAGACAAAACTCCTTCTCTGCTTACTATGAATTCCTCAAAGGGCTGTGCCCTGTCTTCCCTGTCTGGATGTCAAACACCTAGCAGAGGGATCTTGCCAACTACTCCCATCCTTTCAAAGGGCACCTCCTCAGAGAAGCCCTTAAAGCTCCAACCAGCAGAAAACAGAGTTCATTGAGGCTCCCACCTCTACCATACCAGCAACAATTCTTACCACGGTGCCTCTGGATTAATCTGATCACTACCCAACCTACAGGCTTCTCAACAACCAGGTCTGTCTCATGCCATCTTTGCATCCCCAAGAGAGCCCTGGAACATAGTAAGTGCTCAGTAAATGCAGGCTGAGCCCCCATTCAGAGTGTATCAATGACAAAAACACAGCCAAATCTGTCAATTATAAAGAGCTGGAAGGGAAGGCTACTATCATAAATGACAGTGCTGATAGTCACAACGATTTCTATACACTGTTTCTCAAAGTTGAAAATCATTAAAAAAAATTGAATTTCATGGACAGAAGACATAGGCTCTGAATTGTTTCAAAATGCAGCTATAAACATAGAGAAATTTCTCAAAAGTTTTCTTTCAAACTACTTTAAAAAATAGTTGCATAAAAAAATAGCTGTATGGGGGTGCCTGGGTGGCTCAGTCGGTTGGGCGTCCGACTTCGGCTCAGGTCATGATCTCGCGGTCTGTGAGTTCAAGCCCCGCGTTGGGCTCTGTACTGACAGCTCAGAGCCTGGAGCCTGTTTCGGATTCTGTGTCTCCCTCTCTCTCTGACCTTCCCCCATTCATGCTCTGTCTCTCTCTGTCTCAAAAACGAATAAATGTTAAAAAAAATTAAAAAAAAATAGCTGTATGGCAAGTGTATGTGGGGGGGGGGGGAATAGCCTAAAATCAATGTATATGGTGGTGGGGGGAAGGGAAGTTTTATTTGGTTACAAGCTTACTAGGGGCCAACAGTGAGAAGCTGCCCTTCCTGTTGCTGCTGCACTATTCATAAAAATAATAATAGGACTCTCGAGAATAATGCTACAGTACTAATAATGATTAAAATGTATCATATGCTTGCCATTTGCTAAATATCGTGCTAGGTGATACAAACTTTCTCTCTGTCCCTCACAATTCTATGAAGTCAGAATCTTCTATCCCCACTTAGGAAAAGAAGCAAACTGAGTTCCAGAGTAGTAAAGTGACTTTCCCAGGATCATACAACTGGTAAGCCAGAAGTATAGCAAAAACATTCAAACCCAGTTCTATTGGATTCCACTGGCTCACCTCTTCACTGCGGACATAATCTGAGATCTGATGAGAGAAAATGATGGAAAAGGACAGTCCCAGAATTAATAGCATGGATCAGGGGACATACTGAATACTGCATACGGTTCTGGGTGCCCGTTGAGAAAAAAGGATTTTTCCCTCCCACTCTTGTTATTCAGAGGAATGTAATGCAGCTTGCCTTGGACTGGAAACCAAGTTATCCAAGGTGCACCTGAAGGTTGGGGATGCTTATCTAGAAAGACAAAGACAGAGGGGCACAGGCTGGGACTATCTCCAGGTATTTGGAAAGTTTTTGTGTACAAGACAGAGAGAAGATGTGTTCTGTGTTCTCAACAAGTACAGAATGAGGTGAAACTTCAGGACAGGATACTCTGGCTGGTCACAGCAACCTCACAACAATGAGAATATCTGATAACACAAGTTGCCGCAGGTGTTAGAGCAGCTGCAGGATCAGAGCTGTCCGCTGTACCAAAGAAGGGATTCCTACAGAGGCAGAGGCTGAAGGTCTTCATTTCCCACTTTTAAATCCACTGGTCCTCCAAACTGAGAGGGGAGGCCAAGATACACGTGAGTGTCCTGCTCTGTTTGCTCAGGGAGAGTCAACAGTAACATGAGGCTGTAAAGGTAACTTCTTATTGTAAAGTAGAAACAAACAGTGTTTTTACGATCTTCCAAACAGCAACTGGAATTCGCATTCACTCTTTGCAAGCACAAAGCGAGTGTTTGGATAATGGGTTTGAAAATGTGTTTACAGGATCTAAATATCTCAGCCATATACATTCACGGTTATTTCTTTTTCTCAGCACTTTTGTTGTTGTTGGACGATCAACCTTGCTCCAGAGCCACAAAGAAAAGCAGCAGTGGAGAAACATTAGCTTTTTCTCCTTAATGATTTCCATCTACCACTTGGGAGAAAAAGAATTATTTTCCCTGACACAGTCCCAAGACACTGTTTTCCTTTTAGCACATACTAAGTACAATGTAAACCATATTAATTTACTATCAAGTTTAAGTCAGCTTCATTAACACCTGAATGTTTTTTTTTTCATTTTTGATACTAGGTTACTTCTCCTTCAAATCGATTTATTCATGCCCCTAAAACATCCTCATTAAAAATATGGGAATGAGGTCCTTAGAGCAGGTAAAAGTCCTCAGTCAGCTCCTCGTCCTAGCACAACCTAGGTACCAATGACGGCTTGCTGCACTGATTAGGCTGCTGTTGGGTAATCGCTGGGTGTGGCAGGCTCAACTAAGAACGATGACATGATATTTACCGGGTTTTGCCAGACTGAAACAAAGACAGTCACATGCCAATGGCAGAGGAGGACTAGGAAGACAGGCTAAGTAGGAATCTAACATTCTTGCTGTACAAAATTCATTGATTCATGCAGTGGCAGGAGACCAGAGGAGGGGTTACTGGGAAAAGAAGTAATCAAGTGTGGAGTGTAGAGGATGGACCAAAGTGATGTCCCAAGTGCCATCATCCCAAGTCCCAAGGGCAATCACCGCATGGAAAACAAGATTTTGAGCAGGACTGACAAGTGTGGCACCTGCCAGCACACTGTACATGCAGATTTCAGGTCAGAGGGAAGGCATGTGCCATGTGTGACAGCCAGGGGCTCCGAGTGTCATTCAAAACCGTGTCATTCAATGCAGACAAGGAGGGCTTACCACCTCCCTGGTCAATCCTATACCGTGACAAAGCAGCCTGGCAAAACAGGATACAGTTCCAAAAATGTCTGGAGCTATACAATCTAATTGAACAATCAAATTACACACCAACAAAAACAAAACAAACTCAATCTCTGGCTAATAGAATTTGGCAAGCAGCCGGATTCATTCAAAGCAGGAATGGTTTTTGAAAAACTTTATTCCCGCTGGACTTGAATGAACCATGAAGCACTAGCAAGTTTCTCATTTAAGGATGACAATGTGTTATGCCAGCCAACGGTAAGGAGAGATGGAGTTCTGAGCATTCTTTATTTATAAATATCACTTTATTCCCCAACATTCCTCATCAACTCTGCCTGAGAGAAGCATATAATACCCCAAGTAGGCAGTCAAAACATAATTTAAACAAAAACAATACACAACAACACTTCTGAGGTATAAAATACTTTCACATGCAGCATCATCAAATTTAACTTCACAACAAATTCATGATAAAAGTAAAATTATTCCCAACTTGTAGATAAGGAAAGTTAAGATATCCTAAGTTTAGGGGTACCTGTGTGCATTCGTCAGTTAACTGTCTGACTCTTGGTTTTGGCTCAGGTCATGATCTCATGCTTCATGAGTGTGAGCCCCCCTCATTGGGCTCTGCACTGGCCGTGGAGAGCCTGCTTGGGATTCTTTCTCTCCCTCTCTCTCTCTCTGTCCCTCCCCTACTTGTGCTGTCTCTCTCTAAAAATAAATAAATAAACTTTAAAAAAAGAGAGAGATACTAAGTTTACAGAAATTCCTTTAATATTAAGTGGCAGAGCTATAATCCAAGTTACTTTGACTCATTCCAAGACTGGAGTTCTTTCCCTCAGGAAAAAAAAGCTGCCCGAATGAAACCATATACCTCAAAGTTAGAGTGGAAAATATATCATAGATCACACCATCCTCTCACACAATCAGCGAGCAAGTCAGCATGGTATGTGGGTAGTGTGAGTGAGTATGCAGGTGCTGGAAATTAGGGTGCTATGTAAGCTCAACACATTCTTTACTGAAAGCATTACATACTGCCATAGATTAATATGGGCCTTGGGGTGAGGTAACTGAAAAGGGAAAAAAATGACCTTTTTTTTTTTTTTTTTAGTTTGGTTAAAAGAAATAGTAGCAGCAATGGTAATACTCTGGACTGTATCTGTGTGGAAAGAGGTGATGCCATCTTAAGCAGCTCCAGAAGACACACACACACACACACACACACACACACACACACGCACGCACCCTCCACATAACCTCCTACCAGCTAAGACCAAACCAACCTTCACTTCATATGGTCAAATACATCAGCCTCTCTCAGGATTGTGTGTACAAAGCACACAAGATATTTCCACCACCTGCTTCTGCCATAAATGACTGCCCAATAAAATAAGCACTAATGATTAACTTTTGCTCCCTGGAAGTCACTGAATGAGAAAAAGATATTCCCTGAATAGCCTTTGCATACAGAACACTGACTTTTCACAAGCTCCCCAAAGAAGCTTTAAAATGATTTGTCATTATGAGTTAGTCTTGGAACTAACACATATGCATGGCACAGAAGAGGTCAGTTCCTGAGTTGAAATGTTTACTAATCACGTGGACATTTTGGTTCAAAACTCTCCCTGAAACTGTCTGTTTCCAAGCAGCCTTTGCTTTTGAAACACCTGAAATATGAATAGTGGTCACACTCAATTCTAGGTCTCTGGAACTGGCTTTGTTACAGGACCAGCTATTCTGCACCACATTCTTTGCTAGGCACTGGAGATACACAGGCCATTAGGGAAAGAAGGCAAATAAATTGAGACCTCAGTGAGAAATAGGAGTTTTAACCAAACCAGATGAAAACTACTATAGTTGTGAGGAACTGCAGGGCTCAAATTCCAGAGAAGAGGGAAGCTCAGAGATGACCTTTCCCATTCTTAGTTTCACCTAGAGGTCTGCTGATTCACAAAGGCAGCAGCTACAAGGCTGAGAAGCTGAACAGAACTCTCAATAGACTCGTGGCCTAAGGAAACAAAAAATGGGATTACAAGACCCTTCAAGGAAGAAGAGCCATAGTAAAACCCCTGACTTTTGGTTGGCATCCCAAAAACTACATCCAGACAAGCCCTCACAGGGACTGAAGCGCTCCTTCAAAACATCCCAACTCCTGATTGGAATTAGCTCATCTGAAATGGAAGTTTCCACAGGCAAAGGTACATCCTCTCTAGAGAAAGATCACGCTATCCAGATCTCCAATAATATCTATAATCTTTCGTATGCATTGTCTGGTACTCAGCCAAAAATAGCCAGGCATGTGAGAAAACAAGATGTGACCAAACCCAACAATGACAACAGAAGCAGGTCAACAGGGTAGCTAGAGACTAGAGTTATGAGATGCAGACTTTAACATATGATGACTAAAAACCACAGTGAGATTGCACTATATATTGACTAAAATTGTTTAAATTAAAAATATTAACAATATCCAGTGTTAACCTGGAGACCAGTTTTTGTCCTTTTCCTCTGGTTAAAAGAAATACAGTAAATACAGTAAACTGTTAATATATGTTACGTCTAAATGGCAGGTATGTATTATACTATTTTCTGTACCATCCTGAATTTTTATTAAATTTTATAACTAAATGTTTGAAGAAGAAGTAAAAGGTACGGCTAGAAAGATCAGCAAGGATTAAATGATCTTAGCCTTGAGAACTTGTGTTCAAGAAACTGTACTTTCTTCTTTAGACAAGAAGCCACTGAAGGGTTTTAAACAGAGGAGTGACTGCGTTAAATCTGTTCTCTGTAGACGTCATTGTAGCTGCATAGTGCAGAGAGATGGAAGGCAGAGGCCCAGCTGGGAGGCTGTTGCAGTACCCCAGATGGGACATGCCAGTGGCACTGGAAATGAAGGAAGTTGTAAAGATTTGAATGATGGGATCTGAGTTCTCTAGGAAGTTGGGGTTTAGTTCTCAAAACAGATGAATTTTAGCCCATTCAAATCAGGAAGCAAATGAGGCCACTGTGACCAAGAGAAATCTAAAATCAGAACAATTTATAAAGCAAGGACGACATCTGAGATAGCTCCTGGGACTGGGGAAAACAAGAGAAATGTGAATTTTTCTGTAAATCCTTAGAAGACACACAAGCAGTTATAAGACTGGAAGCTAATAAGCGCTCAGCTCGACAACAGATGGTCAGATAGATACATTCACAACTTGCCAGAATCCTGAAGCCTTGTGCACCCCCTTGCAAACATGCAGATGCTTTTATCCAAGGGGGAAAAATTCTATTTCTGACTCTGACAGCAAATGCCAAGTCACATCTTGCCAGTAGAGAATGGCGTCTCCCAACCACAAACCTACCGAGAATTTCACAACCTTATTCTCATTTTGGAGAGAAGAGTTGTCTTTGACCGCTACTTGCACCAGCCCTGCCAGAAAGTACAAGGGAAATGAGTGGGGGAATGACAGTTTCCGAAGAACTCAGCTTTTTCATCTGCACCCAAGAAAGTAGGTTTGTGTCTCCAGATTATTCATGAGCAGCCCACGTGTTATTCTGTGAAGAAAAATCAAGCACATCAAACAAATTTATCCTTATATTCCGAAAAATGGCCTGAGGCACAGAGCCTGACAATTTCTTCAATTACTCAAGCTGCTTAACCCTCCACTGACAAGAGACTGAAGAATTAATTTTCTTTTTTTTTTTTTTAATTTTTTTTTAACGTTTTATTTATTTTTGAGACAGAGAGAGACAGAGCATGAACGGGGGAGGGGCAGAGAGAGAGGGAGACACAGAATTGGAAGCAGGCTCCAGGCTCTGAGCCATCAGCCCAGAGCCTGACGCAGGGCTCGAACTCACGGACCGCGAGATCGTGACCTGAGCTGAAGTCGGCCGCTTAACCGACTGAGCCACCCAGGCGCCCCTTAATTTTCTTTATAGTTACTCTTAGTTGCCTTTTCAAAAGGTTAAGGTTTAAAATTGAGCATATTAAGTTCCCAGTCTAGCTAGTTTTGGTATAAATATATATTCTTGGTTCTGACTTATGAATGTCTAGCTTGCTAGAGATAGGATTTTTAAATGGTTCTTTCCCCACACACAACAAAAAATATTCAGACACAGTTTTGTTTTTTTTTTTTAAGGAAGTACTTCTCACCTACATGCCCATGTAGTCCCTCAATTTTTGTATGTTCTTCTGGCAGAGCCTGGTTTTAGGGACACAGTTGAATGTTAGTTGCATTTAACATTCTTCCCATACCAGAGTAGGTAAAACTTAGATAAACGTGGTTGTCTTAATTCCCAAGGCATATGATGTACCGAACTGACATACTGCAGAGTGCAGGAAATAATCACTAAATGACTCAACTTCCTGACTCAACATTGACCAGAAAATACTTTCTCGTTTTTCTCTAAATAACACTCCTGAATCAAAATTTCAGCCAATCAAAACTCAGGCACTTAGCTGCATGATAAATACCATCTAGCATATCTCACTGGTTATTACTAAAAACATTAATGAATTTTGCATAGTTATTTAGATATCTTACTCTGATCAAATTTATGAGGCTGAATAATAATTTCTAAAGTTATAGGCAGATTCCCTCAAATAATTATTACCATCACCATCCAGAAGTACATAAAATGCTTGTAGATATTTCTACACAGCGCTTTAAACTTGAAATGAGAGACACGTACTTAATATCCCTTTGGGGAAATTCCAAGATTAATTTCAAGAGCAGACAAATACTCTTCAGAAACACATGAAATTCTTGCCACAGACCGCCTAGGGGATGGATATAATCTTCTCATGATACAGTCTGAGAATGATACTCACTGGGTTAAGTGTTTTTTCAACAGAATGGTGAACGGTCCACCAGTCTGAAGTCCATTCCCATGCGTTCCCCACTATATTGTATAAGCCATAACCATTGGGAGGAAAGGCGTCGACCTAAAAATTAAAAAAAGGGAATATGCTGTCAAAGTACTCACCTTCTTTGGAAAATCTCTTTGCTGCAAAAATGCACTAAAAGAAGTAGAACTTCAAGGTATGAATATTAATTTTCATTCTGACCGTCAAACTCCAATTTGGCCAATGTAAAAACAAAGAAAGAGACATGTTTTGCTTTGATTCTCAAGGGGAGTTTAGAAACCTAAGGAGAGTTTATACTACATGGTAAGGAAGCCAACAAAACTCTTCCTAACAGACAAATAATGACCAAATCTGTACCTGATGGGGGTAGGGGGGAGATGATGATTTCAACTCTCAAAAGCATAACAGAAACATCATATCAGACCCACTATAAGTTTTACCATCAGAGCTAAGATATGTGGCCACATAATGTCTTTTACATTGAAAAACGCCAAGTCACTTCTGTCCTCTCTACCCACCAGCCCCCTCCAACTCACTATCTTATCTTTAAGCCTCAGTCATTATCATCAAAACACTGAGACGACTTGTTTTTCTAAAGAAAATGTGAATTCATTATCAAGCATATTTGTAAGAAAAGGTTTGCAGTCAGTCTCTGGAACCTGGAAGTATGAGGCCAACTGAGATTCATCAGCAAGCAATCATATCACATTTCAAAGGCAGGTCAGACAGTCTGCCACATAATATTGTCACAGACAAAGAGCCAAAGTATAAAGCTTTTTTAAGAAGGAGGGAAGGGAGAGGGGTAAGAAAAAACTTTAACTGAAAAAGTTAGTGTAGACAATTACACTATTTTAGCGACTTAAAATATTTTCCCAACATTTTTTAATGGAAATTCTCAAACATAAAGAAAATTTTCATTTTTTAAATGAAAATATATCAAGTTATCTTTGGGTTTTTATTTTTTATTTATTATTATTTTTTTTTTTGAGACAGAGAGAGAGAGAAAGTACAATCAGGGAGAGTAGAGGGAGAGAGAGGGAGAAAGAGAAAAGGAGAGGGAGAGGAAGAAGAAGAGAGAGAGAGAGAGAGAGAAGGAGAGGGAGAGAGAGAGGAGGAGAGAGACAGAAAGAAAGAGAGAGAGAGAGAGAGAGAGAGAGAGAGAGAGAGAGAGAGAGAGAATCCTAAGCAGGCTCCACACTCAGTGCAGAGCCTGACACAGGGCTCCGTCCCACAACCCTGGGACTGTGACCTGAGCTGAAATCAAGAGTCAGATGCTCAATCAACTAAACGCCCCAGGCGCCCCTATCTTTGGGTTTTAAAAAATATTTTTGTAAAAAATAAAAATAATAATATAAAATACGAAAATATGTATGTTTTTGTAAATCCATGGGTTTTTTTTCCCCATACTAATGACGTAGGACTAAAGAAATGAATAAACTAAAAATTCACCTCCATTTGACACATGAATATGGAAGCACCTGATACTTGGGCAGTTCAGAGCACTTCAAAGTTATGAAGCTACTTCCTAAAAGAACTTCATCTGGATAATTTGGAAAGCTAAAAAATTTTGCCACTCTGCTTCCATATTCAGCATTCATTATGGAAACAGCAATCTTTATTTACTGCATCATTCAGTAATTCCATGCATGTCAAGTGAAGGCAGGAAGGGATCAATGGCGTAAGACATCAAAGAGCTTACTGAGGGAGAAAAAATATATACCCAAAACAAAAAATCTAATTTTGTGAGACAGAGTGGGATGAGTAGGGAAATGAGTGGGGAAAAAATGTCTCAGAAATTCCCAAGAGGGAGAGGATTTCTGGCTGCAGAGATTTCCGGTTGCAGATTTCTGGCTGTATCCTCCTCTACAAAGGTAGAAGAGTCTCATTGGAATCTAGTTCACAGTTCTAAACTGAGAGAGACAGTAAAGGTGGAGAGGCCACAGGCATAAACCGTTCTTCAAGAATTTAGAGATGATCAGAAAGAGTAAGGTGGGATAATAGCTGCAAGGAATAGAAAGAAAAAGAAGAAATTAATTTGTTTCAAGAAGAGAAGAGAAAGAGCCAGGGGCACAAGAGCAATTAAAAGATGCAACAAACATTCTGGAGGAAAGAATCATTTCTCAGGCTCATAGCACACACAAGTGGAGGGGGCTCAAGTTCATGTGCCTGAGGTCCTTTTTATGTGCCCACACTTAGCAGCTACTGAGCAAGCAATTTAACCTATCTGGTGCTCTTAAACCATTCAGATGGGGAAATAAAATTGACTCAAACTTTGGGGTTTTCTTCCCCCTTTAAAAAATCTGATGTTTAAGTGAGATAAAATCTGGAAGTCACCATCCCTAAAATTACCATCTATGAGTATGCCATTAAGGAGAAGAAACTGTGCAACTGCTCATTGTTAAATTAATTGCACTAACCAAAGCTTCCTTCCAGGAACCTCACAAGAAAACAAATGTGCATGAGAAATATTTCAAACCTGCTGAATGATTGCTATGCATTAAAACCAAAACACACTAATAGTTGTATGAAAGCGGCTAACAAAATAAAAATCCAATTCGTAAGATTCACTGTGGTCAGAATAGTTTGCTCCATCCAGACCAGAAGTAATAGCATACATAAAATATCAGGTGAGAGAGCTGTTTCACTGTAGTCCACCCCACCATTGAAGTTAAATTCCTTCTCTCTAATGAACAGACTGTGTGGACACAACAGCTCAAGTGGACTCAAGGTAACTGTCTGGGTCCACAGTCCTATTTTGAAGATTCAGATCTTGCTAAGTCTCATTCCAAACACAGGTGGAAGCCACCTCCCTGTGCCCTCCTGCTTCTTTCTCCCCAGGTCATGTCTCTCAAATTGGTTCTTTGAGGGCCCCTGGTAACTGTTCTAATTTTCTCTTAGGAACTTGAATGGTGCTTCTTCAGGTAATTTCTGGTGCATATATTCCAGGATAGACATCTGCTGAACTCCCAGTTAAATGTTCCCACTCTAAACATCTGTAAAGTGTCCTTATTTCACAGGGAACTTTGTGTTTTCTGAACAGGTGCCCTTAAGGATAAATGACTGTTTTCCTTGGAGACTCAAGTACTGAAATAGGATATGAAATTCCATAGCAGTAAGCACTGTAAAATATTCATAACTGCCCAGTCCAGCCTTTTCATGGCCTTTTACTAAAACTGACAGGCACTTATATAATTTGGTCCATCGGAAGCCCACACCTTAGGATTCAAGGCTTACTGCAATAGCCCTACTTCTCACAGCCTACCATCTAGGAAGGGGACCCAGGCTGCTAAGGCCCTTGTGCCAGTCTCTCTAATGTATCTGCTACCAAAGAAGGCCAGGTATGAGCCCAATGTTCTGAGCCATCCATGTTCAAGGTTAGAGCACCGCAGGTGAGTTGCTGCACACTCCGTGGCAGTGTATAACACTTCGATGGCCACTGTACCACTGCCTCCATCTACCAACATCTTTCCTAGGGACTCGTGAGCATCCTCACCGAGCACCTACAATGCCAGTTTCACTGACCAAAGGTGGCCCATCATTGGCTAGGTTTCTCACCCATGGAAAGTCTGAGAAAGGGTGGAACTCCTTTAGTCCCTGACATGTCTAATCCCTCATTTTGCTGAATACAACTATGTGCTTGTGAGAGTACCAGCTATCATGAAGGAAACTTTGGAGGACAATTTCTAGATCAAATGATTAGTCTTCTGCTTCCTTCGGGTAGTACATCATTTCCCATTGGTTTGTGTTGGTTCCTTTATCACATGCTTACACATATATGTGGAATTTTATATATACACATATGCACCCCAATACCTCTTGGAAGGCTACATCTTCTCATGCAATCTATTATTTACATCAATTGCCCCCCCAAAATGAAACTATAATGCTTTAACTACTATAGCTCAAACTATTTTTAGATTTCTGGTAGGTCAAGTGTCTCTCCACTCTTCATCTTTTCCAAAAATGTCTGGGTGTTTCTCACTACTTTATTATTTCAGTCACATTTTAGAGTCATTTGGCCATCTTCCAAACAATGTATCTGTGTTACATTTATAAGTAAATTTTGGAAGAATTATTTTTGTGTGAAACAAAAATACAAATATGAAAAAAATGACAACTGTTTGAAAGAGTGTTGAAAGAAAATCATTCTCTGTAACAACAAACCCAGTAAGGTGTTACTTCCCCACCACAAGATTTCTTTCCGCACTGTTAGGAGAAAATGAAATATTTTCAACATTGCTTCATTAGTGTATGATTTTGCCAGCAAAAGAGCAATGAGAAAAGAACTCTTATATACTTGTGGAGGAAAGTATGCGATACACACTCTGGAAAACAGTTTAGCCATATATCTAAAACCTTTACCAAGAGTGTTTACTAGTCTTTGGCTCATTAATTTCATTTTGGGAAACCTATCTTAAACAAATCATCAGATATACAATTTAATATTTATGTACAAGATGTTCCTTGTTAAATTATTTAGCAAAAACAAAACATGACAAAACAACAGATATAACCTAAATTAGTGAATGATTAATAAAAGGCAAATAAATTAGGGCTTATTCAAATGACAGGTTATCCATCTGTTGAAAGACAATGTATTTGTTCCTCATATTAAGCAGGGAAAAACAGGATTTTAAGTATTACATTCAGCATGACCCAAAAGCAACATGTAAAAAGTATATACATATATATATGTATGTATATATATGTATGTATGTATGTATGTGTGTATACACACACATATATACACATACACACAGCTATATATACACCAGAAAAACATATGCTGGCATATATGGCAGTTCAGAACATGGGCTTTGGAAACAAACAGACCCAGTTCAAACTCCAACTGTGCTACTTTCCAGTTGCGTATCCTTGGGCAAGTTAGTTAACCTTTCTGTCCCTCAGAATGCCCACCTGGAAAATGAGGATAAAATACATGGTACCTACTTTACAAAGTTGAATTAACATTAAATGCATTAACTCATAAAAATGGCCTAGCACCAAGCCTGCCACACTGCAAACACTCACTAACTACCAGCTATTATTAGCATCAATAAACATGGAAAGGAGCAGAAAGAAATGTACCAAAATGCTAACAAGGTTTATCTCTGGGTGGCAAAATTCCAGGTCCTTTTAATTTTCTCTTTTATACTTTTTGTTTTCCGAAGTTTCTCTAAGTATGATGGAATCAGAAAGAAACTGTGTTATGAAAAAGAATATTTGATTGATTATTAGGAACTGCCACGCGCACAGGCGGATGAACACAGGAAGACGGCAACAGACTAGTCAGAGAGCGCGCAATGCCTTCCGCGCATGTCCGCGTTCTCTGTGGCTGCCGCCCGCCTCCAGAAGCCTCGCTACTCACAGGCGCAGTCCCTCGGAAGCCGTCCTCCCCAGTGTTGGTCACAGGAAACTCGCCCTGCCAAATGTTGGCATAATGTTGGCCTTTCGGCTGCAGTTTGTTGCCCCAGGGGAAAAGTCTGTCAGAAGAGACACAGGCATCAGCCTGTCAAACAGGCACAGGCTTCTGGATTAAAGTCAAGAGAAGGAATGCAATGAAAGAGAGGGCATTGCTCACTTGTTCTGAGTGAACTACGTTTTACATTTCAAATATATAAATAAATAAAGCTTTTAACCAGAACTGTTTTGTTTTTGAAACTTCCGCACAACCAGCTCATGTCAAGTTCACCACAATCTCCGTGTTTCCCGGGTACTAGAGAGGCCTGCAATAAGTCACATAGCTAAAAGAAGGGCTTATAGAAGGCTGGGAAAGTAGGCATCATTGTGGACTTATATGGTAGCACAATCAGGCAGTATCACACCATACTTTTTTAAAAAGCCTCTGCTATTTTAAGGAGCCTTTCCTAGAAGATGTGACCCAAACATGAGCTTTCTCTCTCATGGTTCTAGAAGCAGAGAAATACCACTGCTTCAGGACATGCCTAAAATAAGAAAATCCTAAACGCAAGGCAGCCTGCCAAGAGGCTCTGAGGAGGACTCTGTAAGATCATAGGGAGATGAATGCGTGAAGCACCCTTTGGGGCTGCAGGGAGCCCACTTCACCTGACACTTTGGTGACCCAGGCATCAGTGTCTCCTAGTAAGTTCATGCAGGTGAAGAAAGCCTAGGAAGAAAAAGCTCTTTTTTCAATCAATTTTCTAACCGAAGTAAGTTCCACAGATTTAGAAAAAGGTCAACACATAGTTAGGCAAGGTGAGACCCTCCGAGTACCTGTTTTGCAGGCCTCCTCGACAGCTGTATTCCCACTCAGCTTCCGTGGGCAGCCGCTTTCCCGCCCACGTGCAGTAGGCCACGGCATCGTTCCAGGAGACGTGCAGAACTGGATGATGAGGCCTGGGGAAGAGCAAAAGCAGAGTGTAGAGGGGCACGAACTAGAACAGGAAACAGAAACCAGCTTCAGCAAAGCGCCTATAATCACCCTCAGTCCAATCTGGGTGTCCAATCTCAGTCCAATCAAACCCCCAGCTGTGCCACATCTGTCACCTTCCACCACAGGTGTCTGACATCCAAGGCTCCCAAATGGGTTATAATCCTCTCCTTGGAACTAGACTTAAAACATGTCCTCCCCAGCAGGCAGGCCTAGACCCCTAGAGAATCTCACTTGGTACACTGGGTGTGGAGATGCACCCCCCATGTCCCCCTCGAAGGAAGGAGTGCTGTTCCAGCTGCTGGGAGTGCCCCTTCAGGGTCTCCCACAGCTGTGGAGAGTCACCTAAGAACAGCCAATGACTAACCACAGTAGGGGCATAAAGGTCCAGCCATTTCAGAACACCCACAGCTCCGTCCTACAGGCCCTATTTACCCCAAAGCCCTCAAAGGGATCAGTGGGGACTTCTTGGGCCTACATTACAATCTCAACTTTTCCCTCTGCACAATCTTGCTTTTCCCCTCCTCTGCACAGGTTGCTTGGCTTTAAACTTTGTGCCTTTCTACTACAGATTAGTCAGCTATATGCACCTCCTGCTAGCAGATACCAAATGAGTATTTTTTCTAAGGGCATAGAAGGATAAGGAAGGTTAAGGGGAAAGTTTGCAAATAAGGGGATCCGCACGTTCATACAGCACTAGATAATTCTAATTCCCTGTTCACCCTTTTTCAAGTGAACTACACACTCCTAGTCCATTCCTTAAACACCTCTGAATTCCCTCCAGCAATTACACCATGACTTTCATTTATTCCTTCAACAAATGTTTACTGAGTACCTGTTATGTGTCAGTTACTGTTTTCAGCAGAGACATACTTTGCTAAGAAAATGTACTCAGTGGAAAAAATACATTCCCCTCTGGGTTTTCCTTCTGTCTTAGCTTTTTCTTCTATTAAGTTCATGAAAGAAAATACCATTTGGGAGCTAAGAGGCCCAGTCAACCTGTGGTGCCCAAGAATTCTATGACTTTCTGCCTCACAGTCTATTTCTACCACAAAGGCTGCCAGCTCAGGCTTTGCAAGGTTTCTTTCTGCCCTTCGTCAAGGGGCTATATCCCTAAAGCTGAACTTCATGAGCTCTTAGCTCCCTGACAATGAGGGCAATAACCAGGGATGTTGTTAAAAATAGAGGCTCAAAATTCCCATCAGAAAAAGTGGGTTAGGAGAACAGTTTTCTTAGGCTGTTGAGATGCTGAGTCCTGACCCAACCTTTCTCCATCTCCAGGGCTTAAAGTGCTACTCTATTTTTGCTTGAGATAATTATTTCCTTGCCACCCTGGAGACTGGCTGACCGACTTGCAGCTCTGTGGTTTTTCAGTCAGATGGTGGCCTCAAAGTATGTCAGTCCAGGACTGGAGATAACATGAATCCTATACCCAAGGCTTGAGTTTCCACAGTGACCACCTGGCCAGACACAACTACTTATCCACAGCACAGATGGTCTTCCTCATCGTGACCCACTCATAGGAGAGAGCAAACAGACAGGTTGCAAACATTAAATATGTCAAGAGATTTATAATAGGCCTGTCAAAGGGGGGAAAAATTTGCAAAGCAAACTCTTTGAGAGGCCAAATGAGGAAGAAAGAGGTCACTTGTTAGGAGCCTTCTATGAGTTAGAACAGTGTTTGGATCTCCCCATATGTTATTTCCTGCTATGTTATTTTCCTACCAACCAACAAGAGTTGGTCATTAGCACTCTTTTACAGATGAAGATGGCCACCGAGTTCCTTTTCAACAGCACAGGAATCTTTTTGGCAATTAAAAATGTCCACCAGGGAAAGAACCACCAGCCTCACCTGTGTCGAACAGTAGAGTCTGGTCCTTCTGGGTGTCTCCAGTTAGCGCCTTTAACAGGTAACCACCAGGGAGCAGCTGCAACCTCAAAGCAACACCCAGAAAAGCTGAGGTTAGTTAGGATGACTCTAGAAAAACAATGACTCAGTATGTGCAGAAAAAAATCTGACTTATGATCTTCAACTTCCATATCAGTTACCAAACAAATACTTTTAC
Source organism: Panthera leo (assembly GCF_018350215.1). NCBI lineage: Eukaryota > Metazoa > Chordata > Mammalia > Carnivora > Felidae > Panthera > Panthera leo. Next base: position 46,105,469 of record NC_056680.1, read on the forward strand.
CAGACTATCAAAAATAAATCTTCAACAAAAAAGTATTATTTCATATCAAAAAGCACCACAATGACTGAATAGACATGTATTTAAATGATGTGTATCTCCAAGAATTGTTTAAAAGAGGAAGTGCTAGCTAATCCTCTATAATCTCTAACAAGTGAGAGACAGGTAGTACTGCTCCTGTTTAAAACATGGGGAAACAGAGTTAACCTTACAAGTATGTGCTGGGCTGAAGGTCCAACCCAGGTGGTCAGATATCAAGCTGAAGCATAGGGTGAAAAGCTGCAGTGTGCTTTCAAAAGACCCTGGTTCAATTTCTAGCCTAACATCAGATGTGCAGCCCCAAGCAAGTTCACTGTTTATCTGGCTTCATCTGCAATATGGGTGCAGGACCCTGGCCTCACCTACCTCAGAGGTTGAATTAGATAGGGAAGTGCTCAGCCAGATGTTCCCAGGACCTTAATTCCTACTTTACAGTTCCAGTTACCCAAGTAAAATTTAGTGACTGGTTAAGAGCTTGGCTTTGGAACCAGTCAAAACAAGAGTCAAATCACCCACGATGTGACCCCTGGCAACCTACTGAACCTCCCAAGGCCTGTTTTCATACTCTTAGATGGAGACAGTAACAATACCTACCTCATGGGTTATGACAAGGAGGAAACATAACATATATGAAGGGCTTACGAGTATGCCTGGCACTAGCATGCACTCAGTACAGAGAACTCATCTCAACCACGGCCTCATGACAGGAGGAGAGTCATAAAACATCTTCATCACCATTGTTCCTAATACTAACCAAAGAACAGAAATTTGCACATGACTCTTGTAATATAAACCGAAGTAGACTCAAGGTTGTCCCCATGACAATGCTACTGTCAGTCATTTGCTCCCTGATGAGCTGGGTTGAGTGGAAGAGAAGGGGAAGTGTTTCTGCTAACAATTACAGCAATCACTGAAAAGACCAAACTCTGTTCTTGTTCTTTTTTTCATATCAGCACAATCAAAACATTCATGGGATTCCAATCACAACCTGATGGGAAAAAACAAATTCTCTTATATTTTTCAATGATACAGGCATTATGTCCTTAAAGGACACTATTGCAAGGTGTTTTATTTTTCTGAGACCAGGAGAGGCGAAAGGCATGGCTTATTTCTGTTTCAAGTATGGCGCTGCAGACACTTAAATCTGGGGATGTTCTCACTGACTTGACTGCTGGATGCTTAGGGTCCAGCGACAGCTAACCCCTTCCATGTCAAGGGCAAAGGTGCATAGAAAGCCGAGGTTTTCCCACTTTCGAGTTTCAGTAACTTCAGATCACTCACCCAACCCCAACCCACCCCCAACACTGATCAGAGAGGGCACCAGAAGTTCTATTTCTTAAAATAATAAAAGAAGTAAAGAAGACAAATGTGACAAAATGTTAACCTTTGTTAAATCTGGGTGGAAGAAATGAGATTGCCTAATTTTCTTGTACCTTTTGTGTTTTGAAACATTTCATCAGTAGCAACTATTTTTAAAAAACTGACTTACTGATCTATTCTACTACTGATGGGCATTTGGGTGGGTTCCAGTTCAGGGCTATCTATTATGAACAGTGTTTACTTCTATCAACATTTTTAGGTGCTCCTGACTTTCAGCAAGTATACATATGCATTTCTGTGGACTGCACACCACAGAGTGGCACTGCTGAATACGTACAGCTTTAGCGAAGACAACCAAACCCAAGCCCGAATGGCACATGTGCTCCAAGGTTTCCAGCCCCTTCTTCAGAGGGGAGCTTCCATGGACCTGGCTGATGTAGAGCAGACCCTGGTACGGCTGCTCCAAGGGCCTCTTAGACTGTTCCCTTTCCTCTCCTCTTCCCCTCAATTCACTCTGGTTACAAATATTTGCTGAACACCCACTGTCTGCCAGCACTGAGCCTGATTCCTAAAAGAGATCTTCCACTCCAGGAATCCTCAGAGTATGAGTTAAGACAGTATATTGAGGGGCACCTGGGTGGCTCAGTCAGTTAAGCGTCAGATTCTTGGTTTTGGCCCCGGTCATGATCTCGCGGTTTGTGGGTTCGCGCCCCACGTCGGGCTCTGCACTAACAGCGCAGAGCCTGCTTGGGATTCTGTCTCCCTGTCTCTCTGTCCCTCCCCCGCTCACTCTCTGTCTCTCTCAAAATGAAAGTTAAAGACAAGACAGTATATCGATAGTTTTTAAATTATTTTGTTTATCTTACATGGTTCATTGCACAAAGTGGGGAACAAAATGTGGACCTAGTCACTTCATTTTCCTTTAAAAATGTCTACAAAACTCAAACTGGTGGATCTAGGTACCACCTTACACACACTAGTGCTATAGGTCTGACTCAGTTTCCTCCCCACCACACACACACACTTTCTCTCATTCTAAATATCTGCTTTTCACTTCTCCCAGGATTTCTCTTCTCTGGAACCTTTCACATTATCCTAGCAACGCATCCCAAACAGACCCCTAGCTTACATGACTTGAATTCATGGAGGTTCACAATGATCAACAATCTCAGGGATGTGCACAGTGAAACACAAAGAACAGACTGGCTTGAGATGGGGAGGGGACACCACGGTAACACTGCCCTCGTCCAAAGGCCACAACCTAGTTTTTCTCCAAGATACTAAGACCTGAGGTAAGTATGCAAAGATAGATCTACAGTATTATAGTATTATTTCTAATTAAAAATTACAAAGTAACCCAGCCTTGGCAGCCATCCATCCAAAGGAATACTGTACAGTTATCAAAAGATACTCCGAGGTGGAAATATGTATATAATGTGTTATAAAGATAACCTATAGAATAGGATATGTATTTGATTCTGTAAAATATATGCATACGAATGTGTATGTAGTATACTCAGAAAAAAAGTCTGGAAGAATATACTTGCAATTATGGGGGTCAAGACTAGAGGAGTAATATGCTTTTTTAAGAATGAGTGTGTATTACGATAATAAGAGTTCTCAACCTCAGCAATGACTGACATATTAGACCAAGTAATTCCTTGTTGTAAGGGGCTGTCTTGTGCCCTGCAGGATGTTTAATAGCATCCCTGACCTCTTCCCACTAGATGCCAATAGCACCCTCCCCCTAATTGCGGGAGCCTAAAATGTCTCCAGACATTGCCAAATGCACCCTGGGAGGTGCAAAATAACCCACTGCACTATGGTAATCAGGAAAAAAAAAAAAAAGATTCTCTTTCTTAAATGTTAATAGATAGTTCATAGAGGCATAGTGGTAAGAGCATCCTATCCTGGAGCCTGGCTACCTGAGTCTGAACAATAGCACCACATTTTACAAGCTGCATGATCTTGGGTTTCTTAGTTTAACCTTTCTAGGTCTCAGTTTCCTCATTTGTAAAATGGGATAATAATACTTCTATCCTCTTCCTTGGGTTGTTGTGAGAATTAAATAAAGAAATGTACATAAAGAGCTTAGAACAGTGCCTGGTACAGAGTAAGAATTACATAAGTGTTAGCTCTCATTATTACTGTTATTCATTTACGCTACTGCATGTTGCAATATTCTCTTAGAACTTTTGAAGAATATATATTCTATCAGTGAAAATTTGCCCCCTAATACTTCTTCAGCATGAGCCCCAGCCACCCCCCAGTTCAACCTTTTCAGAAGATAGGCTGAGAAATTAGAACATGTGTCATTTCCAAAGAATTCTCAAGAAGAGTGTATAGTTGCCATCTTTCATCACAATCATGATGTGAGAACCATCTACACATAAACTAACCCATTCCCTGAAGCAAGTAGCACCACAGATTTGGGGGGTGGGGAGGAAGGGGGTAGGGTATAGAGGATGAAGGAGGAATCCACAGTCACCAAGTCCTAAGCCAGACAAAGCTTTGGGACCTATAAGAGTACCTATACCACATGCCTATCTGTGATAAAGACCTTAAGTCTTCACTGTAATCATCAGATACATAGTCAGGAATGATCTCCCCATCTGACACATGATGAAGAAAAAATATGTAATCAAAGTCACCCCACATGAGAGGACCAGTGCAATCAGAGGTAGGACATCACTTATCCTGGGAATCACGCTCTAGGAAAGCCATGATGTTTTCCAGCCCAATTTTAGGCAAACCCCATCCAATGTCACTAGATGCCTTCCTTTTTCCAATTGTTCCTGTTAACACTATGTTTTTAAAAACTTGTTCTTGAACTCCTGGTTGTGTCTTGAAAATAAATGCTATCCTACCATGTTGAGGAACTTATGAAACAAATAACTTCTGGGAGCCATATATGAGTCAGCTAATCAAGGTCATACTGCAAATTATGGTATGTCTAAGCTCCTTTGCTTCAACAGCAAGGGTCTGCAGGTGTGTTGCTCACAGAGTCGAGCAGACTGGCATGTATGATAAGCCTCATCCTACAAAGAGGACTTTTTTTTTTTTAAATGTGGTTGCCCACCTACCCATTTTCTGTTCAACTGAGACAATTCCAGAGTTACAGCACTCCCTTATAACCAGGGGGAAAAGGATTTTAACTTGACCTATTTCTACTCAACCATCTCCATAGCAACTGTCTTGGGTTTTAAGTTGAAACAGCTGTACCAGACAGCCAGTGACCAATTACAATGTAAATAGAAGCCATGTGAGTATTGATGTCCCCTTGAGAAATGGACTTCCTGGCGCAAAGACATCTTTTCTCACCTCTCCCTAGGGAATTGTAGTAACAGTTTAAAGAAAAGAAATGGAGAAGATATCAAAAGCATCTTTATTCTTGCCAGAGGTGGTAAATTATGCTTCTTATAAACACACAGCCTAGAATACAGTCGGCACAGGAAAAAGAGCACTGTCTAATTATGCATATTCAAGTGTAAAGATGTCAGGTTCACAACTTTACAGCTGTTCTCTTAAAAACTAAATGCATTTAAACAAGCAAATTAAAAAGATGGACATTTCTTGAAACAGTTTAAATATGACAGTTACCCCTATAAAAACAGCCTGGGAGAAGTTTCAACTGACACTAGTGAACAATGAGAAATTATAGACCTGTTCAAATTCATGAAGTGTAAGTTAAAACCGGAGGAGAATCCAGCAACTGAAGGAATCAAACAAAATAGAAAGCACACAGTGAGTTAAAAATCTCTTCCTTCAGGGGCCCCTGGGTGGCTCAGTCAGTTAAGCATCTGACTCTTGATTTTGGCTCAAGTCATGATCTCAGAATTTGTGAGTTCAAGCCCCACATTGGGCTCTGTGCTGACAATGCAGAGCCTGCTTGGGATTCTCTGTCTCCCTCTCTCTCTTCCCCTCCCTACCCATGTGTGCGTGCTCGCTCTCTCTCTCAAAAATAAACAAACAAACAAACAAAAATAAAAGAACTAGGCTTTAATAAAGAACAAAAATGAATTCATCATTGAAATAGGTAGGTAGTCAATTCTGAGAGCTTATTTCAAATTAAATCCTAAATTAGGTATTCATTAATACAATTTGTGTGACAGAAAAAGGCATACTTTTTCACACAGAGTACAAATATTTATGAAATTTAAGACATATATGAAAATTTTCAATACTTTTTGCTTCAGTTCTTAGTGAAATTCCTCATGCTAGAATGCACTACATTCCCACGGCATCAATCAGTATACTCTAAATATTCATTACACATCCTTAAGAGAGAAGTGGGTAGATAGCCTATATATAGTCATTCACTATATGTAACATGAAAAAAATCACTCAAAGAATCACTGGGCTCAAAGAATCCTTAAATATGATCTAGTTTGCCTCCTTCTCTTTTTTGATCTTATTTTTCCTTCCCTTCCCCCACGTTCATCTGTTTTGTTTCTCAAATTCCACATATGAGTGAAATCATATGATATTTGTCTTTCTCTGACTGACTTATTTTGCTTATCATAATACACTACCCATAAGAGACTCTTAAATACAGAGAACAAACTGAGGGTTGCAGGAGGGGAGTTGTGTGGGGGGATGGGCTACCTGGGTGATGGGCATTAAGGAAGGCACTTGTTGGAATGAGCATTGAGTGTTCTATGTAAGTAATGAATCACTAAATTCTACCCCTGAAACCACTACTACACTATATGTTAACTAACTTGGATTTAAATAAAAAATAAATACATTTTAAAATTTTTTTTAAAAATAAAATAAGTGCTCTAGTTTACCTCTCAGTTGTATGAAGAAAGTTGATTTGGGATTTTTAAAAAAAGGAGAAAGAAAAGGATTTTTTTTAATATATTTTTTTTTTTACTTCTTTAGGCAAAGAGGTGTCCACGTAAATCAACATAACAGCAATTTGATAATACTCAGCAGAAGACTACATCATATGCACACACAGCGAGGAGACCGGCTGAGTTGCTTAGCTTATTTGTACATCCAGAGGAAGGAACAGAATGTAGTCATTAAAAATTATATGCAGGAAAAATGTAAAAATGTAATTGCTTAGATAAATGTTTACCCTACACAGAAAATGAAAAAAGCCACTTATAAGTAAGTATGTGTAGACAAGTCTACTTAAAAATGTGTTTACAGACAGACACCATAAACACACCCCAAGAAAAGATTAGTAGTACATATACTGAAGTGTTTGCGATGGTTATTTCTGGGTAGTGAGATTATGGATAATATTTAATGTTCTTTTGTGGGCACCATTTTTAATTTGTAAATTACACTGAACATATTTTTACTCAGCTTTTCTGTTTTCTTTTAACAGAGGTAAAAGACTTAAGTTTACAATGAAAAACCAAAAAATAATCAATATTAAAAATATTTATTAATTTAATTAAAAATTATTTATATCCACCATTCTTCTGAAAACTTTATTTTTTTTAATGTTTATTTAATTTTGAGAAAGAGAGAGCAGGGAAGAGGCAGAGAGAGAAGGAGCAGAGCATCTGAAGCGGGCTCTGTGCTCACAGCAGATAGCCCAATGCAGGGCTCAAACTCACCAACCGTGAGATCATGACCTAAGCCAAAGTAGGACGCTAAACTGACTGAGCCACCCAGGTGCCCCTGCAAATTTTATTTTTATATTCATCTTCCAGTTTCATCAATCAGCATACACATTTTTACATATTTTTCCCAAATTATATATTGATTGTTTTCATTCATTTTACTAAATATTTTCCTATTTTTAATCTGGACTTCACAACAAACATTTTTAGTGGCCACACACAATATTTTTCATCTTGATATATCATAATTTACCAAATAATCTCCTAACACTGAACCACTCAAGTTATATTAAACTTTGTTGCTCTTGGGGGGGGGGGGGGCAGCTATTACAGATAACAATACAGTAAATATCTTCAAACACCTTTACTTACATTTTGAATTTTTTTTGCTTCTGCTAAATTTCCAGAAATAGTACCTAAGAGTATATCTCTATAGTTCTTTCTAAAACTCATTTTTAAAAATCTTCAACATTAATAGATTTTGTGAGTAGTTTCCGTCTGCAAAGAGGGCTGAGTATATGTAAAAAAAAATCATGGCACTCCACAGCAAGGTATTTATTACAATTCTTTACAAGGAGGCTCCATTTAGGCTCCTTAAATTGTTAGTGGCTTACTTAGATCCTTTTCAACGTATAATACAGGGAAATTGCAGAAAGTCTGAATGCCATTTGATTTTTTTCTTCATGCCTTCCAAGTTCTGAAGCTTCTGAGAAAAAAAAGGGCAAACAGAAGACAGAATGTAGAAAAAGCATCCTAAGAACGGGAGATTTTGGAGGTAAATCAGAAAATGAATAATCCTGCTTTTTTGGAAAAGAGAAGAAAAAGAGGAGAATCATCACCCCCAAATGCATCATGATAAAGGGGACAGGACTCTTGCTGCAAAGGCAGTCAAGGTCCACAGTCAGAGATGATCTATCTACTTCCTAACTGTGGTTTAGCGACAGGCATCTGCAGAGGGTCACACAGCGTGGTGGTTCAACTCCTGTCCCTTGAAACTAGAGGCTACTAGGGGCGCCTGGGTGGCTCAGTCGGTTAAGCGTCCGACTTCAGCTCAGGCCATGATCTCGCGGTCTGTGAGTGCAAGCCCCGCATCGGGCTCTGTGCTGACAGCTCAGAGCCTGGAGCCTGTTTCAGGTTCCGTGTCTCCCTCTCTTTCTGACCCTCCCCCGTTCATACTCTGTCTCTCTCTGTCTCAAAAATAAATAATAAATGTTAGAAAAAAAAAAAAAAGAAAAGAAACTAGAGGCTACTACTGAGCTAGCCCATCTCAGCCTAGGGCTGCAGGACCACAGAACAAATTCTGAATACTCCACAGGGCTAACTTCTTCAGGTTACCAGCCCGACATGTACATTTCACCCTGCAGCTGGACACTGTGCCAGAGGCAGCATAGTGAATGCTGATTCTCCTTGTGGTGACAACACACAATATAGGAAACATATGCATAATTTTTAACAACATTGTGTATCTTGCAAAGCTCTGCTAGAGTTGGGGAAGCAAAGACGAGCTTGGCAGGGAGTGGAAACCTGGCTCTACACTCAGGGATGCCATGTTTTCCCAGTATGACTGCATGCTTAACACAGGCATGCTTACAATGCTGCAGGGTTTTAAAGGTGGGATGGATCTGGGAGGCCATCTATTTAAACTTCCTCATTTTACAGATGAAAAAATAAGCCCTGAAAAGCAGCAGGCAAAGCCAGGAAAAGAACTTACAACTGCAGATTTTCAGTTCATAACTCTTTTCTACTATCCAAGCATTTTCCAACAGCTGTTTCCTAATAGTTTACAAGATGTTGGTAGGTGAAGGGGGAGATGGTGGTGGAGGTGGGGAGGCTCCACAGTCACAGCAGTCTAAGTAGTTAGGAAGGCACAGGGTCAATCAAGTTAAACAAGTCTATTATTATATTATTATTATTGCAGAACTGTTCAAAATCTTTAAACTGTAACATGTAATTAAGTTTTGAATAAAGGGATATAGTATGCATCTGAGCCAAGTAGTTCACCAAGTTGTTAGTAGGTTCCAACCCTGCCTCTCCTGCTATTTACTAGCAATGTGACATTGGGCAAGTTACTGAACCTCTCTGAGCCATGGTTTCCTCAATCAGCAAAATTAGTACACTAAGAAATCTTATCTAATATACTAGATATTAGTAATATACTAGTAACATCTAGTCAGTTTATTACTAGAAATCTATAAAATTAATTCGCAATGGGGGCGCCTTGGTGGCTCAGCCAGTTAAGTGTCCAACTTCAGCTCAGGTCACGATCTCACAGTTTGTGGGTTCAAGCCCCAAGTCAGTCTCTGCACTGACAGAGCCTAGAGCCTGCTTCAGATTCGGTGCCCACCTCTCTCTCTGCCCCTCCCCCGTCCATGCTCTGTCTCTCTCTCTCTCTCTCTCAAAAATAAAAATAAACATTTAAAAAAAAAAAACTAATTCACAATGGTTTCATTCACTCATTCATTCATTCACTCAATAAACATTCCATGAACATCTGCCCTACGCCAGCCCTGTGCTGGGCCCAGGAGGTGCAGAAACGAAGCATACAATCTGGGGTTGAAGGCAAACAAATGAGTAGATGACTTTAAGCCTGCATTAAACACTGTACCAAGAGGAACTGGATGAGCTATGGGAGCCCAAGGAGGGGCACCCAACCACAGTCAGGGGATGCTACTTTGCAAGTGCTTCCCATAAGAGGTGAGAAGGAGGAGCAAGTGAAGCAGGGAAGGAGTGGGTAGGGCATTCCACACAGGAAGCTGCCTGCATTGTAAGTGTACTTCACTTAATCAGAAAAGTTGGGCATCAATATTTTTGGTTCAATAAAACATACCACAGATCTTCAGAACCTTAGATCTGAATGGAATGTCAAGAGGTCACGTGATTTCAACTTTTATACCCAAAGGCATCCTTTCTACAGTGTCCCTAGGAGGATAGGTAAGGTAGGATAAACACTGGTCCTCATGTGATGGAGCAGTCCAGATTTACACCTGTTATCCAGCATAATTAAGAGCATCCCATTTCACTCTCAAAAGTGTCCTGATTTGGACAATAAATTGTATGGTCACTCTATCAATAGATGGTCTCCCTGTCTCAGCTTGAACAATTCGGGTGACCGACACCACTTCCTCACAGGCAGTCCCTCATGTCTAGGTCATTCTAGTAAACAGAAGATTCCTAATCAATGGTTAAAATGAAATGCCTTCCAGAGGCCTTCCAACTGCTGGCACTCATTAGGCTCCCAAGGATCACATGGAATAAATCAAATTCCTTTCAGATCACCTTTCAGACATTTGTAGAATAATTATAATTCAGTCAACTCTTAGTCTTCACTAGGTTCAGTAATTTCTCCAACCTTCTCCAGGTTCTCTACCATCTCAAAGGCAATCACCATCTCCCCAGCTTCTCAGGCCAAAACGTAGTAGTCATACTTGAGTCCTTCCTCTCCTTCTCCCCTTATGGGTTCAGATGTACTTCCAAATATCAGACCACTTTGAGCATCTCTACTCCTACCACCCTGCTCTACAGCAATCAAGTCTCACCAACTGTGACAAAACCCATGCAGAAGCCAGAGCAACCTCTTTACTTTTTTTTTAATTTAAATTTTTATTAGTTAACATATAGTGCAGTATTGGTTTCAGGAGTAGAATTCAGTGATTCATCAGTTACATACAACATCCAGTGCTCATCCCAAGTACCCTCCTTAATGTCCATCAACCATCTAGCCCATCACCCATGCACCTCCCTCCATCAACCCTCAGTTTGTTCTCTAATATTAAGAGTCTCTTGTGGTTTCCCTCTCCTCTCTTCCCCACCCCTTCCAATATGTTCATCTGTTTTGTTTCTTAAATTCCACATATGAGTGAAATCATATGGTATTTGTCTTTCTCTGATTGATTTTGTTTAGTGTAATACATTCTGGCTTCATCCACGTCATTGCAAATGGCAAGATTTCATTCTTTTTGATGGCTGAGTAATAGTCTACTGTGTATATATACTGCATCTTCTTTATCCATTCATCAGTCAACGAACATTTGGCTCTCTCCATAGTTTGGCTATTGTTGATAATGGTACAGAGCAGCCTCTTTAAAATGTTAACTAGGTCCGGGGCGCCTGGGTGGCTCAGTCGGTTGAGTGACCGACTTCGGCTCAGGTCATGATCTCATGGTTTGTGAGTTCGAACCCCACGTCAGGCTCTGTGCTGACAGCTCAGAGCCTGGAGCCTGCTTCGGATTCTGTGTCTCCCTCTCTCTCTGCCCCTCCCCCACTCATGCTCTGTCTCTCTCTGTCTCAGAAATAAATAAACAAAAAAATTTTTTATTGAATGTTAACTAGGTCCAATGGCTTCTCACTGCACTGAAGAAGAAACCCAAACTTCTCTGAGGCTGCAGAGCCCTATGTAATCCACTTGCCACCTATTTTTCCAACCTAACCATCAACTTACATCACAATCCCCCTCGTTCATCACTCCCTCATTACTGGTCATGCTGGCTCCTATTCCTCATTTAGGTTTCCGCTCAAGTGTCAGAGAAGCCATCCCAGACCCCACAAATAAAAGAGCCAAAAGAACCTGACCACAGTACATTACAGCCACTTTCTATCCTGTTACTCTCTTTACTTTATTCATAGACCATTAGCATAGTCCATAACAACTTCACTTGTTTAGAGTCTTACAGAGTTAAACCTTCAAGAGACTGAGGACTCATACCTGCTTCCCTGTTGTATCCACAGCACTCAGAACACTGCCTTGCCCATAGCACATACGAGATAAACATTTGTTTAATGAATAAATTCACCTGTTCCTGAGGTTTCCATGTTTTCCAAACCCCTCCCCACTTTGGGTGAGCATGTTCTGGATAAATACCAATTTTAGATATAGTCTTTCAATGGGATGTCCTTTTGTAAAGAGAGAGACTCAGCTCCTGGCTTATGAGTTTTACACAGTGGGAAAGGTCCTATACTGGTTCTCAAGGACTAATAGGTAGGTACCACCCTCGACATTATCCAGAATTGAGGCAAACCATTTTCCCCTCCTGGGCCATAACTGCCTCATCTATAAAGAAAGTGTTTTTTGCCAAATGGTTTTGAAAGTTCCATTGACTCAAAATTCTCATTTTTGCATAACTTCTTCTTAAAGCTGGATCTCTCCTAGGCATGACTCCCTACTCAATAGTCAATCTTTGTCTCACTTTAGAGGTTTACAATGCAGACACCAATATTTGGGAGGTACGGGGATGTGAGAATCATTATTACTTCTTCATCGAAGTCAAATCACAAAAGACCTAGGACTTGGAAAGAAACTTAAGGGGGTACCTGGGTGGCTCAGTTACTTAAATGTCCAACTCTTGATCTCAGCTCAGGTTTTGATGTCAGAGTGGTGACTTCAAGCCCCGTGTTGGGTTCTGTGCTAAGTATGAAGCCTACTAGAAGAAGAAGTAGGAGAAGAGGAAGAAGAGGAAGAAGATGGAAAAGAAAGAGAAGAAGAGGAAGAGGAGGAGAAGGAAGAGGAGGAGGAGAAACTTAAGGACTACTTAAAGAGATATTTCACGTCTGAGCCTCTAGAACCCCAATATGCCTTGCCTCATTCACACTCATTCTGATCAGGTGCCTTGTTTCAGCGCAGGTTGGAAAAAAAAACTATGCCCTGTTATCCTATTGTATTGGGTTCTCACCTTCCAGGGTTATCAGGCTTTGCTTCCTGAGCCTACACCACACATTGACTCCTCAATCAGACAGACAACTATTCTTTTCAAAAACAGACACAAAATACAGTTGTGTGACTATGTTTTCTTCTTATCTTATCCCATCAGCCACCCCTGGACCACCCTTCCCAAATAACTCAGTTACTGTGAACCTACCTCAACCCCGATTGACTAAGCCAGTGTTTTCTTGCCAAGAAAAAGCAACTTTCCAACATGAGACAGGTCATGTGAGGTCTGAGCCCCGTAGCTTTCAAAAACTAAATGCTCTAATAGATGATACCCAAATGGCATTCTTTCATTTTTTTGGCAAATATTTATTAGGTGCTTAAGTGATAGTTACTATGCTGAGGACATAGTGGTATAGTGCATTCTCACACACCATTATAGAATATACCTGGTAAAGGGGAAGGCATTCAACAAATACCTACAGAAACAATTATAAGTGAGACAACTGACATAAAAAGAAAGCACAAGAAGCGACAAGAATAAATGGAACAATCTAAATCTGGAATATGGGACAAGAGAAAGCCATTTCAAATGGACTTCCCAGAGTAAATGTAGCTAAGACCAGACCATAGAAGGCTGAAGGTGAGTAGCCAGAGCATAGGAACATAGTAGGTCCTTCACCAGATGCTTTGCTCTAATTGATCCCAAAATTAGTTATTCCATATCTGCAAGGCTTCCCTTAAATGCCTCTTCCTCACACAGTCCTTTCCTGGTCAACAACAAATGCAGCTCTCCTGGCACCTCCCCTAACTGCTCCACAGCACTCCTTACCACAGCACCTGTCCATGCCCTTCCCAATTCATTTCTCAATGTTATTTCATGCTACCTCCAGGACATTCCACGATGGTATGGATCTCACATATTCTCATTCTTTTTGAAAATTTTAAAAAACATGATGTATGTGTCTTCGTTTTTATTTCTCTAAAACATTTGATATAAAAAATTCATAAATCAGAAAAAAACATCTAATTTTGGTTTAGAGCCTATATGACCCCATCCCTTAAATTGTGAGCCTGTAAAGGGCAACAGGGTGGAATATCTTCCATTTCTGTATTCTCAGGAATAGCAAAGTATCTGGAGGACAATAGGACATTTTTGATTGTTTGCTAAAGAGGCCACATTTTAAGCCAAAAAGCAAACTTTCAAACAGAGGGAGGTAGACTCATTTCTATCACTAGAAGAAGTCAAAGAACACACCACAGGGATAATGGCAGGTAATTAAGGAGGCATGAATCCAAACAACTACTCAAAAAATACGTCACTGTACATAGTCAAAAGAATTGAAAGCAGGCACTCAGACACTTGTAGACCAATGTTCACAGCAGCATTATTCACAAAAGCCAAAACAGCTATTAGATGTTAAATAGCCAGAAACAGCACAAATGTCCATTAACAGATGAACAGATAAACAAAATGTAGTCTATAGAAACAATGGAATATCATTCAGCCTTAAAGAGATGAAATCTAATAATGCTGTAACATAAATGAAACTTGAAGACATTTTGCTAAGTCTATAAGCCAGACACAAAAGGACATTTCTATGAGACACGGAGAGTAAAGAAACTTATAGAGAGACCAAGTACAATCAAGGTTACCAGGTGATGGGAGGGAAGGGAGAATGTGAAGTTATTGCTTCATGGGTACAGAGTTTCTGTAAGGGATGGTCAACAAATTCAGGAAAAATACAGTGATGATGACTGCATGACATTGGGAATGACTTACTGCCAGTGAACTGTATGCTCAAAAATGGTTAAAAAAGGGGTGCCTGAGTGACTCAGTAGGTTAAGCGTCCAACTTCAGCTCAGGTCGTGATCTCGATTCGTGAGTTCCAGCCCCACATGGGGCTCTGTGCTGACAGCTCAGAGCCTGGAGCCTGCTTCAGATTCTGTGTCTCCCTCTCTCTCTGCCCCACATCCCACTCACACTCTGTCTCTCAAAAATAAACAAACATTAAAAAAAAATTTTTTTAATGGTTAAAATGTTAAATTTTATGTTTTTGTATATTTTCACCACCCCCACTAAAAAAAAAGAAAGAAAAAAAGAAAAAGAAAGGATGTATCACTGATATTTCTCCAGCCAAGGACTCTGAGATAATCCAAGAGGATTTATTCCACAATACCAAATCCTTTCAAAATATCATTACAACTTGGCAGAGTGCTATATATGATGTTATCAAATCTTACAAATGGGCAACAGTAAAGCAAAGCAAAGCAAATTTAACTCAATTTTCAATTAGAGATAGCACACTGGAAGAAGCCAGCATAATGACATTTACTAAAAGACTTTTTATGTGCTAAGTACTGTAGTAGGTGGTTCTTTGTACATGAATTTGATCTTTACAATACTCTCCTAGTTAGGTATTATTACCCATACAAGAAATTGATTAAAAGAAGCAAAATGCTAGTTACAGTAAAGAAAAAAATAATTAACCACAGTGATGCACTGGCAAAAAAGGAATGAAGAAACAAAACTACAAAATCACCACTGGCAGTAAACAAGACAAAACTGGGGGTCTACACCTAACCAGGTTACCAGATTAACTGCCTTTAAAAAAAAAAAAAAAAAAACTCAACATTTTCCTGAGAATTATATCAAGACCAGAAACTCAACACTGAAGGGAAAAGAAAATGAACCAGTGCCAACCATAAGATACCCCAGATGGAATTATCACAGACTTTTTTTAAGGGCATGGAGCCCAACACAGGGTATGAACTCACAACCCTGAGATCAAGAATTGTACACTGAACCGACCAAGCCACCCAGGCACCCCGGAATTACCAAAGACTTTAAAGCAGCTATTACAATCATCAGCTATGAGGTAAAGGTGAATATTCTTGAAATGAATAGATAGGTAGGAGTTATCAGCAGAGAAACAGGAACTATTTTTTAAAAAGAAACTAAATTTAGAGGGGCGCCTGGGTGGCTCAGTCGGTTAAGCGGCCGACTTCGGCTCAGGTCATGATCTCACGGTCCGTGAGTTTGAGCCCTGCATCCGGCTCTGTGCTGACTGCTCAGAGCCTGGAGCCTGTTTGGGATTCTGTGTCTCCCTCTCTCTCTGACCCTCCCCCGTTCATGCTCTGTCTCTCTCTGTCTCAAAAATAAATAAATGTTAAAAAAATAAAAAAATTTAAAAAAAATTTAAAAAAATAAAAAAACTTTAGAATTGCAAAATATAATATCTAAAATTAAAAATTCACTGGATAGGCTCAAGAGCACAATGACAATAACAGAAAAGGGGGAACTTGAAGATATATCAATAGAAAGTACACAATCTAAAGAACAGAGAGAAAAAAACAATTTTAAAACAATGAAGAAAGCCTTAGGGACCTGTAGGATAATATCTACATGGGATAACACCCATGCATTGGAGTCCTAAAAAGAAAGGAGACATTAATGTTGAAAAAATATTTGCCAAAATGGCTGAAAACTCCCCTAATGTGGTTAAAGCCATAAATCTACAGACCAAGGACCTCAAAAAATAGGATAATCCCTAAATCCTAAGAAAACCCCAAATGTCCAAATCATAATCAAACTACAAAGACAAGATTTTTTTTTAATTTTTTTAATGTTTATTTATTTTTGAGAGAGGGAGAAAGGGAGAGCACGAGCAGGGGAGGGGCAGAGAGAGAGGGGGACACACAATCTGAAGCAGGCTCCAGGCTCTGAGCTGCCAGCACAGAGCCTGATGCGGGGCTCGAACTCACGAACTGCGAGATCATGACCTGATCCGAAGTCTGATGCTTAACCGACTGAGCCATCCGGGCGCCCTAAGATTTTTTAAGTCTTGAAAGGAGCCAGAAAATAATGGCACTAATAGATATAAGAGACCAGTGATTGAACTGGTGCTATCAGAAACCACATGACTAGAAAACAGTCAAACATTTTCAAAGTGATGAAAGAAGTGCCAACCCAGAGATCTGTTGTATCCAGTGAAAATATCCTTCAGGAATGAAGGGGACATAAAGACATGTCTCATCTCAGATGAGAACAAACTAAGAGAATTCATGGATATAAGACTTGTTCTCACATAAATGCTAACAGAAGTTATTTAGGTTGAAAGGAGATAATACCAGAGGAAAACAGGCAACTTCTGAAATAAAGAGCAACAGAAATGGTTTGGGTAAATATAATAGATTACTTTTCTACTTTAAATTAAAAATACAGGGGCACCTGGGTGGCTCAGTCGGTTAAGCATCCGACTTGGGCTCAGATCATGATCTCACTGTTCATGAGTTTAAGCCCCGCGTCAGGCTCTGTGCTGACAGCTCAGAGCCTGGAGCCAGCTTCAGATTCTGTGTCTCCCTCTCTCTCTCTCTGCCCCTCCCCCACTCGTGCTCTGTCTCTCTCTCTCTCTCTCTCTCTCTCACTCAAAATTAAATAAACATTAAATATATATATATATATATATATATATATGTTGCAAACAAAAATTATAACACCATCTTGGGTCTTTTCAATGTATAGAGATGTACTATATATGCCAAGTATAGCACAGGGGTAAAGGAACCTATATGGTTATGAGGTACTTACATTTACTTGAAGCATTAAAACGTTAACTCTATGATAGACTGTGAGAAGTTATGTACACATCTTGTAATCCTCATGGCAACTACTAATATTACCAAAGACATAGCCAAAAAGCAACGAAAATTAAAATAAAATATATAAATGGAATATATATACCCATAGATTCAAAAGTGGGTTTAAGAGATTGACAAGGGCTGACTCACACCTAACTGGAGTCCCTAAGAGGGGTAAGTGGGAATGAAGAAAAAGCAATATTGAAAACAATAATGGTTAAGAATAGTCTGAAGTTGGGGCGCCTGGGTGTTGGTTAAATGTCTAGCTCAGGTCTTGATCTCAGGGTCGTGAGTTGGAGCCTTGCGTTGGGCTCCACGTGGGGCATGAAGCCGACTTAAAAAAAAAAAAAAAAAAAAAGAGTCCACAGTTGTTTAAGAAACAGTCCTCAGATCCAGGACGCCCAATGATACTCAAGCTGGATAAATGATAGAAATCAACACCTATAAATATCACAGTCCAAATGTATAATCACAAAGACAGGAGATAATCGTAAAAGCAGCCAGAGCCAGATCACCTGCACAGGAAAAGCACCAGACTGAAGAATGGCAACAACAGAAGCCAGAAGACAGTGAAATCATCTCTTCGGTGAACAGACAGTAAATAATTGCCAATCTCAAGTTTTTACTTCATGAAAATATCTTTCAACAAAACAAAATTAAAGATATTTTCAAACTATTAATAACAAGAACATTTACTACCAAAGGATGTCCTTTAGTCAGAAGATACATTCTGTCTGGCATGCAGAAAGGAGGGCGCAGACAGCAGTAATTATAGCCACAACTGAATATTGATTATATAGAAATGTATTGATAACATCTAAGTACTGGAGGAAGAGAACAAATTGGAATAAAATAGTGGATATCAGTAATACATAAGTTGGATGGGGATGATGAGAGCACGGTCCTAGTATTATAGAGCAGAAAAATGAACAGACTAAAAGTTAGACTTTAAATGAACGTTACAATAGTTTAGTAAATGAAGATACATACATATAGAACTTCTAAGGAGACAAGTGAAGTTAGAATGAGGAGAAAAAATAAAAATATGCAATAAATTGAAGAAAAAAGAAGAGAAAAAATGTGATAAAGAGAAAGAAAAGAATAAAATGGTAGAAATAAAGCCAATACATAGGTAATCATAATAAACTATATATAAACATAAATAAACTCTTGACTGAAAGACAAACACTATTAGAATGGATTTCTTAAAAACAGTTATATACTGGGGTTCTGGGTGGCTCAGTCGGTTAAGCATCTGACTCTTGATTTCAGCTCAGGTCATGATCTCATGGTTTCTGGGTTCGAGCCTCTTGTTGGGCTCTGTGCTAACAGCAGAGAGCCTGGCTGGCATTCTGTCGTTCTCTCTGCCCCTTCACCACTCACTCTCTGTCTCTCAAAATAAATAAATGAACTTACAAAAATAAAAATAAATAAAAACATCTGTATACTATTTACAGGAGATATACTTAGGGGTGCCCCACTGGCTCATTTGTAAGAGCATATGACTCTTGATCTCAAGGTCATGAGTTCAAGCCTCACAAAGGGTATAGAGATTATTTAAATAAATAAAACTTTGGGGGAAAAAAACCCAAAAAATCTACCTAAAAACATAGATACAGATAGAATGAAAACGAAAAGATGGAAAAGTATGTATTAGATAAAAATTAGACAAAAGAAAGCTTGTGCACCTATGGAGATATCAGAAAAAATAGACTTGAAGATAAAATTTACTAGAGAAAAAGAGAATCCCTTTTTACAAACCACAAAACATTTAATTCAACAAAAAGAATACATTTCTACACTTATGCACTTACAATTTCAAGCTTAACAGCATAGCTCTGAAATATATAAAGCAAAAACAAACAGAATCACTAAGAGAAATGATATTGGACATTAGAAAATATTTAGGTATAAAAACAACTATACTATAGAATGTGGAACTAATGGGATCATAAAAAAAAAAATCTGTAGATCAAAATGCTTAAAAAAGATGACCCAAAACTTTCAAAATAAACTCTCAAACTTGAAAAGTCAAAAAAAAAAAAAAAAAAAAGAGTAGCAAAACCAAAACCAACTGGTAAAAGGCATAGCTGAGGTTTAAAACCAGGTCTCCCTCACTCCAAGGCTGTGATCGTTTCCTTATGGCTTCTCTGAATAAACAAGCCCCAAAATCAGTTTGTGAAACAAAAGCCTCGTTGGTCCTGTGAAAGCAGAAACTTCTTAAAGCCAAAATGAAGTTGTTCAGAGAAACCGTGGTTGAGCTACCAGAAAAGTAAAACTTCTAACATCAAAAACGAGCCTGAGCCATTTATCCGTCAGGTTCATGTTTTGAGTCATTTGAATTTACTTTTCTTACATACTGGAACTTGCCTTTCTGAACACTTTCTGGCTTGGCTTACACTAGTTGACTTACCAGGGCTTTTTCTAAAAATTATTTTTGCGGTATGACGTCAGAATCTTGCTGGGCCCCAAGGCATTTCTCATTATAACCCATGCACATTTAGGTAGCTGAATCACATCCTTATTAACAGCTCTCTTTCTACCTCAGAGTCATCACCCAGTTGTGATTATGTAAGAGACAGTCAGGCTGCATTACTCCTTGCGGTTTGTGCTGGTCCAGCCTCATCCAAATAACACAGTACCCAGCATTACTTGGGCAGGAGATGGCTGTCTCGAAATTGTTTTTTACTTCAAAAAAAAAAAAAAAAAAGACTTGGTAATTCTGATTCCTCACTTGAAACTGGCTTTCAGTTAAAAAGAACTTCTCAAAATAGTCTGCCCTCCTCCTTTATCAAGGACACCTATTCAAATTTGTTTCCTTAAGATGTTAGCAAATTCAGAAAGTGCCAAACCAC
The DNA here is from genome assembly GCF_018350215.1 of Panthera leo. Lineage (NCBI taxonomy): Eukaryota > Metazoa > Chordata > Mammalia > Carnivora > Felidae > Panthera > Panthera leo. The sequence goes on from NC_056680.1 coordinate 46,125,541, forward strand.
AAACCAAGAGCAACTGTTTTCACCCCACCCCATGGCCATTCTTCATGTCAAAGATTTATAAGACAAATTAATAATACAATTATTAAAAAGAAGGTACTTTTTAAACATTAAATATTTTAAACACTATCTTTTTCAACAATAGAAGGGTTAACTAGATTAAAATACCATAAAACAAAAATAGCACAGCAACAAAAACTAGCATTAATCTTTTAAAGGATTTAAAAGCTATACCTTTTAAGACGATTATTTCAAATTGAGCATTCAAAAGGTAATCACAACAGGGGCGTCTGGGTAGCTCAGGTTAAGCATTCAACTGTTGATTTCAGTTCAGGTCATGACCTCAGAGGTTCCTGGGACTGAGTCCCAAATCAGGCTCTATGCTTAGCAGGGAACCTGCTTGGAATTCTCTCTCTTCCTCTCTCTCTGCCCCTCCCCTGCTCACTAAGGCACTCTGTCTCTCTCAAAATCAATAAATAAACACTTTTTTTAAATCCCTTCAAATGGTAATCACAACTAAGTAGATTTCATCATGCACATGTACTCTGTTTTAAACAATTAAATTCACACAGTTTCAGATATTTTTGCGGGAAAACCCTAAAAGCCAGTTCAATGTCTTGCCTCAAAACTTTACATTAAACAAAAAAAAAAAAAAAAAAAAAAAAAAAAAACCTACCCAAGATGAAAGCAGCAGTATAATTTTTTGGATCTCTCCAAATCTATGCATAAAACAGACAAAGCAACTAAACAGCAACATCAAAAACCTAAGAACAATGTATACAACAAACACCAAATTATCTGAGGTCATGTCATAGGGCTCAAACACGAGTCTGATCAGGCCTGTGGATCCAGCTCCCAGACCACAGGAAATGCAGAGGACAGAGAAAACAGGTGAAGTGCACCATGAGAGGGAAAACAACAAGATTCAGACCAGGGAAACATCCACAGGATTCTTCCAGAGATAAATTGTTAGGGATAAAGTGGGGGGGGGGGGGCGCAGCAGAGGAAAGAGGACAATGGAAGGGAAACTTGTGATTTAAAATGTCTTGAAAAAGCCACAAATTTATGCTTAAATGGGTAGGATTAAACTATAGTAAAGTAGTCTTGGGATGTACAAATGGTGATAATACTATAAAGAAATACAGGGAAGCATTTACTTTATTTTTTTTAAGTTTACTTATTTATGTTTGAGAGAGAGAGAAAGCGTGACTGGAGGAGGGGCAGAGAGAGAATCCCAAGCAGGCTCTGAGCTGTCAGCAGAGTCTGACTGGGGCTCAAACCCATGAACTGTGAGATCATGACCTGAGTCAAAGGTGGACAGTTAACTGAGTGAGCCACCCAGGTGGCCCAGGAAGCATTTACTTTAAAAAGCAGGATAGCTTGATCTGATCTCAGCTCAGGTCTTAATCTCACAGTCATGAGTTCAAGTCCCGCACCGGGCTCTGCACTGGGCATGAAGCTTACTTAAAAAATAAAAAAATAAAAAGCAGGATAATGGCAACTTTAGGGACAGAGAAGGGGGACAAAGCTGTGGTTCATGGAGGGGGTTATTGGGACAGGCAGCGAAATTCTTGTTCCTGACTTAAGTGATAGTTACAAACATGCTCACCTTAGAACACTCAGTAAGCTAAACATTTGCTTTGTGCGGTTTTCTGTATTTGTGTTTTATTTTACAATAAAAAGGCTTTATTAAAGGAAAATCTGTATCACCAGTGCTGTCACAAAAAGAACATTTATGACATTTAAAATAAGTACATTCATTTAAAAGTTGTATGAATTATTTTAAATAATTATATGAAAATAAATAATATTATAAAATAATTACATGAAAGTAAACAATATTACTAAATTCTGTTAGCTACTGTAGCCTGGGGAAGGTTCCAAGGTCAATTTTGCATGTTTAAAAGGAGACTAACAAGTGTCACCTAGTGCTAATGACGTTATCACTCAAATGAGACTTAGGCCTTGACGTATTCAGGTTTAGGAAGAGACCTGAAAAGGGAATATCTGTCTCACTCCATGATTCAGGATTAGCTTATGCTTAGCTGCATACCACCTTAACTTAACTCCTGTTTCACTTCCAGTCCCCTCCTGGGCCATCCCATATGCTATGCTTGTGGAAACACTGGGTTAAAAAAAGGTCTGGTGCATGAGACTATGTCAGGCCTAAGAAGGGGTTGAAAACAAAAACTTAGCTCTCTCAAATCACGAATAGATTCATCGTATTCATTCCAGCCGTTTCTAAACATGCTTAAAAGGTTTGCTTTTCCATTATGAGCATTTAAGCAAGTGAGCAACACTACGATCCCGTGAGAGCGGCTTGTTATTGTCCTAGTTACAGCCACACACTCTTCGCTAGGCACTTACAGGGCACCTTCAGAGCCTAGCAATAATCTGCCTGTGCCTTTATGCCTAATGTGTTTGGAGGTTCTCAAGTGACAGGAGGCTCTGTATCTAAAAGAGCAAATCACAAAAATAAGTACAGAGGCCCTCCCTCATCTGAGCTCCGTATCTTAGAACAAGGTACTGCATCCAGAGTTGCTGGCTCATCAACCCTAGGCCAATGTGACCTCAAAGGCCTTTAAAAAAAAAAAAAAAAAAAAAAAAAAAAAAAAAAGTCTATCGGATTACATAGTAGACTTGTAATAAAAACTTGTAATGAGCAAAGAAAACTGAAATTCAGATGCAGCTTGGTCACGTTTTAAAAACATTTATGTAAAACACGTACAAAAAAGTGGCCTCATTCTCCTATAAATGAATTGAGAGCAAGTCTGGTTTCACCTCATGTCTCCCCCACCACTTTTGCTACAGTCATTGGAAAAGAAAGAAAACGGGAGCCAGGACAGTTTAATTTTTTTGGCACTACTGCTCACAAGAGAGAACAGTGACACCAATACAGAAAGACCAAGTTCAGCCAACTGAAAGGGAATCTGTGTAACAAAGGAAGATTAGGGTTGAATTCCTGTCTTCAATCTCTGTATCTTAATCAGTCTCCCTTGCAATCAAGGCGGCCCCCAATTCCCATCTCTCTCTCACCACCTCCTGCCTCTTCTGCATTCCCTACTCTCTTTGTTTTGTGAACCTTCAACCTCCTAGCTTACCCACACCCCTTCCCTTGTTCTTATACTTTCTGCCTCCTTCTGAGACATGTGTGTAAACAAATATTCAAACATACAGAAATCCCAAGTTCTGCTCACCACACAGGTTATGGAAGCCCAGTGCATTATTCCCATGATTTCTGAGAAAAACACACCTAATTCACATTCCCTGGATCCTCTCTATGAAAGCAGGTATACCCTGGGTGGTAAGGCCAGTTCCGTGGCTCAGTGTCTTGTGACTATCCAGAGCAAAGGTCCCCCTTTCATGAATACTACTCTGATCATAGGAATTCATGAATGTTTAATTAAATAGGAAGCTCTCTCTCCACACTGGCACCTGATGAGGTCAAGACTTTAAGAAGAGAACTTAAAAAAAAAAATTCACATTTAAGCCTCCATTCTAGACATGACTGTAAGTAAAAAAAACCCAGAAACATCTAGTGGCCAGCTGAGTTTTCCTCAGCAACACAATGTGTCACTCAGGTGCACAAGACAGAAACCCAAGTCAGACCCAACACTTCTTCAAACACCATCCTGGACTTGTAGCATTTTCAATTCAAGGTGGTCTGGCCCATGGGCCTGTTACCACAATAAAATCTAGAGCAGAAATGGTTAGGTGCTGGGGGTGGTGAGGAGGGTGGCACTTGTAGTTTGGAGTTTTCAAGCCCTTTCCAACAAGCAGTAGAAAAATGTGAGAGTCTGTTTAAACATTACTTACTGCCTGCTGGATATCAGTCTTCACTTGCTCACTCAACATGCCTTCAAAGACAAAGGAGTCACCAAACTTCTCAGCCTGAAAGGAAAGAAGGCAATAAAAATCCAGGAAGGTTGGAGTAACATGTTTCACAAGTACCATTTTCTTTGCACACTGTTAAAGTGATTCTTCTTGTCCAGATGAATTTAAGTTTTTCTTATGACTTCCCAGAGGATTCAGAAATGACTTAAAAGCATCTGGCTTCCTATTAAAACAAGTTAATATCACTTACAGAGGCCACTGTCTTTTCAGGTTCATTTAGCTGATAAGAACGCAGACTGGAAGAGATTAGCTTTTGAGAATGTGATTGCTCCTGTTGATGGAAATGCATCTCCTCAAGTATTACAAATGACTTGGAAATAATAGTATTCCTTACATGTCAGATTACATAATCAACCTTTGTCCTTTGTTCTGCTGCTGCAATCTAGCTAAAAGAACTAAATGGCATTGCTTGCTGATATTCTGATATGATACTCTGGCTCCATGAAAGTGTCAACTGTGTTTATAAATCTCAAGTGGCCAATTCAAGCATCAGATGGAAATTTGTATTTTGATTATTTTCGTTTAACATTACCGTCTCAAGTCCTCATCTACCTGGTCTTATTTGTTGCATGTGACCTCATTCTGCAAATGCCTACATTAACCCCTTGGTCTCCATGGTTCTATTCTGCTAGTTTCCCTCCTCTTTCTGACTCTTCCTACTCACCCCCTGAAATGCACAGACTCTTCTTCTAGTCTCTAGACCACTGTTCCTCCCTAGTGCTCTGTCTGGGCTCTCTACTCTTCTTTCGCTACACCAGTGGCTCTTGGGCTTTGCGCAGTGGAGATCACCTGGCCAGCCTATCAAAACTACACATTACTGCTTCTCAGTTCCAGAGATTCTGATTCTGGAGGTCTGGGGTGAGGTCAAGGAGCCTGCATATGTGAACAGCTCAGCTGGTGATTCTAACACAGGTGGTCCAAGAGATCACACTTTGAGATACAGTGACAAACCACTACACAAAATCCTTCAGTCTCATCCCTTTAATGGCCACCAGCACACACTGCAATTGACCCTCACATCTCTACTTCCAGTCCTATCCCCACTAGATGATATTAACTGCCTACTGGATCCCTGTAGTTCAGGCCTTACAGACAGCTCAAACTCCTTTTCCTCATCAGAGCTCATCATCTTTTCTTCTCCCCTGCTCTTCTTCCTTCTTCCCTTGTGGGGACATGCCTAAGCATCTAAGCCAACCCTTCATCCAATGAACATGTATCAAACACCCATCCCTGTTCTGTGCCTGACTATGAACTAAATGACAGAGATACAAGATCAATATAAAATAGGCACAGTCCCTGTCTTAAGAGCAGTTACTTGGTGCAAGGGGAGGATGCAGACAAAAAAAATCAAATCAAAGAAAAAAAAAGGAAGAAAATAATTACAACTTACTTGACCCTGTAAGATGAAGAGTATCAAGAAAAGCCTCTGTTTGATAGAGTGAGCCGAGAAAGCCTTCTTGAGAAGGAAACATTAAGCTGATACGAATCAAGAAAGAGAAGAAGCCAGCCACAGTAAGAGGGGGACAGGCAAGGAGAGAGGGAAACTCCAAGCAGGGAAAAAAAATATGGGCCACTGGGGTACCCAGGAGGCTCAGTTGGTTAAGTGTCTGAATCTTGGTTTCAGCTCAGGTCATGATCTCAAATTCGTGGGTTCAAGCCCCATGTCAGGGTCTATGCTGACAGTGTGGAGCCTGCTTGGGATTCTGTTTCCCTCTCTCTCTCTCTCTCTGCCCCTCCCCAACTCAGGCTTTCTCTGTCTCTCTCAAAATAAATAAATAAACTTTAAAAGAAAAAAAATACGGCTGAGATCTCAAGATGGAAAAGAATGCCGAGTTTTCAAGGAATAGAAACAAGACCAGCTGGGCTAGAACATGGTGAGTAAGTAGAATGTGATATGAAATGAAGATGTAGGGGAAGAAAAAAAAATGTAGTGTCATAAAAAGATGAAGTATTTATGCAAAGTAGGGGTTCTTAACACTTTTTGTGCCCTGGACCCTTCAGGCAGTATGGTGAAGCTTAGGGGCCTCCTTCTCAGAATGAAATGTTTAAAGGCATAAAACAAAATCAATATGATTACAAAGAAAACTAGTTATGTATAAATATTAATAAGGTTAACTTATGCTATAGTAATATACATGTCCTCTTTATTAATAATATTAAGTGAGATCTAGTGGAAGGTCTCATAATTATCATTTCTAAAGTGGGGATAAATGCAAATATTTTAAGCTGTATACAACAACAATAATGTGACAAAAACATTTGTGATTTCTATTGGTGACAAAGTTAGAGGTGCTACTACCATTGGTATGATTTGTCATCTGCCTCAGAATTGAAGGAAAAGCTAAATTTCAGTTAAAGAGTAGTAAAAAGCTAGATGTCATTTTTCCCTATCCATGTTCCTGGGTGCCATAAATTCTGTTGATTCTATCTTCTTTATGTTAAATGCTAATCTGAAGGGAGCTCCTCTCCTTCCAAGTCTTCTTCGAACTTACGTAGACTATTGAGGAAACTGATCTGAGAGGAACCTTATGAAACAACAAAAAAAAGAGGGACTTCTTGTACTCTAAACACATATAAAAGAGAAAAACACTTTATATATTTTAGGAAATTCAAAGAAATGTGATGCTGCATAACCACTGTTTGAACACTGTTTTGCTTTCAACATTTACTCTCAAATTACTATTTTTTTTTAAGATTTTATTTTTAAGCAATCTCTACACACAATGAGGGGCTCAAATTCACAACCGTGAGATCAAGAGTTGTATGCTCCACCAACTGAGCCAGCGAGGCTCCCCTCAAATTACTTTTTTACTTAAAAGAGAAAACTGAGGGGCACCATGATGACTCAGTTGGTGGAACGTCTGAGTCTTGATCTCAGCTCAGATCTTGATCTCAGGGGTATGAGTTCAAGCTCTGCGTTGGGCTCCATGCTGGGCATAAAGCCTACTTTAAAAAAAAAAAAAAAATGATGTCTTGGGCCTGGGCAGGGGGAAATAAAACAAAACAAGGATCCCACAAACTGAAGGCGAGGGTAAAGTCCTCTGGTGAGAGACAATGGGAAGTCTACAAAAGTATACTCTAGACACTTAGAGAAAGTTTCATAAACTAGAAAGCCTCCATCTACTTATTCCCTTTTAGAATAAATATCCACTTTCAGAACCTTGCTTTGGGATTCAGAACCAGAGAATAATCTGGAACTGCTACAGGAGAGCTTATGGGTTGTCAGGCATTGAAATAAAACCACAAAAATGAAAAGCCGCACTTCTGCATCTATAGCTTAATGAAATATGTAACCAAACTGCAATTTTTTGAAAGGGAAAAAGTGGCCTTACTCTAGATGCTATGTGCTATCTCAAAAACCCCGAGCAGTGGTAGTCTGCATATTAAAACCCAGACACAATATAGGCTACTGGTTAAGAACACAGGCCCTGCCATCTCACTAGCCAGGCCTGAATCCCAGTCCCAACACTAGCTGTGTAACTCAGGGCAAACCACTTTCTAATCCTCAGTTTCCTGAAACATAACTGGCCTCATGGGGTTGCTATGAGAACTAGATTAGATGAAATATACATAAGGTGTTGAACATGGTATTGGGCACATAATAAAAATTGGATAATCGATATTAGAAAAGAACAAGTTCGGGGCACCTGGGTGGCTCAGTCAGTTAAGCGTCCAACTTCAGCTCAGGTCATGATCTCGTGGTTCATGGGCTCAAGCCCTGCATTGGGCTTTGTGTTGACAGCTCCGAGCCTGGAACCTCCTTCAGATTCTGTGTCTCCCCCTCTCTCTGCCCTTCCCCCACTCATGCTCTGTCTCTCTATCTCTCAAAAATAAATAAACATTTAAAAAATTTTTTTTAGAAAACACCAAGTTCTTCCTCCCCATCCCAACCCTATTACCTCTGTCAAATAGCCAGTTGAGTTCACAAACTTCTCAAATTCAGCATTACTGACTTCATAGGCATCCATGTAAAAGGCATCAATAGCAACTCTCCTCGCAGGTGCTTCCCCATCTTGCTTTATCTGAGGATCATCTGTGCCCATTGTAAACACTCCGGCGGGGATGAGGACCATCTGCAGTGAAAGGGGAGACGAGGAGTTGTGCCATCAGAGCCAAAGTGGACCTGTGTCAAGCACAGAGCACCTAGCACACAATAAGCACCCAAGGTATTACATGCCCACCACATAAATCACTGCACAGTGATATCACTCATGCTCCTGTGCAAGTCTCAAAAACACGTGAAAATTCTTTCGCAAGGTAGTTTCCTTAATCAAAACTCTACATGATATATACCGTGGAAATAGGTCTGGAGCAATAAATAGTCACCAAGCTGCTAATGGTTGGAGTGGAAAGGCAGGGAAAATATTCCACTTTTTTATACATTTCAGTATGATTTTCCTTTAATATGCTCTCATTTCCTTTGAATTTTTTCAAATTTTATTTTTAAAAATAAAATCAAATGCAAAAATGCCATATATCATATTCTTAAAAACCACTGAGTGAATGTGGGTCTCCAATGAAATAGAAAAGACTTAAATCACTGAAATGGAATAACTAAAAAGTTTAATAAGGGACCATGTCTTGCCCTTATTATGTCCTTGTCCTTAATTGATTCCTTATTAAAACTCTAATTGCAATTACTTTGCTCCTATCTACGGTCTCAAATAAAATCTAATCTCCAAGAGAGCAGTGGACTGCCTTGTTCACAACTGTATGTCTAGCCCTAAAGAGCACCTAAGGACTGCACTGAATATATTCACCTAAGAAATGCAAGCCTATGCTCAACATCATGAATCATTAGAAAAATATAAGTAAAAACTAAAAAGAGACTCTACTTCATGCCCGCTAGCATGACTACAACCAAAGAGATTGACAATAACAAGTATTGACAAGGATGTGGAAGTTGGAACCTTCACATATTGCTGGAAGGAATGTGAAGTGATGCAGCTGCCTTAGAAAGCAGTCTCTTGGTTCTTTAAAAATCTAAAAACAGAGTTACCATATGACCCTGCAATTTCACTCCTACAAAGATATCCAAGATAAATGAAAACAAATGTCCACGAAGAAACCTCCTACACAAATGTTCAGAGTAGCATTATTCACAACAGCCAAAAAAACAGAAACTCAAATGTCCATCAAATGACAGATACACAAAATGTGGTACATCTATAAAATAAAATATTACTCAGCCATAAAAAGAAATGAAGTGCCAATACATATTACAATATGGATGAACCTTGAAAACATTATTCTAAGTGAAAGAATCTACTCACAAAAGGCCACATCTTGTATGATTCCATTCCTATGAAATGCCCGGAACAGACAAATCCAAAGAGACATAGTGTAGACCAGCAGTTGCCAGAGGTAGGAGGAAAATAAAAATGGGGAATGACTGCGAATGGATACAGCGTTTCTTTTTGGGGGTGACGCAATGTTCTGGAATTACTGATGCTGGTTGTGAAACCTTGTGAATGAGCTATGAAACACTGAACTGTTCAACTCATAAAGGTGAATTTCATGGTATGTCATTCTATCTCATTTTTTTTAAGTTTATGTATTTATTTGGAGAGAGAGAAAGACAGCATGCACACACATGCAAGCAGGAGAAGGGCAGAGAGAAGGGGAGGGAGAGAATCCCAAGCAGGATCCACACAGTACAGAGCCTTGATTTGGGGCTCAATCTCATGAACTGTGAGATTGTAACCTGAGCTAAAATCAAGAGCCAGACAGGTAACCAAGTGAGCCACCCACGCATTCCTATCTCAATGTTTAAAAAAAAAAACACACACACACACACAACCACACCATCTGTCAGAAATATACTCTGCAGCCACAGTATCTTACTTTCCAATCAGCTGAATGACAAATCAATTCATTGACCTCCCGGCAGCTTAAGAATTGTGAGGTATCTAATCTATAAAATAAGGGTTCTCAGGGTACCTGGATGGCCCAGTCAGTTAAGTGTCTGACTCGTGATTTCAGCTCAGGTCATGATCTCACAGTTTCATGGATTCGAGCCCCACAATGGGCTCTGCAATGACAGTATGAATGGAGCCTGCTTGGGATTCTCTCTCTCTCCCTCTATCTCTGCCCTTCCCCCACTCACACTATCTCTGTCTCTCTCAAAAATAAGTAAACTTTAAAATAAAATAAAAATAAAATAAAATAAGGTTCAAATTGAGGAAGGAAAAAGAGGAAGTCAAAGAAAGATAACTAGGAATAAAAAGAAAGAATGTGGGTTAGCAGTAACAGCAGAAGATCTGGAAAAACAAGATCAGAAGAAATGGAAAGTAGTAATCAACAATCATTGATTCCTACTATTTCCATTGATTATCTTTGCTAGTGGTTGTCTTTAATTCTGTGCATATATTTCCCAATGAAAATGAAGCTCTTTTCATCTATGATATATGGGTAATAAATGCTTATTAGTTGTCCAATGTATTATTATTCCTCTAAGGAATCATGCTTGGGGCACATGGATGGCTCAGTTGGTCAAGTGTCTGACTCTTGATTTCAGCTCAGGTCACGATCTCATGGTTGGTGAGACCACATGCGTGCACACACATGTACACTCCCTCTCTCTCAAAATAAATAAGTAAACTTTAAAAAAAATCATGCCTGATTATTCCTGTCCCCTAATCCCAGCATTACAGAGGTCACCCTGTCTTACTGGATCTCCTAAATGTATTTCCCTCTGATTTGTCCCCTCTTTTCTATTCCCAGACAACTGCAGGAGCCTCACAACCAGTCACCCTGTCTCCAGTCTCATCCTTTCACATCCCTCCTTGCTCCACGCTAAGCTGTTTATATTCTGTTCAGTCATTCATTCAGCAAATATTTAAGGACCTACTGAACTTTCTGAAATGCCAATCTTTGGTATCCAATACAATTTATTACAGCTCTGTTTTTAACAGAAGATTGGAAATAACCTAAATGTCCATCAGAAGTAGACAGGTTAAGTAAATTGTGGACCATCCACAAAACAGAAAGTTAAACATCCACAAGTAAAGGAAATACATAATAAATATATTTACCAATATATAGTAAACATAGTGGACTAATCACTTATAAAGCTAGCATGAAGATTAAAAGACACAGAAAATGAAAACAACTCATCACAATAACTAGTTAAGGGATACGTAAAATGAAAAGATACAAAATGAGATATCAAAAACATGAAATATGGCAGCAGGGAGTAAAAATGTGACACTTTAGAATGCAACAAAACAAGTTATCAACTTAAAAATAGGCTACATAAAAATCTCATGGTTGTTATATGAAAACCTCATGGTAATCACAAAGTGAAAACCTATAGTAAATACACAAAAGATAAAGGAAAAGGAATATAAGCATACCCCTAAAGTAACCAATCAAACCACAAAGAAGGAGAGCAAGAGAAGAAAAGAGGAACAGAGAGGAATAAGAACAAAAGCCAGAAAGCAATGAACAAAATGGCAATAAGTACATACCTATCAATAATTACTGTAAATGTAGATGGACTAAACTATCCAATCAAAGGACAAAGAGTGACTGAATAAATTAAAAAACAAGGACCATCTATATGCAGTCTACAAGACACTTACTTTAGAGGTAACCACACACAGACTGAAAGTGAATGGAAAGAAAAAGATATTCCATGAAAATGGAAACCAACAGGAAGCTGGAGTAGCTATACTTACATCAGACAAAATCAACTTTAAAACAGAGACTACAATAAAACACAAGGAGCATTACATAATGATAAAGAGGCCACTCCAACATGGGGATATAACACTTGTAAAAATGTATGCAACCAACATATGTAAATATATAAACATGTAAATAGATAAACCAAATATTAATAGACCTAAAGGGAGAAATAGACAGCACCACAATAATATATCCCACTTATATCAATGGATAGGACACCCAGATAGAAAATCAATGAAGAAACCACAACCTTAAACAACACATTAGGTCAAATAGACTTAACAGACATATACAGAACATCCCATCCAAAAGCAAAAAATACACATTCTTCTCAAGTGCACATGGAACACTCTCCAGGACAGATCCCATGATAGGCCACAAAACAAGTCTTAATAAATTTAAGAGGTCTGAAATCATGTCAAGCAACTTTCCAAGCACAATGATATGAAACTAGAAATCAATTCCATAAAGAAAACCACAAAATTCACAGTTACGTTAAGATTAAACAACAGGCTACTTATCAATCAAGGGGTCAAAAAAGAAATCAAAACATAAATTTAAAAAATATGAGACAAATAAAAATGGAAATATACTAAAATTTATGGGATGCAGCAAAAGAAATTCTGAGAAATTCAAAGCAATAAATGAAGAAACCAGTTCTTTAAAAAGATAAAAATGATAAATCCTTAGCTAGACTCACCAAGAAAAAAAGAGAGTGGACTCAAATAAATAAAATCAAAAATGAAAGAGAAGATATTATAAATGATACCACAGAAACACAAAGGATAAGAAACCACCATGAACAATTATATGCCAAAAAATTGAACAACCTAAAAAACTGGAAAAAATTTCCAGAAACATACAACCTACCAGAATGAATCATGGAGAAACAGAAAATCTGAACAGACCGATTACTACTAAGGAAATTGAATCAGTAATCAAAAACCTCCCCCAAAAAACAAAAGTCTAGAACCAGACAGCTTCACTGGGGAATTCTACCAAACATTCCAAGAAGAATTATTACCAATCCTCCTCAAACATTTCCAAAAAACTGAAGAGAGAGAACTTCCGAACTCATTTTATGAGGTCAGTATTATCCCAACACCAAAACCAGACAGGATGCTGCAAGAATGAGAAATTATAGGCGCATATCTGTGATGAACATAGATGCAAAAATTCTCAACAAAGTATTAGCAAACTGAATTCAACAATACATTAAAAAGATCACACGCCATGATCATGGGGGATTTATTCCTGGGAAGCAAGTCTGATTCAACATCCACAAATCAGCCAATATGATACACCACATTAACATAACATCTGAGAAAAAATCATATGATCATATCAACAGATGCAAAAAAGCATTTGACAAATTTCAACATCCACTTAATTTTTCTTAAGGTTTATTTATTTTGAGAAGGCGGGGGCAAGGGCAGAGAGATGGAATCCTAGCAAGCCACATGCTGTCAGTGCAAAGCCTGACACAGGGCTCTATCTCATGAAACATGAGATCATGACCTAAGCTAAAATCAAGAGTCAGACACTTAACGGTCTGAGCCACCCAGGCACCCCCAAAATTCAACATCTACTTATGATAAAAATTCTCAACAAAGTGGGTACAGACAGAAAGTACCTAAACATAATAAAGGGTATGTGACAAGACCACAGCTAACATTATACTCAATGGTAAAAAGCTAAAAGCTTTTCCTTTAAGATCAGGAACAAGACAAGGATGCCCACTCTTGCCACTTTCATTCAATTTAATATTGGTAGTTCTAGCCAGAGTAATTAGAGAAGAAAAAGAAACAAAAGACATTCAAATGAGAAAGGAAGAAGTAAAACTATCACCATGTACAGATAACATTATATAGAAAACCCCGAAGACTCCACCAAAAAACTGTAAACTAATAATCAAATTCCAGTAATGTTGCAGGATACAAAATCAATAGCAAAAAATCCTGTTACATATCCATACAGTAATAACCAAATATCAGAAAGATAAAACAATCCCATTTACAACTGCATCGAAAATAATAAAATATTCAGGAATAAATTTAACCAAGGGGCTGAAAGACTTGTATACTGAAAACAACACATTAAGAAATTGAAAACAACCATAGAAAAGATATTCCATGCTCATGCATTTAAAGAATGAATATTGAATTAATTAATAAATTAATAAAGGATTAATAAAGAATTAATTGCATTCTTACAATTCAATGCAATTCCTATCAAATTCCAATAGCATTTTTCACAGAAATAGAAAAAACAAACCTAAAATTTGCATGAAACCACAAAAGACTCTGAATAGCCAAAGCAACCTTGAGAAAGAACAAAGGTGGAGGCATTGCACTCCCTGATTTAAAACAGTATTACAAAGCTACAGTAATTAAAACAGAATGGTATTGGCATAAAAACAAACAATGAAACATAACAGAGAGCCCAGAAATAAACCCATGTAAACATGGTCAATAAGTTTACAACAAAGAGGCCAAGAATATCAAATGGAGAGAAGAGTCTCTTCAATAAATAGTGTTAGGAAAACTGGATAGCCACATTCAGAAGAATGAAACTAAACCACTATCTTACACCATACACAAAATTAACTCAAAATGGATGAAAGACTTGAACATAAGACCTGAAACCATAAAATTCTGGAAGAAAACCTAAGCAGTAAGCTCCTTGTTACAGGTGTTCGTGATGATTTTTTGAATCTGACACTAAAAGTATAACAAAAGCAAAAATGAATAAGTGGGTCTATATCAAATTAAAAAGCATCTGTACAGCAAAGGAGGCCATCAATAAAATAAAAAGGCAACCTAATGAATGATAGAAATTTTTTGCAAATCATGTATCTAACAAGAAGCTAATATTCATAATATATAAAGATCTCATACAATTCAATAGCAAAAAAAAAAAAATCTGATTAATAAATGGCCTAAATAGGCATTTTTCCAAAGAAAACATATAGATGGTCAACAAGTACATGAAAAGATGCTCACCATCATTATCACAGAAATGTAAATCAAAACTACAATGAGATTGCACCTCATACCTGTTAGAATGGCTATTATCAATACACCTCACATTTGTTACAATGGCTCTTATCAACAGTATAAGAAATAAGTGCTGGCAAAAAATGTGGTTAAAAGAAACTCATGTGTACTGTTGGCGGGGATGTAAATTGGTACAACCACTATGGAATACAGTATAGAGGCTCCTCAAAAAGCTAAAAAGTATTATTTAAACAATGACCACATAGAGGCGTCCCTGTAGCCCAGTCAGTTGAGCGTACAACTTCGGTCCAGGTCATGATATTGCGTTTCACAAGTTCGAGCCCCACATTGGGCTCTGTGCTGACAGTTTGGAGCCTACAGCCTGCTTCAGATTCGGTCTCCTGCTCTCTCTGCCCTCCCCCACTCATGCGGTCTCTCTGTCTCTCAGAAATAAACAAACATTAAAATATATTTAAAAAATAAAAAAATAAAGGACCACATAATCAGTAATTTCACTTCTGGGTATTTACCCAAAGATAACTAAAACAGAAATTCAAAAAGATGTATGCACCCCAATGTTCAAGGTAGCACTATTTATTTTTTTTTAATTTTTTTTTAACGTTTTATTTATTTTTGAGACAGAGAGAGACAGAGCATGAACGGGGGAGGGGCAGAGAGAGAGGGAGACACAGAATCGGAAGCAGGCTCCAGGCTCTGAGCCATCAGCCCAGAGCCCAATGCGGGGCTCGAACTCACGGACTGCGAGATAGTGACCTGAGCCGAAGTTGGACGCCCAACCGACTGAGCCACCCAGGCGCCCCGGTAGCACTATTTATAATAGTCAAGATACAGAAACAACTTAAGTGTCCATCAGTGGATGAATGGATAAAGGAACTGTGGAATGTATGTAAGTATATAAATACACGCATATATATATAAAAATATACCGCCTTGTGTATATCATATACATGGTATGTATAATGTATATATACATATATTTCTCAATCGTTCAGTCATAAAAAAGAATAAAATCTTGTCATTTGCAACATGGATGGACCTTGAGGGCATTACGCTAAGTAAAGTAAGTCAGACAGAGAAAGACAAATAACATATGACCTCTCTTCTATGTGGAATCTAAAGAAACAAACAAATAAAAAACAAGCTTACAGATACAGAGAACAGATTGGTGGTTGCCACAGGCAGGGGGTGGGAGGCAGGAAAGGAGGTAAAAGAAAATTGGTCAGTTACACCTCAATAAAAATAAATTTTTAAAAAAGATTGGTCAGGAGGGACTGGATGGCTCAGTTGGTTGAACACCCAACTCTTGATTTCAGCTCAGGTCATAATCTCATGGTTCATAGGTTCGAGCCCTGCATCAGGCTCCACGCTGATGGTGCAGAGCCTGCTTGGGATTCTGTCTCCCTCTCTCTCTGCCCCTCTCCTGTTCCCCTCTCTCAAAATAAATAAATAAACATTTTTAATTTTTTTTTAATTAAAAAGATTGGTCAGTTCCAGAAAGGCATAGCTTTTTACTTCTCTAAAAAAATACTATGTACTTTTTGTCAGTTCTATAAGGAATCAGGTGGAAACCCAACTTGTAACTGATACAAGATTTCAAATTTATTCTGGGGCTTCTTTAGTGCCCCATACACATCATTGCTTAGAAAATTCAGGGCATTGTAGCAACGTGGATGGAACTGGAGAGTGTGATGCTAAGTGAAATAAGCCATACAGAGAAAGACAGATACCATATGGTTTCACTCTTATGTGGATCCTGAGAAACTTAACAGAAACCCATGGGGGAGGGGAAGGAAAAAAAAAAAAAAAAGAGGTTAGAGTGGAAGAGAGCCAAAGCATAAGAGACTCTTAAAAACTGAGAACAAACTGAGGGTTGATGGGGGGTGGGAGGGAGGAGAGGGTGGGTGATGGGTATTGAGGAGGGCACCTTTTGGGATGAGCACTGGGTGTTGTATGCAAACCAGTTTGACAATAAACTTCATATATTGAAAAAAAATAAAAGAAAAACAAAAAAAAAGAAAATTCAGGGCAAATGGCTGTTTTTGTTATTGTTTTTGTTTTAGGAGAATGGACACCTTTACTGCACCACCTAAAACCTAAAATCTTTTTTAGTTGTAACAAATATTTTAAAAAGCATTACATATATTGCTTAATAAATTGTAAGGCAAACATCTTTATAACCCACCCTCCATGAAAGAAAGTATTTTGCCAATTACTGCAGAAGCCATTAGTATGCCCATGGTGAACATAAATCCTCTGTCTCATCAGAGAGGAAAACCACTGCTCAGACTTTTCACTTTTATTTAAGATACAATTGATACAGGACATTATATTAGCTCCAGGTGTACAACATGATTCAATAATCCTATATAGTATGAAATGATCACATAATAAGTCTAGTTAACATCCATCACAACAGTTAAATAATTTGGTTTTTTATGGTAAAAACTTTTAAGATCTCTTACCAACTTTCAAATATATAATACTGCATTAACTATAGTCACCATACTGCACTATCCTTTTATATGCACTGTTACCTTATTTTATCTGCAGTTTAATTATTTAACTATGCATCCTATACATTATAGCTTTACATTGTTTTTTTTTTTTTAATATGGTATTTAGGTATCTAAATCTGTAAGTTCTCCCTTACGTTTTTCCTCTTGCAATTTATTTGCTGAAGAAACTGGGTCATTTGTCCAATAGAGATTCCCAGAGTCAAGATTTTGTTGACTATACACCCTTTCTTAATAACAACCCTTGAGAAAGTCGGGATAGAAGGAACATACTTAAAGATCATAAAAGCCATTTATGAAAAGCCCACAGCTAACATCATCCTCAATGGGGAAAAACTGAGAGCTTTTTCCCTGAGATCAGGAACACGACAGGGATGCCCACTCTCACCGCTGTTGTTTAATATAGCGTTGGAAGTTCTAGCATCAGCAATCAGACAACAAAAGGAAATCAAAGGCATCAAAATTGGCAAAGATGAAGTCAAGCTTTCGCTTTTTGCAGATGACATGATATTATACATGGAAAATCCGATAGACTCCACCAAAAGTCTGCTAGAACTGATACATGATTTCAGCAAAGTTGCAGGATACAAAATCAATGTACAGAAATCAGTTGCATTCTTATACACTAACAATGAAGCAACAGAAAGACAAATAAAGAAACTGATCCCATTCACAACTGCACCAAGCATAAAATACCTAGGAATAAATCTAACCAAAGATGTAAAAGATCTGTATGCTGAAAACTATAGAAAGACTATGAAGGTAATTGAAGAAGATATAAAGAAATGGAAAGACATTCCCTGCTCATGGATTGGAAGAATAAATATTGTCAAAATGTCAATACTACCCAAAGTTATCTACACATTCAATGCAATCCCAATCAAAATTGCACCAGCATTCTTCTCGAAACTAGAACAAGCAATCCTAAAATTCATATGGAACAACAAAAGGCCCCAAATAGCCAAAGTAATTTTGAAGAAGACCAAAGCAGGAGGCATCACAATCCCAGACTTTAGCCTCTACTACAAAGCTGTCATCATCAAGACAGCATGGTATTGGCACAAAAACAGACACATAGACCAATGGAATAGAATAGAAACCCCAGGGGGTGCCTGGGTGGCTCAGTCGGTTAAGCGGCCGACTTCAGCTCAGGTCACGATCTCGCGGTCCGTGAGTTCGAGCCCCGCGTCAGGCTCTGGGCGGATGGCTCAGAGCCTGGAGCCTGCTTCCAATTCTGTGTCTCCCTCTCTCTCTGCCCCTCCCCCATTCATGCTCTGTCTCTGTCTCAAAAATAAATAAAACATTAAAAAAAAAATTAAAAAAAAAAAGAATAGAAACCCCAGAACTATACCCACAAACGTATGGCCAACTCATCTTTGACAAAGCAGGAAAGAACATCCAATGGAAAAAAGACAGTCTCTTTAACAAATGGTGCTGGCAGAACTGGACAGCAACATGCAGAAGGTTGAAACTAGACCACTTTCTCACAACATTAACAAAAATAAACTCAAAATGGATAAAGGACCTGAATGTGAGACAGGAAACCATCAAAACCCTAGAGGAGAAAGCAGGAAAAGACCTCTCTGACCTCACCCGTAGCAATCTCTTACTCGACACATCCCCAAAGGCAAGGGAATTAAAAGCAAAAGTGAATTACTGGGACCTTATGAAGATAAAAAGCTTCTGCACAGCAAAGGAAACAACCAACAAAACTAAAAGACAACCAACGGAATGGGAGAAGATATTTGCAAATGACATATCAGACAAAGGGTTAGTATCCAAAATCTATAAAGAGCTCACCAAACTCCACACCCAAAAAACAAATAATCCAGTGAAGAAATGGGCAGAAAACATGAATAGACACTTCTCTAAAGAAGACATCCGGATGGCCAACAGGCACATGAAAAGATGTTCAACGTCGCTCCTTATCAGGGAAATACAAATCAAAACCACACTCAGGTATCACCTCACGCCAGTCAGAGTGGCCAAAATGAACAAATCAGGAGACTATAGATGCTGGAGAGGATGTGGAGAAACGGGAACCCTCTTGCACTGTTGGTGGGAATGCAAATTGGTGCAGCCCTCTGGAAAGCAGTGTGGAGGTTCCTCAGAAAATTAAAAATAGACCTACCCTATGACCCAGCAATAGCACTGCTAGGAATTTATCCAAGGGATACAGGAGTACTGATGCATCGGGGCACTTGCACCCTAATGTTTATAGCAGCACTCTCAACAATAGCCAAATTATGGAAAGAGCCTAAATGTCCATCAACTGATGAATGGATAAAGAAATTGTGGTTTATATACACAATGGAATACTACGTGGCAATGAGAAAGAATGAAATATGGCCTTTTGTAGCAATGTGGATGGAACTGGAGAGTGTGATGCTAAGTGAAATAAGCCATACAGAGAAAGACAGATACCATATGGTTTCACTCTTATGTGGATCCTGAGAAACTTAACAGAAACCCATGGGGGAGGGGAAGGAAAAAAAAAAAAAGAGGTTAGAGTGGGAGAGAGCCAAAGCATAAGAGACTGTTAAAAACTGAGAACAAACTAAGGGTTGATGGGGGGTGGGAGGGAGAGGAGGATGGGGGATGGGTATTGAGGAGGGCACCTTTTGGGATGAGCACTGGGTGTTGTATGGAAACCAATTTGACAATAAATTTCATATATTGGAAAAAAAATAAAAAAATAAAAATTCTCAAAAAAAAAAAAAAAAAGATTTTGTTGACTATAAACTTATAGTGTAGTTTACCATTATCCCCTGTCCTCTGCACCTCCTGAAAATTGATAGCTGAATCTGGAGGCTTTATCAGATTCAGGTTTGATTTGGGGGTAGTTAAAACTTCCCTAGAGGTGGTGATGTCTTCTTCATTAAGAAGCACATAGTGTAGGGGTGCATGGGTGGTTCAGTCAGTTAAGCAACTTTTGGTTTTGGCTCAGGTGATGATCTCAAGGTTCATGTCAATTTAATCATATACCACTTTCCTACTTAATTTGTTTAGGTGTGCCCCTCACCTTTTCAGGGTAAAATAAAGTATCTAAGCCTTGAAGCCTAATCTCTCACCATCTCCCTCACCCTGTATTCTACCTACACTGTCTGTAAACAGTCAATATTCAAGATCACTTCCTCTAGGCCTATTGCCTACAATTCCCTTCTCTGTCTGAGTCGTATGTCCCTCATTTGGGTTCTTCAAATAAATACCTCTATGTATCCTAAAAAGTGGCATACACAGTAACTGAATGATGGGTTTTCACCTCCCCTAGATCCTAGGCTCTTTAGGAATCACAAAGTTTTCACTTCTATATCCCCAGGGCCTAGCATGGCACATAGTTCAGGGTAGACACTTAAAAAAAAAAAATCTTTATGGACTGAATGAGTGAAATCATAAATATGATGAGGAATTTGCTATTTGAATTATTCCTAATTGTAAAAATTCTTTTTCTTTCATAACACAGTCCCAGACTTGGATAGCATGGTTGCATGATATGAAACCTGTATAAAAGACACTGCTTCACAAACATTCTATATTTTCTTAGTAGAGGTTTGGGCCTCATCTTTACCTTTGAACCTCAGATCCAAATGCATTGTCTTCTGGAATCTCAGGCCAAAGGAAATTCTCAAAAGCAACCACAAGGTAATTTTATGGGAAGAAGAAACCACGGCCCAAAGCCAGATCACCAGCTCGGTCTTCCCTTTTAAGGAAGAAGCCAGTCCACACCCTCGGGTAGTACACAAAGCAACACAGCTCTCCACCAGAAAATGCTCCAACCTACACAGGGAGGAGTTTTCCAGTGTGAAGAAAATAGAACATTTGGAGACAGACCAAATGAACAGGGTCAATATTATTTTGGGGTTCCTAGGAAGTATTCTTGCAGTATTTCAGTGACTGGGTATAATGTAAAGCTGTTGTAGTATAGAGGAGTAATAGGCACAGGCTGAATTGTGTGACATAAAAGCTTTGCCTCCCCTCCCCCCAAAAGAAAGACTGTGCTCAAGACTGAACTGGGTTCATGCATTATTCTCATAATCCTCCAAATGTCTGAGACACAAGATTCCTCAGGCCTTGGAAGAGACGGCAGAATGTTAAGCAGTTCTGCAGAGAAGCAGAAAAATAGAAGACTTCAGACAAAAGCTTCAAGTGTAGTTTTAAAATGATTATTAAAATGGTCTAAAAAGAGGTTTAATAAAGGACAAAAGGTAAAAATGAAAAAGCTCTCCAGCAGCAGACAGGTAGGTCCTATCCTGAGAACAGGTGTTCAGACCCACAGGAAGCTGTGCGCCTTGTTCCTAATGAAGTTTTACAATCACCTCATTTTCTCATCCTCTTCTCCCTCAAGGTGAGTACCAACAATGCTAATACAATCACAACTTCCACTGTGGACTCCTGGCCTAGTTTTTCTTTTTCTTCTTCTTTCATTAACCATCAGAGATAGCCAACCCTGAATAAGCCAAGTTTCCGTTCTGGAGGCGTTCTGGAAGTAATAGATAACAGTAGCCTGCATTGCTCTGAGTAGATCAGAATTTCCAATTTCCATGAATGAGATAAAGTTTCCTGTCCTACAAATGTGAAATGTGGTGCTGGTAAAATCCAGAGCACCAGGTGTTTCAATCTGTAGGACCGTAAGCCAGATGAAAGAACCATTCTAATAAAGTCTTCCTTTTGAAGTTCCAGATTCAAACAATCCATTCCTCCTTGAAAGTATGTTAAAGCCCTTTTGCCACACCACAGTTTGTGTCAATGCCACTCAAGCCAAAAGCACAGAAGTCAAGGTGATTCTTTTACCAGTAGAACCATATTTGGGCTACACACTCCAGCCAGGTGCAGTGGGCATCTATTACTTTTGCCCACCTGGCATTCATTGCTTCCTGTTCTTGTCAGAGCAACTGACATCCCTTTGAAAACCATGTATTCAACTCTCTAAGTATAGAGAGTCATGAGCTCTACCCCACCTACTGTGGCTCAGGTTGGCCAACTGTGACTTTGAGAAAAGGGGTACTCTCTCTTCCATCAGTAAAAAGAGATAGACAGAAAGAGAGAGACTGCCTGAAAATGGAGCAAACACATAAGAAAGAAGAGCCAGGAGACAGTCAAAAAGGAAGATCTGAAGATACTGCCTCAGGCCCTGGAACCAGTTGTGTCTGGGGCCTTATCTGCTCTTGAACTTTCCAACTATGAGAGCCCATAATGGCCCTCCTCCCACTTTTTTTCCAGCTGAGGTCAGCTTTGCCTTTTCTTTCCCTTGCTGTGAGATTTTTATCTTACATACAAAAATGAAATAAGCTTATATGAACACTTTTGGGTAGGCCTCCCTTTTCCTTCTTTCCTCTCCTCAAATCTAATAAGCTAAAGGCTCAGAAGAAAGTGAGGTGATAAAGAGAAGCATGATCTCTGGATCTGCCTTAGCTGTCTATACAAGGCTTATCTATCTATACCATTCTCTTAGTCTACCGCCTACACAGACAGACAATAATTATAGACGGAATAACATTAAAGTTCCTTCAAGCCCTGGGATTTATGAGTTTATTAAGCCTCAGTGGCCTCATCTGTAAAGTGGGCAATAATATCTCTTACTGGATTCTTGGGAGGATGAGACACAGCAAAAGATCATTTTACAAAGTTTTCTTCAAAGTATGGGACACCCTTTATTCCCACAGCAGTTTTTTCAGTATAATATCCACCAAAAAAGGGTAACAGATCATTCAAGCAATTATTAGAGAACGTCTAAAATGTGTAAAGCACTCTGGCAATAGAGATACAGAGATTTAAAAAGGTCTAAAAATACTTCCCATGTAGAATATCAGACAACTACACAGAAAATACCAAAGAAAATATACAAGTTGCCTTTAATACTACTTTCTGGAGGAAAGGTTTCATGGAAGAGATGGCATTCAATCATGCTTCGACACATGGGAAAGCATTACCCAATCAGAAACATTCTCAGGAAATCAGGACTGGAGTTACCCATACATACAGAGCCATGACATACAATTTAATCATCCCATGATTCCAAATGCCTTTCAAGCAACAGTTTTAAAAGATACATGGAGATCAAAACATCTTGCTACCTTGTACAAAATAACCCCAGTAGAAATCGTTAGGACAATTTTCTCATTGAGAATTATATATATTTTTAACCAGAAGGGACTTGAGAAAAATTTTAAAATATCTAAGTTGTTTCCCATACAATTTTTACTGCAGGAACTTTCCAATGAAACTATAAATTCCTTGAGGGTAAAGCCAGTGCTATTTATTATTTTGTGTCCCTCATCTTGCCAAGTGCTCATTAAATGAATTGAAATACAAAAAAAGACTCACAGTTGAAAAGCGTTACGTTAAAAAGTGTGAAAATGTCATTCCCAGAAACCTTACATTACTAACATTTCCCAGAACATACCATGCACTTGCACAACGCTTTGTTTGCGCTCACGCTCCTCCCCTTCTTGGAATGTCCTTCAATCTGTCCTTCCATCCCAGCTCCTGAAAATGTCTCCTTCAAGCCCTAGCTCTAATGTGACCTTTTCTTTAAGACATTTCCTAATTTGTCCAGGAAGAATGAATCGTTGCTTCCTCTCCAAGGGCTTTGTAACATATTTCTCCTGTAGTGTTATCACTATGGTAAAATGATGCTTACATGTAATTGTGTGTGGAGGGGGAAGGGAGAGAGATAGAGAGTGAGAGAGAGAGGAAGGTAGGGGGAGAAAACGATGGGGGAACAGAGAGTGCACATGTGCAGACGCTAGCAAGCACACACCCACCAGAGAGTAAATGGTAAATGCCTTAAGGGGAGGGCATAGGTCTTTTTCTTTTCTTTATGCCCAGGACATAAGGTAGTGTTATAAAATATGTGTACCAAATAAACATCTGCTGAATTAAACTAAATAAACACAAAAGAAAAAAATTAGATTTAATACAACCCCAATCCAAATCTCAGAAAGTTATTTTATGATATCAACAAAGTGATTCTAAGTTTATATGAACAGACAAAAGACCCAGAATAGCCAACACAACACTGAAGGAAAAAAACAAAGCTAGAGGGTGGATGCTACCCAACTTGAAGAGTTACTGTAAAGTTACAGTAATCAAGATGGTGTATACTGGTGAAAGAACAAATAGATCAATAAAACAGCAAAGAGAGCCCAGGAGAAAACCTCCATAAGGAAAGTCAACTGGTCTTTGAGGAAGGAGCTAAGGCAAAACAGTGGAGCAAAGATAGTCTCTTCAATAAACAGTGCTAGAACAACTGGATATTCACATAAAAATAATAATCCAGACACAGACATTATACCCTTCACAAAAATTAACTCAAAATAGACCACAGACCTAAATCTAAAATGCAAAACTGTAAAACTCTTAGAAGATAACATAGGAGAAAACCTAGATGACAATGGGTATGGTGATGACTTTTTTACTTTTTTTAATGTTTATTTATTTTTGAGAGAGAGACAGACACACAGACAGACTTGAACAGGGGAGGGGCAGAGAGAGAGGGAGGCACAGAAATTGAAGCAGGCTCCAGGCTCTGAGCTGTCAGCACACAGCCCGACACGGGGCTTGAACTCATGAACCATGAGATCATGACCTGAGCTGAAGTCAGATGCTTAATTAACTGACTGAGCCACCCAGGGGCCCGGGTGATGACTTTTTAGACACAACATCAAAGGCATCATCCACAAAAGAAGGTGCCAAGCCAGGCTTCAATAAAATTAAAAATTTCTGCTCTTCAAAAAATAATTCAAGAGAATGAGAAGACAAGCCACAGACTAAGAAAAATTCGCAGATGACACATCTGATAAAGGACTGTTATCCAAAACAAAGAACTCTTCAAACTCAACAATAAGAAAACAAAACAATCTGATTTAAAAACGGGCCAAGGGGCACCTGGGTGCCTCAGTCAGTTACGTGTCTGACTCTTGATTTCAGCTCAGGTCATGATTTCATGGTTTGTGGGTTCGAGCCCTCATCAGGCTCCACACTAACAGTGTGAAGCCTGCTTGGGATTCTGTCTCCCCCTTTCTCTGCCCCTCCCCTGCTCACTCTCACTCTTGCTCTCTTTCTCTCTCAAAATAAATAAATAAACATCAAAAAAGAAAAGGAAAAAAATTAAAAGGAAAATAAAAACGGGCCAAAGACTTAACAGACACCTCAACACAGAAGACACACAGATGGCAAAGATATCATATGTTAAGCAAAAAAATGCAAACTAAAACAACAGTGAGATACCCTACATACCTCAGAATGCCCAAAATCTGGAACAATGACAACACCAAATGCTGGTGACAGTGTGGAGCAAGAGGAACGCTCATATATTGCTAGTGGGAATGCAAAATGATACAACCACTTTGGAAGACAATTTTGCAGTTTCTTAAAAACCTAAGCATATTCTTGCCATATGTTCCAGCAATTGTGCTTCTTGGTATTTATGAAAATTTATGTCCATACAAAAACCTGCACACAGATGTTTATAGCAGCTTTATTCCTAATTGCCAAAACTTAAATGCAAGCAAGATGCCCTTTGGTAAGTGAATGGATAGATAAACTGTAGTTTATGGATATTATTCAGTGCTACAAAGAAACTAGCTATTAAACTATGAAAAGACATCGAAGAATCGTAAATGCATATTACCAAAGAAAGAAGCCAATCTGAAAGGCTACATAGTATATAATTCCAATTGTGGCATTCCAGAAAAGGCAAAACTATGGGCACAATAAAAAGATCAGACGTTGCCAGTGGGGAGGAGGGGAAGGAATGAATAGAGGGAGCACAAAGATTTTTAGGGGAATGAAAATACTATATATACCACACTATATGATATTATAATGATGAATATACACCATACATTTGTCCAAACCCATACAACGCACAACACCAAGTGTGAACCCTAAGGAAAACTATGGACTTTGGATGACTATGATACATAAATGTAGGCTCATCATTCGTAACAAATGTACCATTCTGGTGGAGGATGTTGATAACTGGGGAGGCTACACATTGTGTAGGGGGTGGGGATATATGGGAAATTTCTGTACCTTCTTCTCAGCTTTGTTTTAAATGTAAAAATCCTCTAAAAGAAACAGTAAGTTTAAAAAAAAAAGAAAATTAAGGGAAACAATGTCAATCACTACAACCAAGTATCTCTCTCATAATATTGGACTTCTTGAATTCAGAATAATGGCTAAGTGTCAGAATTAGACCAAAGTCATCTCCACATGAACTGAAACACTTGAAACTAAGGAAAACAGAGAGATAAAGAACTGCTTCTTATGAAGTCTTTTGTCTTGATAACAAGGCTACTTTGGGTTCATTCATTAAGTAGAGTCCTTGAATGCTTGTGAGCTGTGTTCTCAGCAACAGCTAGTTCACTAATAGCATAAGATGCCTCCAAACATTAGAGAAAGTGAATGCAAGGGAAGACTAGCATAAAATAAAAACATGTATGAAGAAACAAACAAACAAGCAAACAGGAACTTGCCAAAAATGACCCAAACAATACCTAGGCCAGACCCAAAACCACTCCGAAAAAATGGAAAAAAATGTTTATCTTATGAACATAATTAAACAGACATTGGCACCCACATCTCATTCTGAAATTAAAAAAGAAGTTAGAGCACTTAAAATGAGGAATGTTCTGTACTGGCCAAAAGGTTCTAGGGAAAAATTTAATATAGATCTATCTGTAAATGTCACCCTGTTAGTAACAAAGCAGATAAAAAGATACAAGGCATTCTCTTTTGAAGGAGGGAGGAACTGATTATCATTTACCACAAAGGTAGAAAGAAATTAAAATCATCTATGGTCAATACACACTACAACAATAACCAGGGCTCCTACCACACAAAAGATAAACACTAATAAATCAGGGCATCCTCTAACAACCAGAAAATATATAAGGCCAAAAATTACACAGGATAGAGAAACAACCAGAAGCCCAGCTACCAACCTCCTAACCCTCTATACCTGAGCCACAAAGTTAGAGTCGTCACCCCCAACATCCTCACTCCCTAGCTGGGGAAAGGCACCCCCAGACAGTATCTTTGGTAACTGTAATGTGAAAGTAAAGAACTACTATGGTGGCAGCATACGGAAATACTGAAGAGGAAGAAAAAGGAAGAAGTCAGGCATGGCCTGATGGAGGACACTACCTCTCACCTAAGTCCTGAGTACTGTTCAGAATTAAACCACAGGAAAGAAAAGGGGGATAGAAAAAATAAGGAAAGGATGTACTAGATATACAAGAAGGAGTTTAGGAGTCAAACATCTGGGTTCTAGTCCCCATAATTACACACCCATACCAATATGCAAAGTACCTGGAAAGAATGAAGTAACTGTTGTTACTAATGTTATTATTCATATATACTAACACTTAACACATCCAGACACTAAGAGAGGCACAGATAAATAACACTAATAAAGGAACTACAATCGGTTTGGTCCTACCTATGTGCTGAAGTAATAAGGATAATAAGATAAACAGGACAAGTCCTTGCCCTCAAGAAAGTCTACTGAAAAAACAAAAGAACCAGTGTCTACTGGAAGAATCTATCGATAAACACACAACAATGTTAAAGACATTTAAAGACCACTGTCCAGATTCCTTCACAGTTAATAAAACCTGTCGCCCATAAACGCCTGAGAAACTCAAGAGGAAGATAGGGTGGAGTAAGGAGGAAATAAGTAAGAAGTGAGAAAGGGGAGTGTCAACTGTCCTCAAACCAAACTCCCTAACAAGCAGGATTCAGCCGGGCCCCAAGATCCCACCGTCTTGAGGGGGGAAAGGGGGAGGTGCTTTTCATCGAATCGAATCAGCACGTGAGCGACTTGGGGTGTGGTTATAATCTTTACCTGCCTTCCTGCAAACCCCTTGCCTTGCTCATCCCGACCCTGTCCAAGAACCCCGAGGTCCCCACCCGCCTGCAGGGAATCGAGAGAGCACCTTGGTGGGCGCGAGCGGCCGCTCTCCCGGGACCTGCCCGGGGGCGTTCGCTTCCCGCGAGTATCGGTGCGCGGCCGCCGAGCTGCCATGGTCCCCGCGCCGCTGGGGAGTGCCACAGCCGCATGAGCCCGCTAGGGAAGCCGCGCCCGCGCCCGCGCCAGTCCTGGCCTCTTCGCCCCCAGCCGCCTCGCCCGGCAGCAAGAACAGTGGCAGCAAGAGGACGAGACCGAGCCGGGCGCAGGATCCACCAGCCAGCCCTAGTGAGGGCGCAGCCATGTTGTCCCGCAAGCCATGTGACCAGGTGGGTCACGTGACTGCGCCCTCCTTAAAGGAGCCAACCCTGAGTTGATTTTTGAGGTAGCCTTGCTCTCTCTCCGACACTCTCTGGGTACCATTCCTATGGAGCGCCTCTGGTAGGCTCCGCTGACCCTGCAACGCAAAACCCTACGAAACTCAAGGCCTTACAGCGACTCTGAGCCTCATCATTATTTCTTGGTTGAAAAATGATAATCAAATTTGTTGAGCATTTGCTAAATGCCAGGCAGTATGCTAAGTAAGTACTTAACTTTTTGAAATCTCATTAAACCTCACAGGGACCCTGTAATATTTTTTAAATTTTTTAACGTTTATTTTTGAGAGAGAGAAAGAGAGAGAGAGACCACAAGCGGGAGAGGGGCAGAGAGAGAGAGAGAGAGGGAGGGAGACAGAATCTGAAGCAGGTTCTAGGCTCTGAGCTGCCAGCACAGAGCCCGACGCAGGGCTCGAACTCACAAGCCGTGAGTTCATGACCAGAGCCAAAGTCAGAGGCTCAACCAACTGAGCCCCAGGTGCCCCGAGGATCCTGTAATACTGGGTTCACAGAGCAATTAAATGACTTGCCCAAGGTCACATAGAAAATTAAGTGTCAAAAAACAAGTTTTAAGCCCAATCTAACTTAAAACCTGAGTTTAGTCATTATGCTGTACTGTAGGCAATTAAAGAAGCTTCCCTTAATAAGAAATAAGGGGAAGATGAGCGTATTGAAACACTTCACTGAGGGTATAATTAGAGAAATCCTAGGTACACTGGGATAGGTACAACAGTGGCTCTTGAAGAGTCTCAGACCAGCCAGCGTCAGCATCATCTGGGGACACGTTAGAAATGTAGTATTCAGTCAGAATCTGTGGAGACAGGATGCAGCAACCTGTGGTTTGTTGTTGTTTTTAATATTTATTTATTTTTGAGAGAGAGAGCCTGCAAGCATTTGGGGGGAGGGGAGGAGACTCCCAAGCAGGCTCTTCACTGTCAGCACAGAGCCCAATGTGGGGCTTGTGAGATCATGACCTGAGGTGAAATCGAGAGTCAGATGCTTAAATGAATGAGCCACCCAGGCCCCCCCAGCAACCTGTGTTTTAACATGTTTTCTAGATGATTCTGATGCATACTGATGCACACTAATACACACTAAAGTTCAAGAGCTACTGTTTTACAGGACCCAGTTTCCTCAGGAAAAAAAAAATCAAAAGAAAAAGAGGTAGAAAGAATAAAATGATACCTCAACCAACTGTAATATATGCATCTTATTTTTAAAAAAAATTTTTAACGTTTATTTATTTTTTGAGAGACAGAGACAGAGCATGAGCTGGGAAGGGGACAGAGAGGTGGGGGGAGTCACAGATTCTGAAGCAGGCTCCAGGCTCCGAGCTGTCAGCACAGAGCCTGACACGGGGCTCGAACCCATGAACCATGAGAGCATGATCTGAGCCGAAGTTGGCCGCCCAACCAACTGAGCCACCCAGGCGCCCCTGCATCTTATTTAAATATTGATTCAAACATTCTTTTGAGATCTAAACATTTTTGAGATAATCAGGGAAATATGACCCTGAATCAAACTACCATATTCAATAAAATTAAGGAATATCAATTTTGCTTGTAGATTTTTAAGATTGGGAATAGTATTTGTGGTTATGTTTTTTAAAAGAATCCCTTCCTTTGAAATTTATGTGGTGGAATCTATATATAGATAAGGAGATATGCTGTCAAGGATTTGCTTCCCAAAAAATGGGTGATGGGAGGAAGGTGGTGACTAGAATTGAAACAGAATTGGCCTTGAGTTGATATTTGTTGAAGCTTTTTGTTTATGGGTATCTAGGTGTTTGTTATATCACTATCTAGTTTACATTTGGATTTTGTTTGTTTGTTTTTTATTAAAGAATATAGGGGCTTCTGGGTGGCTCAGTCAGTTGGGCAACCAACTCTGGATTTCAGCTCCGGTCATGATCTCATGGTTGTGAGATAGAGCCCTGCTTTGGGCTCAGTGCTGAGCATGGAGCCTGCTTGGGGTTCTCTCTCTCCCTCTCACTTTCTGCCCCCCCCAATAAATAAATAAACTTTAAAAAAAGAATATAGGATAGTCCTTTCCCCCTTGTTGACTATCTCACAGTTTTCCAAGAGCTTTGACACACTTTATTATTTGAGATCACAACCACTTGGCAAGGAGCCTACTATGATTATACCCATTTCACAGTTGGTGAGGCTAAAAGTTCATTGTTTTAACTATGGTTATAAATTTACTATGGACAATTTAGATTCCAGAGTCTAGGTCAAAGATAATTGTTATCAGTCTGTATGCAAAAGTTCAGTCTCTGCACATGCTGTGTCAGCTGCCCTTCTGAAAACTGAACACCTTAGATTCATGATCCTGCTATACCATTAGGGTATGACCTCCATGAAGTCAAGAAGCCTGCCAATTTTCACCCCTGTTATCGGCAAAATTAGGCCAAAGCCTGGCATGTGATAAGCACTCAGTGAATTTATTGAATTAATGGATAAATGAATGAATGTGACCTCTTTCTCTTAAAGGGAAGCAGATTGCTGAGAAAATAATACAGATCTAGGCTTAGAAAGAGCTGAGTTTAAAGCTATCCACTTGCGAGAGGTAGGACATAGGCCAATTCACCTTTCTGAGCCTCTATTTCTTTATATGTGAAATAGGGATAACAATATCTTCTTCTTAGAGGTTTTATAAAGATTAAGTGAGTTGAGGCGCCTGCCTGGCTCAGTCTGTTAAGCGTCTGACTTAGGCCTAGGTCACAATCTCGCAGTTGTAAGTTTGAGCCCCGTGTCGGGCTCTGTGCTGTTAGCACAGAGCCTGGAGCCTGCTTCAGATTCTGTGTCTCCCTATCTCCCGCCCCTCCCCCATTCATGCTCTATCTCTCTGTCTCTCAAAAATGAATAAACGTTAAAATGTGAAAAAAAAAAAAAGATTAAGTTAAAGTATGTAAAGGCTTAGCTCAGTGCTTGGAATTTCATAGTACCTCAAAAAATAGTTTTCTATTTTTAGCAATCATTATCCAAAATGGATACTTTGTAGATTATCCAGGAAGTGTCAACCTCCTGTCTCAAGCCACTGGATAATTTCTTACTGGTCACCAATCAAAGAGTGAGTGGAAGATATTGGTAAGAAATCCCTACATGAAGAGGCTTACACTAGACAGTAGAGGTAAACATGCAATTCACCAACCAACTCTGTACAAATAAGGTCATTTTATTCAGTGTCTCTCCCACTCTCCACCTCCCTTTTGAGGTACTCGTGCTGCTCTTCTTGCTCCTTCTAGTAATGAAGCTGGATGAAAGAACCCTAGCCCTGAAAGTATGCATGTTTTCTAAGCAGCAAGGAGATGAGTTTGGCTACAATAGAGTGAGCAAAAGGAAGATAAAAAGAAAGGGAGATCAGAAAGGTAGCAGAGGGCTAGATGATGTACGACATGGTAAACTTTTACTGTAAGTGAAAAGCAGTGCCATTGTGCAGTTTTAAGAAGACACCTCACATTTTTTCCTGACAATCAGGTCAATTTCCCTGCCAAATTAGAGATTCCTTATATTGCCTGCTGGTCTCTGAACACAAGGAATCCAAAGTGCCCTGATGGCAGCCATGACTTACAGTTCAGTGGGACCCTTCCTGTATCTAATGGACCAGGACCTTCAACTCTGCAGGGCTTAGAGTTCCAGAGATGGGAGGAACAAAGTCCCCAGTGGGTTATTACAAATGATAATAAGTGGGGCCACTTCTACTACCACCCCCTTGATTCCTGAACCATGTACTCCTACTACTTGGGGCACAATGACCCCATCCCGAAGAGGATGGCCTCCAAGCTGGCATTTCAACTGTACCCTCAGTAGCTCACTCCCAGTTTCCACAAGGACAGTTTGTTTCTGGTTGATGTGGTATGAGATAAAACCATTGGATGGGTCCACCCCTGCATCTCCTTCCTTATGAAATGGGTCCCCTGCTCAATTGCTGTGTTGGTGGGAAAACATGCCTGTGGATAAGGCATTCTACTAGCTCCCATCCATTTTCGGGTTGCATCCTCAACCTGAGGCCGCCCATACAAAAACCCAGCTTGGGCTTTTTTCTCCTACTTCGGTAAGTCATAAGAGACCCCTACATGACCCTAAATATGAGTGGAAGAAGTGGCATTGGTGCAATGGTGGTTATGTGCAGCTTGCTCATGTCATCACGTCTTGCTTGGACTTGATCTTGGATGTACCATATCCATCTCATAATGGATTGTTGTTCAGCTTTCCTGACTTAAGAACTTAGTGGATCTGACAGAACAAGTTAATAATGCAGTTCCAGATTCATGATTAATTGGTCACCAACGATTCTATCTCTACCAGTGCTTAGGAGCATGTCAAGAACTGCTTTTAAAAGATGCATAATTGGGGCTCCTGGGTGGCACACTTGGTTGAGCATCCAGTTCTTGATTTCAGATCATGTTTTGATCCCAAGGTCATGGGATTGAGCCCTGCATCAGGCTCCATGCTCCTTTGGAATTCTTCCTCTCTCTCCCTCTGCCCCTCTTACCTGCTTAATAAAACTTAAAAAAATAAAATAAAAGATGCATAATTTCATTTCTCAGGGTTCTCCAGAGAAACAGAACCGAGAGAGAGAGAGAGAGAGAGAGAGAGAGAGTGTGTATGTGTGTGTGTATGTGTGTGTGTGAATAAATAATAAAGAGAGACGCCTAGGTGGCTCAGTCGGTTGAGCATCCAACTTTGGCTCAGGTCATGATCTCACAGTTCCATGAGTTCTAGCCCCGTGTTAGGCTCTGTGCTGACAGCTCAGAGCCTGGAGCCTGATTCGGATTCTGTGTCTCCCTCTCTGCCCCTCCCCCACTCATGCTCTGTCTCTCTCTTTCTCTGTCAAAAATAAATAAACATTAAAAAAAATTAAAAATAAATAAATAAATAATAAAGAGATTTATTATGAGGAATTGAATTACATGACTACGGAAGCAGGCAAGTCCCCAGATCTGCAGGGTGAATGGGAAAGCTGGAGATCCAAAAGAACTGATAGTATAAGTCCAAGTCTAAATCTGAGAACCAGGAGAGATAATGGTGTAGTTTTAGTCCAAAGGCTGGCAGGCTCAAAACCCAGGAAGAGCAAATGTTTCAGTTCAAGCCTGAAGGCAGGAGAGAAGATGATGTACCAGTTCAAAGGCATTTGGAGAGGAAGAACTCTCTCTTACTCAGGGGAGGATCAGCCTTTTCATGCTAGTCTGGCCATCAACTGATTATATGGGGCCCACCAACATGAAGGAGAACAATTTGCTTTTGTCAGTCTACCAACTTAAATGTTAACCTAATCCAAAGACACCCTTACAGAAACAACTGGAATAATGTTTGACCAAGTATCTGGGTGCCTCATGGTCCAGTGAAGGTGACACAAAATTAATCATCACAGTCATTCTCTGCTGTGGATGGCACAACTTTGCTTCTAATGAATCCCTGAGGCCTAGGGTAGTGATTCTTTCACTTGGGCTTGCCATTCTCTCCATATGGCCTCTTTCCTGCTGCTGAGCTCTTTCTTTCTCCTAGCCCCACTTAAACCTGCCCTTCCATGTTACCTGGTGTATGGGCTATCTCAATAGTCCTAGCTGTGGAATATGTTGTCTCTAGAACCAGACTAGCCCTTGTGCTTCCTTTTTCATAGGATGCCTAAGGCAGCAATCTGTCTTTCTCTTTGGAGAAGCTGTCCTGGCACAGGCCTGACCAGTGAACCCACCTTTACGGAGATGGGCAATTCTTGAATATTCCCGGGCTTATCTCCCTTCTCTGGAGTGTTATGTTTTATACAAAGGCCTCCAGTACTAACCCCCTCTTGCTCATCCTGGCTGATTAACATAATATCTTCAGTGTGATATAGCTTCATAATATTCTGAGGATGTCCAGATAACTTAGTCCAGCTCTCTTCAAACTGTACTATGACACAGGGCAAGAACATTAACACAGATGGAGAGTAAAACTGTAAAGCAGGGGTGGGCAAAATTTTTCTATAAAGGGCCAGATGACAAATATTTTAGGCTTTATGGGCTGCATAGTTTCTCTGTTGCATATTCTTCGATTTCATTGCTGTTGTTATTTTACAAACCTTGAAAAACATAAAAACCATTCTTAATTCAAGTCTGTTCTGGCAACAATGCCACATCAAGCACAGCAGCTGAGATTGAGGCCAGTATTGGTTGAGCTTGCTGATGTCTGCACTCTTTTTAGTGGGCCGACCACCCTTAGCCTCCTTCTAACTGTAGCAACGCTCTGTTGGTTACTCACCTATTTTACCATCCACACACACCCTGTGGGGCAAGTCTCCTTGGCTCCCCCTCCTACTTGTCTGCTGTTGCACTAATGCTATCCCCCTGGAGGCTAATGATAAATGCCACCAGCTAGCTTGTATTACCCCAGGACCCTGTCATCTCTGTTGCTATTTGCAAGCTCCAGCTTTGTGGCTGCCCTTCCCAGTCAGCCCTGGCCTGCAGAGGCAAGCCTCCACTGAACTGCTGACTGATGCTGGTGCCCCTCTGCCCGGTGCATGTCTGATGGCCTTGGGGAATGTGTGTCCTCTGAGCCCTCCAAGGGGTTATAGTCCTTGGTGGGTCTTCTGGCCTCTTGGAACAAATGCAAACATCATTCCTTCTTGCCTGAACTGTTGAGTTTTAGCCATTATGAGTGATGTTTTCATTTCTGTTGGGAATAAACTAGGAGTGGGACTGTTTGGTCATATTGTAATTCCGTTTTAACCTTTCGAGGGATCTGCCAAACTGTTTCCAAAGTGGCTGGATCTACATGCAAAAGAATAAACCTGGATCACTCTCTTACATCATATACAAAATAAACTCAAAATGGGTTAAGGACCGAAAAGTGAGTCCTGAAACCATAAAAACCCTAGAAGAGAGCACAGGCAGTAATTTCTCTACATCAGCTATAACAACGTTTTTCTACATATGTCTCCCAAGGCAAGGGAAACGAAACCAAAAGTAAACTATCAGGAGTACATCAAAATAAAACACTTCTGCACAGTGAAGGAAACAATCAACAAAGCTAAAAGACAACCTACTGAATGGGAGAGGATATTTGCAAATGACATATCCAAATGGTCAGTATCCAAAATATATAAAGAATTTACACAACTCAACACCAAAAATACAAATAATCTAATCAAAATGGGCAGAAGACATGAACAGACATTTCTCCAAAGACTCACAGATGGCCAGCAGGCACAAGAAAAGATGTTCAACATTACTTAACATCAAGGAAATGCAAATCGAAACCACAATGAGATATCACCTCACACCTGTCAGGATGGCTAAAATCAAAATGGTTGTGCCATTTTACATCCCATCAATAATGCATAAGGCATTCCAATGTCTCCACCATGATAATTATTCTTGCATCTCCTTTAACATAAAATCTTTTTTCTCCTTTTATCAGGCCCAGCATTCCTTATGTTTGGCTATACTGGGATTTAACCCTGTTTATAGCCTGGCAGCCACAGAGGAGGTAGAGCATGAAGAGACACTTTTAGACAAACAGGTTTGGGTGATGGAATGTAGAAAGGGCCCTCAGCAATCACCTGGCTGAATACAAACAGGCCCATCGGGAGACCCACCCCAAAATATCCATAGGCCCTAAATGACCAATGGGCTACTTACAACCAGGCACAGTTACCAAAAAAGGAAGAATTCCATACATAGCCTACCTCCTCACTTTCCCTTTTTAAAAATAGCCCCCACTCACTGCCTCATGGCATATAGCCTCTCCTTGGCTGTCCCACCCATGCTCCCTTGCAGTGTATTCAATGAACTTCTATTGCCTTTATTCTGCCTCTGGTGAATTCTTTCACCTCCTGCACTGTTGGCGTCCACCTGATCGTTGCCCTACATTTGGGGGCCCTCGTGCAATCAAGAGACACCCCATTAGACACCACATCGCAGCTCCTTGTGTCAGGGGGACCTGTTACCTTGTAAGGGAGGGGGTTCTACAGTGTCTTCCCCCATGGGGGAGCTGTTACTTCTCTATAGGGAGGGATAAGCCACCTCCACAGGCTATGGGGGTTCAAAGTCTATACAGCTACATTTCCCAAGCGCATCCACCTAAATGTCCCTGTCCCATGTTTCAGGCCCCAGGTTTTTCCAACCTGATCCCTAACTTTAGCATAGGAGACTTGCGTTAGCTTAATGTCCAAACATCTCTGGATTTCTGGGTTCTAACAATTAGCCCATCAGCCTACCACTCAACTGAGTCTGGTCTTGCACAGTAATGGATAAGGGCCTCTTTGCAAGTTACCAAAGAGGCCCTCTGGCTCTCTCACTGAGTTTTTGACATTAAACTGCCTTCAGTTTTTCATTATGCTTTGTAGGGGATCAATGCAACTTGGTAATAACCAGACAATCCCATTATCCGTGGATTTATTGTACCTATTGACCTTTCAAATTTGAGTCCGCACACCATCACAGACATTCCTTTCCACATGGACATGTTCCCAGGTCACAACCAGTAAAATTTTTAGCAGATGGGCTGCTACCTTGTGCCAGGAATTATATGTGTCCCACACACCACTCAAAATGGGAGTCCTCACTGCCACTTAGGCAGTGACTGACCCTGTCCAAAAACTCATCTGGTCACCTGAGTTCTTGGACCATTTTTAGTATCAACTGTATTATTGTGGTTTCTCTAAAAAAACAGGTGTCAGGATTCCGTTAGAAGTGCAAGAGAGTTCTTTGGTGTTAACACCTGTGAAAACTACAAATGGGAGAGAGAATGAGGAGGGGTTGGCATAAAAGCCTCCAGGCTCCAATACAGGCACGACACCAATGAAAGGAAGGAACCAGGAGGAAACACTGGGCAGGAAAAGCCTCTGGGTCTGGTGTTTGTGATGGTTAACTTCATGTGTTAACCTGACTGGCCATGGGGCCAACATTATTTCTGGGTGTGTCTATGAGGGTGTTTCAGAACAGATTAGGATTTGAATCAGTGGATTTATTAAAG
Organism: Panthera leo; assembly: GCF_018350215.1. Lineage (NCBI taxonomy): Eukaryota > Metazoa > Chordata > Mammalia > Carnivora > Felidae > Panthera > Panthera leo. The sequence continues at coordinate 46,162,897 of NC_056680.1, forward strand.
CATATGGCCTTCTCCTCCAATGTGGGAGGGCATCGTCCAATCCATTGAGCACCTGGGTGGAACAAAAAAAGTGGAGGAAGGTTGAATTAGCTTTTTGACTACTTGAGTGGGAACACTGATCTTCTGCTTTTGGGACTCGATGGTTCTCAAACTTTCAGACCTAGACTCGAACCTGCACCATCAGCTCCCTGATTCTCAGGCTTTGGAATGACATCACCAGCTTTCCTGGGTCTCCAGCTTGCAGGTGGTAGATATAGGACTTTTCAGCCTCCGTAATCACATAATCCCATTCTTATAATAAATCTCATTATCTATGTCTGCATCTCTTCTATGTCTATGTTTAGATCTACCTTCTGTTGGTCCTGTTTCTCTGGAGAACCGATACAGTGCTGCACTGAGAAGGTCTAAGCAAGCACAAAGGGAAATTCTAGAGCAAAGATTGCTCATTAGAGGAGTCTTGCATGGAGCCAAAATGGGCAGCCCCTCATCTTCCCACTGTGTTCAGTCATTGGCTGGAGATGCCCAGGACAAGTGTGTCCTCAGTTTAAATACTGGCTGATCCCACAGGGGCTGCTGCTGGAGACTGTCAGTTGACTGTACTCCTTGTGGCAGGTCCGTTCTTGAAGAGAGTTCAGAACACACACCTCCTGGCTGCCACCATGACTCATAGGACCCTCTTTGATCTGTCTCCCCCTCTCATTTCATCTTCAATCATGTGACCTTTGCTCACCACGTTCCAGCCATGGTATCCTTCTTACTGCATCTGAAAACCCAGCAAGCACAATCCACCTGCAGGTCTTTGCGTTTGTTGTTCCCTCCACCTGAGATACCCTACCCTTTTCATGGCTGGCTCTTTCTTGTCATTCAGGTCTCAACACAAGTATTATCTCTTCAGTGAAGCCTTTCCTGATCTCCAAATATAAAGCAGCCCTTTTCTATTACGTCATATCACATCACCTCTTTTATTGTCTCCATGTACTTGTCACTACCTGAAATTATTTTTTGTAACCAGGGCAAGTATAGCGTCTTTAGTGTTCAATGCTATATCCTCCATCACTCTAACAACACATGGTATGTATAAGTGCTAAGTAAATATTTGTAGAATAAATGAATGAATCATTAAAGGAATAAAAACCTTGAGACTCTGAAAGGTTTTTTTGTGGAACATCAAAATTCCTTAAATAACGATGCTTCAAAACATTTGAAAGATGGACCCTAAAGATCAGGTTCTTTGTCTCAGAAGCTTGCTGCCTGACATTGTTATGCTCACATAGACATTCAGGATGTGACTTTCCATACTGACAGCCAGGAGTGTCTGTGAGATGAATGGATAGCACCTCCATCCAGGATTTTGTGATGCCCCATTGTAATTCATTCAATAAGTATTTATTGCATATTGACTATCCAGCTATCCAGCGTGATTCCAGGTTTGAGAACAAAACAGATAAAAACTCTTTCCCTTGTGGAACTGGCATTAAATAATTCAAAATATGTGAGATATTTAGAACATTTCTTGGTTTACAGTAATAGCTAAAAATTTATTAGTTATGATTATTATAATTATTAAACTAATATCTCAAATGAGCATTCCAAGCTTCTTTATTTTTATTTATTGTTTTTTAGGTTTATTTATTTTTCAGAGACAGAGAGAAACAGAGCCTGAGGAGAGGAGGGGAAGAGAGAGAGGGAGATACAGAATCCGAAGCAGGCCCCAATGTGGGGCCTGAACTTACTGTGAGATCATGACCTGAGCTGAAGTCAGACACTTAACCAACTGAGCCACCCAGGTGCCCCAAAGGTTTTCATTTTTTTTAATGGTTATTTATTTTTGAGAGAGACAGAGACAGAGACAGGGCGTGAGTGGGGGAGGAGCAGAGAGAGAGGGAGACACAGAATGTGATGCAGGCTCCAGGCTCTGAGCTGTCATCACAGAGTGTGATGCGGGGCTTGAACCCACGAACTATGAGACTGTGACCTGAGCCGAAGTTGGACGCTTAACCGACTGAGCCAGTCAGGCACCCCAGGTTTTCATTTTTAATACGACACTATCCTCTGTATGTTTAGAGAGTAAAAATGAGAAGTGCAAATAATTACAGGCAGGAAAATGTTGCCAGGCAGTTCTTCATTAGGCATTCTTCAGAGCCATTGTGTGGTGAAATCACCTGACTGGAAAGCCTATTAACTTAGGCTTTTTAAATTTGCTAAATTGTGCTGCAGTCAATGAGGAAAACTTACAGACAGAAAATTTTTCATTTTTTGTTTGTTGGTTTTCTTCTTTTCTTATAATAGGTTGGTCTTACATCTCTCCCTCCTTGAAAGCACACACATACACGCGCACACACACACACACACAGCTTCCTTAAAGAAAATGCAAAGAGATACATTTTAAGGATTCACAAACAGAACAGGAGCAGCAGAAAAGTTAACTATTCCACTTCAGAAGGGACTGTAACACCGTTGAGAATGGAACCAGAACCTGAAGATTCTGTAGCAGGTGTTCTTGATTTTCACTTGGGTGCTACCCTGGTTCACTGCCCACTTCCCCAAGAGGTCTGTTATTCCCTGCACATTTATTTCTTCTGCAATTGCCTTACCTTGAGAGTGTATCTTCTTATCTTTTTTTCCCCACAGCTTCTGTTTAATCACAGTACAGTTCCTATTTCCAGTACCCAGGCCCTTCATGGCCTCAACACCACAGCACAGCCTCACTCAGTATTGCCTGTGCTGCTAACACTCGGGGATCACTGTTTCCCCACTCAGCTGTCAAGAAGGGGAGGACTGGCTTGTCCAGTTCCTCTGTCTCACACCACAGCCTACCACAGGCTACAGGAGCCTATGGCTTAGCTGTACTTGAGTCAGGTAGTCACCCTTGGTCCAATCAGCTACCGTTAGAAGTTCAGGCAAAACTATAGTGTGCATCAGAATTACTTAAAATAACAATTGGGTGGCCTATCCCCAGATTCAGTAAGTCTTGGGGTGGGGATGGAGAATTTATATTTCTAATGAGTTCCCAATGCTGCCGATGTTGCTGATCTGGACAGTTTGTAAACTACTATTGTCTTATTTTAATTATTATTAAAAAATATTTTTAAGTTTTATTTATTTATGTTGGGGGAGAGAGAGAGAGGGAATCCAAAGCAGGCTTCACACTGTCAATGCAGAGCCCAATGTGGGGCTCGAACCCATGAACCCCAAGATCATGATGTGAGTGGAAACCAGGAGTCAGATGCTTAACCGACTGAGCCACAGCTCTACATGGAACAAGTCTTTCAATGCCATTTTTCAACAGCATTTGCTCAGTTCATGTCTCCATGTCCATTTTGGTAATTCTCATGATATTTCCATTTTTTCATTATTATTGTACTTCTTATGATGATCGGTGGTCACCATCTTTGATATTGTTTTGGAGTGCCACGAGCCGTGCCCATATGATGGTGAATTTCATCAATAAATATGTATAATTGTTCTACCAGTCCCTCCCCTCTCTCTCCTCTTCATCTCATCTCCCTATTCCCTGGGACACAAAAATATCGAAATTAGGCCAATTAATAACCCTGCAATGGCTTCTAAGTGTTCAAGTAAAAGGATTAATTGTATATATGTCACTTTAAATCAAAGGCTAAAAATGATTCAGTTTAGTGAGGAAGGCCTGTTGAAAGTCAATAGGCCAAACACTAGGTCTCTTGTGCCAACAGTTAACCAAATTGTGAATGCAAAGGAAAAGTTCTTGAACGACATTAAAAGTGCTACTCCAGTTTAACACACAAACGATAAGAAAATCTTATTGCTGAGATCAACTTTAGTAGTCTGGATAGAAGATCAAACCAACCACAACATCCCCTTAAGTCAGAGCCTAATCCAGAGCAAGGCCCTAACTCTCCAATTCTATGAAGGCTGAGAGAGGTGAGGAAGTTTCAGAAGGAAACTTTGAAGCCAGCAGAGGTTGGTTATGTCATCCATAACATAAAAGTGTAAAATGAAGCAGCAAGTGCTGATGTAGAAGCTGCAGCAAGTTATCCAAAAGATCTGGTTCATTAATGAATGATATTTAATGAAGCTGGCTACTCTAAACAGCAGATTTTCAATGCAGGCAAAATAGACTTCTATTGGAAAAAGATGCCATCTAGGACTTTTTCATAGATGGAGAGAAGTCCATGCCTGGCTTCAAAGCTTCAAAGGACGGGCTGACTCTCTTGTTAGTGGATAATGCTGATGACTTCAAGTTGAAGCCAATGCCATTTGGCATTCCAAATAACCTAAGGCCCTTAAGAATTATGCTAAATCTTCTCTGCCTGTGCTCTATATGTGGAACAACAAAGACTGGATGACAGTATATCCATTTATAACGTGCTTTACTGAATATTTTAAGCCCACTGTTGAGACCTACTGCTCAGAAAAAAAAAAAATCCTCACAAAATGTTACCATTCATTGGCAATGCGCCTGGTCAACCAAGAGCTCTGATGGAGATATACAATGGGATTAAAGCTGTTTTCATGCCTGCTAACACAACATCCATTCTGCACCCCAAGAATTAAGGGGTCTTTTTGACTTTCAACATTTCATAAGGCTGTAGCTATCATAGATGGTGATTCCTCTAGAAGATCTAGGTAACATCAGTTGAAAACCTGGAAAGGAGTCACCATTCTAGATGCCATTAAGAACATTCATGATTCATGGGAAGAGATCAAATTACTGACACGAATAAGAGTTTGGAAGAAGCTGATCCCAGCCCTCATAGATGACTTTAAGGGAGTTCAAGACTTCAGTGCGGAAAGTAACTGCAGATGTGGTGGAAATAGCAAAAGAGCCAGAATCAGAAGTGGAGCCTGACAATGGGACTGAATTGCTGGAGTCTCATAAAACCTGAACTCATGAGAAATTGCTTCTTACAGATGAGGAAAGAAAGTAGTTTCTTGAGATGGAAACTTCTCCTGGTGAAGATGCTGTGAAGTTTGTTGAAATGAAAACAAAGGATTTCGAATATCACAAAAAACTTATTAATAAAGCAGTGGCAGAGTTTGAGAGGATTGAGCTTAATTTTGAAAGAAGTTCTACTGTAGGTAAAATGCTATCAAACACTATCACAAGCTACTGAAAGGAAGAGTCAAACTTCACTGTTGTCTTATTTTAAGAAATTGCCGCAGCCTCCCCAACCTCTGTCAACCACCACCCTGATCAATCAGCGCTGTCAACATTGAGGCAAGACCATCCAGCAGCAAAAAAGATTATAATTCACTGAAAGCTCACTTAAGGGTTAGCAATTTTTTTTGCAATAAAGTGTTTTTAAATTAAAGTATGTATGTTTATGTATTTAAAAAATTTTTCATTAAATATTTATTTTTGAGAGAGACAGAGTGCAAGTAGGGGAGGGACAGAGAGAGAGGGAGACACAGAATCCGAAGCAGACTCCAGGCTCCAAGCTGTTGGCACAAAGCTGGATGTGGGGCTCAAATCCGTGAACCATGATATTGTGACCTGAGCTGAAGTTGGACACTTAACTGACTGAGCCACCCAGGTGCCCCTTAAGGTCTGTATTTTTAAAGACAAAATGCTATTGTATACCTAAAGGCTTCAGTATAATATACACATTACTTTTATATGCACTGGAAAACCAAAAAACTTCGTTTGACTTGCTTTATTGTGATATTTGCATTATTTGCGTGTTCTAGACCCAAACCTGCATGGTCTGCCTGTAAACCAATAGTGCTACCCCTTTAGTACCTCTGCTGGGTGGGATGTTTTTCTCTTAGCGACACTGGGGCCACAATAAGCACTGTGACTGACAGCTCCATATGGCCTATAATATTCCTTCTCCAAACTTACCATCCATTTAATCTTCCTGATGTTCCTGAACAGTGGTGGTTGAAGAGAAAGATGGGAAGAGAAAGACAGAATGACACCAAAACAAGTTTAAAGCATAAAAGATGTTTTCTGTGCCTTTGGAAAGGAAAAGGAAGGAATAAGAAATCACAGTCATGGTTCTCTTGTAGATCCTATCTTTCTCAATGTTTGAAATCAAATAAAATGAGGGAGAAGAATGATCCCCTCCTTTGTCAAGAATAAGGAGGAAATATATAAATACATATATAATAAATATATACATATTTATTTCAGAAGCTCATCAAATAGCGTTTTACTTTTCATGTCCATTTATTTAGAAAATGAAATGCCAAGATGCCACTGTGAAGGCAGGAACATTAGCGAAGGAAACTGCATATTAAATCACACCAGCGTCTGTATATATTTGTAAGGTTTTTTTCTTTTTTTGGCGGTGTGTGTGTGTGTGTGTTTGTGTGTGTGTGTTTTAGCACCTGTGTATACTAGAAAGGTACAAATGTACATTACTCTTTCAAGCTTCAGTTAATGCTTAGCATATGAATGAACTTCCAATCCTTGTAATTACTGTTTCCCCAGGGTCTTTGACCTAAAGCTTGGCTATCATTAAGAAGTAACTTCTTTCCGGGAAAACTTACCTAACATAATAGAAGCTATGGATATGAGCTATAGACACCTATAATGGGGTTATGCTTCCTTTCACCTCAAAAAAACATTTTTGAAGCAGGGGTATATATCCAGTAAGTGATCTTGGAATCAAGGAAATAGAATTATACATGTTCCTCTAATTGACAAATAATGTATTCCTTGGCCACAAGCCAAAGAATGTGGGTTGCCTCTGGAAGATGGAAGAGGCAAGGATATGGATTCTCCCTCTTGATCCCCCCCACCCCCAAAGGGCTTGATAGCACCTTGATTTAGCACAAGGAGACCCATGTTGGACTTCTGACCCACAGAACTATAGGATAATAAATTTTCATTATTTAAGCCATTAAGTTTCTAATCATTCGTTATGGCAGCAATAGGAAACTAGCACGAGTATATATTCAGTTTGAACGTTCTCATGAGGTGCAGGCTGCAACTCACAGGCAGAAGGTCAGCAGATGCACAGGGCATTCTTTGGAGAGTCGGACAACGTGCTGTGGTTGGAACATAGCTAGACCAGAGTGTGTGTGTGTTCCAGAAGATAAGCTACCCTTCACCTTCTCCTTCCCACTTCTCTTCCTTGTTGCTAGGAAAGTCTGAGTGATTCTGCATGAGGTAGGGGCATGAAGGTGATGATAACTGAAAACTATTTAGGGCTTAGGTACAGACCATGTGAACTTAGATGCCAGCTGATTGGGGATTCAGAGAAATGCCAGCTGCAACTCCTGGCGATCTTGGGGTCCTCTAGAGCCCTGGGAAGTCTCAGCCTTAACCTCTGAAAGCCAGGAAGTAACATCAGTTCTTGGCCAGGCAGCCCAAAGTTCCTGGAGTCATTTTACAAACAGACCTCCCAGCTCCCTCATTACAGGTGTGATGACCTGATGCCTAGAAAGTATCACATGATGCTGCTCATTCAGCATGCATCAGAATCATCCAGACGGCGGGGCGCCTGGGTGGCTCAGTCAGTTAAGCGTCCGACTTCGGCTCAGGTCACGATCTCGCGGTCCGCGAGTTCGAGCCCCGCGTCGGGCTCTGGGCTGATGGCTCAGAGCCTGGAGCCTGCTTCCGATTCTGTGTCTCCCTCTCTCTCTGCCCCTCCCCCGTTCATGCTCTGTCTCTCTCTGTCTCAAAAATAAATAAAAAACATAAAAAAAAAAAGAATCATCCAGACGGCTTGTTCAAACAAAGATTGATGGCCCTCATTCATTGGATTTCTGATTCAGTAGAACGGGGATGCAGCTCGAGAATTCACATTTCTAACAATCTCCCAGGGAATGCTGGTTTTGCTGGACTAAGGACCACAGTATTAGAACAATAGACACAGTAAATAAGAACTTAGGACTCAGGCAGCGCTTGCTGCTTACAAGTTGAATGATCTTGGGCAACTTTAGAATTCTCAACTTTCTTCCATGTATCAAATAGGGCTACTAAAACCCACCTCTTGGGATTAAATAGAATGGTCTATGTAAAGCACTTAGCACGTAGTAAGTACACAATAAATGGTTTCTATTCTAATGCGTTTACCATTAGTATTACGGTTAATGCCAAGTTAATAAGTGTACCAGGCAAGGCACCACAGACAAGTTAATGGCAGATGATAATGGCACCTCACAAACCACCAGGACTTTCTCAAAGTCTCCCAATCACATTGTTTAACTTTGTAACTCAAAAGAACTCCGGAGGAAAGAGTCTAAAAATGCTTCACCCACAAAACAGAATGAACAAGAAGCACAAAGTTTTAAAACAATTTGAGAAAATCTGTCTAACAATAGAAAAAGGAAACTCCTTTGGGTATGATGCAAAGGCTATAGAAATGAATAAAAGTAAACCAGGCCAGGAGCAAATTAATTTGATAATAATTGCAGAAAAGAAAAAGGAACTGTGTCATGCTCTCGCCTCTGGGAAATCTGACAAAAAAAAAAAAAAAGGAAGGGTTTTATTTTTTTTCTGCCCTTCCCAGTTCTAGGAAAATTGGTATTACCATTATGTAAAAAGAAAAAAACAAAAATGTCACCCCTGGAATGACTTCATTGCCCTCTGCTATGAGAAATTCTTTCTCCAGAACACGCCAACAGAATAACATGTTAGGTCACTGGGAACCCACAACATTCTTCTGATTTCCTCATGGAAAAGTGTCTCTTTCTTGGTGGAACTTGGCTATATAGATGGACAAGCCAATAGCTCAGTGGAATAAAATCTAACTATAATAAATAGTGGATTGAATTGATCATAATTTATATAATAAAAAATTGACACAGGGCACCTGGGTGGCTCAGTTGGTTGAGCGTCCAACTCAGTTTTCTTACATTTTTTTAAATGTTTGTTTATTTTTTGAGGGAGAGAGAGAGAGAGACAGAGCGTGAGTGTTGGAAGGGCAGAGAGAGAGGGAGACAGAATCCGAAGAAGGCTCAGGGCTTTGAGCTGTCAGCTCAGAGCCTGACGCAGGGCTCGAACTCACGGACCACAAGATCATGTCCTCAGCTGAAGTTGGACACTTAACTGACTGAGCCACCCAGGTGCCCTGAGTGTCCACTCTTGATTTCAGCTCAGGCCATGATCCCAGGGTAGTGGGAATGAGCCCTGCATTGGGCTCTGCACTGAGCGTGGAGCCTGCTTAAGATTTTCTCTCCCTTGGGTGCCTGGGTGGCTTGGTCAGTTAAGCCTCTGACTCTTGACTCATGGCAAGATCTCACGGTTTGTGAAATCCAGCCCTGCATTGGGTTCTGGGCTGACTGCTTGGAGCCTGCTTGGGATTCTATCTTTCCCTTTCCCTCTCTTTCTCCTCCTCCCTTCCTCTCACCCTTTCTCTCTCTCAAATAAAAAAAAAAAAAGATTCTCTCTCTCTCTCTTTCCCTTTGCCCCTCTGCCCCACCATGCTATCTCTAAAATAAAATAAAAAAAATTTAAGAAAAAAACTTGATACAATAAAAAAGTAAGTAGCATTAAGATTTTAGTTGTAACTTCTGTTTAAAAATATAATAATAAATTGCTGGTTAAGAGAATAATGGGAAAGTTTTACTAAGTTAATAGTTTCAATCTCAGTGATCTGAAATTCATTGGACGGAGCTCTAGCCTGAGGTCAGGGAGCAAGTCTTCTCATCCCTACATAACTTCTGTGTGGCTGTGTGAGCTGGATGGAGTATTGAATTTTTTTTGAAGTGTTTATTTATTTATTTTGAGATAGAGAGAGCATGTGTGTGAGCAGGGGAGGGGCAAAGAAAGAGAGAGAGAGAGAATCCCAAGCAGTCAGGACCTGAGCTGAAATCAAGAGTTGGTCACTCAACCAATTGAGCCACCCAGGCATCCCAGGAATACTGAATCTTCAGGTGTCCCTTCCTTCATCAGCCAAACAAAAGATTGAGTAGGTCACTCTTCCTAAAATTTTCACTATCAAGTTGCCTTTTATACAGTTTACATTTCAGCTAAAGCCTTCACATTGTAACTGACTCTATAACCACCTATTTAATTAAATGCCTTTGCTGGTAAGGAGTAAAGTTACATTAATTAAAAAAAAAGAGAGACTGTACATTAACTATTAATCTCTCTCATTTATTGAGTATTCACTATGTGCTGAGCATTTAGGTGCATTATCTCATCTCATTCCTTCAACAATGCAGTGAGAGAAGTTCTATCCTGATACCAAGTGGACCAATAAGGCAACTGAGCCTCAGAAGGCTTAGGTAAATGTCTTATCTGAAAAGAAGTCAATCCAGTGTCTCGCCCAAAGTCACAGAGCTAGTAAGTGTTAAGCCAGGGTTTGAAAGGGGGTCTTGGATCTCTGCAATGTGATTGCAGCATCCCTGCTATTTAGCCCTTGGTGACGCTGACTCAACAGTGGGGCCAGCATATTGTGTGGTTACAAATGGTTTCAGCTAAGACAGGAAATTATCAGGAATCCAGGCAGTTCTAGGTATTGGCCACCTTCAGCCCCACTCATGGCATCTTGCCTTCTCCTCAGCATGTCTTCTGTGCTACCCTCTGCCCCTGCAACATTATTTTGGTTCCCTCATCAATTTGATTTGCATAGGGCTCACCCAACCCCTGTGACCTTGAAAACTGAAACAGTCATTTATCCAAAACTCTCTGTTTCTCCATTTATTTTTTTATTTTTTGTATTAAAATTTTTTTTAATCTTTATTTTTTAGAGAGAGGGAGAGAGAGAGAGTGTGAAGTGGGGGCAGAGAGAGAGGGAGACACAGAATCTGAAGCAGGCTCCAGGCTCTGAGCTGTCAGCACAGCGCCCGACGAGGGGCTTGACCTCACGAACTGCGAGATCATGACCTGAACCAAAGTCGGACACTTAACCCACTGAGCCATCCAGGCACCCCTCCATTTATTATTTATTTATTTTTTAAATATTTATTTTTGAGAGAGACAGAGAGAGACAGAGCATAAGCGGGGGAGAAGCAGGAAGAGAGGGAGAATCGACGTAGGCTCCAGGCTCTGAGCTGTCAGCACAGAGCCCGACGCGGGGCTCAAACTCACAAACCATGAGGTCATGACCTGAGCCGAAGTCAAACGCTTAATCAACAGAGCCACCCAGGCGCCCCTCTCTGTTTCTCCATTTAAATCTAAACAGCAGTAATTTGACTGGCCATGCTCACCTTTAACATGAAGCTATGGGGCCTGGAACACACCCTAAGTGGTTTGAAATACAGCAGAAGTTGCTGTGGTTGGACCAATGCACTATAATAATTGAGAATAACTACCACTTACATGCTTGTTCTAGTTGAGGCTTTTCAGCAGGATTTTCTTACTTAATCATTATAGCAACAACCCTGCCAGGTAAACAGTATATCGGCCCATTTTGAGATAAGTAATCTACCTAAATTAGTGAGCAACAGGTCGTAGGATCCAAACCCACTTTTGCATTTTCTCTTATGACAGCTTTATTGAGAAACAGTTTATATAACATACAATTCATCTATTTAAAGTGTACAATTCTATGTGTTTTTATTTGTTTTTGCATAACTACAGAGATGTGCAATCATCTTCACAGTTGATTTTGGAACATTTCACCACCTCCACAAGAAATCCCACACCTCTTAGTAGTCACCCCCATTCCCCGCCAGCCCTAGACCAACGCTGATTTACTTTCTGTCTCTGTAGCTTTGTCTATTCTGGACATTTCACATGAAGGGAATTACATAATATATGTAGCCTTTTGTGACTTAGCATGATGTTTTCAAGGGTCTTCCATGTTATATCATGTGTCAGTAGTTCATTCATTTTTCTGGCTGAATAATATTCCATTATATAGATATTCTATATTAGATATAGATATATCCACATTAGATATTAGTTATTGATATAGATATTTCGTGTATAGATATATCTACATATAGTTTCTATGGCTGATGGACATTTGGGTTGTTTCCCCTTTTTGCCTATTACCATTAATGTTTCTGTGAACGTTTGTGCAGGGTTTTTAAAAAAAATTTTTTCAACATTTATTTATTATTGAGAGAGAGATACAGAGTGTGAGCAGGGGAGGGGTAGAGAGAAGAAGAGACACAGAATCTGAAGCAGGCTCCAGGCTCTGAGCTGTCAGCACAGAACCCAATGTGGGACTTGAACTCACAAGCCGTGAGATCATGACCTGAGCTGAAGTCGGTTGCTTAACCAACTGAGCCCCCCAGGTACCCCTTGTACAGGGTTTTTGTATGAATCTATGTTTTCATTTCTGTTGGGTAGGCAGATACCCAGGAATGGGAAAGTCCAAGTATTTTCACTTCATTCTACTGGCAGGCATGGTCAGCTTTTGAAGTCTGGCCTGCCTAGAATACAGATCACTTACCAGTTAGTAGTATCTATATCTCAATTCAGTAAAAAATTTTATACTAACATACTTTTCTTAGAATCCATAGATGAATATTAATTAACCAGGCCCATCTAGTTTGTTTATAATACTTTAGGGATCTCCATTATCACTTAAAGTGACACTTGGAGACCAATATCCTATTCATATCTTGGACCTATGTCTAAGGAATATATTGACTACACGTTTTTTTTTTTTTTTCAATATATGAAGTTTATTGTCAAATTGGTTTCCATACAACACCCAGTGCTCATCCCAAAAGGTGCCCTCCTCAATACCCATCACCCACCCTCCCCTCCCTCCCACCCCCCATCAACCCTCAGTTTGTTCTCAGTTTTATATAATAAATACCTTTTGAGCCTCCACCATGTGTCAGGCACTGTGGGAGGAATGGGGGAACCCACAAAATCAAAGAACGTAGCTTTGGAAAGCCAGGCATGCATTCTAAATTCTACCCAAATCTGCCAACTCTTTCTGCTATCATGTGCTTTACAGATGCCAAAATTTGCCAAATACGTGTCTCTAATAGGGTGTCCTATAATATGAGCAAAACGTTTCCTATATTTCCTGAATAGGTTTATTCTCTATGAGCAATGATATAAATCCATTATTTCTTTTCCCCTAAAATAGAGTTTCAAGGCGAACTCTACTGTTTCCTCATTTCCCCAAGATGTTTCACTTCTACTACATTTCAAATGAGATGGTGACACAAAACAGGATTCATAATTTAATGGCTACAATTAATCAAAATTTAATTACTTGCCGGTTAAAAATTATGCCATGAAATGCATGAAAGTGTTTTTCTTCTTCCTTTGCTTTGCATATGGATTGGCATATCATCAAGTGCCACTCTATTGCTTTAAAACGTTGTTCCAAAATAGGTTAGCATTATAAAAAGTCTTTTTTCCCCTTTTCTTTTCTATATTGATGTCTCTTCCCTTGTGATAGTGTTTTGAAAGTAAGTTAAGTGTAAGAGACATAAAGGCTAATTTAATCTCAGAACCTAATTTCTAATACTGATTTGGGGTCAGAATGTACATTCTTTTTTTTTTTTTTTAAAGCGAGGGCAACAGACATCATACAAAGACTTCTCTAATAGCAGCTTTTCACCCTACTTTCTAAACCAAGTGAAACTTTCTAAAACCAGACAAACTTAAACATTTTGCTTTTTCTGAAGGTCAAATGATCATTCAATAATGCACAAGTTAAAAATACTGAGTACATTCTTACCTGATTGATTTTTTGAAAAAACTGGATCTATTCACTTTTTACTATGTGTAAACATTTTCACTGAGCTTTATTACAATTTTTTTTTAAATTCAGGTTCAAAACAGTATATTCAGAAACTTAGAAATAAAGGCTTTGTTTTTCTTATGAGTGAGATTATTTCAGAAATAATCTTTCTCTTAAAATTTTTTTAATGTTTATTTTTGAGAGAGAGAGAGAGAGAGAGAGAGAGAGAGAGAGAGAGAGATACAAGCATGAACGGGGGGAGGGGCAGAGAGAGGGAGACACAGAATCCAAAGCAGGCTCCAGGCTCTGAGCTGTCAGCACACAGCCTGACAAGGGGCTCAAACTCACGAAACACGAGATCGTGAGCTAAGTCAAAGTCAGACGGTTAATCGACTGAGCTACCCAGGTGCCCCTCTTGCTCTTTTAAATATCCTTACTTATTTCTTTTTTTTTAAGTTTGTTTGTTTGTTTATTTACTTACTTATTTTTGAGAGAGGGAGAGAGTGCATGAGCAGGGGAGGGGCAGAGAGGAGAGAGAGCGTCCCAAGCAGGCTTTGCATCGTCAGCACAGAGCCCGATGCAGGACTTGAACTCACGAATGTGACATCTTGACCTGAGCGAAAATCAAGAGTCAGACACTTAACTGAGTGAGCCACCCAGGTGCCCCTAAATATCCTTACTTATTTCTGATGACAAGAATGCTATATGTTTAATTTTCTTCCTCATGAATACTAATCTTTACAAAATGGCTCATTTGCTTCAAGGCTTGCTGATTTCATCTGTTTCTCAAGGTATTTGAGGTGCTGAGTGATGCACTTTGTGCTTCCTCCTCCTTTTCCTTCTAACAAGTAGCACAGTTATCAATGTAAATAAAAGGACTTTTTTTGAGAGGGAGCAGAGTAGAAGAACTACTTAGGAGACATTATTTCATCCTTCACTTGCTGTACTATGTTCATTATAAGTATTTCAGTGACAAAGGATCATCTTTTTTTTATTTTTTTAATGTTTTTTTCTGAGGGAGAGAGGGGGTGGTGCATGAGCAGGGGAGACAGAGAGAGAGAGGGAGACACAGAATCCCAAGCAGGGTCTAGGCTCTGAGCTGTCAGCACAGAGCCCGACGCAGGGCTCAAACCCATGAGCTCATGACCTGAGCTCATGACCTGAGCCGAAGTCAGACACCCAGCCAACTGAGCTACCCAGGCGCCCTGACAGAAGATCATCTTGATAATGTGTACCTCTAATGGAGAAAATTTCCAATGTAAACAGACAGGTGCCTGGATGGTGGTTAAATAATTAAGGAAGGCCAGAGGCCCTGGACAGCATCTAGGTGATTTCCTAGTCACAGCTGCTAGGTCTGCAAAATATTACTGGAAAGAAGAAACCTTTCAGGAAATAGAATTAATGGCCAGCTGAGGACAAAAACTTATGATTAAAAAGAAGAGAGTTTTCCTGTTTGTGACCCACTGAACACCACATTTGAAATTCCTTTCGAAGGAAGGTCATGATTAAGAAAAAGGCAGACAGCAAAAGCACAGTGTACTCTATTCTGTCTTTTCTACCCTCCCCATGCCCAGCACAGCACCTAGTAGACCCCAGAGGTACCCATTAAATACCAGCTTAATACTGACAGCCAGGCACTTAAGCAATCAATAAAATGTTCCTGTGTGGATCCCTCCACTCGACCCCTGACCCATCCAGTCCCACTTCACTGGGATGACCCTGCCTTATCTGTTTCATGAAGAATGAACCTCAATTCACACCATCTGGGTGTGAACTCATGAGACAGGTTAACCATATCCCAAAACTACAATTAAAGGCAAATACTACTTCAAATCTGGGAACAAAACTAAGTGGGAAAAAAGGAAACTGTTAACTTGATTGAGTCTGGATACACCGAGATAGCACAGGAAGTAAAGATAGAACTTTGAGATCCGATTAGTAACTGAATGCAGTGTGCCTGCTTTAGTGAGTAGGTCTACCGATCATCAAATAACTCTCCCAGGAGAAGGCAAAATTGAAGCCTGTAAAAATTCAAGTTTTCCACTTCCCTTTCTCATACTTAATTCCCTTTGCTTTTCTGGTTGACTTAGACGCTAGGAAGGATATGTTGCAACAAGTGGAATTACTCACAACTTGAGAGACTGTTGACAGAAAACTTGCCTAGCTATAACTACTAGCTTGTTTTGTAATTTATCTAAAAAATTAAATGTAGATTTTAAAATAATTTATTGCTGTTAACTATAGTCTTTAAAGATAAAATAATTTTCCAGCATAACTGTGAAATGATCACAAAAACAGTCATAGAAATATTTATAAATGTGTCAAGATTTTAGTTTTTTTGAATAATCTTGACAAGTCTAAATACATAAACATATGATTGTTTTCAGATTCAGAAGATACATGTTTTTTTGAGAGTGGGCTTTAGACACCATGAGATCCCATTTCTAGATACTTTAGGACACAGGGGTGCCTGGGTGGCTGTCTGTTGAGCACCTGACTCTTGATCTCAGCTCAGGTCATGATCTCACGGTTTGTGAGATCCAGCCCTGCATCAGGCTCTGCACTGACAGCACTGAGCCTGCTTGGGATTCTCTCTCTCTCTCTCTCTCTCTCTCAAAAATAAAGAAATAAACTTTAAATAAGTAAGTAAGTAAATAAATAAATAAATACTTTAGGTTACATCTCCTAAGGACAAAGACATTCTGCTATATAACCACAGTATTATTATCACACCCCCGTAATTAATCATTCCATACTTTCCTTTAATACATAGTCTAGATTCAAAATTTTTAGTTGCTGATAAACGTCTTCTATAGATTTATTTTTTGTTTCTTTCAATCCAGGAACCAATCATGGGTCATATGTTTCATTTAACTGGTAATGCTCTGTGTTTGTCTTTTAAATCTATTTTTTGTTTTCATGACACTGATTTATTTGAAGAGTTCAGGTCTTCTGGAATGCTCCATATTCTGGGTCTGATTGTATCCTCAGACATCTTTGGCAGAAACATTTCTATGTGGTGTTGTATATTTGTTATCGAGTCATACCAGGAGGCAAATAGTGTCTGGTTGTGCCAGTATTATTGACGATAAATTTGATCACTTGGGTGTGGTGGTTGCCATATTTCTTCATTATAAAGTTCCATTTTCCACCTCATAATTAGTGGGTAGCCCATGGGGGTGATTTTTTAGGGCTATATGAATATCTTTGTCTCCAGTACCTTTTGCTCAGGAGGTTTGGCATCTACTGATATCTAAGTAAATTATTGCACTGTAAGTTGCAAAATGGGGATTTTCTAATCTTATATTTTTCTTCTACATGTATTGGATGAATTCCCCTGTAGGGAAGAGTTTTTTTGTTTTTCGTTTGATAAACATATTTCCTTTAGTTCAAACACTAGGATAAGATATGAAGGCCTTTACCCAAATTTCTTCCCCAGATCTAACTTGGCTACTAGAGCGATTCAGGATGATAGCCTTGCAGATGGGAAGCAGGAGATGGGGGGAAATGATCTGAGTTGATAATAAACTCCTGGTTCTGCATGTGTCTCAGGAAGATAATGTGGTAGACAGTAATAGCCCTCTTTATTTGCTTACACAGTGGGAGACAATGTTGGCAGCAATTATCAGAGATGCTATAGCTGTCAATTCTAAATGCAATAAAGTGGTAGTAACTCCTCAACTTCTGCATTCTTCTGTAGCCATTATGCTGCCTCCCAGACCTTAAATCATTGACAATTTGCCAATGTTCCCTTCCTTTTGCAAGTTTACGGACCAGCAGTCTCTTCTAAACTCCAGATAGGACAACAAATACAGGACGTCTCCCTGTTCATGCCTTCTTTTAGCCTCACAGGATGCCTGGGCCTGGGAAAAATGTCTCATTTTCCTAGCTCCATGCCAAATTGTTCTCTCTCCTGCTCGTGTCCAAACACCAGCTGCACTTTTCTTTTTAAAATTTTTTTAATGTTTATTTATTTTGAGAAAGGGGGGTAGGTGCAGAGAGAGGGGGACAGAGGATCCAAAGCAGGCTCTGCACTGACAGCAGAGAGCCCCATGTGGGGCTTGAACTCACAAACTCATGACCCGAGCCAAAGTCAGATGTTAAATTGACTGAGCCACCCAGGCGCCTCCTACACTTTTCTGTCTCATCTAGGGCTGCTATGTGCCTGTGGGTGATTTCTTCTGGCTACTCTTATGGTTCCAAAAATGGATTAAGCCAGTAAATGCTGTGCACCTATTCTGTATACAGAGCTTAGCTAGATGCTGCCAAGGGTACACAAATATAGGACTTGATCTCTGTCTTCAAAAAGTTTATCTGCTTGGAGAGACAATATCACACAAAGATGGAGCTGAAAGATAGTCAGGTTGCCAGGGGTATCTATGAATGAGTTTGGCGGTGGGGGGTGGCCATTGGTACCAGAAATTCTAAGAACTGGTGCTAAAATTGTGAGAATCTGTGTCATGCTGGAGCAAATGTCCATGACTTTTATAAGATTCTCAAAGAAAGCACCATCCCTTCACCACAAAAGTTAACAATGACCAAGATAGACTAGTTGGAGGACTGACTAGTAGCTTTTTCTCTTCACTGATAGTTCTCATGTTTGATTGCACATATAAGTAATACATCGGTGCCAAAAAATAGATTGAATTCTCTGACTTCAGGGTCATTCTGTCTTGCCATTTAATAATGATTTGGAGAAGAGATAATTAAAGTACTTAAGGCTTATTGGGGGCACTTATGGGCAATTAAAATCTTTTGCATGGGAGAAAAGCTGGACTAGCATTGCCCCAATAATCAAAAGTTTGCTGTGGAGTTGAGTATTATATTGTGACACATCAACATTTTCTCCAAGCTTGTTGATAACATCCTCTTACTTTGGTATGGCTTGGGTGAGCTTACAAAGCCTTTTCATGTCTAGTGACACATTTGATACAGTGAAGCTGGCTGGGCAAAGACTACCGGCTTCACTACCAAAAAACGGATTCTCCGCAAGGTTAGGTGACTGGCCACGGTTACATGGATATTAAGGGTGCAGCTGAATGTCAAACCCACTTTTTCTGATCCTTGCTTTCTCCAGTGCATTTTACTGTGTTAATCAGGGTGGCATTTGAAGGTGGGCTTCTAGGAAGATTCACTCAGTTGTGGTTTTTAGCTATACACTGCTCATGAAACCTGTTTCTATTTGTAGGGTTTCCCTGGGGGTAGGCTGGTGTGCTAGTTTTGGATGTTCTTCAGGCTTCTGCTCAGTCTATGATACTATCCTGACTCTGCAAAGCCCTCCTACTTCCCTGCATGGGCATTTCAAGGGCAAAGTCATAAATGGCAATTTCAGGGCTGGTTGTCATCTTGAACTGGGTCTTGACAATTCGATTCTTGGTTTTCTGAACAAGCACTGTCAAATAGTATATAATATTAGCCACACATGAAAATTTTAATATCATAGTAGCACATTAAGGAAGTAAAAAGAAGTCAGAATTAAATTTAATTACCTATTTTATTTAACCCAATCCAACCAAAATGTTAACATTTTGGTATGTGATCAATATAAAAACTATTGAGGTATTTTGTTTTTGTTTTTTTTTTTTTTTGTACTAAGTCTTTGAAATTTGACCTGTATTTTATATCTACTTCACATCTCTGTTAGAACTAGCCATATCTTAAGTGTCTAAATGGCTAGTGGCTACTGGATTTGGAAGCACAGTTCTGGAAAATTCTTCCAGAAAAAAAAAACTGTTAAGACAAAGAAGCCTCCTTCCTTCTATTCATAATAAAGAATGAATTGAGCAGTTGCCCCTTTATTATGACATATTTCATCATCCATCATACAGCATTGTAGAGAACCTATTAGCATCATAGCATATTAATCAAAACTACTTTCTAGTGACCCAGTAGCTTCGAGAACCTGATGACAGTTGCAAACTTTTGAATAGGACCATACACACAGACAGGTGGAAGAAACAGTGTATGGTAGGAGTGGGTTCCATGGTTTGTGTGCTCAAAAAATATGTTCATCTATTCTACCATATGCCTGACACACATTCTATTACAATCCTTTTGCTTACAAACTTTTTTTTTGTACATATCTACTAAAATGTGCAGAGAACTAGGCCTGCTGGGTAGGGGAGGAGGGAATACAAGTACAAACAAAATAGGATCCCGGTCTTCAGTGAAAGTTGTGGTCTAGGAGGGAAGACTGGATAAAGCAGTTAAGGGTCAAGTGTCCATGTAACTGGCTCTCAAACAAGACCACATTTTCTTTAGAAAACCCACATTAAAATTCCACCGTTTCTGGAGTGACTGGGTGGCTCAGTCAGTTGAGCATCCAACTCTTGATTTCGGCTCTGGTCATGATCTTGCAGTTTCGTGAGTGCAAGCCCTGTGTCAGGCTCTGCACCGGCAGTGTGAAGCCTGCTTGGGATTCTCTCTCTCTCTCTCTCTGCTCCTCCCCCATTTGTGCTGTCTCTGTCTCTCTCAAAATAGGTAAATAAGCTTAAAAAAATTCCATTGTTTCTGTTAGAAGCACCTGAAATAATTACCCTTTAGCATTTACCAGTTTTAATACTAATGAGTGATTCATTGAATTTGTTTGAAAAAGTAGAGCCAAAAACCCTTTAGAAACAGAACAAATTGTTTTCATAGGGGAAAAGAAGAAAGGGGACAGATGGGAAAGGTGTGGACCTTTTTGTTGTGACAAGATGCGGGTATTTCTTGATGATGTGGAGTGCTAGCTTCAGGCATTAAACATGATGCTCTAGTGCCCAGTAACAAAGGGCTACTGCTGAAAGGGAGGAGAGGCAAGAGTAAATACAATGAACATAAACTTTGTCTGCTCTGAGCATTGCCCATTCCTGGGCTGGTATTAAACGCTTATATGAGCAGATGCCTTGAATGCATATGTTTTCATTGGGGAGGCTGTGGAGGATAGCAGTTAATGTCTAGGGTTCTGGAGTCAGACAGCCCATCACCTATGTGATTTGGAGGACTTTGCTTAAATTCTGTGTGCCTCAGTTTGCCCATAAATAAAAAAAACAATTTTTAATAGGATTTGATGAGAAAATGTACACAAAGAGCTTAGAATAATGCCTGGCACATGCCATGTACTCGATAAATATCAGTAATTATTATTAGTTTTGGCATTATTTTATGAATAATAATTGTTAGTCCTGGTTCTCCCCTAATTTGTTCCTCAAGTTTCATAAGACCGTTAATTCTGTCAAGCAATCCTGATACAAAGTTGGCAAAGTTCTAATGACTTTCTCCAAGATGGCAAAACTGGGGCAAAGAGATGAACATAACTTGCCCAAAGGCTCAGAGGCTGCTCCTAAAATGGGGAAGGAGGCCATTTAAGGCAGTGGTGATGGATTTCCCCAAAGACAAGGACTTAGTACAAGAACTAAGTCTGGAATTGGAATCCAGGCTGCACTACTTAATATATGGTGGCATCTTGGGAAATTACCTGATTTCTCTGAGCCTTTAGGCCTCCATCTATCAAATAGAGATAATATGCCCATGGTTGTTAAAACTCAATAGCATGATGCATGAAAAGTGCATGTGGTCTGGGTTTGGTAAAATCTGCCTCTCAAACTATTATTATTACTATTGTTGTTATAGCCACCATGTGGGACGGCAGGCAGTGCTTATCTGGGATGCTGTGGTGTGTTTAGGCTTACCACTATGCCCCAGAGCCTGGCACAGTGCCTGGCACCCAGTAGACATTCAGGAAACGTTTGTGTAAGGAATGCCTATCATCTCAGGAAGGGAGAGCAGCCGACTGACTTTGCCTCTTTGCTTAGCCCTTGCCCTCCTTCCAAAAGCCAAACAGCATGCAGCCCAAGAGCCCAGGCACATTGTAGCAGGGGGCAGCAACCCATCTCATCCCAGCCGCCGTTATCGGGGGCTGCCGGAGGGCGCCCCGCCTGAACGCGCAACATCGTGCCAGCAGCTGTCTCCGAAGCCCTAATTTTTCTGGCTTGCGGTTTATTTACTTAAGCATTTACAGCTCCGGGGAGCAGAGGGGCTGCTTGAAGCAAGGGTCAGGACTTAGGTCGCGGTTTGTATTTACTTTCTGCCTCCCAATCTCCGCGCCGGCGAGTCACAACTCGGCTCCTTTATTTTTGTGCACCGGAGAGGCTAGCGTTTCTTCATCTCCTGTGGGGCGAGGAAGAACACACGCGGCTCGGGGTCTCTCCAGCTACTTGCCTATGTCCCCTCCTGCGTAGATCATTCCTGCCAGAGTTCGTTTTCTATGCAAACCCGAGCAGGATGGAGCAGATTAAATAAAGACAACCTCGCGCCTTTAATCCTTGACCGCAAATACTGGCTTTTTTGTGCCCTGGATTTCTGAAATTCTTGGCTCAGGGACTCAAGGCACGGGGGGGTGGGGAGGGTGCGTAACAGCTTGTAAAAACTTCCCAAAGCAGAAATCCGAGCTCCTACCCGCACCCCCCTCACCCAGAGATACCTGGATTCAAAGGAAAGGGGGCAGCCAGAGGAGGAGCGTCCCCAAGGGTTGGGGGCGCTCCCCAGGGGTTGCTTTGGGTCTCGGGCTCCAGACCCCGCCAGCTCTCTGGTAAGAGGAGGATTCGAAGCCCGGACGCCCCGCAGGACGCCCCTCCCAGTCCCCGCGCGCTTCTATTCAGAGCCCAGCCCGGAGCCCAAGGGATTCTGGGACTCGTAGTCCTTCCCCGCAGCCCCAGGCGCCGCCACGACCTCGGACTCGGACTACATTGCCCAGGGAGCTTCCCGGCCTATATAAGCTGCCAGGAGCCGCTTCGATGTGCAGTAACCATGTGGATGTGCTGCTGAAGCGTTTCCTCAAGCTCGCTGGGGTGGGAGGAGAGGAGGAGGAGGTGGTGGTGGAGGAGGAGGAGGCAGAGGGTGGAGAGAGAGAAAGCGCACGCCGAGAGGAGGTGTGGGTGTTCCGTTTCCATCCTAACGGAACGAACTCCCTGTTCGCGGACATGGGATTACCCAGCGGCTGCTAACACCTCTCCTCGCCCTGCTCCCCCAGCCCGGCGTGGCTCCCGGGCACCAAGGTAGCGGCTGGGGCCGGGCAGAGGGCGCGGGGAGTTGGTACTGTCCCCCACCCCGGGCGCAGAAGTTTTTGCCCCGCTCTTGCAGTTCTTGGTGGATTTGCATGCACTTGCATACGTTTGGGGGTTCTTTTACTGAGGGCATTTTTGGGGTGTTCATTTTAGGCTGAAAAAAAAAATCTCTATTCGAGTGACTGGCCTCGAGGGCTACCCATTCTGGACCGGAATGGCATTCCCCCAAATTGGAAACTGTTGCAGCAGCTGCAGGAAATAGTTTTTTTTTTTTTGGGGGGGGGGTGGCGGGTGTTGGGGGGGTGTCATATGTGAGTCCAATCAAAGAAATAATCTTTTAAAAAATGTAGCCCTCCCTCGACCTGTTTGGTTGGGAGAAAAATGCATGTGGGGGCCTCAGTGGGGAGGGTTTAAAAAAAAAACGGAAGAAAACCGGGGAGCGCTGAGGGATGAAATGTGGACGAAGCTCACGCCCAATGAGGATGCGGGCTTCGGATACTTGGCCTAGGCTCTGGGAAACAAGTGCTTTGGGATCTGCCAAACACTTCCTTTAGTTCCAGCTTCCCCAGCACGTTCGAAGTTTTTGCGTGCCTAGTCTCACTTGTCAGTTACATACTGGAAATAAGTAAGCAGAGTTACCTAGAATCTTCTTGTCTTGTTTGGGGAAGAGGTGGGTCTCTCCAGGAAGGAGGCTAAAGAAGATGGAAGCTTGCAATTCGAAGCATTTCTGTTGGGGGCCGGCCTTCGTGGTCTTACACTCAGTTTCTTTCTTAATACTTAGGAGCTGACTACAGAGGAGCAGGATTCGCACAGCTGGCGTGTTTGGGCAACAGAGTGCCTGACCTCGGTCAGGTGAGTGTGAAGCCTGAGTGCTGTAGTCAATAATGAATTTTTGTTCGAAGTGTATTTTCTGCCCTCTTCTAAAGAGCCATGGGGATAGGAGTAGGAAAGAAATGGAAACTCCATGGCTTAGTGTCCAAAATTTGTCACTGCCTTTGGTGACAGCTTTAGAGAGCATTTGAGATACAGGGGGCAGTTCTGCCTAGCACTTTTGGCCAAGGCTCAGACTTAAAGCAGCCTGAAAGTTTATGAGAGGAGGGGGGAAAAGCCATTAAATGGAGCAATAAAAGGAATGCCCATTGGTGGCTGAGAATTGAACTTGCCTGGCAGCGTGCTGATGATTTAAATTCTGAAGGAAGCAGTACATTTCATCTGCCAAGATATGTAAGCAAAAATTAACTGCCTCTGTCTTTCAAAAATAGTCACTTTTTTCTTACTGTAACATGTGTTTAATCAGAGTAGGTTGGATTGCAAGAAATGAAAGTGGTTGCTGGCAGTTTGAAAGAATTAGTACTTTAAAAAGGGAAGTTTGTTCTTGAAGCATGAAAGAGTAGTATCCAGTCCTTAACTTGAAGCCACCTGAATGTCAAGGAATCTGATGAGTCCCTCTTGTTTAGGTGCTTATTGTGGGATATGAGTTGAAGGCAGCATTTTTCTGTGAAGACCAGCAGCTCCTCCCCCCTCCTCCCCATGGTCATACTGCTCTTTAAGAAAGGGAGGTTTTAACAGCTGCATGTACAACCCATTGCTGCAGATTTGGCCATCACAAGTTTTTTCTTCCAAAATGGTCAGGAACAGGGTAAACGGGTGGAGGTCTGGGTCTCAGCAACTTTTTTAACCTTCTAAATATTTAGCTGTTCCCTGGGCTACAATCTTTGGGTTTTTGAAATTAGAAAATAAAAGGCAGACACTTCATTATAGTAGTATAGTGCTTTTGTTTCCTGTTGATAAGATCCTTAGGAGGGCTGGTGGAGTGGGAAACATTGGGATGTGTGGGCTGTAGTTCCTTCTTGGAGTTGCGTAGACCTTCATGGCTACCTGGGCACTCAAAAGGCCAGGGAATGGGTTAAGTTCCTCTCTTTTGAGCAAGCTCTCGACAAGGAGAAACTGATTCACAGACTCTTCTCCAACTTGTTGCTAAAAATAGCACGGACACATTAAGTACTTGTAAGCCAGATCTAGAGCCATATATCACAGAAACTCTAAGTCAGGAACAGGTGAAGAAGTGAAGGTGTAGAGAGTGAAAACACTTGCCCAGTAGCTAGTACACAGTAGAGGCAAGATAGAACTCCAGGTTTTGGGACTGCACTGTGTCCCACAAATGCATTTAAGTTGGGTGGGAGAGGTGAGGGAAAAGCTGGAAAAATGGTACTTATTTCTGTTGATGAAATAACTCTTGTGTCCTAGAGGTGACGAATAAATAGTAATACATTGATTTAAGAAGGAAACGATGTAGCTGTAGATGTAGGGATAAGAGTGTGGCTATTTGAGGAGGTGTTAGATGTTACCCTGACTGTGTTTTAGAGAGCTGTGTGCTGAAAGCTGAATGGGGAGAGTAAAAGAAATCAAACCACGAGGAACACTGTTCAGCATTAGGTTCATCTCATAACTGAAATCCATCTTGATCATCTACATCAAGGCATCTGTGCAGGTTAAAAGAATCAGAATTTCTCAGTCTGAATAATTCAGTAGTTTAAATTGCGGTGAGTCTAAACTGTGAAGTATCGGTATGTTTTCATGTACTCTTCAGTTTGGTTTGTGGACAGTTGTGTAGAACACTTTTTCATTTCTTTCTTGTGTGTGCATGAGTGTGTGTGTGTGTTGAAAGTACAGTCTGTTCTTTAAATAATTCAGAGCATAATATACTATCAAGATTTCCTTGTAGCAGGCAGGGAAAGTTCTTCATGCTCTATATGAATTACTCCTGGCCGCCTCTTTAAGTCCATGAAGTTGTTTGGGGTTGACAATATTATCCATTTAACAAAGTGGTGCTTTTTGGAGGGAAATGGCATCCTTTCTTGAGGAATGAGAGATGGAAAGGTTGCTTAGAGGAAAAGAGACAGATGAACCCACCAGATAAATCTCTTGCCTTTTTCCTCAAAATATTTTCAAGTGAGCAGGACCAGGGTATTAGAGGGAGAGATAGAGAAAGGAATGAAACCTCTAATCCAGTGGTATACAACTCGCTGACTTCTAGACAAAAAGAGTCGCATGGCTTTTTAGCTCATTTATAATCTTGTGGAAATTCTGATTTCTTTACAAGCAGCTCTTAAAAAACAAAAACGAAACAACAAACACCAAATATGAACAACTGAAAAAAAAAAAAAGACGACAGAAAAATAAAAGTAGGCTTAAAGTTAGGTTCCTAGGTCAAGCTGTCCTTGGATATATCTAATTAAGGAGTCTATACAAGGCCATTGTCCCATCTTGTTTAGTGCTGGTTTGATCTTTTAAAATAAAACACATTGGGTTTGCAAGCTCTTTATTAACTGTAAGTGCATGCAATTTTTTTGGTTTACTTTTGTGTTTTTAAGCTTTTGCACTGCTCTTGTAATGAAATCAGTTAAGGCTTGAAGTCAGTGACAGCAACATAATTTTTATGATTCCTACCAATTTTCGTAGTGTCTGTGGTTCTGAGGTAATTGCTAATGAGGATGAGCTGAAAACACCACTAAAACCATCACCTGTGGAGCTAATTCTATTGAACTATGGCTAGGGTCTTCCCTCAGCTGGACATAGTTAACGACATTTGGTGTGATAAATCTGTGAATTTCTAATACCTGCTAACGTTGATATGATCCAAGTGTTTACTACTACATTCAACAAATTTCTAGAGCACCTGCTGTGTGCTGAGATCTAGGAGTTCTAGGTGCTGGGGACACAACACTGAAAGTCCTGTGCCCAAGAGGCTTAGATCCTAGTTAGGGGGAAATAGGCATTATAAATAAGCAAACAGGTAGTGAGTGCTATGGAGAAAAAGAAAGCCAACTAAAGGGGAACAGAAAATAACAGATGTTGGTGAGGTTCTGGAGCATTTGGAACTTTTGTGCACTGTTGGTGGGAATGTAAAATAGTGTAGGCACTGCAGAAGACAGTATGGTGGTTCCTTAAAAAATTAAACAGAATTACCAAATGATCCAACAATTCCACTCCTGGGTACATAACCAAAAGAATTGAAAGCAGAGACTCAACCGATATGTGTACATTCATATTCATAGAATTATTCATAGTAACCAAAAGGTAGAAACAACCCACATGTCCACTGATAAATGAATGGACAAACCAAAAGTGGCATGTCCATATAATGGAATATTATTCAGCCTTAAAAAGGAATGAAATTGTTATATATGTTACAGGATGGGTGAAGGTTGAAAACATTATGCTAGGTGAAATAAACCATACACATAGGGACAGGTAGAGTGGTGCTTGCCAGGGGCTGGGGAATGGGGAGTTTGTTCAATGGGTACAGAGTTTCATTTGGGAAGATGAAAAAATTCTGGATGTGGATGGCAGTGTTGGTTGCACAACTGTGTGAATGAACTTAATGCCATTGAATTGCACACTTAAAAATGATTAAAATAGTAAATTTTATGTTGTGTATGTGTATTTTACCACGATAAAAATTGACAACAATAACAACAGTGTAAAGGGGATAAGGAGGTATTAAGTGGGGATTGGGAATCAGGGAAGGGCTCTTTTTTTAAATTTTATTTATTTATTTACTTAAATGTTTATTTTTCAGAGAGAGAGGGAGAAAGAACATGGTGGTGGTTGGGGGGGGGGGTTCAGAGGATCTGAAGTGGGCTCCTCGCTGACAGCAGAGGGCCTGATGGGAAGCCCCAAACTCAAGAACCATGAGATCGTGACCTGAGCTGAAGTCAGGCACTTAACTGTCTGAGCCACTCAGGTGCCCCTATTTTTAATTTTTTGATGTTTATTTTGAGAGAGAGCATGAGCAGGGGAGGGGAAGAGAGAAGGAGGGAGGGAGAGAATCCTAAGTAGGCCTTGCGCCGTGAGTGCAGAGCCCAATGTGGGGCTCGAACTCATGAACTGGAAGATCATGACCTGAACTGAAATCAAGAGCCACACACTTAACTGAGTGAGCCACCCAGGCACCCCGGAAAGTGCTCTTTAATATGGTGCATTTGAGCAGAGATCTGAAGGAAGGGAGGTTAGCCAGTAGGTATCTGAGGGGAAAGGACATTCCAAAGAGCTAGAGCAGAAAAGTGCAAAGGTCCTAAGTTGGGAAAAAGTTCGACAGGTTAGGGAAAGGAAGGAGGCTAAGTTGGTTGCAGCTGAGGGAGAGTGCTAGGCCTTCAGATGGGAGAGGGATTCCAGGTCAGATCCTGCAGGCACCAAGGTTTTGCAGGTAAGCAATGGTTTACTTCCCTGAGGATTTCTTAACTTTCTCAGAACTCTACATGTGGTTCTCAGCATCCCTGAGCTACGTTGTACTTTCTGAAGAGACTGGTGAGGCTGGCAAGATCACTTACCAGTTTGGAACTTGATTGGGGGTGGGGGGTGGGGTAAAACCTAGATGTCTTGTTAGTCACATGACTTACTTGGGATTATAATCCCCTATAGTTGGAAGGGAATCTTCTTGGATAAATAGATGAACCTGCAGTTGGTTTGGATAAGAATTTTAAGAATCTCATGATATTCTGTGGTTTTTTTCAACAGAAACCTTGTGTACTTTGCTACCACCCTCCAGTCTGTCAGGTCTCATTTTAAGGAATTACACAAGGAGAATTTACGTTCTGCTGTCTAGCATCATCCTTGGGGAATATGAACTTCCAAATAAGTAATTCTCTCTGATAAGTGAAGGGGATCCCTTCATGTGTACAGATTTATAACATACATACCTGGTGATACTTACTGCTTAAGATGCACATATTTAATTAACAAAAACAAGCCAGGCACCCCTAATCCCACCGTTCAAGATGAGGGTTCCAGACTCCTGCATGTATACATATGTAAAAATTATGTGTATAATATCATTAAAAAGGACTCATGCCGTACCTCAAGTTTTGTTCCTTGCTGGTTTCACTCTATCCTGAACAGCTATTCTTGTTAATCAGTAGACACCCGTGTCTTCATTTTTATGAAGGTATCTGTACCTTTGATGTGATTGCATTTGGGTGGTGACAGGTATGGAATCACTAGGGGAGAACATCATTCAGATTTCATCACTGTCATAGAATCCAGGTTTTCTCTCTCAGTTTATACTGGTTTTTAAGAAAACTAAATGGAAGGTAAAGCACTATTCCAAAGTTAGCTGGGTCATTACAGGGATAAATCTTAGTAATGATTTATTTCAATACAGAATCTCTTATTCTTCAGAGTAACCTTCACTGTAGATAATTGGAAACACATAGAACAGTGAGATCTTAGTATCACGAACCCCTGTTTACTTATCACCTATCTGCACAGTTACCAATTCATGACCGTTCTGTTTTCACCTGCATTCTGATACACGCATCTTGGGTGAGTTGGGAACAAGTCCCTGATACCAGTTCATCTGTATTTTATTTTATTTATGTTTATTTATTTATTTTGAGAGAGAGCAAGAGAGCGAGTGCGTGCGTGAGCACAAACAGGGAAGGAGCAGAGAGAGACAATCCCAAACAGGCCCTGTACTGTCAGCGCAGAGCCCAGTGCGGGCTCGATCTCACAAACCGTTAGATCATGACCTGAGCCAAAGCCAAGAGTCGGGTGCTTAACTGACTGAATCACCCAGGCTCTATCTGTATTTTAGTATGTAGCTCTAGCATAGGGATTTAAAAACAAAAACAAAAAAACAACAACATAATACTGTAATCCATCACAGGGAGAAAAAAAAAGACATATTTTTTAATGGAGTCTGTTCTCCTTTTATGTTTATGTACATACATACAACATATATTACACAGGTGCATATATACACACATGCTTACAATATATACACACAATAATATATATGTATATTTAACCGTTTGTTTGAATCAGGATCCAAATAAGGTCAATAGATTACAAGTGGTTGATGTGTCTTTTAATCAATGTTTTCTCTACACCTCTTCTTCTCCATGCATTTTATGGTTATTATTGAGGAAATGGGGTGATTTATTTTCCCATAGTTAAGATTTTGCTGACTGTGTCAGAGTGGTATAGTTAAACATGTACCTGTGTTCCCTGTGTATTATCCTATCTGGTGCTTAAATGTAGAGGCTTGATCAGAATCAGGGTTATTGTTGTTTGCTACTTATATTTTTTTGAACTTCATTCAGGGAAGTATATGATATGTCTGGATATGCCTTATGATATTAGGAACCATTGATGTTCATTGCCTTAATCCATTAGTTCGTTAGGACTTGTCAAACTCCTGTTTTTCATTCTTCATTCATTAGCTGAACTATTTTATAAAAAGAAATTTTCCTCCACTAAGTTTTTTTGTTCTCTGTATTTTACTAGTTTTCAAAAATAACAAGTCGTTTCCTTACCATGATACATGGCAATGGTTCTCAACATGGTGACCCTGGGGACATTTTTGGTGGTCACAGCTAGGAAGAGGGTGCTGCTGGCCTAGAGGCCAGGGTGCTGATAAACAGCCTACAATACATTGCATAGCCATGTGCAGCCCAGAATTCTCCCTTTCACAGTTAACAGCAGTGCAACTATTGAGAAACCCTTGTACCAAGATGACCAGTGGGTATGTATTTTGGTTACTATCTTTGTGAACTTGTGAATTTAAGCATAATTTATATCTCTTTTTGTGTAGCTATCCTTCTTGATCAGAGTGCTCATTTTTGCTCAGCAAGAGAGAGGCTTTTGAAGTTGGTTCAAAAACACAACTGTAGTAGTCTTTGATAGCTTTCTTGCTTTCAATATGAGAGAATGTTCCAGGCCCATATTCTATATTTCTTGCCCCAGGCCTGGAATCAGTCTTTTCTCCAAGGAGCCATAGTTCTTTTGAGTGGGAAATGGTATTCCGAGACCTCTGCCCAGGGCCAGATAGGTATTCTTATTTTCCTTATACAGGTCAGAAAAGAAAGCAGATTGAAGAAAACTTAAAACCTGAATATTTTCAATGAAGGTATTTCCAAAGCATAGTTAACACATCCTTGCCTTTTTAAAAAGGATTCTGAAAGTACTCCTAACTTTGCACTTTGGTATCAGTTTTAACCTTAGTGTACTGGTGCTCAGGTAACAATAGTACTCCCCAGATTGGTAGGAATGTTACTCTTGTTCTGTATCCATGTTCTTCATAATGTATGGCAACCTACTATGAGATCCTGAAATCAGTTTAGTGGGCCTCCTTTAGCAGTTTTTTTTTTTTTTTTAACTTTATTTACTTAGAAGGAGAGAGAGAACACAAGCGAGGAAAGTGCAGAGAGAGGGAGACAGAGAATCTTAAGCAGGCTCTATGCTGTCAGCACAGAGCATGACCTGGGGCTCGAACTCAGGATCTATGAGATCATGACCTTAGCCGAAATCAAGAGTCAGATGCTTAACCAACTGAGCCACCCAGGTGCCCCTCCATCAGTGTATGTGTGTATATGTATATATGTGTGTGTGTGTGTGTGTGTGTGTGTGTGTATATATATATATATATATATATTTTTTTTTTTTTTTTTTAATGAAGTCGAGTAAATTAGAAAAACGTCAAAGTGTATTGTATGGATACTTAGAAGGACACCCCCCCCCCCCTCCCATTCTCTCTGTCTCTCATACAGAGTGAACAGTGGGTTGTAACTTCAATGTATTTCTTACTGTGGGTTTCAGTCAAAAGTTTGAAAAACATTGCTCTACATCTTTATTCCTCCATTTGTGGTCACCAGACCAGCATCATTGCCTTCAACAGTGAGCTTGTTAGAAGTGTAGACTCTCAGGCCCCACCCCAGACCCAGTGAATCAGAACCTGCATTTTAGCACAATCCCCAGGGGATTCATGCACACTGGAAAGTGTGAGAACCTCTATACTTAACCCCCAGTGTTTTTTCAGTGTTGTCTTATTTTTATGGTTATTTTTTCCTGGCTTGTTCTCACCTGTTGGAACTGACCTTTGTACTTGTCCTTAGTGGCCTTTTCATTCTCAATCAAGTGGAAGGTAGGCTAAGTCACCACTGAAGGTGAGCATGAAGGTCTGGCAGGACTCTCTCTGACAAAACTGGAAGCATTAGTTCTTACACTTGGGGGACTCTCTTATTGGCAGCAGTTTCAGATAGAAATGATACGTGTGAAACCTACTTAGGGTTGGGAGGTCACAGGTAGGAACAAGGCTGCATTTAACATGCTGTTTTCAGACACTTGGAGCAACTTAGGTTTTATAATGTTGTGTGACCCAGCGAATTAGCAGAACTTCTGGGCTGCTTGTATGGTTGCTTATCAGATACAGATGAGCGTAAGAAGAAACATCACTGACCTACAAGTTCTTTGCTGTTTGTCTGTGTTTCACTAGGAACTTTATTTGGGAAGTGACTTTGTTTTGTAAAAATAGTTTCAAGACTTAACCGTGCACATATTTCTTTCTTTTCTTTTCTTCCTTTCTTTTTTTAACATTTATTTATTTTGAGAGTGAGCATGAGATGTAAATGGGCAGAGAGAGAGAGAGAGAGAGAAAGAAAGAGATGGAGAATCCCAAGTGGGCTCCACACTGCCAGCGCAGAGCCTGATATGGGGCTCGAACTCATGAACTGCAAGATCATGACCTGAGCTGAAGAGTTGGGGTGTTTAAACTGGCCACCCAGGTGCCCCTCCATGCACATATTTCAGAATAGAAAAAGCTGATACAGTACCTAGACTTAAGGACATTCATTTATTTGCTTTGGTGCATCTGTGCCTGTGACTATGTCCCCATCCCTGCCCTGTCTATATCCACCTTGCCAAATACTACCCAAATGCTTCTCTTCTGGGAAGCCTTTCCTGATAATTTGAAAATCTTTGTTATTTGAAACTCCATGGCACTTTAAATCTATTTTCCTCACGGGCTTTTTTGATTTTTAACCTACAAATGCACCTGAGAAATAGTGCCCACAAGAGATTTGTTGAAAGAAGTTATGTATCTCCATGTTATATCTCCCTTAGAAGAATGTAGGCTGCTTGTCAGAAGAATCTAATCATTTGTAAGCTTCTCCTGATTAAATATTTCTGAAATTGGTGGTTTGCTTTGAAAAGCCTCTTTTGCTGTGGAGAGCGAAGTGAGGACTGTGCAGAAATGTATTAAGTGGTTCCTTTTGATAGCTTTTGAGATGTTTCTCAGAACAGTTCTTGGGTGGGCATTGGGCTTGGGAAACTGTTGAGTGTTAATAAAAGGGAGTGAAGGTAATAATCAGGGAGGGAAGCACAGTTGCTCTGAGGCTTTAATGGTATCTCCCTGCTGAACCACAGGATGGGGGCTCCGCAGGTTTGGGTACTGACTGCCTCTTGAGTAGGGGCTAAACATGTAACATCTGTGCTTCTGTTTCCTCCTCTGTAGAATAGGTATAAAAATACCTGCTTTGGGCCATTGCTGCCAAGTCAAATGTTTGCAAAAAGTCTCAGAGATTAAAAAAAGAAAAAAAAACAACAACAAAGCCTGTGTCCCTAGAGGAATGGTTCTCAACCAGTGGGGTGATTTTGCCCTGTGGGGACTTGTGGCAATGTCTGGAGACTTTTTTTGTCACAGCTGAGGGAAAGTGGGTGCTACTGGCATTTAGCAGGTAGAGGTCAGAGATGTCACTAAACATCCTGCAATACACATGATATGTCCTCCACAACAAGGAATTATCTGCACTAAAATGTAGCCCTCAGTAGCCCTGAGGTTGAGAAACTGTCCTAGACTGATTTTTCCCAGACTAATTGAGACACTGCTCTCTCTCTGAGGATGTTCATCAAATCCGATTTGTTGGTTTTTGTTTTTTGTTTATTATTATTATTATTATTTTGGTGGTTCAGGTTGTGAGCAGAGGGGTGTCTCTTCAGGCTGGGGATGACTTTAACTTTTTAATAAAATAAATACCACTCTTCCCCCACTTCCCCTAGGTACTGGCTTTGGTTTCTGGAGCCCTGTGATCTATTTGCTTTGTTGTTGTTTTTTAATGTATGTTTATTTTTGAGAGAGAGAGACAGCGTGCGAGCACGGGATGGGCAGAGAGAGGGAGACAGAATCTGAAGCAGGCTCTGGGCTCTGAGCTGTCAACACAGAGCCTGATGTGGGGCTCCAACTCACAAACCCTTGAGATGATGACCTGAGCCTAAGTCGGATGCTTAACCAACTGAGGCACCCTGGTGCCCCTATGGTCTATTAGCTTTGGCTAGTACACGGCTGTGTGACCTACAAGAAGTCACTCAGGTTTATTGTTGTTTGCTTTTTCCGCCTGTAAAATGAGGAATTTCAGCTAGATGATCTCTACCCACCAAATAGAAAATTTTCTGACTGCCAACTTTGAGCTTTTGATTGGCTTTTCTTATATTGGCCTGGGAGAATAGGAAACTTGAGAGCACGTGTCAGAATTGACATCTTTGCTGAAAAATAGCCATGTAGATAATGTACCTTTTTCAAGAATAGGCTATTTAGTGGGCATGTTTGTGAAAAGGCACATAGGTTTATCTTTGTGTGCATGTGTTTATCTCTTGTGTGTCTAATGAGCAACATTTAAATTAGAGAATTGCTCTGAACTGCTGATTTACAACTGCTCTTTCTGAGATTGTCATAGAGGGCCCTGCTTAAAGTTGAAACTTCTGAGTTGGTGACTTCCTTTGGGACTGTCTGAAAACGAAAGCAGAATGCAATTTTCTATCCTCCGAGAGAAGTGCTTTTTGCAATAGAATAAGTGGTCTCCTGATGGTACACTGCATTTCTGAGGACAATCTGATTAGCCACTAATAGGACCAGAAGGCAAGCAGGGGGCTGCACAAACATGTGTATGGTGGGGTGGGGGGAGCTGCCGGCCGGTGTCCACCTCAGAAATACCGTGTTTCTGCTCCTCGTTTCACAAGAAAGATGATATCGTCAAGTCTTTGCTCAAAGGAAGTTCCAAAATTAACTGTGAGAGTGCCCAGTTACAGAAGAGACGGTGTAAAAGAGCGCCTCTTTCCTTGTCTTGGAAAAGTCCACTGTGAGTGTGGTAGGTTTTCTCTTCCCTGTATTTACAGCCATATTACCATATATGTACCTGGGTTAGGGCATCTTAAGGAGGCCTGTGCTCCTCTGGAAGGAGTGTCCTTGGCCTCCAGCCACGAGATTGATCAAATGCCGGCAACTCTTCCTTTTTCTGTGCACACTCTTGCTTTCCCTCTGAAAGGCCTTGTGGTTTGCCTGGCTTGGCCCATGGG
The DNA here is from genome assembly GCF_018350215.1 of Panthera leo. Classification (NCBI taxonomy): domain Eukaryota; kingdom Metazoa; phylum Chordata; class Mammalia; order Carnivora; family Felidae; genus Panthera; species Panthera leo. The sequence continues at coordinate 46,197,602 of NC_056680.1, forward strand.
GGGCTGCTTGACCTGAAAGTGAAGTGCTGCTCTTTTGTGTTGATGGCAGCTGTGGCCCCCAGGTCTTATCTGTGTTCCTGGAGACCAGCTGCCTGAGGCCTGCTGAATCTCCAGGAGCTTTTAAGTCTTTGTGCATGAGCCTTCTCTTTGCTGCCTAGCTTGAAAGGAAGCCTTTTGATTTTATTCATTTTAAGCAATCATTTTTAAAGCAAGCAGCAATAAAACCAGCACTAAGTCTTTGGCAGAGGCCTTCTCTTTTTTAGGAGGTGGAGATGATGTGAATGTGCCAAGAAAGAGCAGAGAAGGCTGATGGATTTCCATTGGCTACCTTTTTTAGCAGAAGAATGGCTTTTCCGAGTACCCTGTGCTTTGGGGCCAAGTGGCAAAGCTTAGTGACTGAAGGGTAGACCCAGAGGGGGCTATGGAGGTGGGATGCTGTCATTCATTCTTCACCTGGCTGTACTTTGGGGGTTTGAGTTTTACTAGGAAGAGTGGGAAGAACCTTCTGCTGGAGTTGGCATTGACAAATTCAGATAAATGCATCACACAGTGTGTCCTTTGTCTATACCACTCATCATGTGGACTTGCTGGTTGATAGGATTAATCCTCAACGGATTGTAAGCCCTAAAAAGTTTAGTAAGAGTAGTTTATGAAAGTTGAAAATACAGCAAATTGGCAGACAGGAATAATCCCAGTAAACAGGAATGTTTCCCATCTTTTACTTTCTTTGTGCTAAGCAAGCCCATTATTTTCTTTTACACATTTGAACCTCAAAACAGCTTTATGAGGCAAGCTCTCATGATCCTCATTCTGCAGATGAGGGAACTGAGTTCCAGAAAGAGTAAGTAACTTGGTCAAGATTATAAACTTCCTGTCACACTTAGCAATAAAGGCAGACTTTTTTTTTTTTTTTTTTTTAACGTTTATTTATTTTTGAGACAGAGAGAGACAGAGCATGAATGGTGGAGGCTCAGAGAGAGGGAGACACAGAATCTGAAACAGGCTCCAGGCCCTGAGCGGTCAGCACAGAGCCTGACGAGGGGCTCAAACTCACGGACCGTGAGATCATGACCTGAGCCGAACTCGGACGCTTAACCGACCGAGCCATCCAGGCGCCCCTAAAGGCAGACTTTTTACCCTGGCTTGGGGAATGCCACTGGCCCGGGCTTCTTCTTCTCTGACCTTACCCCGCACTTTCTTTCTTTCCCCGTTAATGGTCCAGACATTGTGGCTGGCTGTCTTTTTCTTGAACTTGCCAACTTCTTTTCTGCGCACAGTGCCTTTGTACTAGCTATTTGCTATGCCTAAAATGCTCTTCCACCTGATTTTTTTGCATGATTGCCTCTGTCTTGACTTTCAGGTCTTAGCTTAAATGTCTCAACTTGCTCTCTCTGACCAGCCAAAAGTAAAATGTCACACAGTTTTAATTCTCTGCCTAGTACTTAACACTATCTGATTGGTTGTGCCTGTAAAACTATCATGAGAACCAGGACCTGGACTGTCTTCTTTTTACCTATGTCCCACACACCTGGAGTAGGGATAGTGCATGGTAGGTATTCGATAAATTTGTTGAATAAAAAGGTGGTTTCAAATCAGGGGGTTTTCTCTAAAGTCTTGGATGTTGTATGTTTTGCATTTTAGTCCTGTCCAGTTTTTCATGTTTATGCAGTATGAGTCGTGAGCACATAGGCAGTGTCAAACCAGAACTTAAAATTTATAGTAGCATTTTTCAAAATTTTGGGTCTCAGGAACTCTTGACATGCTTAGAAATTTCTGAGGACCCCAAAGAACTTAGGTTTATGTGAGTTAGAACCATCTGTACTTACCTCATTAGAAATTAACACCAAGACAATTAACACTGAGACAACATGAAAAATAAGCCAATCGTATGTTAACACAGTAACATATTTTTAATGAACAATAGCTATATTTTCCAAAAAAATTTTTGCAAGAGAGTGGCATTGTTTTACTTTTTTGCAAATTGATGAATATCTGGCTTAATAGAAGATAGCTGGAGTCCTGTATCTGATGTATTTCCACCTCCAGTCTCTTCTGACATCTCATGTCCTGCAGCCTCTGGAAAACTCAACCATGGTGTGAGAGATGGAGTAAAAGGCAAATGGTGCGTTGGTGTTATTATGAAAATAGTTAGGACTTTGAAGAGCCTCTGAAAGGGTCTTGGGTTGAACTCCCAGGGGTCCTTGGGCGTCATGGAGAGCCACTAGCTTATAGAGTAGCCAGGTAATTTGAAAGGTGGGTGGTGCCATGGAACAACTCAGAGACTGAGAACCTGAAGGCTTAGGTAGCAGGATGCAATTGATTGTTCCTAAGTCTGGATATTGAATCAGAGCTTTTTGTTTAGAAATACATGCATGGGGATACATTGAAGCTGTGTTTGCAAAACAAACACAAGAAAACAAAACAAAAAAACCCCTTCCCAGCTAAAGTGCTGAATTGCAAAGGACCCTGAAAACTTGGAAGCTAGTGGTACTTGTTTTAGGTTCATCTTTTTCAGATGAGCAAGATTATAGCAAGCATTCTAGAAGTTCTGCAGTGGGATGGGTCATTAAAAAATAATAAAGCGTGGGTTCTTCTCCATGTCTGAGAATAGTAGCTTCAAATATAACTCCCTTTATAGCTGTTACTCTAAACCCTTTCTTGGTTCTCCTTGTAGCTTTTGGACTCAGATGAAGTTGTGTTCTATAATAGAAATTAGATTGGCTTAGTGCTTTATTGGTCTCAGATATTGTCACAACTGGTCTTAAAGATACCAAGGTGGAGGCTGTTAAAAATAGAAGAGATAATCCCTGCTAGCCAGCCATTTAAGAAAGGCAAATGATTACAGTCCAGGCCTCTGGGGGGTATTTTGAACTTCTCGGGTAATGTATATAAGATTGTGAAAGTTCAGGTAATTGGCTGGTAAAACACACAGGGAACTTGGACCTCAGGAGATGATTGGTGCCCTGGAGGGCCGGTATGGCAGGGAGGTCCTTAGTTTCTGACACCAATGCTTGGAAGGACCTAATTTAAGGGCAGACTCTGTGGGGCTTTTCTCCTTCCCAATTACTGTTTAGCCCCAAGGCCCAAGTGGCTTCATCTTACTTAAATAAAGGAGGCTTCTTGCTTCTGTGTGTCCATAAAAATCTTCAGGTCAAAATATTTTGGTCCCTGGCTTTGGGGTCCATTACCTGGTGTAAATAAAGGTTCTGACTTCCTCCTTTGCCTGTCTAGGATTAAGTGATACCTTAGGTAACTTCTTGGTTAATGAAAGTATTCTAATTTAGTCTCATTTCAGGAGTTGCTAACTTCTAAATTCTGAATTGTGTGTAGGCGAAAATTGAGTTTTTTTTTTTTTTTTTAGAAAAATGAATATAATGCAATTAGTTAAGTGTGTGCGGGAGAAATAGATGGGAAAAATTATAATAAGTGAGTTTTCTGGCATAGTCAAAGCTTTTAGCAAAAAGGAAAAAAAAAGGAAACTCAAAACCTATCTTAATGCTTAAAATGAAACGAATATACTTCTTTTTCAGTGAGGCTATGATTTAGCCTGTCTTCACACCGAAGTGAAAGAGGTTCTAAATATTGAATTATTCCTTTGAAGATGTTTCCACCTCATCTCCTCCTTGCCTCCCACAGGGGCCTGATTTGATGTTAGAAGTGGGAATGGAGTTGAGGTCTGACTGTCTTGGGTTTGGTGAGTTTGGGGGCTGAAAAGCAACAGTACCTTGGATGACCTGTGCAAGTACTGCCCACCTCCTAGGCTTACAGAGATTGAAACATTTCTGAGACATGTTTATTCGGATGTGTTTCCAACAGTGCTGGCAAAGTAAGAAGCATATATCAAGTAGAAGAATAAGTTATAGACAGAAGTGAGTGAAGGCTTTGGAGGAAGAAAAGTGAACTTTTCCATTTCAGTCTCATTCGAAAATACAAAAATGGGTGTTTACTAAAGGCCATATATTGGGCTGAGCACTTTGTGTGGATTATTTGTTTTACCTCTCTTGGTGACCCTGAGATAGGAAGAGTCCCTCCTCCTCTTTTTTTTTTTTTTTTTAAATGTCTGTTTATTTTTGAGAGAGAGTGCACATGCATGCATGGGGGAGGGGCAGAGAGAGAGAAGTGGGGAGACAGAATCCCAAGCAGGCTCCACACCGTCAGTGCAGAGACTGAACTAGAACTCGAACCCATGGAACTGTGAGATCTTGACCTGAGCCGAATTCAAGAGTTGGATGCTGAACTGACTGAGCCACCCAGGCACTGCTCCTCTCTTCTTTTAATTGGTTGAGAGAGCTGAAATTCAGGAAACTTATGTCAGTTGTCTAAGCACAAGAAGATGGAATTCAGACTGAAGTGTTCTGTTTCTAGACTTTTTGGACACAGAGGGGATGGTCACGGGGGGAGGGGTACTTTCTGCCAGAGACAGAAGTTAAAATTTTGTTTCTGGCTCCCAAATGTCCTAGAAATCTGTTGAAAAGGTCTAACAGACCTCTATTCTCTACCCTTGCTCCAACAGTGTCAACTTGATTTTCTTTAGTTTTAGGAAAACAATCACCTAAAAATAGTTTAAATTCTTTTAGGTAACAGATAAGATGACATGATTACATTGGACCCAGATGTGCTTGTCATGTCCCAGGCGCTGTACAAGGGAAGGAAGAACTCAGCTCTCTTGTCCTCATGAGCTTGATAGTCTAGAGGTGAAGACAAGTAAATAAGCAAACCAGTAAATAAGCAATTTTAGGACAGTGGTAGTGCCCAGATAGGGTAATTAGAGTACTGAGTAGAGAAGAATGTCAGGCAGCAGTTACAGCATGTCCAAAGGCACAGGGCATGTTGGGGGATCCGGGAGAATGTTCATCATGGCCAGAGGGTAAAAGGTGGGTGGGCAGTACAGCCAGACGAAGAGGCGAAGGTAGGCAAGGACCAGATCATGAGGAGTCCCAAATCTCTTTGGAATGTTTTAAGCACAGGAATGACATGGTCTGATTTATGTTTCTAAAAGATAATGCTGGAAAAAAAAAAAAAAAGATTTTGCTGGCTTATGTGTAGAATAGATTGAGGGGCAAAGAAGGATTCCCAGAGAGTCTTTATGGAGCCCATTTGTCAATGATCCTGGCTGAGGTTTGGGCGGGAGTAAAAGAGTTACAAAGAATTGGAGGATTCAAGAGAGAGACTAAAACTTAAAATCAGTAAGATTAGATGCTCCTACTTCATTACTTGCTAAATATTTACTCAGCACCTACCATGTGCTAGGGATTGGTGAGAGGAATAAAGTAGTATGCAAAATATCCCTCAAACCGATGTTGGCTTAAACTAGGACAGGGCGTGGGATAAGGATGAATGTATTCTAGGCCTGAGTGAAGAGCATGGGCAAAGGCCTTGTGTCAGGGATAAGGCGAGGGAAGACTAGAGGTGCCACCAGGCGTTGTGGAGGTAGATGAAGTGGGTGGGGAGGAGGAGAAACAGATTGGGGAGATAGTTGAGTTCTTTCTGTTATATTCAGGTACTGTCAGTATCCAGGAGCTGAATCCCAGTAGTTGTTGGCCTTGAGGTACAGATTGAGGAATCCTAGAAGCCCCTGGAGCCAGCGGGGGTGGGGTGGGATGACCCAGGGTGGGTGTAGAAAAGGCAAAGAACAAGATTGTGAGACCACAGATGTGGAGGACTACGACCTCTGGTTTCTGTTCCTAGGAGATCTCTGAATTTGTGTGTTTTTATTCCCACCTTTCTTTTGAGTGGAATCAAATGTACCTTTTCCTTATACATTGCTCAGGTTTCAGTGGACAAAGAACTGAAGCTGAGCCAGTGGGCAGTGTAAGGCTCCTGAGCGTCTCACAGAGGCAGTGAGCCCCCTTTCTGTGCCCTGGTCCAGCCACCCTGGGAGAATCCTATTTTAAGAGGTGCATCAGCCTGTCAGAGCAGTGCTGGGAGGTGGCGGGGTGGGGGGGCACAGTAGCTGCCTGCATACATTGCACTTATTTCCTGCAGGTGTTTTGCTGACTTGTTGATGCACGTGATCTTACTGAACCTAGTTGAGGGAGCTACTCATATTATCCCCATTTTATGGATGAGGAAAGTGAGGTTTAGGAAGATGAGAGAGCTGGCCTGAAGTCCTAGAATGACGTGGTGGCAGAGCTGGAGGTGCCTGGCAGTCTGACTCTGGAGCCTCAGCTCCTGTCTGCCCTTGGGTGAGGACTGCTCTGGAGACCAGGCCATGTCTGGAATCACCCAGGATGATGATGCTCTGCAAACAGAAGCAAAGTCCTAAGGAGATCAGAGGGCGTTCACATTTTGAGAGGTTTCTGAGCATCGGGGAATAGACCAGTAGCAGATTTTCTAGGAGATTTTTTTGTGCAGGGGACACAGGAATATTTCCTAACTGGGCTTTTTGAACCTGGAACCATTTCTGGAAGCATTTGAACCCTTGCCCAAACCATCTGAACCGTGAAACATTGCCAGGTGTTTAAGCAGAAGCAAGGTCATCCTTAGGAGTCATGGTAGGGGGATTCCATTATTGGGCAAGAGATGGAATTACACACTTTATAGGTTCCCTCCAACCTTTATGCCATGATTCTGTTTATTTGGAAAGACCACAATGCTTTGTGATTGGGAACTGAGCATAATTCCATAGAGTTCAGGTTATTTTTAATAGGTGAATTAGGGAGGATAATTATTTTCCCTAAAGTGAAATATATTGTCACAGATCATCCAGGAGTGCATTTGTTAGGATACCCACCTGATTTTTTATACGGGGATCCTTTGCTTTGCTGAGTTTACATTTTGAAGTCCTAGAATCTTTCAGTTCGACTTCATCTGACTAAAAAATAATAAATAGCCAGCATTGAGTGAAAGTCTACCAGTCTCTGTATCAGGTACTTTTCAGGCACTATTTCATCTGTTCCTTACCATAATCCCTTGCAGTTAAGTGTTATCCTCATTTTACAGATGAAACAAAAACAGGTTTAAGTGGGCCGGATGGCAGTGTTGAGATAATAATAATAGCTTGCACCCAGAAAGAAGATTGGAGCTCTGCACCTGACCATCCGAGCCTTTTCGAATATATCGTGGACCGACTCAAAGTTGATTAGCAAAGAGCCCTGGGTGTCGTTAGAGTGTTTCACCTATCAGGGTCTTGCGGATCAAGGTTGGTGCTGGCTGTTTTTGTATTAGGGGGTCCCCGGCCGGGAGCACTGGGTACTGCTGTGAGAAGTTGGCTGGCACAGATGGTCCAGGATCAGATAAAGAGACAGGTTCTCCCACCCTGTTATAAACAACAGGAAGTCTTCCAAAAGATTGCTCCCACGCCCATCACTCACTGGCTGACTTTCCCTCCAGGCTCCAGAGGCCTGTTCTGTTGACTTTCCTGGCCTTTGTTTTTCCTTCTAGGGTAGGGCTGATGATGGCCCCAGGACCTTTCCTCCCTCTCTCCCTTATCCTTCTCCTCTTCTTACACTTAACTAATGATAGATGAGGGGAGCCCTCCAAAGCTTTCCAGCCAGACCAGTCCTTTTTGAGGGGACCTACGTCTTGAGGCCCTTAGGGAAGACTCTGTAGCGCCTTCCACTTCCCGTTTTTGGTCGTTTCTTTAAATTGGGGACCCCTGGCAGATTTCCCAGTTGAGGATCATTAACTATGGTGGACATACTGATCATTGTTTTCTGGGAAAACTGTAAAATATGGCTAAAGTTGACTTAGTTGTCTGCTTAACAAACATGGTTGGGAAGGTTAATTTCCTTTTTTCTGACTTACCAAAGTGTTGTGTGGCCATGGTAGAAAAATTAGGGAACACCGAGGTAGAAGAACTAGGAAACATAATTGTACAGAACACAGAAATTCAGGTCTTCATAATCTTAATAAGGATGGCTGATGTTTTCGTCCATGTTCCAGGGGTCATTGTTGATGAGAAGCTCTGCTTAAGACTCTGATGTGACTTAAAACCCTGGCCTGGGGCATCTTCACATCTCTGGATCTTGGTTTCTCCAACAATAAAATGAGAATAATAGTTGTATCCACTTCATGTGGTGGTCGTGAGGATTCAGTAAGAGAACATGTGTAAAGCCCTTAAGCACCACCGTGAGCCTGATGATGCTTGATAAATGTTAGTCATTATTATTTGCAATGGTAGCACTGCAGAACTGTGCTAGAGAAACACTGTGTTTAGACATCTATTTCAATTATCAACTGCAGGCGATACTGAGTACATCATTCCAGAACACTGAATTATGTCTGCTTCTTTCCATTAGGGACCTGGAATCTTTCAGTAAGGTAACCAGGAGGTGAGGAAAGTTGAGAAAACAGGGGTCACACTGCTATTTACTGGCCTGATCTCCACGGGGGCCAATTTGAAGGGCAAGCCCAAAAGGACAGAGTTAGGCCCACTAGACAAGGCCTCCTTGACTGAGCACATCCCTGCTCTCCTGTATCCAGGCTTCTCCTGTGTCCTTCTGGGAGGCCAGAGTGTGAAGACACAAATTTGGTCTGGCTCAAAATTCAAACAGAACTTGATTTCCAATAATCAGTCCCAGACGTATGTTGACTTGCTGACCCCTTATGATGAGGCTTTTAAATATAAGCACATAAGGGAAATATTAAAGTCCTTAGTGTTTTCCACTTGTGCAGCTTTTTCGGGTGTTGTTTAAAACACTGGTTTGCCTTTTAGGTATAAAATAACCAGTTAGGAAGAAATAACAGACTTGATTCTGGAGAGTGGGTCTTGGCTGGCAAATTGTCCCTCTACACATGACTTGTGTGTCTTTCCACAAGGTTTACAGATGTTGGCTGTTTTTTTGGAGAATGTGTTCTCACTTGCTGTCTTTCTCAATGCATAAGTTCATGTTCAGTGAAATGTTCCTTCTCTTGCTATATCTGGGTTGTTTGGAGGGATTAGTTTTTCCTTGTAGATTCTCAAGCAGTGAACTGAGGTTATTTAACAGTTCATTTTTAGCACCTGGCACTCCTGCTGAGTAGGAGAAATGCTTCCCTAGGTTTCCTGATGATCATTGCTCCATGATTTTTTTTTTTTAATTTTTTTTTTAATGTTTATTTATTTTTGAGACAGAGAGAGACAGAGCATGAACGGGGGGGGGGGGGGGGGAGGTCACAGAGAGAAGGAGACACAGAATCTGAAACAGGCTCCAGGCTCTGAGCTGTCAGCACAGAGCCCGACGCGGGGCTCGAACCCACGAACCGTGAGATCATGACCTGAGCCGAAGTCGGACGCTTAACCGACTGAGCCACCCAGGCGCCCCCATTGCTCCATGATTTTAACCAAAAGAAAACTTGGTGCCCAGAAGGCAATTCCAGAAGAGAATACTTTTCCACGCCATTACAAGTCTTGTGGCTTTGCAGGTGAATGATTTCTAGCTGGGGAGCTGGAGTAAAGACATTGGAGAAGATGCTTAAGAGGCTCTGGGTTTGGAGGAGAGATTCTGGAAAGACTCGGTTTACTCCATGCATCTACACACCAGATGCCTGAGGAAGCCATGGGGTGTTAGCTGGGGTCCACACCAGCGCACTGTTTTCCCACATAACTGAGCTTGTTTTTTAAATGTCAAAATTTTTATAATTGGCTCCCACTCCTCAATATTTATGGCCCTCATGAAAGCTGTGCCTATGAGTCATGTCAATATTTTTGTTGGTGTGTGTGTATGTGGTGTGTGTATGTGTGTGTGTGTAATGACTTCTGGGCTGTGGAGAGATTTCCTGGAACTTAAGAGTCTTTTCTAGGACTGCCCCTAACTAGCCGTTATGTATTCCTGACCAGGGTTGTTACCTGACCTGAGCCATCTTATTCTTACCTGCAGGGTTTGGACCAGGTGCTAAGATCCTTTCTCCCCAAGTGTTTGGGTGAAGGGTAAGAAGGGTAAGAAGGAAAGAAATTGAAATAGCATTTGGATGAAGTGGGTACAGTTGTTGAATTTTTAAAAGGCCACTAGAGGTTTGTGGTATTTGTTACTAGGTTTCCTTTTATTAATTTTGTTGCTTTGGTACCTCAGCACAGGCACAGCCAGACCCAAGTTTTATACCAGGTGTTTCCTTCTGACTTCACATTGCCTGAGGCAGATTGAATATGTTAATGTTTCATAAGTCAGACTTTCCAACTCCTTAATCACTGCAGAGTTGTTGGCTGACTTCCATGCAGTCTTTATATTCACTATTCATTATCGAGGGTCCTCAATTTGTAGAGTTGGATTTGGGTGTGGTTTTGTTAGAAACCAGCGTTATTGTGGTTGGAATATCTTGAAATAAATGATATATGGAAAAAAATGTTGTTGCATATGTCCTTGCTTGGCTCATTTAATTGCCTGCCTGTCACACTCTCGTTTAAATTTGACTTTTAAGTAGGGCGCTTCGGAAAGTTGAGCTAAGCCAACTCTCAGTGACTCTTTTCCCCCCTCTGAGCATTTCTTTCCTTCTAATAACGTTGCATATTTTACTTTGTCTAGGCTTTTCGAGAAAGACATGTCTGACAAGATGTCTAGTTTCCTACATATTGGAGACATTTGTTCTTTGTACGCGGAAGGATCGACAAATGGATTTATTAGCACCTTGGGGTAAGAGTGCCTGATTTCTTGTGTTGCAGGTTTTGTTTAAGACCTCATAATGCCAGCTTAAAAACTGATTTTTCTAAGATAAGAATGTTACTATTTGACTTGGCTTTTCTAGGAGCATTTGGAATCATAATACCAAATCTCAGGTTAGCCAAGTTTACCTCTTACACAAAAGTACTGTTTTCTTGTCAGTTCTGGAAGAGCAAAATCTGATTAATTAGGACTCTTACAATTCAGAATTTACTATAATTTCCTATTCACATACAAGGGGGAATCATAAGGGGAAAAGTGTGAAGTGTATGGGATAAAATTTTAATACTATTTTATACAGACCTGAAAGAAATGCTTTTTAGCTTTCATAAAAACTCTTATTTTCTTTGTTTTTTAAAGTTTATTTATTTGTGAGAGAGAGTGCGCACGTACAAACAGGGAGGGGCAGAGAGAGAGAGAGAGAGAGAGAGGGACAGAATCCAAAGCAGACTCCAGGCTCGAAGCTGTCAGCATAGAGCCCAAGAGGGCTCAGACTCATGAACTGTGAGATCATGACCTGAGCCAAAGTCGGATCCTTAACCAAAGCCATCCAGGCACCACACAGTTGTATTTTCAAATGTCATTTAAGCGAAGACTAGCACTTCTTGGATGCTTATCTCTTTTCTTTGAAGTAGAACCTTTTCCTAGTTTACTTATTTATTTATTTTCTTTTTAAATTTTTAAATGTTTGTTTATTTTTGAAAGAGAGAGCATGAATAGGCTAGGGGCAGAGAGAGGGGGAGACACAGGATCTGAAACAGGCTCTGGGCTCTGCCTACAGCACAGGGGCCTGAACTCCCCAAGTGCAAAATCATGACCTGAGCAAAGTCAGACGCTTAAATGACTGAGCCACCCAGGTGCCCCTAACCTTTCCTATTTTAAATTGATGTACGCATTTGAGGGGCACCTGGGTGGCTTGGTTGGTTAAGCGTCTGACTTCAGCTCAGGTCATGATCTCACAGCTTGTGAGTTCAAGCCCTGCATTGGGCTGTATGTTGACAGCTCAGAGCCTGGAACCTGCTTCAGATTCTTTGTCTCCCACTCTCTCTGTCCCTCCCCTGCTCGCACTCTCATCTCTCACAGACGAATAAATGCTAAAAAATTTAAAAAAAATAAATTGCTGTACGCATTTGAAAATTACATATTGCACAAAGTTCTGTAAATAAGATTTTTGTTCTTTTGTGATTTCTTCAATTTTTACCCAACTTGTAAGAGTGTAACTACATTCCATAATGTCCTTATTGGATGATCTTCTCCCTTTTCCTCCTCCCATTGTCTGCAAGAGGAAATGAGAAGTGAAATAGCCCCAAAGGCAGAGAGAAACAGAATGGAGAATCAAGATGGTTAACTCCAGAAGACAAAGGAATGGTCTTGATTGTCTTTGTGTAGAAAGTAGTTAGGCCCCAGGGTGGAATTGTTGAATTTGGCAGGAGCTGATCTCAAATGGGGGAAGGAAAGCCAACAGCTTCTCCAAGAACCTTATTCTTATAGCAGCCAGAACCTCTCTTTTAATAACAGCTATTATTGAAAGCATGCTTGTTCTCTGGTATTTGTGCAGAATGGATATTCTCAGGCTGTCATTCAGGTCACTCTAGCCTCAAGGAACAAGTTACTTCGGATGTAGAATCTTAGTTAGCTCAGTTGGACCTTGTTGTAGAAAATGTTTGTTTTCAAAAGTCATCTTGATCACCAAATTCACTAAGTGTTTGTCAGTTCTTACTTTTCTTAACCTCTCTACACCAGAGACCCACCCTTCACAACTTCTCTTCCGTGGCTTTTGGCTAAGAGGCCTTCCTGTTTGTGCGTCTCCAATTGCCCGTTTTCTCTTCTTGGCTGAGTCCTTCCTTTTTCTGTTCCTCATGTTTGAATCTTGGATCCTCTGCTTATTTCCCAGCGATGGTAATAAATAGGAGTAACCCCTTACAGGAGTCCTATGGATGTTTATAGCACTGTGCTCCGTACTGTATATACATCTTGCCTTTAATCCCCAAACACCTCTTTAGAGTGAGCATTATTATTATTCCTCTTTATGGAGGCAAAAACCTCTGAGCTTCTGAGAGGTGAAGTCATCTGCCCAAGGTTTCACAGCTGTGAACAACCTTGACTCCAGGACCAGTGCTCGTAGCAGTTGCCTTGAGAGGGGTAGACTTTGCATTCCCTACCTTTCCTGACAATCCGTGTTGTCAGGCAGAATCGGCTCATCACCTTCCTCGCTGTCTGCCCACAGCTCTTACTCCTGTGGATGGCTTATTAAACCCCAACCCCCCCTTATGCCTCATCTCTCTATGGCCCTGATTTCTTTTAATGGTGCCATTGCCCTTCCAGTCACCCAGGCTTACTTCCAGTTGATAGCTGAGCCCACTTGTGGCAGCCCCTGAAATCTTAGTGCTGCCTTTCCCTTTGTCCTCTTCTTCGAGAGCATCCTTTCTTAGAATTTTTATGAGGTACGAGTTCTTTGCTTTATAAGAGTTTCCCTCAAGTATTATAAACAAATTAATTATAAGGTTCCTTCTCACTTTTTCTTAAAAAATTTTTTTTTTAGTATTCATTTTTGAGACAGAGACAGAGCACAGGTGGGGAAGGGGCAGAGAGAGAAGAAGACACAGAATCTGAAGTAGGCTCTAGGCTCTGAGCTGTCATCACAGAGCCCGACGCGGGGCTGGAACCCATGAACTGTGAGATCATGATGTGAGTGGAGGTCAGACACTTAACTGACTGAGCCACCCAGGTGCCCCTCCTTTCTTTTTCTCTAATGTGAAGATGGCCCATTTTGAATTTTGGTCTCTACTACTTACCTCAGATGAGTTTTTCCTTGGTTCAAAATGGACTTGGAAAATAAAGTTTGGCCTTCTTCTTCCTTTTAATATTTGTTAACATTTATGGGGTACTAGTTGTGAATGACAGTGAATGACCACCAGTTCTTGTAGAACTTGGCATTCTAACTCCCCAGTCACATTCCATTTGTATAGATGGCAGTTATCTCCCACCTGGCTGTCTTGACTCACTGAGCTTTAGAACTTGAATCGGACCTTGGAGAGTCGGGGTGTGTGCACATGCTGTGTAGAGGTGTACTGCAGAATCACCTGAGGAACTTGTTAAAATTAGAAGTTCTTGGGTCCCATCCTGGAACACAGCTTTAGTAGGCCTGGGTATGGTAGGGACCTGGTATCAATATATTTTATAAACAAATGGAAAGTCTGATGAACATATCCCTATTTGAGAATCCTTGAGCCCAACTCTTTGAGTTTTACAGATAAAGGAACTGAGACCAGGAGGAATCAAGTAATATAGTCACAGTCCAGCTGCTAGTAGATGGCAAAGTGCCATCTTCAATTCATTTGTCTTCTGGCTTAGCCTGGGGCCCTTTCTCCTACCCCTTGTCCTTGTTTGAGAACTTGATGAGTATTTAACCCAGCTGTACATTAAATTCCAAGACACTCCCCCAGTTCACACATTATATCAGTTCTGGTGGCATTACTGTATTTACATTCATAGGGGCTCCAGGTGGGAGTTGGAAATGTGCACATTCTGCTCGATTTTTGCATAAAAGCTCAAGCCATTGACCACACTGTTGCTCTTCTTGATGGAGAAAGGTCTTGCGTCTTAGAGTTGAGGCAAGCTGCTGGTGGGCTACTCCAGTCACTTTGATTCACCCACTTTGATGCACTGAGCGCCTTGCCTGGGCAGGAAGATGTACTAGGCTTGGGCATCTTTTGGATCGCACACATTTCTCTGCCCCCAGGGAGCTCATAGCCTCCTGCACCATTTGTGCTTCAGTCCAGTGAGGTAGGGAAGACAGGAGGAGAGTCAGGGAATGCCTGGTCCAGGACAGGCTTGGCAGGGAGACCTTCATGGAGAAGATGAGGGCTCTGAGTCAGTCTTGAAAAACGGTCCAGAAGGGGAAGTGGAATTTTGGAGGAAGCAGTGGTAAGAGTAAAGGCTGGCTAATGGTACCTTGCTTTTGGGAAAAAGAGCAGCACAGACAAATGGAAGAAACCCTGGAAATCCATAGTATATTAGCTGGGAGCAAGTTCTGTAGTCACTTGGAAATGACCAATACTAGTGTTAGGAACTTGGATAAGTCATTTAAACTTCTCACTCTCAATTTGCTCATCTGTTCAAAACACACAGTATTTTAAATAGGTTCTTCTAAAAGAATCGTGTAAGTTCGATTGGTCAGTCTGGATTTCTAAATACAGGGTCTGTATATAATTGCGGGCTGGTTATTTATAACTTTTTGTACTGTTCCCCACCTCTATTTCAATTTCCAGTAGTTCCATATGACTGTCTGCTAGCAGCTTCTCAGATGGCCTCAGGCACAGTTAGTTCCTGACTGAATTTTGTTGTCCTTTCTCTTAGAGCCCTTAGATTGGATTCTCTTCATTAGTTTGCCTTTGTGGCTCCTGTGCTAGCCTTGAGCTCCCTAAGAGCAGGGCCTGGTTCATATTTGTCCTCACACCTCAGAGCCCAGCACTGTGCCTGGCACCAAATGGGCCCCTCATCCACCATGAGTTGAATGCACTCACCCCTTGCTATCCCTCTCGACTTCAGCATTACTGCATGTTGTGCTCAAATCCATCATGGACGTGGTTAAGGGAAAAGAGCCATAGAAAATAGGAGGTTCATGTATGCATTGCAGAAGCACAACCTGGGATTGTGGATTGGGTTTAGCTCCCTGCCTGGCAAACCTCTCGTGTAAACAGCTCCCTGGCAGGAGAACATGGCCATATAAGTTTTGCACAGGAGCAGCCCTGGATGTACAATTTCTGCATAGTGCTTAGGTTTTATTTTCTTAGACTTGGCCTCATAGAATGTTTATCTTTGTCTTCACAGCCTGGTTGACGATCGTTGTGTTGTACAGCCAGAAGCTGGGGACCTTAATAATCCACCCAAGAAATTCAGAGGTAAGTTGATGACCTTCCTGGAATGGGTACCCTGCTTTAATTGAAAATTCATCAAGGGGCGCCTGGGTGGCGCAGTCGGTTAAGCGTCCGACTTCAGCCAGGTCACGATCTCACGGTCCGTGAGTTCGAGCCCCGCGTCAGGCTCTGGGCTGATGGCTCGGAGCCTGGAGCCTGTTTCCGATTCTGTGTCTCCCTCTCTCTCTGCCCCTCCCCCGTTCATGCTCTGTCTCTCTCTGTCCCAAAAATAAAATAAAAAACGTTGAAAAAAAAAAAATTAAAAAAAAAAAAAAAAAAAAAAAGAAAATTCATCAAGTGTGTTGCTGTGTGTGTGTGTGTGTGTGTGTACGATTGCTTATGCAGATGTGAGTTTAATAAGCAGTTGTAGGTTAATTTGCTTACATTTTTTTTAAAAGTATGATTTCAAGTCCAAGCTTTGTGACCTTTTGAAAATGCATAAATAAGTTGAACGTCAAGATTGGAATGGCTTTTATTAGAGCCTTCATGTGTATATTGAATGCATGTTGGTCAGTGTAAATTTAGCTTAAACGTTTACATTTGTGCAAGTATGTCCCTGAACAAGATTTATCGATCTGGTCACAAGGAACATGTGTCATTGAAGCAGATCTCGCTCTGCCTTAGGGGCTCTGGTATTTCTAGATGCTTCAACCTGGAGTGAGGAGTTCTTGATTATTGCACTTATTTTTTGAAGTAAAAGACCTCCACATGACAGCCTTACTACCAGAAGCTCCCCACCACTCCTGGCTTGCTTTGCTTTGCTTTGCTTTGCTTTGCTTTGCTTTGCTTTGCTTTGCTTTGCTTTGCTTTGCTTTGCTTTGCTTTGCTTTGCTTTGCTTTGCTTTGCTTTGCTTTGCTTTGCTTTGCTTTTCTTTTCTTTTCTTTTCTTTTCTTTTCTTTTCTTTCTGTTTTTGAATGTTTATTTTTGAGAGAGAGAGTGCGAGCAGGGGAAGGGCAGAGAGAGACTGAGACAAAGAATCCGAAGTAGGCTCCAGGCTCTGAGCTGTCAGCATAGAACACAATGTGGGACTTGAAGTCATAAACCACGAGATCATGACCTGAGCCTAAATTAGACACTTAACTGATTGAGCCACCCAGGTACCCCCTGGCTTTTTAAGCCTCTTACATTTGTTATTTTCCTCCCAAGGTAGTTTACTTTTATTCCAGAAGGTGTTTAAAATATAATTGGTATGTTAAGATGATAAACATTTTGTTTTTCTTTCTTGTTTTTGTGGTTTGTAGTTCTCAACTCTAGCTGCATAGAAATATCTGGGAGAGATATACAATTAAACGGATACTTAGGGCCCTGCTCCAGACCAATCAAATGAATCTTGGAAGGTTGTGGCCTGGGCACGGGCATTTTTTTAACCTTCCCAAGTGATTTCTTTACATTTATTTTGAGAGAGAGAGCACACGCGTGCACGCATGAGAGCGTGTGTGTGTGTGAGTGTGTGTGTGTGTGTGTGTGTGTGTGTCTGAGAGAGAGAGAGAGAGAGAGAGAGAGAGAGAGAGAGCGCGAGCACGAGCGGGGGAGGGGAAGAGACAGAGATAGAGAGACTGACTACCAAGTAGGCTCCACTGTCAGTGCAGAGTCTGATGCAGGGCTCGAACTCATGAACTGTGAGATGATGAGCTGAGATGAAGAGTCAGGTGCTTAACCGAATGAACCATCCAGGTGCCCCCACAAGTGGTTTTTTTTTTTTTTTTTTTAAATGATGAACTGGGGTTGGGGCTCCTGGATGGGTCAGTCGCTTGAGTGTCTAACTTCAGTACAGGTCATGATCCGAAGGCTTTTGAGTTCTAGCCCCACATCAGACTCTGTGCTGACAGCTCAGCTTGGAGCCTGCTTGGATTCTGTGTGTCCCTCTCTCTCTCTGCTCCTCTCCTGCTTGTGCTCTGTTGGTCTGTCTGTCTGTCTCTCTCAAAAATAAATAAACATTAAAAAAATACTGACCTGGGGTTGAGAACCCATTGGGTCACTATTTGACTCTTGGCCTTGATCCCAAAGGGCTCAGACCTTGCCATTTTCAGGTTGCATCATTTGAGTTATGAGTTCTTATTGTTGGTAGATGTAGAAACTGTAGTGATATAGCAACTGTTTGGATAAAAGCTAAAGGACTTAGAATATAATAGAAGGCAGACGTTCAGATGGAGAGAAGGATTTAGAGATATTTAGTGTTGAGCTGCCTCCAGTTGGCATGAGACTATCAGGAGAATGTTTTCACCTGGGAGGTTGGGGGGGCAGGAGGGAAGACTATTGAAAAAAAATTGTTGGCATATGCCCCTGTGACAGGATTCTGAGGCAGCTCTGGCCTCAGTGGCCTTTTATTTTCAACCCTTCATCCATGACTTTTTCAGAACAGAATCCTGAATGTAGCAAAAATGAAAGATATGATCTAATAGTCATAAGCCAGTTACTTATAGGAATAATTCTCTACACTGAATAATAAAATATGCCTCAGTTTATCTTTTAACAGGGTCAAGCTCAGTGGACTCAGTGCCAAGTGCTGTGCTAAGGGCTCTGCTAAATTTTTAGCTCCTGGATTGGTCTGTCCGCCCTGTGAGGGGACTGAAGCCCTCTATGGTTGACGTTAAGTATCTTGTCTGGGGTCACATACCTGGGGATGGATGGAGTAGGAGTTGTAGTTCTCAACTTTGTACAGTCAGTTGTGGGACTTTGAAAAGTAATAATGTTTGAGTCCCACACTCAGGGATTCTCATTTAATTTGGCATTATTATTATTATTATTATTATTATTATTATTATTTTAAAAGCTTCCTGGGTGATTCTCCTGTGTAGCCAAGGTCAAGAACCACTGCTAATGTAGCCTAGGCCATAAACCACTGGCTTTATTACTTAAGGGTGAGCTGGTTGAAGTGTGGCTTTGCAGTTGGAGCCAAATGCAGGGAGCTCATTGCTAGTGTTAGCTCTATCCCACTCTGCACGCAGGCCGTGATAGCTGGGAAAGGAACCTTGAGAAAGATGTTAATGCCCTGTACAAATTTAACCAGTGGCTATTTGAATATAGGTTTAGAATGTTAAATAGGACCATACCCACAGGAAGTCAGAAGACATATTTGTTTTCCTGGCACTAGGGTAAAAGTGCTTGTGCTTAGATGTGTATCTGGTGGCCGATTTGAAGGGGCTGTTTGGAGATAAAAATGACAATCTGATAGAGGCCTCTTGGAAAGAACCGAACTTTGTTTATGGCCTGGCCTGGTTCTACAGGTAGTCACATGACAGCAACTTGATAAGTTGACTCCTTTTCCTCATAAATTAAAAATAAAGGTTTCTAGGTTGTGAGGTGCTTTGCACTTGTGGGAAAATCCGGTTCAAAACAAGCTTTGCTGCAGGCTTTTCAAATGTGGGTCAGGACTGCCTGAATTCCTCTTGCTGCACTGGAGGGCCCCTGCACGAAGGTGAGGGGCCCAGGCAGAGTGCCAGGAAGATCTCCTCCACCTTGGAATCTGGGCGAGGATTTAAACACTTTCCAAAGCAGCCCTTCAATTCTGGTGTAGCATTCTTTGAAAAAAGATTTTTTTTTTTCCCCTAAAATGAAGAAACAGATTTCTCTTTTGGAAGGGATTATTGCCTTTCCAAATACAAGTGCTTTTTGAAGTTGAAGCCATTTTGATGTTTAGAAATCGTGCATAGGGCATTTGGGCAATTTGGAGGCATTTCTAGTCCATTTCCTTGCCGTGCCATTACACCGTGGAGTTGAACAAACACATATGGAAAAGTGAGATGCTGGCAAGCAGCCGGATGGGATGATGGAGTCTTTATCTGAGCAATCAGCAGAGCTACATTTAGTCATTCGGATTTGTTGTTGCTTCCATTGTTTCCTTGCCAAGTTATTTCCTATATTGAGAACCATCATAACCTGTTCTTAAGTAAATGGAAACCAAAGGCCTATTTATGTAATGCTCCCTGTGGCTTCTGACTTGGGGTTTTTAATTTTGTGGGCTCCTCTTAAAGTCTGCCACTCTAGTGATTAATAGCATAGGCCCTAGGATCAGGCTTTCTGGGTTCACATCCACATTCTAATTTCTTAGCTGTGTGACCCTGGACAAAATGTTTAAGCTTGGTTTTCTGTGAAACTTGGTTTTCTCATCTGTAAAATGGGAGATTATATGAGTCGGTACCTCATACGGTTACCGTGAAGATTAAGTGTGTGTTTCAAATTTAGCAGCGACAGAGCCTGCCCTTGAGTTAAGGACAGAGTAAGCTTTATTTACTCCTATCTTTTCATTCCTGGTACTTCTTACAGAGGTTAGTCCTCATAAATGTTGGCAGAAGGGCATCCTATATATGAATCCTTTAATGATATGAAAATAATTATTGTTTGTCTTTTTGTGTTTAAATGCTTTTGTGAGTAGGGGTTTGCACAGGGCCCCAATGGCTTAGGTTTGAGTCCCAGGGTTCCTGTATGCAAGCTAAGTGACCTTGATAGATTAATTTTTCTAAGCTTGTTTCCTCACCTATAATATGGGGGAAGAGAATTCCTTCCCTTTAAAGGTAATAGGATTGATGATAATAAGGGTAAAGAACCAATCAGAGTACTTGGTTGATACCTAAGACCTGCTCAGTGACTGATAGCTGTTATTTTTCATAGTAGATGGAAAAGAATTAAAATCTTGATACACTTGCTTCTTCCTGATAGGTAAAAGTACATTACCAAGTATATTGCTTTTGTGGTGATTCCCTTGAATATATCTCCTGCCCGGAACTTCATCAGTAGGAAGAAAGGATTGGGTGCACATCTGTTTCACGAAAATTTCACAAGCTTCTTTGATTATCCAAAAGAATTTTGGACAATATCCCCTGTCCTCTAGGTGATGAGAAGAGCTGAGAAGTAGAATAATTCAGTTACTTTAGCCCTTTAGTTAATATAGTACCATTTTAAAGTGGAAGTGTCCATGGCAAGTAAGACAGAATCTCTTTTCTTGCTGGTTTGTGTTGGCTTTGCCTGTGATCTTGAAAGAAGGAAGACAAACATTAGATTGAAACCGGCAATAGAAACTTTGTGGTTAGAGAATTCCTTTCTTGAGATGATGTTTTCCTCTTCCACCCCCACCCACCCCTTCCCCCTACTAAATATAACAGCATCTTCTCTAAAGAAAAGAAGGAAATTAACTACCATTCTTATTTTGATCCTACAATCTTTGCTGTTTTAAATGTAACCTCCAGGGGTGTTGGAGGAGCAACAAGGTCTGGGGTTTTCCAGAAATAAGATAGGCATTAGTATTGAACACGCTATTTATTGTGTAATCTGCTTTTTCAGAATGGGGCAATGGTAAAGTTCTTACCCTCAAAACTTGATCTTCTCCATTCAGTTCAAGAGGCCAATCTTTTTTTTTTTTTTTTTTTTTTAATGTTTATTTATTTTCGAGAGAGACAGAGAGAGAGAGAGACAGACAAAATGCAAGCAGGGGAGGGGCAGAGAGAGAGGGAGACACAGAATCTGAAGCAGGCTCCAGGCTCTGAGCTGTCAGCACAGAGCCCGATGAGGGGCTTGAACTGACAAACCGTGAGATCATGACCTGAGCCGAAGTTTGACGCTTAACCAACTGAATCACCCAGGTGCCCCTTGACTTAATGTGTTTTTAACTACATCCAGGACAAGTTATCTTCAGGTATATTGTATATATGCATATGTGGGATATGCAAAATATTACCTACAGCTTGATGTGAGTTCTGTCTGTATTGAGAGCGAAGGTCTGGTCTGAGCGGGTATAACCTGATTCCTGGGCATCTCCAAGTTGACTGACAGCTCTAGATTGCTCAGCAAGTGTCCTGCTTAGCAGTGAAAGCCTGGAATCACAGTCTCCGGATCATACTGGGAAGAAGTCTATGTTGCTTGGCTATGACAAGCCAGTCTTGGACCTAAAGCTTGGCCATGAATTTGAAGGTCAGGCTTGTGGCCTTGTCACATTTACTGTTGTTTTCCACAGTCCCAGTATGCTTGCACTGTGCCAGCCCACCTGTTAGAGGAGTTGTGGACTTAGGATGTCTTGATGGAGAGAAAGTGGTTTCATATCAGACGCCACCCCCCAGTGGTTTTGAAAGGGGCTTCAGATAAGAATGGCATTTTTCATGGTCGGGTTATAAGTATTTAAGTAGCAGTGACCCGCTTACCTGATCATTGTTTGCCTGTGTTTAGGTGGAGGTAGGCAGTGGTTCTTAGCCCTTGTGGGAAAACTAAGACTGAAGTAAAGAGGATCATCTTATCTCAGAGCCAGTTTCCAGACCAGTATCTGCTGCCAACTGCTATGGTAACTTGAGGCAGTCATTCCCTCTCTGCAGGCCTCAGTTTTCCTATCTGTTAAGTGGAATGTAGGCGAAGTGACTTCCAAGATCTCTTTCAGCTCGGAACTTTGTGATTGGTGCCAGAAACAAGCCAGTTAACATTTCACAAGAGAGCATTGATGTTCAGGAGTCTGGTGCTGTCCAGAAGTAGGTTTTTATTTCTTTGGGATTGCAGATATCCTTTGATAAGATACGACAAAAGGATGGAAACAGCCAGGCCTTACTCTAAGGCCAGATGGGGACACAGCCCGGTCTTGGGTCACAAAGGTCTCTGGACTAGGGTGACCATAACAAACTCACTGGCTTAGCTTTCTTTCAAACCACCCTCCTTTGCTGCACGTTGCCTTAATTGTTGCTAGGCAACATTTTTTTTTTTTCTTTTGGCAAAGCATTGAAGGAATGAACCCATATCTTAGTTTTAAATACCCACATGCAAAGGGGAAGGCCTAACTTAAAATTTGTTTGTTCTTTTGATTCTAATCCAGGATGGGCCTTTCACAGTGGGGGTAAAGGACTTAGTTTCTGCCTGTCTTGTAAAATAAGGCAGAAAAACCCGTCTACTTGAGGTGCTTGTCAGGTATATATGCTTTGAGGCATTTTGAAGGTTTTGGGTGTGCATGCGCCTGCGTGCAGCTGCTTTGTAGGAAAGTCGCTTTTGTGTTCACAAAATCAATTCAAATTTAATAAAAAGATTAGTAGGTTTTTTATAATCTTCATTTCAGATTTACCAGCTTATCTCAATCTTGCACCAACAGACTCCATTCAAAGGGAACAACACTGTAATTTAAATCCATTCCCCAGGCAACATAGAATGCTCACAGTGTGTCACACATTCACTGGGATGATGCCTGCTGCTTGATTATGCTGGAGTCCCACACACTGCTGCATGTGTCCCTCACTGGATTTCTGCCTACTTGCTCAAAGCTTTGAGCTGCTTGTCTGAAGGCTCTGGGGCATCCTGCACATGGGCACAAGAGAGCTTGTGCTTACTCTGATGCCCTGGATTGCTTCCTTTGTGACTATCTGAGTGACGCATGGAAATTAGACCTCAGACCCCTGTTTTTATATTCGTTTACACGTAATAATTGATTTACTAATGGAGAACAGCTTTCAGCTCCAATGCAGAAAACACTTGCATTGCAATGGGAATGTTGACCTTGTCATGTAATTCAGTCTCAATATTGCTGTTGTGGCTTCCTCCATTGAGGGCAAAATTGATTGGGACAGCAAGCAAGTGTAATGGGGTCATATTGTCACGCTGTTACATGGTTTTCCTGAAAGTACAACATAGTGGTTGATGAAAGACTTTTTCTTAAGGGAAAGGCTTTTATTATCCTGTCTTCAGAGCATTGATGAAGATATGTGGTGAATCACTTGAGCTTAAGATAACTCATTTTTCTTTCTTTCTTTCTTTTTTCTTTCTTTTTTTTGACAGATATGGAAATTAGATTTAGGAAAACTCCTGGGGTCAAAGAAAAATTCTGTATCAAAATTGGTATTGGGACACAGTCTGGGTTTCCACACACACTATCTTTTAGGCTGCTGTGTTTGGGCCGTAGATTTAAGAAGCATTTTTTTCCCCATTACCGTCTATATTTAATGGTATTGTCTTTTCTGTAAATAAGAGTGAATAGCTTGTATAGTGCATATGTACATTAAGTAGCTCAACCTGTTTAATTTATATACCTACCTTTATATGCATTAATCTGTTTGACCCTCGTAATAACCCCATAAGGCAGCTATAGGTAACCTTCTACAGGTGAGGGAGCTGAAGCACAATGTGTTGAATGTCTGGTCCAGGATTAGCTAGGTAGAAGTTCGCATACCCAGGCTTTGAACCCAGACAATCTGATATCAGAAACCCCCCCCTAATACCTACCGTAAACTGCTCTTAGAAGGGAACCAGTCTTTGGGGCACCTGGGTGGCTCAGTCAGTTAAGTGTCCGACTTGGGCTTAGGTCATGATCTCACAGTTCCTGGGTTCGGGCCCCACATCGGGCTCTGTGCTGACAGCTCAGAACCTGGAGCCTGCTTCAGATTCTGTGTCTCCCTCTCTCTGCCCCTCCCCCCCCCCCCAAGGTGTCCGCTCTCTCGCGCGCGCTCGCTCTCTCTCTCTCTCTCTCTCTCTCTCAAAAATAAATAAAATGTAAGGAAAAAAAATTTAGAAGGGGACCGGTCTTCAAATATTCCTTCACTAAATTGCTGGTTTCTTGCTCAGGTTCCTCCTCTATTACCCCAAAATAAGTCCTTCTGAGATGAGCTGACAGGAACAAATGTCTACATACTAGAGGTACTAGCTACCTGCCTGCTTAACAACCTGGACTATAATATTTATCACAGCTGTTTTCTATTTTTGTTTCCATAGCTAGATTTTGGAGCACCTGGAGGGACCACATCTTACCCTGCACTTCTGGCCCAGTGCCTGGTGTAATGTCGGTCCTTAGTTCAAAGCTTGTTGGGAAAGAATTCATGTTTTTTCCTGAAAAAGTTTTCACTTTTCCCATTGCTACCAGTGTTTCTGCTAGTGACATTTTAGGTCAACAAGTGATTTTTTTTTTTTTTTTTACAGGGATGCCTTA
The DNA here is from genome assembly GCF_018350215.1 of Panthera leo. Classification (NCBI taxonomy): domain Eukaryota; kingdom Metazoa; phylum Chordata; class Mammalia; order Carnivora; family Felidae; genus Panthera; species Panthera leo. Next base: position 46,221,983 of record NC_056680.1, read on the forward strand.
TACTGTTTTATCACCTCTCTCCACATTACCTGAGTCTGGTCTTCTGAAAAGATTTTTTTTTATAGTTGACTTGTCTTCTGGAGTAGTGGACTGGCCTTACCTTCTGAGCGTACTTCCTCTTTGACCCCCAGTGTTTGATCTCTTTTCTCTCTCTGATGCCTATGGTTTTGAGATTCCTTGCCTTCACTAAATTCATGATCAAGAAAAAGATGTGGTTAAAGATCTTCCTCTTTTGTGCCTGGCCTCTTGGTAGGCTCATGGCCTACTTTTCTTCTTGACTGTTGAAACACCCCTGTGGTGTGGTAGGTGGTATTTATCCCCATTTTACAGTTGGGCACCCCAAGCCCAGAAAGGATCTGTAATCAAGCTAGACTCAGGATTTGAACCCACGTCTGGAGGGCTAGAAAGTCTCCACTGAACCACTCCAGTGAATAGATCTGTGCTGCTCAGGAAACATTTGGGGCCTCTTATCAAGTCCTGGGTTCCACATTTAAGAGGCATATTGCTCAGTGGGAATAAAGCTCAAGGGAGGAGTAACTAGGAGGAAGGGTCGCAAAATGATTGCATTCATGTTGCCCAATGAGTAGTGGAGGAAGCTTAAGACATTTTAGACCAGCTTAAGAATTTCTCACCTAAGCTCCTACAATGACCTCCTTGCTTGTTGCTGCGTTTCCCTCTTTGCCTGTTTTGAATGTGGGGGCCCCCCACTCTGATGCAGTGTTGCCTGCAGCCAGAGGAATCTGTGCAAATCTGATGGTGTCATTGGCTGCGTGGAGCCCTGGGTTGTTCCCTAGTTGTGCTTAGGATATACAACGTACTTCCAGGGTTCACGGGGCCCTGCATGAGTCACTCTGCTTACCTCTCAGCCTCATCTGCAGTCCCACGCCACGTCCTGTGCTCCCGCCAAACTGATTTATTTCTTCCTGGCAGTCACTGTGCTTGCTCTACCCTCTGGGCCTTTGCATGCCCTTTTTCTTCTCGCTGAAATGATCTCCCCATCTGTGTCCTTCCTCTTGGGTTCCCCAGTCCCCCTAATGCCCACCCATCCTTCAGACCTCATACATTCCCTCTGAAGTATCTTCACTGGCTTCTTGTGTGCACTTAAGCTGCTCCTCCTTTTCAAAGACTCTGAAGGCAGACTTCTTGGGTTTGACTCTCACCTCTGCGTTTTGCTGATCATGTCCCCTTGGACCCATTACGTACCCTCTCAGTACCTCTGTTTCCTCATCTTGAAAATGGGGCTATGATTTTATGTGTCTCCTAGTGTATTGGGGAGGATCAAAGGAGCCAGTCCATGTTAAGTACTTAAAGGAGCAGCTGGCCTCTATTACATGCTATAAAACTCTTTGCTGTTATTGCTGGTTTATGACTTCACTCCTACCCAACTCTATCTTAACTGAGGTTAGAAATGAGGCCTGTCTCCCCTAAGGTTTTACACAGGTCCTGGCCTATAGTAGGCTCTTAGATATTTGTAGAATAAATGAAAAGAGCCCTCTAAGGCACTGCTTCTGAAACTTGAATGTGTATAGAATCCACCAGGGGATCTTGTTAAAAATGCAGATTCTGATTGTGTAGGTCTGGGGTGAGGCCTGAGATTGTACCATTTCTGAGTGGCTGCCATTCTCTTGCAAGGCTCTAAGGACCAGTTGTCAATCTTCCCTTAATTTAGGGCTGTCATATGGAAGACGGATGTCCTGAGCTCAGAACAATAATAGAGAATTAGGGCCAGCAGATAAAAATGACCAGAGTCAGAGTTTCGGATTTAAGGAACTTGCTTCTGATTATAAGTGCCAAACAATTGCTCAAGGAAGAGGCCTGCTTCAAATGATTGAGTTTCCTCTCATTCAAAGGGGACTAACCATTTGTCAGGGATTTTGAAGAGGGAATTTCATTTTGGGGACAGAGGTTAGGTGGATGATCCCATTTGACCGTAAGTGTCTGTTTTCCCACCAAAGGACCCAGCTGTTTTTTCTGTTTTGCTTCCTGTGGAAGCCTTGTGGTTGGGGGCGTTAGGTCAGCAAACAGCTGGGGAGAGGACAGATACACTCTCCAAGTGAGGAACTCTCAGGGATCCAATGTGTTCAGTCCAACCAGCAGATAACATTGCAAAGTAGTGGAAAGATGAAATTATTGAATATTGGAAAAGGTGAATGAATACAAAAACCAAAAATCTTTCTGAGTTACACTCCTGCAGAATCTGATTTTAATGACTGTGAGGTATGGTGGGGAGGCCATGGAAGGTAGTGGTTAGGAGGGCTGGCTCTGGAGTCAGAGGTGGGGTCAAGTTCCTACTCTACCTCTTAATTAGCTGAGTGACCATGGGCAATGACTTAATCTCTCTAAACCTTACTTCTCCAGCTGGTTACTATGGTTAATAATAGTATGGAACTGATTGAATTATTTTAGGCTGATGTGGTGTGTGCATATAGCACAGTTAGCAACATGCTGAGCCCAACCTAAGCACTCTGGAAGTGGTTGTCAAGTAGCTGTCATGACTAAATCTGCAATTAGCAGCTCTCAGGACATTTTTTATGAAGATCACACCTAGCCCTTGCCTTGTTTAACCATGATATGTTTGTTTTAAAATTTGAGTATGTGGATTATACAAAGGTATCTACAACCACACTTTGACCTTTCTGAATTTCTTAGATTTTTATTGACTTTGCCTCATAATCAAGAGGGAGCTCTAGAGCTTGTGACCTTTTGAAGGGAAGCCATGAGGCCTTTTTTTCCTACTTGCACAAGCCTTGACCAGAGCTTCGGTTACTGATGGCGCATTTGCTCCAGATGGTAATCCTGCCTTATGTATAAAATTACAAGGCTAGCTGGGAGAGGAAGTTGTGTTTATCTTAACCCAAGCAGCAGGCATTCCAGCCACTCTTGACAGACAGGAGGAAGATATTGCCAATCTGCTGTTTTCCTGAAAGTCCTCTACCCCCACCCCCATGTGTTGTAAGTTTGGAGGGGTTCTTGCCAGTTAGCCTGCAGAGTGACATTCTCCCTGTCTTTGAGGACAGTTTAATTCTGAGGAGAAGGGATGAACCACTGGCTGCTTCCTTGGTCCTGTCAGCCAAGGCAGAGGAACCTCTAAGGCGAGAGGCCAGCATGACTCCTATAGAAGGCAAAAACTGTGCTTGTGTCCGTGGGCACTGGTTTGGGGAAATAAGTAGAAAGTGGCCATAGGTGTGGGGAGAAGAATTTGTCCCTTCAAAGAGTCAGTGTTTTTTTCCTTTACAAAGCAATAGCTGGAGATCAGTGCAGGAAAAACTCCAATTTGAGCAGTTGTAATAATTGAGAAAATAAATTGGGCAATTATTCCTCTTTTTTTAAATTTTAAAAGTTCCTTTTTTCATCTGGTATTTTTCCGGGTACATTTGAGTTCCAATTTGGGTGCTTCTGAAATGTCTTGATGTTTTGTGCTGCTAAAATTACATGTGTCTAAAAATGTTATCAGTGATGACACTTCTATATAAGCTCACTTGGACTTATGCTAGCAAATTTCTGTGACTGAGGTCCTCCCCCCTCCCCCCAACCATTCCCAGGAACATAGCATTTCAGGTAGAAGTAAGAAATAGAATAATCCAGCCTAGGTCTAGCCATCTAGTGGAGGCCTGTCTCTGGAGAACTTTGCCTCAGTTTTGTCGACACAGAATACTGGAGTTTTGTTGCCATAGTTTCAGTGAAAAATTTGACCTTAGCTACAATAACATACAGTTAGAAAGAACTAGCTAATCGGTTTTCTAAAATTAGTGTTCTCTAGTACATAAACCAGTAGGAACAGAGTATTTAATTAAATATTATACAAGAATATAAAAGCCCGAGGGAATGCAGTCCCTTGATCTGGGCAGGGGGAGGGAGGAAACCCATAATCGTGCTTTACTGCTCTCTTATTAGCTAGAAAAACTTTTTTTTCTTTCTTCTTTTTTTTTTAATGTTAGCTTTGACTTTATTTTCAGATCTCTTGGGGATGAATATATAATGCTTGTTGAGACAGCAAAACAACATTCAACATTATTTCCAGTTGTCCCCTACAGGGTACAGACTAACAAGGCAAGAGGGGAAAGTGATGTTGGCTGGGACCCTAACAAGGATACTTGTGGGTGATCTTGTAGTTTGTGCTTGTTGAGAAGGAGAGGCATTTCGAAAGTTATTTCCTGTCTGAAATCTGGATCTTTTTGAGCATGGAGAGTCTAGATTCTTGTTCCTTTGAACACTTAATGTGTGGATAAGGAAACAGTGCCTCCCTATTGGCCCCTTATCCCGAGTTCTGAGTATAATTGTATTCTTCCTGCAGCCCTACAGTCCATCAAATTGTTGAGCCCTAACTTAGCCCCAAGCAATGATCTGCATTTAGATTATGTAAAATTTGACCTCCCTTGTCACCCACCTATTAAGAATCCCTGTAATAGCTCATCATTTTGGTCATGGCTGAAAATATTACCAATATTGTGCTTACTCAGAAAGTTGTGGTACTAGTTATTGAGTGAAGTAGGTTTCAGGTTTTGTGGTTTCAGGACTTGTATTCAAGTCTCTAGTTGACCTTCTTGTCTAATTTTTCATCACCTGCTGTGGATGCTGTGAAGGTACAATGGAGTTAATTTGTTTGCCAGGTGTTTTATTGATTGAGAACATTGCTAAGGCTCTTCTGGAACTTTCATCTTTCTCCTTGTCAATTACATCTTGATAAATGTTCTCTCTCAATTTCATTTTTATTTCATGATTTTTTTTTCTTTTACCTTAAAGGAATTAATTAGTTAAGAGAATTTGAAGTGTGGGGCATTACTTAAGGGAATACAGAGTTTCTCCACTTGGCTTTTTTCACCATTTTGCGTGTTTCTGTACTGGCATCTTAACTATTACGATGGAAAATATGTCCTTGGCAAGACTCTTAGAAACACAGTCCCAGAGGTCATTGGATTGTGCAAGCTTCTTGACTATTTATAAGGTCATCTACCTGAACAAATACAAATGGTCCCTGCCCTTAAGGAATTAGCAGTCCTATGAGGAGAGATGACTGAGAACTACTTTGAGGATTATCCTTGGAAAATGTTGAATCCTACACATGTTTTTATTGCCCTGATATTCATTGTTTTTGTCTATTCCGTCAGTTCACTGTGCCCAAATAATTTGAATTCATCTTAATAATAGCTTAGGGGAAAAAAATGCAGTTAGAGAGCTTGCTGGAAAAGCAACAGCATGCATTTTAAAGTACTTCTGGTTGACCTGGCTTTCACTACCCATTTGTCCTCAGGCCCTTGCATTAGTATGGATAATTGAGTTGATGATATTTAGCAAATATCATTAAAGAGTTTGGATGTGGCAGGCTGGTTGGTGACAGAGTGAACTAGTCAGGACTGTATTCCAGGTGATAGCCAGCTTGAACTAGCTTTAACAAAAAGGGGACTTTTACTGGCTAAAACAGTCCTGACTGAACAACTGAATTGTATGAAGGGCAGGGATGCAGCAAGGGCCTAGGATAGACCCATTTTGGGCACTGAGTCCCTTCAGCAGCCTGTGTCTGTCTGTGGTCATTTCCTCTCTGCACATCTTCTAATTTGTTCTTGTCCTGTTCTCATCTAGTTTGGGTGTCAGGGTTATGCTACCCTCTTTAAACTAGTTGTCAAGTGTTTGCTATTTTTCTGTTCTCTGGGAGAGTTTCTGTAGTGTTGGAATTACCTGTTCCTATAGTGCTTGGTAAGTAAAGCAGTCTTGGCCATATGTTTTCTTTTTCTTTTTCTTTTTTTTTATTAAAATTTTTTTTTAATGTTTATTCTAAAGAGAGAGAGAGAGAGAGAGAGCAGGGGAGGGAAGAGAGAGAGGGAGACACAGAATCCCATTTAGGCTCCAGGCTCTGAGCTGTCAGCACAGAGCCCAACATGGGGCTTGAACCCACGAACGGTGAAATCATGGCCTGAGCTGAAGTCAGGAGGCCCAAATGACTCAGCCACCAAGGTGCCCGCTGGCCTTACGTTTTCATTATGGCAAGATTAACTACTGATACAGTTTCTTTAAAGTGTTACTTATTCTTGGCTCAGTTTTGTAAGTTGTACGTGTCTAGAAATTTACCCAATGTTATTTAAGTTTTCTAATCTGTAATATCCTCCTATTATGTTGTTAATTCCTTACGTGTCTGGTTTGGTCCCTGTGGTAGGCTTAAGAATGCCCCCTTTTCACCCGCATGTCCACTTTGTAATCCCTACAACCTGTGTACATTACCTTAATTGGTAAAAGGGGCTTCACAGATGTGATTAAATTAAGGATCTTGGGAGGATTTTCCTGGATTTCCAGGTGTGGCTGATGTAATCACAAGGGTCCTTAAAGGAGGGAAGCAGGAGGATTAGAGTTAGTAGTGGGACACATGGGGATGGAAGCAGCAGGTTGGAGTGATGTGGCTCTGTGCCGAGCAGTGCAGGAAGTTGGAAAAGGCAAGGAAATGGATTTTCCCTCCGAAGACTCCAGAAAAAATACAGCCCTGGTGACACTTTGATTTCAGATGTCACGACATTAAGAGATACGATTTGTGTTGCTTTAAGCCACCAAGTTTTTGGTAATGTGTTACAGCATCAATGGCAACATTACTATGATAATATTCCCAATATTGTTCATTTCTGTGTTCTTTTTTTCTGCGTAAGTATTGACACATGTTTTGCTGTCTTACTAGTCTTCAGATAACAAAATTTGGCTGTATTGATTTCATTGTAAGTTGGTTTTGAAGTTCCTTAATTACTGCCCGTTATTATTTTCTTGCTCCTATCTTCTTTGGGTTTATTTTGCTCTTGCTTTACTACTCTCTTAAGCTGGAAAATCAACTTTGAGTCTTGAGCCCTTCTCAAATTGTAATGTAAACATCTAAAGCTTTAAGTTGCTTTTAAACATGGTTGTGTCCATGCACTCTGGTTGCGTCCTACATATATTGATAGGTATTTTTTACTCTATTGAGTTCTGAATATTATATTTGCCATCATTTCTTATATGTATGCGTTATTTAGAAGTGTTTTATATTTCCACTTACATGGAGTGTAAGTGTACATTCTAGTTCTTATTTAAAAAAATGTTTTACAAGTTCTATGTTGGTCAGACAATAACTGTATCAGATCAGTTTTTTATGGCTGGAGAGGCTTGCTTTATGGGTTTAGCATGTGACCAATTTTTATACATGTTCCACTGTGTTTCAGAGAATATGAATTTTCCATTTCTGGGGTGTAGTAAATCTTCTATATGAATCCATTTGGTTTTTTGTTTGATCTATCAATTGTTTAAAGACATTTGTTAAAATTTCCCACTGTTAATTTTTGGGGGTTATGAAACTATTCTACATCCTCATTATGATGGTGATTATATAGTATATGTATGTGTTAAAACTCATAGAACTGTATACCAAAGAAAAAAGTGAACTTTACTGTATGTAAAAAATTTTAAAACACTTAAAAATTTCCCGCCATGAAAGTGGATTTGCAATCTTGCCTTCTAGTTGGTGAGTTTTTTGTTTGTTTTTTGTTTTTAGCTTACCGAAGTTAGGTCACTAAAATAACTAACACCTGTAAAATTGTTAACTTACTGGTGAACTAAACATTCTGTAATTATGTAGGGAACATTTTTTTCTGTTTTATGCCTTGGAGTCTCTTCTGTTTACTAGCATATGCACACCTGAATTGGTTTGTTTGTTAGTATTTATTTGGTGTAGTTTTTTCTTTACATTAACTTTTGAATTGTCATTATGTGTTAGAGATCTCTCACAAACAGATTTTTAAAACTATTCTGACCATTTTTGTTAATTAGAATCTCCAGTTCATATACATTTGTTGTAATTACTGATGGCATTGGATTTACAGTCTTAGTTTGTGTTTTTCTTTTTTACCTCAAAATTTTTTTCTATTTTTTCCCTTTTTTGCCTTCCTTATGTTTCATGGAAGCCTTTTGTTGTTCTCCATTCCACTTTTTTCCTTTTCCTAGCTGGAGGGTTATACTTTATATGTTCATTATAGTACTTACTCTGATAGTTTAATGTGTATGTTTAATTAAGCCTAATATTAATAACTATCATTCTTTTTCTGCTACACTATGAGGACCCTAGAACATTGTAAGGCCTTTTCACTCTCTGTTAGTATATGCTGTTTGTAATGTTAGTATTTTCTTTAAACTTGCATATTAGATATGATTTTGTTTTACATTGCCATTTTTTTGTATAGTTTTTTTAAATTTATGCATTTTGCGAGTGAGCGAGCATGAATGGGCATGGGGCAGAGAAAGAGGGAGAGAGGGAATCCCATGCAGGCTCTGTGCTGTTAGCTCTGAGCCTGATGTGGGTCTCGATCTCAAAGCAGTGAGATCATGACGAGAGCCAAAATCATGAGTTGGACAGTTAACTGACTGAGCCACCCAGTAGCCCCTACATTGTCATTTCTGAAATTGACTTATATATTAGTTACATTTACCAGACTTTTTATCTGGGATAGTTATCTTTCTGCCTGAAGAACATCTTAGATAACTTAGAATGTCTGTTAGTGGTAAATTCTCTTTATTTGAAAATACTCACTTGTTTGTGTGAAAATATCACTTTTATTCTCAAGTGATAGTTTTGCTTGGTATAGAATTTAGGTGGATAGGTATTTTCTCTCAACATCTCGGTTTTTTGTTTGTTTGTTTTTTTTGTTTTTTTAAGAGTTTCATTTTTGCTGTTAAAAGAAATTATTGACAGGGGCACCTGGGTGGCTCAGCTGGTTAAGCGGCCAACTCTTGATTTCAGCTCAGGTCATGATCTCATGGTTCATAAGGTCAAGCCCTGCGTCTGGCTCTGAGCTGACAGCATGGAGCCTGCTTGGGATTCTCTCTCTGCCCCTCCCACTTCATGCTCTTTCTCTCTCTCTGTCTGTCAAAAATAAGCATTAAAAAAAAATTAGTTGACAGAGACTGATTCTTGATCTCTGTGGTTGACTTTAGGACCTTCTGTTGGCCTTTGATTTTCTTCAGTTTTAATGGTGGGAGTCCAGGTAGTGATTTGTTGTCATGTATTTTAATATTTGTTAGATTCCTAAACTTGAGGTTGCTTTTTTGGCTAACAGTCATGGAAAATTTTGAGGCTTTATTGGAATACTCCTTTCCCTGGTCGGTTACCTTCTGGAACTTGTGGTAGGCTCTGTGTTCCTTAACCTCATTATCTTTTCCATCTTTGCTCTTTATGCTGCACTCTGGGTGATTTCTTCTAATCTTTCATTCTTTATTCTGTTTTAATTTCTTCTTTGAGAGTTTAATTTCGGTTATATTTTTCATTTTTAAAAGTTCTATTTGTGTGTTCTAAAAATGTTTGTTCATTCTCATGCTTCCATATTTTGAAGTCTCTATTTTGTTTCCTGTTACATAAAAACTATAGTTTAAAAATAATCTCTAAAAATGCCAGTAGGTAAAATCTCTGCAGATGTTACTCTATTTTCTATAGTGACTTGTTCTAAAAATGGTGTCTTATTTCCCTGCGTGTTTTGTAATTTTGATTATCAGCTTGTGTTTCTTGGAATGTCATCTGGGAATTCTTTGAGGCCTGTGTTAAAGCTGTATTCCTCCAGTGAAAAGTCATTTCTTTTTGTCAATTGTCTGAGGTGCTACAACTCAGGAACTTGAAATCAAATTTTCTGCTGGAAGTTTTGTGGAATTTTGTTTTCTGCTTAAAGTTTAAGGATTTCCCACATAGCATTGAATGTGGGTGACAAACCAGTATGGGGGCCCACTTGTGGTTATGAATTATTAGAGTTTTTTTCTTCTGTAGCTAGTGCCAAATTCAAGATAGGTTACCCTACCCTCCCATCTTTCGAGGTTGGTTGGTTTTCATTCACCACTGTGTTGAAGGTGTAACTCCTTAGGGATTCAAGCTTTATGCGAGCGTTTCCTAGAAGACCTTGAGTAGGCTCAAAGCTTTATCCAACAAAATCACAGGGTGAATGCTGGCTTTAGGACTGACATAACTACTGGCGGTCTTGTTTTCACTTAATTATTGCCTCTCTGGATTCCCTACTAGCTAACTACTTCAGTACATGGTTCACACTTGTGTTTTAATACTTCATCCAGTGTTTTTTGTGTTTTAATTGAGGATCTCATTCAGGATATCTAGTCTGTCATACTGTAAAAAATGGAAATACACACCTGCTACTTTTTGTCTCACTGCAAACTGTCATTTTCTTTTCTTTTTAATTAAAAAAAATTTTTAACGTTTATTTATTTTTGAGAGACAGAGAGACAGAGCATGAGCGGGGGAGGGGCAGAGAGCGAGGGACATAGAGAATCCAAAGGAGGCTCCGGGCTCTGAGCTGTAAGCACAGAGCCTGACACAGGCCTTGAACCTACGAACTGTGAGATAATGACCTGAGCCAAAGTTGGACACTTAACTGACTGAGCCACCCAGGCATCCCCTGTTTTTTTTTTTTTTTTTTTTAAATGTTTATTTATTTTTGAGAGAGAGACAGCGTGAGTGGGCGAGGAGCAGAGAGAAAGACAGGGAGACACAGAATCTGAAGCAGGCTTCCAGGCTCTGAGCTGTTAGCATAGAGCCCGACCCGGGGCTCGAACACATAAACGGTGAGATCACGACCTGAGCCGAGGTCGGATGCTCAACTTACTAAGCCATACTGGTGCTCCCAAACTATCATTTTTTGTGTGATGGAAAACATGGCTGCCAGTAACTCCTAAATTTTATAATTTTGTAGCTTTAATAATTGGAGAGAGACTGATCTCTGTTGTTTTAATACTCAGAAGTCTTAAGAAGAGGACTGGTTGAGCTTGGGTCATATTTCTTCGTCTGGATCAAGCCAGGGCAGGGAGTTAGGGTTGTATGTGTTAACTGGGAAGCCTCTAAGAAAACCATCTGTGCTAGGATTGGTTCTAAAAGAACAGGTATTGGATATACAATCCAATTGTCTCCTGTGGTGATGATCAGGGGGAAAGGAATAACATCTGAGTCTGTTAGGAATGATTTTGACTGACAATAAGGGAAAAAGGCATCTCAACTGGATGAAAGCAACTATATGTGTTCACCAGATGCTGGTGTCCACCATTAATAGTATGACGATTGGTGAAACACATAATTAAATGAGTCATAGCCGCTTGTTTTATGTTATTGGCCTGTATATGAGAAGTATGCCCCAAGCTTTTGGTTTGTAATTCCTTAGTTTGGCTGGATAAGCAGGGCTAGGTGAAGAGAGGCATTTCACACATGTGACTGGATATCCATTGACCAAGCCTGGGGGCTGTCCATTCAGTCGTTTTGGAAAGACACTGCCAGCTCACACACGGAAGTGGATAGTCTTAGATTTTATCTTTATCTGTCATCTCTTGTATGTGATAGTGATGTCGAAGGGTCATTCTGTGAGCTTGCCCTTAGGTTTGCTTTGATTGGAACCACTTCTTAAGAAACAAAAGCTCACTTGCGGCATCCAAAACAGTTTGGTTAATAACTTATCCTCAAAAAGATTAAGCTTGTGAGAAAAACCAAAAATAAGTTAGATGATCTATTTTAAATTCAGTATTTTTTTCTCTTAAGAAGGAAGTATTTTTCCTAGAAAGTGGCAGGGAAACCTTTCCATTCTTACTTCTAGTGTTTGTGTATGGAGGCTGTACATGTTACAGTGAAGAATTTGGCTCTGGAAGCATTTTTATTGGGTTCACATCCTGACTGGTGTGTGATCTTGGGCAAAGTATTTAATTTTTTTTCTGTGTTGATTTGCTCATGACTAAAATGGTATCAACAACTTTATTATAGGGTTTAGGAGACTAAAGGATAGAAGAAATTATCTTAGAGCAATGCTAAGTGCATTGTAGGCATGTAGCTAATGCTGAACGTTATCGTTATGATAATGAGGTAAATTGTTTCGCTTTTTTAAAACTGAATTTTTTTTGAGTTTTGACTGAGTTGGAAGAGAATTATCCTTTTTTCGTTTGTTTTTTGTTTTTGTTTTGGAAGGATAGAGTGAAAGAGCAGAATGTGTATCCTCAAGGCACCATAACAAGACATTAGGATCGCTGGTGCATTAGAGTGTGTATATGCTCAAACCTTTCATTTACCTTTATACCATTTGGTCTTCATCTTAACTTTGTGAAGCTGGTGGGTTATAACCATTTTCTCATTGAGGGAAGATGACCATATAAGTTATGAAACTTGCCCAAACTTGACATTCTAGCAAATGGAAGAGCAAGGCTTGAAGCTAAGAAGAAGTAACCCCTGAACCTTTTCTTCTCTACAGAATTTCTTGCTTTGGAGCTCTTACATTGGCCTAAGCTCACTCTCATGGTGTTCTGACCACTCAGTAGGAAATATGTGCTCTGCCTACAGGCCACAGAATCTAAAAGCTGTATTACACTTTTTGTTGTCTCTTCTTAAACTTCATCTACTTAAAAAGGTTGTGTATCTGTCTGTCGTAAGAGTGGGCAAATAATTTAAAGGCAGAAGAGGTGGGGTAATGCTTTAAAAAAATCCTAAGCATTATGAGAGTTGTGACTTTTTTCCCTTTTGGATTATGGTATACTGTATTCTGTAGTAAATATTGGAAGACCCTCCCCAGGTGAAGAAGTGTGTACATGGATGGTAGGACAAGGGGACAGAATGACTTAGAGCTTCCAGAAAGCATTTAAGGTTTAAGAACTGAAGGATCTGAGTCCCAGCCCTTGCTTTGTCCTTGACTAGCAATGTGACCTCCAAACGCTCTTCCATATCTGGGTCCTTGCTTCTTCCCCTGTGACAGGAGTATGTTGAATTGGATAATGAAACACAATGAAACTTTTATTGAATATCTGTACCATTCAAGGCCTGAGGTAGGCAGAGTTTATATTACAGTTGTATTTACAATCTCTTCTATCGCTCAGACCTCCTCTGTATCTGATTTTTTTGAAGTTTATTTATTTTTGAGAGAGAGTGCACACAGGCTGGGGAGAGGCAGAGAGAGGGAGAGAGAGAACCCCAAGCAGGCTTCACACTGTCAGTGCAGAGCCTCATGCTGGGAGTTGAACCCACAAACCATGAGATTATAACCTGAGCTGAAATCAAGAGTCGCATGCTCAAACTGACTGAATCACCCAGGCGCTCCTGTGTCTGATTAATTTTAATCTCTGTTTTATGAAAGATTAGGTCTAACATTTTGTTCTTCTCATTTATAAGAGACCCATAAAAATCCCTTGAATTTGTCATTCACACTTACATAAATAAACACTATATATGCATTTATTAAAATCTTATGGCTAAGAATTTCTAATGGTGTCTGAACTTAGCCATAAGGAAAAGCTTTAAAATAAGCAATGGAAAGACTGATCTTCAGCCATCCCTTGTGACTGCTTCTAGATTCCCTGCCTCCATTTCCCGTTAGGTAACATGGATTTGTCTCTTGTAACTGTACTCCTCTTCATAATGTCTTCAAAGGACTTTGGCATGGTGGCAGTAACAAGGACTTTATAATACTACTTGTGTTGAAATATTAACTTTGCCATTTACAATGTGCTAATGTCTTTGAAGCTTACTTAAGCTGTAAAATAATAAGTCTATCAAAAAAAGACGGCCTGTTATGCATCTCCTAGGCACATGGTAAGAGTTAATTCCCAATCCCCTTCCTATCCAGTTACCTTTGGGGTAATAAGTCACTTACTCAAATCCAAGGGGTTGAGCCTTAAATGCATCAGAATCCTCTTCCTCCCTCCTACCCAAAAGGCAGGGTGGTAGTGTTATAGGTGGGGTATGAAACAGGATGCCAGCCCATTTCTTGGCAAGAAGGCCTTACATACCATTTTTAGATCATTTTATTTTACTCTATTAAGTTTGCATTTTCTTCTGTACCCACTTAGAAACACAGCTATGAGATTGGCTCAGTCTGGCTACCTGCCTATGACAAAGCCATCCTACCTCCTTACTTCTCATGTGGAGTTAGTAAGAAACTCTCACTTAACTCCGATTGGCCAGGATTATGGAGGATGATTGGGTAAGGAATGGCAGAGAGGTTACTAGAAACCATCACTTAAAAAATTCCTGGGCGCACCCCAGGGGGCACCTGGGTGGCTCAGTCTGTTAAGCATCTGACTTTGGCTCAGGTCATGATCTCATGGTTCCTGAGTTCGAGCCCTGCATCAGGCTCTGTGCTGACAGCTCACAGCCTGGAACCTGTTTCAGATTCTGTGTCTTCCTTGCTCTCTGCCCCTCCCCTGCTCATGCTCGTGCTCGCTCTCTCTCTCTCTCTCTCTCTCTCAAAAATAAATATTTAAAAAAATTCCTCTAAATACAGTCTGTCCCCAGCTCTCTCAGGTTTGTTTTTAGTACTGAGTAAAGTTAATAAGACCTTAATCTGACTTCAGTGGAAAGACACTGCCAATATTAAATTGCTGTTGAATTAAAACCAATGGTATTGAATTTGGCTAATAAAAATTGAGAATTATGTCTCAGCATTCATCTTCTGTTTTTCGCTTTTGTTTGTGCTGCCCTTGGACACCAAGTTTGAGTTGTTTACACATTTGGATTTCCTTTTCCATGATGTTTTTAGCCACATTACCCAATAACTTGTAAAGTAAAAAAAGGGGTATGCATGTGTGAGAGAGCAGGTTATTCTTCACTTCACAGCAAACACTCAGTCGTTTATTTCACATTTTTCGGATGGCACTTAAGTTCAGTTCAGCTCATCAAATTTAGCAGCTGTTCAATTTACCTCATGCAGAAAGGAAATTTCAGCACCTTTCCTGAAGCCCGCATGCCTCCTAACAAAATGTACAGGTAGTGATGAATGAACCCTTTGTCCTGTTGATGAGCGCTGTGTCAGTGACCCTTTCCCCTGGTCACGTCAGTTATTTCAAGGTGGCATGAAGGACATTTTATTGTGTGAAGAAGGAGCAAGGAATGTCTCATTCAAGTCCTGGGTTGTATTTTGAGGCCACATTTTGGGTCTAAGGGCTAAGTGGTCTTTTAATCTAAAATAATGTAGAACCCCACATTCTCTGTCAGAAAAACAAGTTTCAAGTAAGTGTTTGCATTTTACACTTGGGAGTAAAACTGTTGTAATTCTCACCTAATCTGTAAACCTTGTTAAGAAAATCTGGGTTGTTAACTCTGTCTTCTCAGCAAAAAATGACTTAATTGAACAGAACGCTGATGGGTGTTACCATGTTACTAAGGAGTCACTTCAGGAGAGCACAGCACCTTCCAAATTCTAATTTACTCTATAATAGTTCAAATAGATGTGAGGTTTTGCTTCTTCATAGTTGGCAAATGGACTGACAGAGCTATTTAGTAATCCTCCTTCCCATGTTGTCACAAAAATACTTAAAATGGAAGTCACAGAAACTGAAAGAATCCATAGAGCTATTTAAAGCAGAAGGACTTGAAATTATTTTTTTCATGCAAAAAAAAATTTTTAAAAAGGACTTCCAAGCTTCTAAAATCCAGACAACTTTTACCATGAATGAAATATTAAAGTGTTTGTTCATTTCTTATAAATATGTCTTGAAGTTTGAATTTTTTTTTTTAACACGGAACATTTTGGAATCTGTGAACAGGTCGTTTGCCCCGTGTGTGTTTGATGCCGATTCCATCTGAAAAGTGCAGCTGCTGTACCCCATTGTGGGCAGTGGGAACTCTTCAGAGGCATAAACCAGCAAATGGATTCTCCCATCCCTGATGTTGTGTTTTCATCAGTAGCCTTTGGCTTCACCCCTGCCCCCCCCCCCCCCATCATAACTGTAACCTGGAGGGCTGAGAAGTAGCAGGGTGTCTGTGGAAACTGTTGCTTTTTTCCTTTTGTCCATGTTTGTTTTCTACTGTGGGGTTTATGCTGGTCAAATAAATCCTCTACACCTTGTGAGCCCTTCAAGGTAGGAAACAGGAATAAATGAGGAACCTGGATATTTCTACTAACTCAAGGGTGGGGTTATTCCCTCACCCCTGAGAAAACAAAACACGGTTATCTTCTTGAGACAACTCTTCATTACCCCTGTTTTCTTTGGAGGGCTTTACTTTTATTTTTATTTTATTTTTTTGCTGATGAAATCAGTGTCTGCAGCATTTCCTGTGCTTTCCATCTCTTTCAGAAAGGTGTAACATTCACCTGTCATTGAATCTGCTAACAACTTGGCATGTACCAGAAAGAAAGCCATTCTTGGTGGTGTTGGCTTCTTGCTATTAAAAATTCCCTATAACTCTGATCAGGGCCAGATTGGAGATTTTGAGTACATGTGCTGTTTAGATTCTACTCCAAAGGGCCACAGCAAGCCACCTCCATATGGTAGGAACGCTATTGGTGCAGATGCTCCTATCACACAGGACAGCAAAAGGGCAGAGACTTGGCTGCTGTCAGAATGCACAGAACCCATCTCACCCACCTACTGACAAGGTGGCATCTACCTGACAGTGTTGTGGTGATGGTTTTAATTTTTTTTAAGTTTTATTTATTTATTTTGAGTGAGAGAGAGAACATGAGCAGGGGAGCGGCAGAAAGAGGAAGAGAGAGAATCCCAAGCAGGCTTCATACTGTCAGTGCAGAGCCCAATGCGGGGCTTGAACTCATGAACTGCAAGATCATGACCTGAGCTGAAATCAAAAGTCCTGTGCCCAGCCAACTGAGCCACCGAGGTGCCCCTCTGGTGATGATTTTATTGGCTGTTTCATAGAAACCATTTACTGCCTGCTGTGTAATAAATGATTGTAGATTTTGGTTTTCCTTGTGCCTGGCATATTATAAATGCTCCTAAACTGTTTAAAAAAAAAAAAAACAAACCCCTGAGTGCATAATTAAAGCAATTATCTTTAAGTTAGATTTCATCCATGATACTAGTGACACGCATTCCTGACCATGGCTTGAAGGAATAAATAGGAAACACTGATCTCTTGAAGATGATTCCATGAGGAACCAAAATGGCTGGAGGAAGGGAGGACTAAGGATAGAATAATGGTGTCTGGCTTTGTGTTTACATCTTACGTGGAGCTGTTTTCTCCCCTGCATGGAGCAGACAGCTGAAATGTTCACATGTCTGTATGTAAGAAGGGGGGTGACTGGGAAAAGAGGATGCCAGCTGTGGCTTGTCACAGCGGAGGTTTGGAGGCCAAAGATTGGGATACAGGGAAGTACCTCTTGTACAACATGTGTTTTGTTGGTTTTATTCTAGTCTTAATGTGCATGTAACAGACTGGGGGGGGGGGATGGGCGGGAACACGCACGAGAGAGCCCAGCTGGAGTCTAGAAGGAAAATGTAATGAGAATGGGGAGAGTGTGTTAGAATTGCCTCAGCATCATTGGATTTAGGGGATGAACTCTCTTACTTACCTCTTGCTCTTCGTGCTGAGATTGAGAGATATGAAATCATGGAATGATTCAGAAATGTTTCCATAGAAAAACACTGTCTTCTGATAGCTTTGGCATACAGAGCTTTTATGAGGGTAGATACCTCTAATTTCTCATCATTGCCAAGAAATGCCTATGCTTCTTATCTAGAGAGTTTATTCCATGTCTTAATTATAAAGGGTTGAGCAGATTTTTCAGGGTTGACATTGGTCCTTGATTGTAAAACAAGGTCGTAGCAGAGCTAGCCCCTGGCCTTAGTGATTTATTTACCCATTCAGTAAATATTTCCCAAATTTGTGCAATATTGGAGTAGAGACAAAGATTATATTCCATGTGCAGTGCTCTGAACAGTTTCTTAAAGCTTATTCTGTTAAAAACAATGAGGAATTTGAAAATGGGAGAGGACAGTTTAAAGTTAAATTGTTGGCAAGTCAAAGAGCTATACTTGCAATTGACCCGATCTTGTTCTTTTTCTCCTGTTCATTTTCTTTACTCTCTAAGACATGGTTTCTCCTCTCAGCCAATTCTACTTTTAATGTTTTCTACATAATTTAGTTGACTCCAATGAACATAGTTTCTAAATACATTCTGGAGGTTTTATGTTGAAACAGACTTTCTAAGTGTCAAGATCGCAGAAGTAATCCTATTTGTAGGAATTTGAAACCACTGATTGACTACATAAGACATTGGGGTTTTGTTCATACTGTTAATGTTGAAGAAAGAACATGTATTACTCTTGCAGTGCTGAAAAAGTTACATACATGACCTCATTTAGCAGTTGAATCAGTCCATGGGGTGGACTGATGATGATAGTGGTCATCAGTGATAGTGATGATACCACATCTTACAGACATGGGAACTGACACCCACAGAGCTTAAGTAACTCGACCGAAATCACAAAGTCATTGTCTTCAGGCTACTGTAATAACAGCACCACAAACTGGGTTACAAAAGAAATTAATTTCTCACAGTTGTGGAGACTAGGAAGTCCATGATCAAGGTGTCGGCAGTCTTGGTACCTGGCGAGAGCTCACTTTCTGGTTTATAAGTGCCTTTTAGCTGTGTCCTCATGTGGTAGAAGGGGCTAGCTCCCTCAAATCTCTTTCATAAGGGCACTAATCCGTTTATGGGGCCTCCGCCCTCATAACATAATCAACTTCTAAAAGCCCCACTTTCTAATACTATCACATTAGGGATTAGGTTGGAACATAAAATTTTGGAGGGTGGGGGACACAAACATTCAGATCATATCTATCACTGAGTAGAAGAGTTGGTGATAAGTATTACCTGTCACTGAAATCTGTGAGCCTAGCATTTTTTTTTTTTTTTTTTTTGCAGGTGGGAGCGATATATCATTCTTTATAACATCAGAAATGAGCACATTATATGCACTTATAGGGTGTGAGAAAATGAATTTTTGCCCATTCACAGATAGGATCATTATTTTCCTTTAGGAAGATTAGTCGTAATAGTTAACTTTCCTGATGGCATGAATATATTGAGTTAATATTTTGAATTTTAAGTTTATTTATTAATCTCTACACCCAACATGGGGCTCACACTCATGACTCCGAGATCAAGAGTCCCTTGCTCTTCTGACTGAGCATTCCTATTGAATTAATAATTTGATGCTTGCTTTGTGCTAGGTGGTGACATAGGGGCTGGGGACCAGTGGTGGTGAGCTCAGTGGTAGGTTGGGCTGGACGCAGGTTGTAGGGGGGGCAGGAGGCCAGTCAGGAAGGCATGCGGGTGAAGTGACAGGCCTCAGCAACAACACGATGAGTGGACCTGGATGAGGATGGACCGTAAAGGAGATTGAGAACCGAGTTGCTGGTTCACGCACTCGTGACCAAGAGTCATAATGGGTGTTAGTGACAGAAGGTGTGACTCTCAGTGTCCATTGGGAAGATGATGGGAAGATAACCCTGATTTTGAAAGAGCGATTTCTTGTCTTCCTGCTTGTGGGTAGACAAACTGGGTTACATATGTTTGTGATTGATGGTATAAATATATTTCTGATGACAATCCAGAGAAAAAGCAAAAAAAAGGCAATAAAGGAATTGTTGCTCATATATTAATTGATAAAGCAACTCTCTTCTCTAAGAACACATGGCATGAGTGTGGGGGCTGGGAGCAAGGAAAGATTTTGTTACTGAGAGCATGATCTGGGGATGGAACTGTACCCACACGGAATGTTTTCCATCTGGCACCGGCTGTGCTTTTGAAACAATGCACCCTGTTCCATAGCGTTTCTAATAAATACTGAGCAGCATGAAGCATTGTAGAATGTGGTGTTTTTTATTTATAGAAAGCACCAGAATCCTGTAATCTAAATCAGGGTATTTGGAGGATTGGAATTGATTGGAGGGATTACTGAATGCAGCAGCCATCTCTAACTTCCCCATCTTTTCGGATGAGGAAACTCTCCGTGGGTGTTTCCTAAGTTAGGTGACTTAGCCAGAGTTGTATAGCTAGGTGTTACAGAGGACCAGAACCTACATCTTCAGCGATAACTGATGGTTTTTAGCACTTGGGTATGTATCTTTTTAGAATGTTTTCCATTTATTTGAAGCCTTATAGAAGAATATGAAAATAATATTTTCTGATTTTTCTTGACCTTGTAATTATTCTTCTACAACTTGCTTTTTGCACAGCATTTCTTTAACGTTTCTCTGAATGATAAGCCTAAATTGCTGCTTTTTACTGTCGTGAACAATACCACAATTTATCAAGGACTCGTACAGTCACTACTTTGTGCCAGGTGCTGTGCACATAGTATGTAATGTGTTGCTTGTAACTGCCTACTGAGGCTTATCTGCCTTACAAATGAAGAAAGTGAGACAGAAAGGTTAAATACTTAATGCCACATGGTTTGGAGTCAGGATTTGAACCCCGTGGTCCAGCTTGAGAGCCCGTGTTCTTAACCACTGCACTGAGCTGCCTTTCATCAATGAGTATATCTTACATAGCTCTGCATCCACACATGCAAACATTTCTATATGATGGGTAGCATAGAAAGGGAATTCTTAAAGACCCTTTTTTGTGGTGTAATGGCCAACCATTCAGACGCAAGATGGCTTCTGAGTGTTGATAATGATGTCAGTGACTGGCCTTTATTTCACATGGTGCTAAGTGCTTCATATGCTTTCCCACATTTGGTCCTCACTTGGCCAGATGGAATCTCTTACTTCTAAGGAAATTACAGTGTGGGAGGGTTTTTATGACCCCAGATCATACATTCATTTATTTAGTTTTTTTTAATCTTTATTGAAATATAATTGACATGTAACATTGTGTAAGTTTAAGGGGTACCATGTGTTGATTTGATACATTTTTGTATTACAAAATGATTACCACCATAAGTTTTAACAGCTGCACCACATGGTTACTATATGTGCGTGTATGTGGTGAGAACATTTAAGGTTTACTCTCTTAGCAACTTTCCAGTATATAATATTGTTAACTATAATGACCATGTTGTACATTAGGTCCCCAGAACTCCTTCATCTTATAATTGAAAGTTTGTACTCTCGAACCAACATCTGTCCTTTTCTTCCATCCCCCATCCCATAATAACCACTATTCTGGTCTGTTTCTAGGAGTTTGGCTTTTTTGGATTCCACATAAAAGTGATAGCATGCAGTATTTGTCCTTGTCTGACTTACTTCATTTAACATAATGCCTTCAAGGTCCATCCAGGTTGTTGCAAATGACAGTGTCTTTTTTTCTCAAGAATGAATAATATCCTGTTGTATATACATGCTGTATCATCTTTATCCATTCATCTCTGATGAACACTTAGGTTGTTTCCATATCTTGGCTATTGTGAATAACGTTGCAATGAACGTGGGAGATACTGTTTAAAGATATTGATTTCGTTTCCTTTGGAAACGTACTCAGAAGTGGGATTGCTGGGTTAGATGGTAGTTGTATTTTTAATTTTTTGAGGAACCTCCATACTGTTTTCCATAGTGGCTGCCAGTTTACATTTCCGCCAGTAGAGATTACACATTTAATGAATGACAGGTGGTGACTTGAACCCAGGTTTCTTTAGTTCCAGAGCCTCAACTCTTAATACTGTGTAATTTCCTTTTGACTAGGTTCAGTTGGGTTTCCATTTGATGAAATATTTTGGCTAAGACTTTGGACTTCTAAATAGTTACCTGTGGCTTTCTAACTTAAGAATAGTATCTCTTTAAGAGTATTTGGAAGTCAGCTTACAAAGTAATTTATTTTTGAGATTTTTCTTTCAGATTATTTCTGAAGATTTGGTATTTTCCCCCTTGATCAAAGTTAAAGTGTAGGGATATGACTCTGAAGCCCAGCTAAGAATAGGGGTGTTTGCACTTAGTCTAAATATAAATGTGAATCAGAGGTTTCATGTGGATGCATATCCCCCTTCTATAATTAATTATTTCAGCATTCATTGTAAATTCACTGAAGTTCATAAATTTATGGGCGAACCCCTGAGTTAAACATTTTTTTTTTTCATGTTTATTTATTATTGAGAGACAGAGAGCGTGAGCAGGGGAGGGGCAGAGGGAGAGGGAGACACAGAATCTGAAGCAGGCTCCAGGCTCTGAGCTGTCAGCACAGAACCCGATGTGGCGCTCAAACTCATGAACCCTGAGATCATGACCTGAGCCGAAGGTGGATGCTTAACCGACTGAGCCACCCAGGCACCCTTACTGAGTTTTAAAAGTAGGCATTATTACAACCACATAAGCTGCTCCATACAGCCTCCCACTGCTTTCCTGTAAGAACATTGCCTGTCCACTCTGAGTAAGTTTATAACAGTGTTTAGACAGTCTCCAAACTAGTCAACTTCACAATTGAGTTTAAAAACTGGGGAAATATGCTTTAGAAGAGATAATCTGGGAATTTCTTCTGTCAGCTGACAGATGGAGGATGAGTAAAACCTAGGAGGAGAAAAATATTTTTTTAAGTTCATTTATTTTGAAAGAGAGTGAGAGACAGACCATGTGAGTGGGGGAGGGGCAGATAGGGAGAGAGAGAATCCCAAGCAGGCTCTGCACTCTCCTTGCACTCTGAGAACGCAGAGCCTGGTATTGGGCTTGAACTGATGAACCACGTGATCGTGACCTGAGCCAAAATTAAGAGTTGGAGGTTTAACTGACTGAGCTACCCAGGTGCCCCCCAAAAAATCCTAATTGGAAATAAAGTCATCCAGTATAGTGCCTGATAGGATGAAAAATTTGAAGAAAGTTGAGGATATTCTAAAGGCAAGTAGTGCAAGAAAAAAATCATTAGACTGCAGGAAACACTGAAACTGAACTAAAATGGAAATTTATTCATATTATTTCATGTGCTTTGGACAGTAGTTACATGATCATAATAATTTAAACACAGAATCTCAAAATAAAAAGACATCTTGGATAATGACAGTGCCATTATCACACCTCTTAAAACTAACAATTCCTATCATTACCATTTTGATTTTTCTCTGATGATGTGAAAAAATTAGTATGTTCAAATGAGGTTCCCAATCATGCCTATATATGAACATTATGTGTCTTTAGGCTCTTTTAAGTCCCTTTAATCTAGAATAGTTCCTTTTTCCTTTTTACCCTGCCATTGACTTACTGAACAATATTTGATATTAAAAATACATGCTCGTAGTAATTTGATTAAAACCTTTAAAGGGTTAAAAACAAAAGTGCAGGTAACTTTATTTTTAAAAGTTTTATGTTCTCCTTAAGTATATTGTAATAAAAAAAATTCCTTTTTAGTGCCTGAGTTCAAACATCTCCAATGTAGCAGTGTTTATTTATCAACTCTTTGGCCAGGATTCTTAGCATATGAAGGTGAATAAAAATAATTGTTTTCCTCAAGGATTTTTGAACATCCCTGATGAGGCATTTTGCCATATGGAATTGTAATTATTTTTTAAGGTAACAGTTAATGAATTCCTTATTAGGTGCTGGCCACTAAGTGCTTTAAGTATATTATTTAATCTTTACCCTTCCTTATGAGTGAATCCTCAGTGTGTAGGACAAGAATCTTGAGACCCGAGGAGATTATGTAACTTGCTGGAAGGTCACCGAGCCAGTAAGGGACTCAACCTCTATATGAGCAAGGTCTTTTTGATGCTGGACCCTGAGCCCTCCTTTCTAAACAACATTGGGCTTTCCAGTTTTGACTTGCTAGCTATCCCTCCTAATAGGCAGCATCATATTCTGGTTCCAACTATGAACTATGGAGTCAGACTACCTGGTTTTAGTCCTGGCTATGACGCTTGATAGCTTTGTGGCCTTGGGTGAATTACTTAATCTTTCTGTGTCTCAGTTTCTCCATCTTTTATATTTTTTTAAAAAGTTTTTTTTAATGTTTATTATTGAGAGAGATCAGGGGAGGGCCAGAGAGAGAAGGAGACACAGAATCTGAAACTGGCTCCAGGCTCTGAGCTGTCAGCACAGAGCCCAACGCAGGGCTCCAACTCATGAATTGTGAGATCATGACCTGAGGTGAATTCAGATGCTTAACTGACTGAACCACCCAGGCACCCCAGTTTCTCCATCTTTAAAATGAGGATAACAGTGGGGCGCCTGGGTGGCTCAGTCGGTTAAGAGGCTGACTTCTGCCCGGGTCATGATCTCACAGTTTGTGGGTTTGAGCCCGGAGTCGGGCTCTGTGCTGACAGCTCAGAGCCTGCAACCTGCTTTGGATTCTATCTCCCTCTCTCTCTCTGTCTCTCCCCAACTTGTGATCTGTGTATGTGTCTTTCAAATAAATGAATAAATAAATAAATAAACATAAAAAAATTTTTAAATGAGGATAATAGTCCTGTCTCATAGGTTGTTATGAGTTTTAAATGACTTTGTAATTTTAAGGACCTTGGAACAGCACCTGGCACATACATAAATAGAAAAATAACTGTCACCTGGAAACCCTGTGATTGGCATATATGTGGACGGATGGATGATGGACAGAAGGACAAATAAGAAAAAGTGGAAGCAAGTTGTAGGTTGTTTTTTCTTCTATTTCATCAGTGAAAGGACTCCTTGATGTAGTAAGATGCTTTGTCAGTGTCATTATATTTTGTTGATGGATTTCTTGGTGTTTAGTGTTCATGTCAAGTTTCTGACTATTTCTTTTCATTTT
The DNA here is from genome assembly GCF_018350215.1 of Panthera leo. NCBI lineage: Eukaryota > Metazoa > Chordata > Mammalia > Carnivora > Felidae > Panthera > Panthera leo. The sequence goes on from NC_056680.1 coordinate 46,246,396, forward strand.
TTTTTCAAATCCTATGAATAATCAGTAAATGTAAGGGTGACTATCATGTTAAGCTTTCTGTGGGAGGAGAGAGAACTGGCTTTGGGTTTTTCTCTCAAGGAGAAAGAAAAAAATGTTAGTCGCATTAGAGTATTGAAAAAAATCTCAAAAGGTTCTGGAAGAACAGATTAACTTTAGGTGTGGGTAGTAGATGCAGTAATTGAACCTGCTGTAATGTGTCCTCAAGGTCTCAAGGAAGAGCAAGTACAGGTGACAGTAGATTATGATAATGTGACTGAGCAGTTAATGATGACACAGAACTTCTCACTTGGTTTGACCAACTTTTTTTTTTTTTTTTTTAACCTTTTCAACTTGCTAACACATAAATGGTTATGATGTAGGAGTCTAGAGCAATCTGGAGACCAGTTCAAGATGGCACTTTGCAGGCTGATCTGACTGTAGATCCTGTATTGAATTTGCGGGAGATAGATGTAGAATGAGGTGGAGAATCTTGTAGTTAATTCCTCCTGATGTATTTCCAGCAGCTGACCTTGTTGATTGTAATTTGCTGATTACTCGTGTTTTTTTTTTTTTTTTTTTTTTTTTTATTTATTTATTTATTTATTTTTGGGACAGAGAGAGACAGAGCATGAACGGGGGAGGGGCAGAGAGAGAGGGAGACACAGAATCGGAAACAGGCTCCAGGCTCCGAGCCATCAGCCCAGAGCCTGACGCGGGGCTCGAACTCACGGACCGCGAGATCGTGACCTGGCTGAAGTCGGACGCTTAACCGACTGCGCCACCCAGGCGCCCCTGATTACTCGTGTTTAATAGGTGTTAGTAAGTGTCAGGTAGTTTGGGATATGTGGTCTTAGATGAAAGAAGGTGATCTGGTCTGCCTAGTAAATTGTTCCTGGAGTTGGTAAATAAAGTGAACGAAATTCTGTCTTAACAGATGCAACAACTTCTCTGATTGAGAAGGACAAGGTGGAATTTTCCATTGTGTACCTTTATTCTGTGAATAACATACAGTGAGTTCCAGGGACCATAACAATAATGTGACCGAGTCGTTAATGATGGCTCCAGAAATCTTGTTTAGTTAGTTTGTTTAACCTTTTGAACTTTGCTAAGACATAGTTGTTTAGAATTTGTGTATTAACCAAAACTCATTAAAGCACATTTCTAGTTTCAGGCTTACTGATGCATTTTGGTGCCTTGTTATAAACTGACCAAAAGAAAAAAAAAAAAAAGAATAAGAAAGAATGTGTTTTAGTTAATTTTATGTCCAATTTTTGAATCTGAAATGGAAAATGCATTACATTTTCCTACGTACCTCTCTCCCCCTTCCCCACTGTTGGCTTGTTGTATTCATGGTTGCCCTACATGACTTAAAGGGTTTTTTTGTTTTGTTTTGTTTTTTGTTTTTTTTAATGTGGGACAAAAGAACATGAGTAATAGACCTGCCAATCACTATTTTAAAATATAAACAGATAGCTGTTTGTTTTCCTTTAAAGGTCACATTCAGGATTCAGAGCTCATGACTCTTAGGGTAGCTGTTTTTCTTAAAGGAATTTTTTAGGCAAGTTGAATTTAGTGTGTATCTCCTGGGTCATTGACATCTATTCACTTTGATTTTAATGCTTGTTAACTTTCCAAACATGTAAAACATGAGAATTGAGATACTTTTTAACAAAATACCTTGATACTCTAAAAAAAATTGTTAATTTCTATCTTTTATAAGAAAAAAATTGTTAGATGGAAATGTTAAGTTGCATGAGTGGGTGAAGCAGACTAATTGTTTAAGCTGATTACTTAGGAAAGGATATCTGACATGTTTATATTACACTGAGGAAATTGTTTATAGTAGCGATCATTTAAATATGCATTACCAATATCTGAGGTTTGAGATTTGCCAACTCTGTATGTTGAGACTTTCCAGAATCTTACAATTGCACAAACTCATGGTTGTTCTCCCTTCCCTTTGAATAAACTGCAGAACTTTGCAACTAGCTGAACATAGTTCACCTTTGAAGGCAGTACTCATTCATTTATTCATTAAAAAAAAAACTTACATGCCTGCAGTGCACTATGCATCATGCTAAGCTTCAAAATCATAGTACTGAATGAGACAAGAGAAGTGTTTACTGTCATAGAGTTTCCATTCTGATAGGGTAAGACAGACACCAGACAAGTAAACAGTAATAAATAAGGTGTGTCAGAGTGATGAATGCTGTGAAGAATATAATATCAGATGGTGATATGCAGTGTGATTGGGACAAAATGGTGTGGCCAGCACTAAATTTGGTGCTGAGGGAATCTTCCAGAGAAGGTAACATAGGAGTTGATACTTAAAAGTCTATAAGGAACGAGCCATGTGAGCCTGTGGGGCATGGTGTGGTAGGCCCCTGGAATATCAAGGGTAAATGCTATCATGTGGGTGCATGGAGTGTTGGAGGAATAGGAAGAAAAGAGGGCACCAGGGAGCCCATCATTGTGTCCTAACTCATCCTCACTATATGGAGTGGTTAAGACCATATAAGAAGTGATTTGACCTCTTCATATGGATACCGAGAAGTATTATGTAAATCAGGTTTTGATAAGCCATATAAAGTTGAGGTGACAAGAGTTTGATTTCTTAACTGGTTGTAGGGCCACTTGTCCCCAGTCCTTCAGGTTGTGTAGATTTCCAGTTCCCCCTTTCCTCTTTTGCCTACTCTTTTCTTGGCAAGGGGGTGGGACCGTACTGGATTTGTTCATTCAGGATGCTAGGAGAACTTGTAAATCCACAGACCAGTATACTTGTGCTTGGTATTTGGTAGGTTCTTGGTTGTTGATTAAACAAAATTGACTTTATATTTAGAGGTTGTATTAGTTTGCGACAGCTGCTGTAACAAAGCACCACAAGTTCGGTGGCTTAAACAACAGAAATTTATTTTCTCAACTAAATTAAGGTGTTGGCAGCATTCTGACAGTGGCAAACAAGAAATATATCCGCCGCGTCTCTCTCCTGGCTTTCGGTGGCTTGCTGGCCATCTTTGGCCGCTTTCTGCTTCTGCTGCATCACCCTGATCTTTGTCTGTGTCCTCACAGGACATTCTACAGGTGTGTGTGTCCAGATACCCTTTTTATAAGGCAGCAGCATATTGGATTAGGGCTCACCCTGTTCCATTGTGACTTCATCTTAACTAATTACATGTGCAGTCACCCTCTTTCCAAATAACATCATATTCAGAGCTACAGGGGGTTAGGACTTCAGCATCTGAATTTAGTCAGAACACAGTTCAACTCATTGTATATAATTTGGCTAAATTCATTGTCTCTCACAAATGGAAAAATGGACACTGCCTGAAAATGTGTGAAGCTGTTAACCCATTTTTCAGCTTAGATACATGGAAGCCATGGCCCAGGGTTTATTGAGCTCTTCTTACTAGGCACTCGTTTCTCTGTGCAAAGATCTTGACAGGTGTTACCCTGTTGAATCCTTAGAAGCACCCTTTCAGGATGGTTTTGGAATCAGCCTCCCTTGCAGTTGAGGACCCTGAGGCTTTCTATTCTATAACAAACCCTTGGCCTTGTTACCTTGTCAGGTCTAGTTTCAATGCTACTCTTCAAATGGATTTTAAACTGCTAGACTTGGTGGGGTACGAGGGGCCTGCCTTTGCCACACTAACAGCACCTCTAGGCAAAAGGAGTTTCTTACCTTCTGAACTGTATATACCCTTGCATTCGGCGCCTCCCTTGGTCTTTATCCTTGTAAGATCTTACGTCTTTGTGCAGCAGTACTGTGAAGATTAATTAGTTAATATTTGTGAAGCACTTTGAACACGAAAAGCTCATGGACACTAAGTAAAATTAAATTTGGTCTCGGGGTGCCAAGAAATAAACAGTTTTTTTCCTTCCTGCTTGGGGTCAAAATCTTCCCCTTAGTTTGCAGGAGAGCACATACGTCCTGGCGGGGAGCGGGCTTTGTTGATTATCTCCCTGAGGGGACGATCTGAATTGGTGACCAGTTCTCTTTTACCCTAGAATGGATCCTGCAAACTATTGAACAGTTGACTCACTGCTAAATAGAAGTGTGGTTGATACTGAAACATGTTTTAAATCTAACTTCGAGGGAATTAAATTGAGTGCAACCCCATAAATTCGGAGATGAATGTCACTGTAGTTTGGAAAGTGATTCTGATGTTCAGCTGAGTGCATGAATGCCAGAAGGGATATCGAGGTTTCAGAACATTAGGTTGTAGTTGTTTCCTTGTCTTCTACATTTGTTACCATTTTGTCCTGAGACTTGTGCCAGGAAGTTCAGATGTGTCACTCTTAATGAATCTGAGCGGCGTGGTGTTGGCTCAGTCTTGTCCACTGCTCTTCTTGGTAGCCAAATCCCTAAACAGTGTGCTGTGACACATCCTCAAATGAACTTCATAAAAGTGCTTTGGAGATGGGGGAGAAGATAAATTCACAGGACAAATAAATGTAAAAAGTTATGACTTGTAAGAATGCATAAGCCAAATTGGGAGCCAAGTTGGAGATTGAATCTTGGATTTTTAAAAGACTGTATTCTTGCCTTCTCCTCTTGGGTAGATCTTCTATACAGTACCCTCAACTCATGAGTTTAACAGTTGCTTTTTTAAAAGAGCAATATGTCTCCACAGTATTTTATTATGCAGGAATTGTTTTCCGAGCGTACATAGACCTTTACTTCAAGTCTCACCTGTGAGCAAGCTTCTGTTGGACTTAGCTCCTAGAACCTGAGCTGTGAATGAATAGGCAAGGTAAAGAGTAGGTGACTAATTTCAGCCAGGAGTGAGGCCAGGTGAGCCAAGTTCAGAGCCAAGTCAGAGTTGGGGTGGAAAGAAGTGGCTAGCACTATTTGGCTTTAGAGATAGACACAAACATTCCTACCCTGCAAATGTAGGGTTCCTGAATGCAATACAGATGCCTCCCTGCTTGCCTTCTTTTGTTACGCTACCTGTCTAACCCGTATGGCTCTGGACAATAACCAACCAGTCATGGGTCTTGGCCACTACTAGATAATCTCCTGGCACCAAGGGCAGTCAAGACCAGTTTGCTTTGTCTTCATTTCTCCTCAGGAGAGTTGAATGTTTATGTGGTTCTCTTCCTTGCCTCTGCTTCCTCCATTCCTCATTTAGGCAATCCTTCTTTAACTCTCTCTCCTGGGTGTGTGTCTTGACTGGTGCTGCTGGGTAGGTTAAGATGGCCTGAGTGTGAATTCTGGTCGTGCCACTTAGAACCTATATGACCTTGGGAAAGTTAGTCTCTCTTTGCCTCAGTTTCTCCATCAGTGAAATGGGTATATTAGTAATACCCATTTGATCACAATGTTTTCAGAATTAAATGTGTTAATGTATGTTAAGCTTTTGGGGTGTAACCTGTAATGTTTCAACTGGTAGTAATGGAAGAGGAAGTGAACTTTCCTCTTTATCCCTTTCAGTTCTTACCTGGCTAACATTGGATAATCACTCTCTATTTTTCTTTAGTTCTTGCTTTTATTCATTCTTACAGCACTAATGAGAAGAAGAAAAGATCTGATTGCTGTTAGATCAAGTCCTTGTTGAATGCTCCAAGTCAGAGGTGAAACAATAAAGCTTAAGAAGATACATTCCTTTTTTTCATAGAACTTAGAGTGAAGTGGGAGAGGGGACATGCCAGGAAGGGATTCCAATATAGTACAGAAGGTGCTAGACCCCAAGAACAAACCAAAATTAGAGGACAAAAGAAAGCAATAGTCAACCATATAGAATAGGCTTGGGGACAGGGGTTAGTCTTGGAGGGCTTCACAGAGGAGGTGACACTTGAGCTAGTTTTTATTTTTTTTGATTTTTATTTTTTTAAATTGTTTTTTAATGTTTATTTATTTATTTTTGAGAGAGAGAGAGAGAGAGAGAGCAGGGGAGAAGCAGAGAGAGAGGGAGACAGAATCCCAAGCAGGCTCCACACTGTCAGCACAGAGCCCAGCATGGGGCTTGAACCCACGAACCGTGAGATCATGACCTGAGCTGAAACCAAGAGTTGGACGCTTAACCGACTGAGCCCCCCAGGTGCCCCTGAGCTAGTTTTTAAAGGATGAGGAGGCATTTTCTAGGCACACATGATAGGAAGAAGAATTCCAGAAAGAAATAACTTCACATGTGAAAGAATGGAGATAGAAACAGTATTGGGAAGACTGTGTAAGAGGTTTACCATGGCCAGAAGGAGCAGGGGGTTGTCATGCTGCAGGGAAGGTGAGGCTGGATGAACAGACACCAGGGTCAGGGGGAGTCCTGTGGGCAGTGAAGCAACTGGGATTTGACCTTTAGGCAGGAGTGCCATTGACAGTCTCTAGCAAAGGAGTGAGTCTGGTACCCTTGCATTTTGGGTACAGCTCTGTTAGCACTGTGTGTAAGATGTGTGGAGAGGGAATTCTTCAGAAAACCAAAGACCAGGTATTCTACAGTATGGGTGAGAGATGGCAAGGAGCCCAGGCTGTGGGGGTGATCGGAAGAGAAATCCAGGAAGTACAGTGATGGCCCTTGGCATCCGGTGGGATATGGATGCTGATGGAGAGGGAGGCTCTGGGAACATTCCCCATGTTTCTGCTGTGGGAGGTTGCTGGCATGGTGGTGCAGCTAACCATGATAGGGGGTGTATGAGGGAAAGGTTGATATGATGCTGATTGCAGTATAGGGTGTGTTCAGTATTCAATGGGTAGCTGGAAAAAAGGGTCTAGGAGTGAGATGTGGCTGAAGGTAGATTGATGTTTAGAAGTCACTGACAAGTAGATGGCAGGTTAGAAGTGTGGGAATGGAAGAGATGGCATAGAAAAAAAGAAAGGCAAAAGAGTGAAAGCTAGTAATTCAAGGAACACCAGTGTTTGGAGGAGAAGTAAAGGGAAGGGAGAAAACACAGGGGCAAAGACAGTTGGGGGAGAATAGCAGAACATGTGGGAAAGGATACTGTTCTGGATGCCAAGTGGGACAAGAGGTTCAGTGATGGGATAGTTAACACCCCCAACACCCCTAATGAAACAGGTTGAGGCAAGAGAGCCATTCATTGGATTTAACAGACGTGGTCACTAGGAGTCTATGCCAGAGTCATAGCAGGAGATGGGGTGGGGGAGCCTGAATGCAGGAACTGAGGAGAGGAGCAGGTTAAAAAAATACTTTTTTATTTATAAATAAATATTTTTTTATAGAGAGCACACATGAGCAGAGGGGAGGGGCAGAGAGAGGGAGAGAGAATCCTAAGTAGGCTTCATTCTCAGTGTGGAGCCGGACATGGGTCTTGATCTCACAACCCTGGCATCATGACATGAGCTGATGTCAAGAGTCAGACACTCAACTGACTGAGCCACCCAGGTCCCCTTCCCCCCAAAAGTATTCTCATTACAAAGTTAGGCCATGAAGGTTATGGTTGTTACTGTAGAGTTTTATGATAGAACTTCCTCGTGCTAGTGATGTTTTAGAGAAATACAGAAGACAAAAAATCAGGATGTGAACTGAGACATAGTAAAAATAAGTCATACTCACCTGCTAGGAAACTTACTGTCCTTCAGGACACTTGTATGCTTACATCTGTTTCTATTTTAATTTCACTTCTCTTTCCTTCCCAATCACTCCCACAGAACTTTGCTACACACCTATTACCTGCCAGGCAGTAGGGGATAGGAAGCTGGGTGAAGACAGTATCCCTGCCCTGGAGGTGATTTCACCTATGGGAGGCAGATAGCCTCCAGATGGTGTGAAGAACTAATGATAATGTCAGGTGTGGCTGGTGGGGTATAGAGAATGTATGTGCTCAGGTGGGAGCTTGTCCTTAGCGTGTTGTGGGGATGGCTTCAAGTTGAGGTAGGTCTTGAACCATGGATTGACACTGACCAGGTAGAAAAAGGCATTTAAGCACATGGAACAGAGCCTCCAAAATCAAGGAGATAGGAAAAGCTAGAGCTTGAGTTAAGGATGGGCGGAGTTGTGTAGCTGATGTGGAGAGCAGGAGTGGTTCCGGATGAGGCTAGAAATGCTCATGAGGGCAAGTATATGGGACGCATTTTTATGCTCTTTTCAGGGCATGTGCATTTTATCTGGTAGAATCCACAGATTCCAAGAAAGTTTTTAAGCCAGAAACTGGCTTAAAAATCATTAAAAATGACTTTTTTTTTTTAAAGTTAATTCTGGTGATAGTGTAGAAGATATGTTTGCTTCCACCCATTTAAATTAAAATTTAATTTTTAAAACATTAATTTCTAGCATTATAACAGTACATATATATTGTATGCATATATATAAACTGTTCTGACAATATAATAATATAGCTGTGCTTTTTTTTTTTTAAGTTTATTTCCAGTGAGCGAGAGAGAGAGCGCACACAAGCCGGGGAGGGGTAGAGAGAGGGGGATAATCTCAAGCAGGCTCTGGGCTGCCACAGAGCTTGACCTGGGCTCAAACACATGCAACTGTGAGATCACGACCTGAGTCAAAATCGAGTCAGACGCTTAACCGGCTGAGCCACCCAGGTGCCGCATGTATAGCAATACTTTTACAAATTTTAAAGCAAATCATATTTTAGGTTCCTATAAATGAAGTCATTTTTGTGACCATGCTTTTTATGGAAAAATGAATTTGAGTGTCAAAGAACAAAACTTAGTTTGTGGGAACCACGAGATAAAGGAACTTAAGCCACATCTCTGGCACCTTTTTGAAATGCTTTGCTTTCTTTTTGTGTATTATGAGAGATCCCAGAACCCCGATCTGAAAACTAGGAACCAGTGATTCCATGTTTTTACCAGCATAGGTAACACACCTGTTTTGTAGAGGTCTTGAAAAGGGTGCATGAATATTTTGATATTTAAGGAATAGGTCTTTGAGCTTGTTGTGGGAGTTGCATAGTTTTGGAAACCATTTTAACCTTAAACTTTGTTCACATTGAACTCGAGAATAACTGTGGTTTTTGAAGACCAGCTGTTGAATGCATTCATGCATATTTAATTAAGTTTTTTTTTTTTTTTTAATCACTATTAAGGATCTGAAGACAATTATATTCAGGTTCAAGGAAAGGACTTCCTTTGGGAATTTAATATTTTTAAACTGTTGGCTCACCAAGGACTGGTGTTTACTGATATTCTTGACTTCAGGAGTACCAAGTATAACAGTTGAGGATTATATTGCTATTCATTGCCTCTTTCCTCCCAACTCTACAATTGAGCTACCCTTCAATTTGGAGCCTTACATAGTTTCACACTCCAGCTTTGAGGCTCACTGTTTCATTGTATAATACAAGTATAGTTGCTGGGAGAAAATGACCAGATTTCAAGCTTGGTCAGAGGCAAATATGAGGTTGTTGTCTTCTTTCAAAATTCTTAAACCCTTAAGCCTCACGATAGTATCAAATTAAAAGTATAGACTATTGACAGAGAAAGACAAATACCGTATGTTTTCTTTTATATGTAGAATCTAAAAAACAAAACAAATGAACAAAGAAACAAAAAAGCAGAACAGACACGTAAATACAGAGAACAAACTGATGGTTGCCGGAAAGCAGAGGAGGGGGATGGGCAAAATGGGTGAAGGGGAGTGGAAGATACAGACTTGTAGTTACAGAATAAGTCATGGGGATGAAAGGTACAGAGTAGGGAATACAGTCCATGGTATTGTAATAGGGTTGTATGGGACAAATGGTAGCCACACTTGTGGTGAGCACTGGGTAATGTATAGACTAGCAGAATCACTATGTTGTACACCTGAAACTAATGTGACATTGTGTGCCAACCATACTTCAGTCAAAAAAAAAAAGAAAAAAAAACAGCTCTAAAAGGATCCTCACAGTGGGCAAATAAAAGACTTAGTAAAAGACTTCAGCTACCTGAGCAGGTGACCTTAACTTAGTTCATCTGCCAAAAATATTATTTGTTTTCTACTATTTTGTGTTTTGCCCTTGATTGATGGCATGAATTTTAAAATGAAACTAAGGTTTCTGCTTCTGTTTTTCTGTATGTTATATATGTCTATATATATGTCACAGATATGTCATATTTTCTACCTCTAGATGGTATTGACAAAATTAATTTGTAAAACAACTCTATTTAATTTGGCTTAAAGAAAATGAAGCACTTATATGAATTAAGTATTCCAAATATTCTCAGAAATATAATAGGAACTAAAGGTTTCTTGGGTTCACATAATCTCAGATAATCTTTGATTAATAAACCCTGGTTTTTAGTTTGTTTAATAAAAACAAGCATGTGTTCAGAGTTATCAGCATTACATAGTGCAGATCAACACCTTTGTCTACATGTGTTTACTAATCATAAAAGCTCTTGCTATGTATGTATTACAAAATTTGCCAATGAGAGAAATAAGATGATGGCTGTTTAATTTATAATCCAAGTATAATTGTTAAAAGCAAGTAATTTAAATGTAAATGGGATCAAAGCTTATGCTGTTACACTAGATATTGGATATTCTTTGAATGCCTAGATTATTTCCAAATAAGATAATACGCTGAGATGTTGATTGCTAAACAAAAACTAGACTGTTGAAATATTTATTTCAGTTCACTGAGAACTTTTGCGCTTCTCATAAAATATCCAGCTCTATGTTCACAATTTTTTATAATCTATGAATAGCATTTATAAGAGCTATGCTAACTTGAGTTCATGTAAAATCATTCTCTAAGTAATGCTTTCGACTGTATAACCACTCATTGAAGATGAATGAGGTTTTTATGCTGAAAGAATAAAAGACTGGTTCTTAAAAAGAGACTGCTTTTTCAGGTTTTTTTTTTTTTTTTTTTTTTTTTTTTTTTTTTTTTTAACCAAATGTATAGCAAATTGTGAATAGAAGACTCTGAATGCCTGATAGACAACCAAGCAAATAAGACAATATGGAGTCTATTTGCTTATTTATTTAATAATAAGCCTTACAATTGTAGTTACTTCTACAGTAGTTATGGATAACTGTATCATCTAGATATTTTTGAAACTCTCTTTTTTGCTCTATCAATTACTTTTTGTTTATATTGGACCATTTTGGGGGGCCAGGTTTGTCCTCACTTAGCAGTGGTGATAACCAAGTGGGAAATAAATTGATGAAATCCACTCCATGTTTTGATACATGATGTATCAGTTATTCTTAGCTACATGGCAATTACAAAACATTGGGGGGCACACAACAATGAGGGTTTATTGCTCGTGTCTGGGATCACTGAAGTTCTGTTGATGGATCATGGGTGAGCGTACCCACGTGTCTGGGGATTGGCTGGCTGTCCAATGGGTTGAGGTGACTTGGCTTTGCTCCATGTGTCTCTCATTGTCCTGCATTCACCGCAGTGGCTCCACAGACCAAGCCTCAGAGCACGAGCTGATGATTGCTTGCATCATGTCTCCTGACCAAAGCATGTCACTCTGGGCTGAGGCCAAAGTCAAGATGCAGAACAGGCCACCCGACCAGCGTATATTGGCAGTGCAAATTACATGGCAAAGGACATGGGTATGGGGGGAGCAGAGAACTAGGGCCAAATACTACAACCCACCACGTAGGATTTAGAGGTTTTACCAAGAACACTTTATTGCACTTCGTATCCACTGTGTGTATTTTCTCCTCTCTTTAGGATTTCATTAGTATTATTTAGTGATAAGGAATAGAAACCCATTCAGGTTGGCTTCAGGGTTACTGTAAACACAACAGGCAAGCTCACTCACATGTAAAAGTAGAAAACCAAGAATAGGCAGGTCTCATGGGGACTGCTAGATGTTAGACTTGGAGACCATTCTCTTTTATCTGAAAGAGTCCATGTGGCTTCTCTCGGTGCTCCTCCTATTTCTTCTTTTTTTAAAGGTTTGTTTATTTGTGAGAGGGCATGAGAAGGGGGGGTCAGAGGATCCAAAGGGGGCTCTGCACTGACAGAGCGCCGGATGTGGGGCTTGAACTCACAAACCGTGAGATTATGACCTGAGCCAAAGTGAGGTGTTCAACCGGCTGAGCAACCCAGGTGCCCCTTTTTCTTCTCCCTTGCCTGTGACCCTGCATGGCCCCCTCATTCCCAACTTTGTGTGGACTTTGAGCTCAAGCATCCACCATATCTCTCTGTGTGAATTCTGTCAGTCTCAAATTCAGGTACCCAAATCCTAGCTCACGGATGGTTTATTCTCAGGTCTGCTCTTTGAGGCTCCTAGGGCTGAGTTCTCAGACTTCATCTTTCTTTTTACTCTCTTCACTTGGGCCAGTGCCATCACTTTAAATTCTGTCATGATGCTAGTGACTCATAAATTTCTGTCTCCAGCTTAGAGTTCTCCCTTGAACTCCAGACTCACATATTCTACATCTTATTCCACATTTCCACTTGGCTGTATCTCTTAGGAATCTCACGCTTATATCCCACACGGACGACTTGATTTCCTCTTTATAATCCTGCACTTCCCAGTCTTTTTTCAGTTATTGGCAGTTCCAATGTCCCATTTGTTTAAGCTTTGGAACTTTTTAAACATTTGGTTATGTATTTATTTTTACTTATTATTTGTTTTAGATTTATTTTTAAATTACAAACCTGTACTACAGCTCTAATATAGTGCACATATTATAAAAGAAAACAAATTTGCAAGCCTAACATGATATAGATGAAATAAAATCATAAAATTCTTGCTAAGTTTCATTTTCCTTTATGAATATCTTAAACACAGTAAATGCTTAAATGTGCCTTAAATGTGAGTTTCAGGTGCCTGGGTGGCTCAGTCAGTTAAGCGTTTAACTTCAGCTCAGGTCATGATCTCGCAGTTTGTGAGTTTGAGCCCTGTGTTGGACTCTGCTGACATCTGAGAGCTTGGAGCCTGCTTTGGATTCTGAGTGTCCCTCTCTCTCTTCCCCTTGCCCACTCATGCTCTGTCTCTGTCTCTCTCAAAAATAAATAAAAAAAATTTTAAAATGTAGGTTTCATTTTTTTATTGTGGTAAAAACACTTAACATAACATTTACCATCTTAACCTTTTTTTTAAGTGTACAAGTCAGTAATGTTAAGTATATTCATATTGTTATGAAACAGACCTCCCAGAACTTCTTTATTTTGCACGTCTGACACTCTATACCCATTAAACTACGACTCCTCTTTTCCCCCTCGCCTCAGCCTTTGGTAACCAGCATTCTGCTGTTCCTCTGAATTTTACTGCTTGAGATATTTCATATAAGTGGAGCCATACAGTATTTGTCTTTTTGTGACTGGTTTATTTCACTTAGCATAATACCCTCTAAGTTGATTCCTGTTGTAGCATGTGGCAGGAATTCCTTACTTTTTTAGGGCTAAATAATTGTTTGGATCACATGGTAGTTGTGTTATTAATTTTTTGAAGAACTCCATACTGTTTTCCGTAGCTGTTGCACAGTTTTACAATCCTATCAACAGTACGCAGGGATTCTAATTTCCTCATATCCAAGATTTAGAGTCTTGGTAACTTTTCTCTCAATTTAGATTACGTTGCCCGTGGAATCCATCAGCAAATCCTCTTGGTTTATGTTTAAAACATGTCCCCCATCTGCTTCTCAGCTTGTTCATCACTGTCACCCTTTTCCTAATCAACATTGGCTCTTGTCCTGACCACTGCACTTGCCTCCTTCAGTCTGTTCTCCACAGAGTAACCAGAACTCTAATTTAAAAACATAAGCCAGACCTTATCACTCTGCTCAATTCCTTCTAATGGCTCCCATCACACTGAGGCTAAAAATCCAAAGTCTCTCCCTTGGTTTTAGTGTCTGAAAAATTCTCATCCCTTTACATATTGGCTTCAGACACACTGATGTCCATCTGTGTCTTAAACACACTAAGATCGTTCCTGCCTCAGGGCCTTTGTACTTGATGTACCCTCAATCTGGGCTGCTGTTTTCATAGACACCTTGATTGACTTCTTCCCTTAATTTGGTGTCTGCTCAATTGTGACCTGTTTAGAAAGGCCTTCCCAAATTATCTTATCCAAAAGGTCATTCACTGTCGAACTTCTTTGAGCTGTCAAACTTCTTACCATTCTTCGACATCATAGCATGTTTGCTTGTGACTTTATTTTTGCCTTTCTTTTCCAAGAGAATGTAAGCCCCATGAATTCTATCTCAGCGTCTGGAAGACCATCCTGAAGCACTTCAGAGATGCTCTACCAATATTTGTTGAATGAACGAATAAAAGAATAATTTGTACTCTTGAATCTAAAACAGCTTTGGCCATGGTGACATAGATACCTTGTGCACACATGGTGTCTTAGGTAGGTTAACTTCCAAGGAAAATGGCTATGGTGTATCTTCCTGCTCCATCTGGTTTCTCCAGCTCTTACTCACTTGTGGGCTGTTGTTAGGAGATCTCTGGGAAAATAGAGATGCCTCATCCAATCTCGTATTGAAAAAAATAATCCAAAGATTGATGGGAGTTGTTTGCCTCTGTCCTCTTGGCCCTAGATTACCCTTCCTAAATGAGTTTTGGCTGTTCTTTCTACCCGGCAAGCGCATTTCCTTTTGTAATGTGAAGGCAATGCTTCATTGGCACAGTGAATGCTGGAAATGGGTTTTAAAGCAAAAAGCAGAGCCAGAAATTCCTCCTGCAGGGGGGTTGATAGCTTGACAAGTCTGTGAATTAAGTAATGGGATCTTCCCTTACCTGTCTTATAAAAGATACCAAAATATCCAAAACAATGGGCTTTTCTTCCCATTTCGTTTGGGACATTCCTGGCACTCTGCTACCTGCTACCTATACTTAAGGGGCTCTGGGAGTCGAATTTCGTGTATTAGCTTTGTTTCCCTCCAGCTGGGTTTGTGATGAAGTTATTCTGATGGAAACATTCAGTTAATTCTGAAGGATCTGCACGCACTTGCTGAGCAGAACGCTGCTACCTTAAATGGTCTTCCATGCTGTGCAAGAGTGAACTTCTGACACGTCAGTCACTGTGATAATGTCATAGGATTGGAACATTGTCTTTGTCTGCTCACGCCTCCTCATGGCCTAGCGAAGGCTTTTTCACTTTTACTAGTCTGTTAGAAACAAGGATCTTTAAAAATGGTCTTGTGGACTCCTGGGGTCTTTGGATATTAATCAAGGTTTATCAATTTCACGAGATTAAAAGATGATTGCAGCATAGTTTTTGGTTGCTCCATTTGGGTGCTGTTGACACCAGGGTGTTCACTTTGTGAAAATTCAGGTTCTTTACTTACGGTTTGGATACTTTTGTGTACGTATGTTACCCTTCGGTAAAAAAGCTCTCCAAAGAAAACGAATCAACCATAATTGCTACCTGCAAGAAAATCTCCTCCTTGTGGAGATATGTTCAGATAAATTACATACTCAGATTAGTGCTGGGATTAGAGAACGAGTATTATAGGAGCACAAATAAAAGGGATTGAGCTCATCTTTTAAGGGGAGGGCGGAGAAACATTGAAGAGACAATTTAAGTGGAATTTATCACCTTTTCCTGGTTTCCTCTGTGCATGATCAGGATTTATATAGAGGAAACCAGGATAAGTAGGTTAGATTCTAGTTCTGTGATTAGCACGCTTGGAAGATAAAATATCCTTTTTAAAAAAGCAAATATTCATTAAAAATATCATTGCCCTCAGGGAGCTTGTCTCCCCAGACCTACTTCTGTTTTGTCATGGATATCTAGATGGGTGAATGAATAGAATTGAAAACATGACTTGAGGTTGTCCATTGAAGTGTTTTGTTAATGTGAAATATTTGTTATTATTGATGGCTGGCCTTGATCCTGTTTTGGAGGAGACTGGTATTGGTGTGGTGTGTGTTAGGAGTGCTGGGGTAGTAATTCTTTTCAAACAAAATTGACATCACTGTTTAAAAAAAAAAATGTTGCTGTGAAAGGTTCTAACGAGACACAAAAGGTTTAGCTTTTTCTTTTTATCATAATGATTGAACAAAATTGTAATAGGCAGTAATTAGCTAGCATCACAAGGTAGTAAAAAGCTATTTTGTCTAAAATAAATGCACTGAGCTCATAGAAGGAACTGATGGGTAAGGAATGGTTGGACATGTAGAGTCATTAAGACCCAAATTGATCTCTGAACAGTGGGTTCCAGACTTGCAGGCACCTAAGAAATACCTCAGTAAAAAGTTGAAAATGTAGATTCCTAGGTCTTGTCCCCAGATTCTGTGGGTCTAGGGGAAGCCTAGCATTATGCAGGTGTGGGTGGTTCACAGACTATGTTGTGAGAGGTGATGGTTGGAAATGATGATAGAGAGAGAGAGGATTGGTGGAAGGCAAATGCTTGGAAGTAAAAAACGATGACATTCAGTAAGGAGGCAGGCTAGTTCCCAAGATAGAAACATAAAAAAAAAAAAAAAAAGTCTAGAAGGAGCAAATGAGGCAGCAGTCTCTTGTACTGGAAGGTCTGATGTTGGAACAGATAACAGCAATTGAACCTGTATTCTTCAAACGCTATGGTCTATATTTAATATTTTTATTTGAAGGTGGCTTAAAAATGAGGTTAATATTTAAATGAAAATGTCATTTTAGATGAGTTTGTGTCTTTACATATTAGAGCTGGAACTAGTCTCAGAGAGGAGCTTCTTGATCTAACCTGTCATGTGAGAGAGCAGACTTGGAGTTCCAGAGTCAGGGAAGTAACTCGTGAGTCCTAGCCGAGCTTTGGCTCCAAGTCTGAGCTCTCCAATAGGTAATCATTTCACTTACTGGTTTGTTCATCACTTACTAAGCCATTATGATGTACTTAGTCCTGGGCTAGGCTCTGAGATTCTATGGGGAAAAAAAAAATTGATGGAGTCCTTGCCCTTAAGGAGTTTATAGTCTAATGAACATGTCAGCTGTAGAACAAGTACAGGAAATTCTCCTACTGCTAGTTCTTTTTCCCATGGGTACTTAAATACAGCTGGGTTGTTTTACTAGGAAACTGTGCATTACCCTGACCCCTAGTGATTGTTTTTTTTTTTCCTTTCTACAAATAATTTATTTAAAATATTAAAAAAATTTTTTTTTTTACATTTATTGATTTTTGAGAAACAGAGGGAGACAAAGCGTGAGCGGGGGAGGGGCAGAGAGAGAAGGAAACACAGAACCTGAAGCAGGCTCCAGGCTCTGAGCAAGAGGTCAGCACAGAGCCTGATGCGGGGCTCTAACCCACAAACTGTGAGATCATGACCTGAGCCAAAGTCAGACACTCAACCGACTGAGCCTCCCAGGCACCCCTAAAATATTTATTTTAATTCCCATAGTTAACATACTGTTAAATTAATTTCAGATGTAGAGTATAGAAATTCAACATTTCCATACATCACTCTGTGCTTTCGAGGAGAATGCCCTCCTTAATCCCCATCACCTATTTCACCCATTCTCTCACTTCCCTCCCATCTGGTAACCATCAGTTCTCTGTAATTAAGAGTCTGTTGCTTGCATTGTCTCTTTCTGTCTCCCTTTTTTTTCCTCCTTTGCTCATTTGGTTTTTTTATTAAGTTCCACATATGAGTGAAATCATATGGTATTTGTATTTCTCTGGCTGATTTATTTTGCTTAGGATTGTACTCTCTAGCTCCATACACGTCATTGCAAATGTCAAGGTTTCATTCTTTTTGATGGCTGAGTAATATTCTGTGTGTGTGTGTGTGTGTGTGTGTGTGTGTGTGTGTGTGTGTACTGTATCATCTCTATCCATTCGTCAGTCACTGGATACTTGGGCTGCTTCCAGGTCTTGTCTATTGTAGATAATGCTGCTATAAACATAGGGGTGCCTGTATCCCTTTGAATTCGTGTTCTTGTATTCATTGAGTAAATACCCAGTAGTGCAATTGCTAGTTTTATTTTTCACTTATGAGGAGACTTCATACTATTTTCCACAGTGGCTGCACCAGTTTGCATTCCCACCAACAGTGCACAAGTGTTTATTTTTCTCCACATCCTTGCCAATACCTGTTGTTTCTTGTGTTGTTGATTTTAGCCATTCTGACTAAATGATGTCTCATTGTAGGTGTGAGGTGATGACTCATTGTAGTTTTGATTTGCATTTCCCTGATGAAAGGGATGATGAGTATCTTTTCATGTGTCCATTGGCCATATGTAGGTCTTTGGAGAAATGTCTCTTCATGTCTTCTGTACATTTTTTAATTGACTTGTTTTATGGGTGTTTTGAGTTAAAATTTTGTATATATTTTGGATACTTTTATCAGATATGTCATTTGGAAATATCTTTTCCCATTCTATAGGTAGTCTTTCAGTTTTGTTGATTGTTTCCTTGACTGTGCAGAAGTTTTTTATTTTGATACAGTTTCAATAGTTTGTTTTTGTTTTTGTTTCCCTTGCCTCAGGAGACATATATAGAAAAAGTTACTACAGCTGATGTCAGAGAAGTTACTGCCTGTGTTCTTTTCAGGAGTTTTATGGTTTTAGGTCTCACATTTAGAATTTGGAATTTATTTTTGTGTATGGTGTAAGAAAGTGGTCCATATTCATTCTTTTGCATGTTGCTGTCCAGTTTTCCCAACACCATTTGTTGAAGAGACTGTCTTTTTCCTGTTGGATACTCTTTCCTCCTTTGTGGAAGATTAATTGACCATGTAATTGTGGGTTTGTGTTGCAGGGAGTATGACCAGAGTTGCAAAAGATGAGTCCGAAAAGTGCAGTTAAGTGAAGGTCCTCATACTTGAGTTGGAATGAGGCCCCGACTCCAGAATGAAGCTTCTTTTTATTAGGATAATTGCTAAAGACTAAGTGTGTAAAGTCAGCTAAGCAAGTGTGTTAATCAGTTTAATGGTTTAGCTTTTTAAGGTTGAATTTCGAGTTAATTGGTTTCTATAATACTAGGAAGGGTCAAGTGTGAAGGAGGATCTGGCTTTGGACAATGTTAATGGCTCTAGGTGTTCCTTACAAGCCGCAGCCGCGTTCAGGTGTGTAAACATGTCCTAAGTCCTTGCACCTTCTCCAGCCTTTCCCTTTTGAAGTCTTTTCCTTTGATGCTTCTCTCCTGCATCTCCCGCAGGTTTGTTTCTGAATTTTCTATTCTGTTCCATTCATCTGTTTTTGTGCCGGTACTGTACTGTTTTGATTACTACAGCTTTGTAATATAACTTGAAGTCCTTAATTGTGATGCTTCCAGCTTTGCTTTTCTTTTTCAAGATTGTTTTGGCTATTTGGGGTCTTTTGTGGTTCCATACAAATTCTAGGATTGTTGGTTCTAGCATTTTAATAGGGATTGAATGTGTAGATTGCTTTGGGTCATGTTTGCAAGTCCTCTCCTCTCTAAGCCCTTTCTACCTCAGAAAAAATTGTGAGTTCATTTTGGATGAAAGATTTCATGAATTCACCAGCTATCACATGAGAGCAGGAAAGGCTGTAATGGCAAATGTGACCAGTGTTACAAAGGAAATGGGAAGGACACTGGGGATGTCGTATTGGGCTGTTCTAGCTTCAGAACGCTTGGGTAGAAGCCATATTGGTTTCTTGTCTCCCATGTCCCCATCTTAGTGCATAAGATAGCATATCCTGGCACAGAAAATCTTGGAGGATAATGATACTACCTGAAGCTGATCCAACAACCAATTGTTAGTGAAACTGCATATTCCATTATGTGTCTTGAAATAATAGCTGTTTTACTTCGGGCTCATAGTTTGTTTATAGCAAGCAGAAGTAGAAAAAATATTACTTTCAGATTGCTATAATGCTTAACATTATTGGGCTTTTTAAAGGTCGTAGGTGAATAAATTGAGCTTTTGTGTAGGAATGTTTCTTTTTTTTAAGTTGTTTGATGTGAGGTTAGAAACTTAATTACATAAGATTCTATAGAAAATAGATTTTTCTCTGCCATTTTTTTTAAAGAGTGATTTTTCCATTTTTTCAATGATACTATCAGAGACTATAACATATCACAGGAGAGAGAAACTGTTTGGCCTTCTTAGTGAATTTCCTTCTATTGTGTATTAGCACCCATGTTCAAATTAGAAATTTCCATGGCTGACAACAAGGGTGTTCATCAAGTTGCTCCAGGATCCTTTGCCACTTAAAATTGTGGAACTGGCTGTGTTTGTAGGGTGAAAATTGATCTTGGTACTTCTCAGCCCAGTAATCCTGTATTGTATGGTAGAATTTCTCAGTGTGTGTGTTTCTTTTGCTGACGTGCCTGTCCCCTAAGTGCCTCTGTTTATATTGAGTAATTGTTCAGTTGACATTTGTGCAGGAGACTTGACCGTGGAGGGCTCTTCTGATAGCTATAATGAAGTATTTAGTTTCCAAGGAACAACAAAATTATTATAAATGACCAAATCTCAAAAAAAATTGTTTTAATTGTAGATTTTTTTTTTTAACTCCCTTCACATTTTTGTCTGTGTACACAGAGTTTTTATTGCTGGTCTGTATAGAGATAGAAGTCATAGCAGTGATCTTTGTGGTATCCTCAGGAGGGTAGGACTCAAGGGATCAAGGCATCTTTTGTTTTTTATATTGTAATTTTGAGCATTCTACAATTCTTACTAGAAAAAAAATTTGACCTGTGTGATACTTCCAATTTCGACCTTCCAAAGTGTTTTATTTGATTCTACCTACCTAGTTGTGTGAGTTAACTACAGCTGTCAAGACGTGAACAGTAAGAAACTCCATTTGGGCATTTGACTTCCTGTGGTGGGCTTGGGATCACGTGGCCTGGGTTTGATTTCCATCCTGAAAGCTCATTAGCTGTGGCATGTTGGGAAGAATACTTAACCTCTCCCAACCTTGGTTTCTTGTTCTAAGAGATACGTTGGCTCTGATGAGGAAATGACATGGTACTGTAAAGTAGTTACATACTACATAGAACATTAGAAGCTTTTTTTTTTTCTTTCAATATATGAAATTTATTGTCAAATTGGTTTCCATACAACACCCAGTGCTCATCCCAAAAGCTGCCCTCCTCAATACCCATCACCCACCCTCCCCTCCCTCCCACCCCCCATCAACCCTCAGTTCTTAGTTTTTAAGAGTCTCTTATGAGAAGCTTTTAATAATAATACAGTTGAGAATTTGTTGAGCTCTATAATTACTAGTTATATAATAATGATCATGCCTCATTAATATAAGTATACATATTTATGTTTTTATTTTAGAGAGAGTGAGCAGGGGAGGGGGTAGAGTGTGAGAGAAAGAATTTTAAGCAGGCTCCACATTCAGCACGGAGCCCAACCTAGAGCTTGATCCCACAACCCTGGGATCCTGATCTGAGCCAAAATCAAGAGTCACTTAGCCAACTGAGCCGCCCAGGCACCCCAATATATATTTCTAAATACTTGTTTGACATAGTTTTTGTATGTAAATCATATATATAATATAAATATAAATATATATGTATGGCTTAGAATAATAAATTAGAGGGAGCATCATGTAGATCATGTAACTTGACCAAGTGCTATTTTCTTTTTTTTATTTTTTTTTATTTTTTTATTTTTTTATTTATTTATTTTATTTATTATTATTTTTTTTTAATATATGAAATTTACTGTCAAATTGGTTTCCATACAACACCCAGTGCTCATCCCAAAAGGTGCCCTCCTCAATACCCATCACCCACCCTGCCCTCCCTCCCACCCTGCCCTCCCTCCCACCCCCCATCAACCCTCAGTTTGTTCTCAGTTTTTAACAGTCTCTTATGCTTTGGCTCTCTCCCACTCTAACCTCTTTTTTTTTCTTTTTTTTTTTTTTTCCTTCCCCTCCCCCATGGGTTTCTGTTATGTTTCTCAGGATCCACATAGGAGTGAAACCATATGGTATCTGTCTTTGACCAAGTGCTATTTTCATTGAAATTTATTCTTTTCAGGATAAATGGTTGTGAGATGGTTGGTTGCTGGCTTAGATGTGCTTAGAGGAAATGATGGTCACTCATCCACTCAATGCATACATCTTTGGTGGTTTCCCTTGATAGACAAAAAGTCTATCCTGATTTGGTTCCTTTTTATAGGAATATCTGTATTAAACAATGACACTAAACTAGAGTTTTTGTTTTAATGATAGAGAATTGAAAAGTGGCATTCTCAGATGACGTAGTGGATTTTTTTTGGTCCTGTATGAAAAGAAGTTGGACATAGACTTTATGGGTAACTGTTTTCTTTTATTGCTGTTTTTTTTTTTTTTTCAAAAAGCATATCCTAGTCTCAGATTATAGTTATGTTTCATCTAGATCGGCTAGTTAGATATAATTGCATTTTGAATGTTAAAGACTTCTTTGTAAACCATGTGATTTGTTCAAGGGACCCCTTGATGGAGAATCTTAACTCACTAAGCATTCAGGAGACAGAACAAGAGAATCCCACAGATTCTCCTTATTTTGCTTTATAGAAACTACCTTGTCAATTATTCAAATCAGCATAGTTCTTCAATCTCCTTATATCCCTGGCAGGAAGAACAAGTGTTACAGGGAAGTTATAGATGAGCACAGTGGAGAGCTTTTTGCTCCTGTGTTTTATAGCTCACTGATAAAGCACATGAAGGGAAGCTCTGCTATCCCACATGCTTGCTAATACTCCCCCACAAGTGTCCTTATCCCCAACCCCTTGCAGGGAGAGTTTCCATGGCTGAGCTGATCAGAACAAACTCTGTGGGCAAGCCACAGGGGCTGAACTGAGCATGCCTAGCCTTTTCCAAGCCCTCCAATCATGGAATGGTACTTCTTCCCACCGGGAGGAGGGATTGAGGGGGACTGATGAGAGGCTAGGTATGTCATCCTTGGGTAGATTCCCCTACCAAGGGAAACATCAGGGAAGAGGCATGAAGGTAGGAACCTTGTCCCCACAAATATTTATTGTTTCTATAAACACCAAACAGTGTGTTAGGTGGCAGAGTAGTTAATTAAACTCTGTACCTCTGGACTTTATGGCCCCTAGGACTTAGCTGTATTGACCCTAGGATATGAACCTGTTTCAAGTACTGGTAAAATTTCAAAGTAATTCTCCAAAGAAGTGACCCGGAACTGACCTGATAGCCCAGTCATCTTGGAGAGTGTTTTTGCTGAAGCAGCATTAGGGTAGAGGAAGAATGTCAAATGGTACACTCTTGTGTTACTGGGAGGCCCAAGAGATGCTTGAGCAAGAGAGTTGCTTGTGTGGATGAAACCCATCTACCGTGATGCTATGGGCTCATGTCCCAAGTATATCTCCTTTTTGGAGGGCTCACAACTCCCAGGAAAGGCTTCTTTGTTGTTCCCAGACCAGTGTTGTGTATGTTGGTTACTTTTACATAACTTTCAGTTGCTTGCCATATTCTATATAAACCTCTTTTAGGAAAATTTAGCCTGGTAGTGGTAGTCTATCTTGGGAACCATCCCTCTTCGGTATTAAATGAGTCTAGGACAACCAGCAACGCCCACTCTATTACAAGTTTCATATGAAGTAAACATCTATTTTTGCTTTGTGCAGACTCCACTGTATAAAGTGCTAAAAATAACCAAAATGCTCAGAAACCATTTGTGATACAGAAAAGGACTGTAGGGGGAACCGTGTTGTTTTCTGCCCTGGTTAATGACTAAATAGTATAGGCCAGAAATTGTGCCCTAGAACTGGTTTTGTTAGGTCATTCCAAGGCTTTTCTGGTGTTGAAGGGCTCTATGGTTTTCCCTGTGGACTTGAAATGTCTTCTTGCCCACTCAAACTGTTAAAGAAACTTAAAATAACTTAGACAGACTTTTTTTTTTTTAATTGCCTAAAGGAAATGGCCTATTTGGGTTTTGAAGACTTAGTTGTTTTTATTTTTTTTAATAGGGCTTAAAAAGAGAGAGAAATGGAAACAAACAGACCACAGGTTAGAGTAACCAAAGGAGTTGTTAGGCCTTTTAAAATCTTAGCCATGTTTCCTAATGTTGACGTTGTTTTATAAGCTACGCTAGCATGACACTTGAATATCCTTGTACTTCCGTACTAGCCTGAGTCCTCCTACCAAATAGTGTATTTGCCAATGTTGTCAACGTGACATCAGAAATGCAGCTCTGAGCTTCTAGGTTAGACGCCTCTGATTTTTATCAAGTAGGCAATTTCCCTCTCTCCCTAGCAAATAAACAGGCTTGCAGGTCCAGAAACGTTAGAGTGTGCCAAAGGAACAGCTGGTTGTTTTAATGCCTAAAGACTGTGTTCCTGCTGCATCTGTAGGAAAATGCTCTTCTCCTAGTCTGAGTATGTCCAAGATGAGCCCCGCTGACCCGCTTCTCAGTGTGCTAGGAAGAATGGGTAGTGACCAGGTCCTTGCCCCAGCAGCCAGCAGATGTTCATTGAGAGATGCATGCAGTCATGTCAACCTCTCGATACAATTTCACTTTGTGTTCTTATGTCCAAACTTCAAGGGAAAAAAAAGATCCAAGGTGTAAGTGATTGGCCATGTTGCATCAAAAGGCAGTGGACAGAGAGGACACACATTGGATTTGAAGGGATTAGCATTTGACTGGGCAGTGCGTTTTTTCCGAGCCTCTTAACTCTGTGAATGCATCCCATCATGTCTATGAAAATTTCTTACCCTTTGTTTGATTTTTCTGTGAGATGATGAGCTTTCAGGAACCTCAATGTCTCAAGGAAAGTAAAGCAATACTAGACTTTCTGGAAAAGTTTATGGGATGTGCCCTCTTCTCACAGTGATGTGTGTGCTTAAGTGAAGCTGTCTTCTCTTCTGTAAGATGTCCATACTCTGTGGGCTGGTGACATGTCTGAAAACCTGCCGAAGACAGTGGCAAGGTGTAAATCCTGCACCTACGGAGAATTTTTTTCTCTCTCTTTCCATTTTTTTAGCAATCTTTCTTTCCAATATTTATTTAAATTAATCTTGAGCATGTGGCTTTTACATGAGTCTTTTAGGGGAAAAAAGAGGGAAGACTTTTTTTGAGGGTAGAAAGATGTTTTAAATAATTAGGCCATTTTTCCTATGAGAGATTTGCTAAAACAGGAAATTGGATTTGGAGCTGCTTTGGAAGCAAAAAAAAAAAAAACCCAAAACCAAAAAGCTCTTAAATAGATGTTTAAACACAAGTAGTCTCATAAATAATTTCATTTTAAAAAGTGAAAATTCATTAGGTAAGCTCATCTGTAATAGCGCATAACTATGTTATATCGCAACCTTATGATATTAAACTACATACATGACATTGAGGGAAAAAAAGGGTCGGAATCATGGTATCGACTTGTTTCAGTTTGAGTTAACGTGTTTCACAAGAGAATGTTCGGAAGCTCAGTGGGTTTGAAACTTCCTGATAGTTTCAGGGGTTGGAAGCAGTACATCGCAGGCCTCTCCTTGGCAAAGTATTCTTTCTTTTGTAGTTCCTTTGCATTTTTCATTCCATTTGCAATCCTCGCTAGTAGAATCAGGATACTCACATTTCTGTCATCCAGCTGGCTAGTTTTAGGAAAGATAGAGCTGGAGCCTGCTCTTCCTTGGCTTTTCGCTTTCACTTGCCTTATTTGGTAAAGCTGTGGGCTTCGTTGTTCTTGGAAAGGGCTGCTTCAAGGACTATTTCCCACTTTCATCTAGTTCTGAGCTAGAAACCAGAGCTTGCTTGCAGCTCTGTAGCGTCTGTTTTTAACAGGGACAATTCCAGGGTTGGAGTATCCTTAAGAATTCTCAGTGTATACAGGGCTGATGGTGATCTATCCCTCACTAATGAGATGTTTACATAGAATATATATAATGCAGTGTAAGCTTCCCCTTGAAGCTAGGACTCATGAAAGAGGCCAGCTTTTTTTGCTTTGCCTGGAAGGAGCATGTCCTTATTGCTTTGCCAATATCTTGCTATCTAGATTGCCATTCCCCAGTTACAACTTCCGGTTTTGATTTCTCTCTGCCTCTTTTGGAGCTTTTTCCTGTCATTTTAGGGAATAGATACTTTTTTTCGCATGAGAGCTCTACATCCCAGGTTTTAGTAGAGATCAGGGTTTATTATTCTCTAAGTACCTCTTTTGATATTATTTATAGGAAAACTTATTCTTAACATACTACATGATATAGGAAATCATATTCTTAGAATCCCTTCAGCTCCCCACACCTTCCCTTAACCAAGTGAAATCTAGAATTCTGACAACATACCCTTCCTTTGTCTCTAAGTGGTATTGTTTTTAAAAATAATTGGCATAAGTTTTAGATAGATGAGAAGGTGTGGCTTATTTCTTGGAGCTTAGATTTGTTTTGTGTTTTACCCTAAAAAGGAAGTTTGTAGACCCCTAGTCCTCAGAAAGATAGTTATATTCTTTCTGGTGAAAGAGAAGTATGCAGAAGAGGGGGAGGAGAGGAAGTGAGGTTGATGTAAGCTAATCCTCAACTCATTGCCAAAAGGACAGTCATTTTTTGTTTCTTGGGTTTTGTTTTTGTTTTTGGTTTTTTTGTTTGTTTGTTTAAGTTGAAGGAAGTTGGATTTATTAAGGGTTTGGAAGGAGGGGGCTGAAGGAAATGTTTTCACCTCCCAGAATGCAGAGGCTGCCTGCCACTTGGTGGGAGAAGCAGCAAAGGTCCCAAACTCACTTTCATTTTCAAGAACCTGTTGGTGGAGTGTTTTTTTTTTTTAATCTTTGCTGCACTTCTCTCTTCTAGCTCTGCCTGTCACAGAAAGACTTGCTGTTCTTTTTTCTTCCTTTGTACTTCGTGTTTGGTGTATATGTGGAGTTAGGGGATGCTATCACCATGGGGCATCCCAAAGGCTAAAGAGGCCTATGTGTGACATCTAGAAATTTACTGGAATGGAAGACCAGAGGGAGAAAAACAGAAGGGCAGCCTCAGGGTGTTTAATACCAGAATTAAACTCACCTTAACACTGTCAGAATGTATCACCCACCTATCCAAGCCAGTTAGGGGACACCCCTCCCCCCTGGGGTACTAACTCTGTGCCATTCTGTGACCAGGCAGCTGTTTTGACACCCGGCTGCTCAGTTCAGTCCTGTCAGGTTTGGGTATTTCTGTTTTCATCTTTAGGAAATAACAAGCAAGTCTGCAAAGATGCTGTGTTATGAATGTTTGCCTAATGCTGGATTAAGTGGATAAATCCAACCAATTATCTGTCTATATATGATAAATAGGAATATTTTGATTTAACTATCTGTGGTCCTTCTGCACTAGAGATTAATGTCTCTTGGCTGGAGTTACTTCCTCAATTCTGTTTATTTCTTGTTATCTGTCCTGAGGCACATAATTCTTTGTCACGCTTATAATAATCAAACACTTACAGTGTACCTGGTCTGTACTGAAAGCTTTACCCACAGTTTGCCATTTCTTCTGCACAGCAACACTCGGAAGCTGGTGCTGGTTTTATCTTTGCCTGATGGTCGAGGAAACCGAAGCTTAGGGAATTAACACGCCCAAAGCAACACAGCTAAAAATGTACTTCTTGCCAACTGCTTTACTCTACTGCCTCCTAACACAGTTTAAGTCACTATCTGGCCACCCAGAGCCTCGAGTGCTTTTTGGTTGAACTAGTATCTGGACCCCGTGGTGCAAGAACTCCAACCTAGATTAAATGCACATAAGTTATTTGTTGTGATTGCTGTTACTTCAATAAGGTCACCCCTTTGCCCTGCTTTATTGCCATGGTGTCTTTTAAACTTCATGTCCCTTGTTCCCTTATTACGGTTTTTCTCTGTTTCAGGTTCATTTACATCCAGGTAGCTCTCAGAACTTTGGGTCCTCCAAAGCATTAGCTTATGAACTTTAACTGTGCCTCAGAATCACCTGAGAGAATAAAGAAGTTAAGATTCCCGGGCTTCATTCCTTCAGTTGAGAGAGGGCATGGAAATACTTTTTTTTTTTTTTTCTTTTAAATGTTTCAGTGGAGATTTTCATGACCAACTAGCCAGGCTTTAAGACAGAATTTCTGAAACTTTACTGGTGAAACGACACAGTGATCTTGTTAAAACGGAGATTCTGCATCAGTCTGCTGATTGCTGTCTATGTGGCCAAGATCCTGCATTTCTAATGAGCACTCGGAGATGCTGAAGCTACTGATTCACAGTCTTTGTTTCAAGTAGCTAGCACCTAGACTGTGAATCTTGACTGTACTTTCTTTACTTTCCAAATCACTTTAATGACTAGTATCTCCCAGTGGCTGGATTTTGTGGCTTCCCACAACTTACTGTAAGTACTTGCTTCTGGGCTAAAGTGAGAAAAAGGGGCATAATGGAAGGGTATTGAAAGAGAAACGGTCTTGATTTGGAAAGGACTTGTTAAAAAGGCAGGCATTCTTAATTACTAGCTTAGTATCTAATCTTTGTCACTGAGAGCTGCAAATCAAGCTGCCTAGGGTCTTCTTGAAGACAGTTTCTAGCTGCAGACGTTTTTTAACACTTCTCATCTGACTCTGCTAAATAGCCTACTGGAATCCGAAATAGAAGCTGTGTAGGGAGATTCTCTCTTAGCACATATTTCAGCTGCCAAGCATGCTCTGTTAAGGTTGTATTGATTTTTTTTTTTCCTGGTATGAAATCAGTCATACAACATCTCAAAGCCCTCAAAGACATTTCATTCAGTCTGATATTTGATCCTGGACTGTGTCCCCTTGAGCATCCCCATCTAGTGACACTTAGACTTGGGCTGTCTGTCAGAATCATTTATGAGCTTTAAAAAATTTTTTTTCATTATGGAAGAAATGCAGTCTTCTCATAAAACAATGAATTATTGGTGCAAAGGCTTGTCTCCTTTTGTTCCATTCCTAGTTGACCGCTATTATCAGATTGCTCTGTAACTCCAGATGTTGTTTTCTCTGCATTTACTCCTTCTTAATCCTATTATTGAGAGTGTATTTTAGCCTTACTGTGGATTTAAACCTGTTATTGAAAGCACTGACGACATCTTTTTTTTCACTTGGCTTTGCAGAGACTTTACTCTGCTGGTTCTCTAGAACCAGGGTCTCCCTCAATGTCTCTTTCTCTTTATCACTGTAAATCTTGGTCTGGTCCAGGGCTTGGTTCCTGGCTCTCATTTCTTCTCTGTGTTGACTGTCTAGATGCTCTCATCCAGTCCTTCAAGGTGCTAACAAATGTGTTTCTCCAGCCCACATCTGTCTCCCAAGAGCTAACCACTCATACATCCAACTTTCCATTTGAATGGCCCTCAGAGGCATCTTAAACTTTGAATCTGGCTCAAATTGGCAGGTTCCCCTTGCCCCAAACCTCATCCATCACTGCTTTCCCCTGTCTTGGTGAATGGTCACTCTTGTTGCCCAAGTCAGAACCTTAAATTTTCTGATAGCTCTCCATCGTTGACCCACATCTTAGTCAGCTGAGGCCTTCCTTTCCCATCCTTATGCTCCACATCTGCCTACTTCTCACCTCCTAGTCTGTAGCCACCATCATGTGTTGTCAAGGCCAGTGCTTCTCAGCACTGGACCTCCTTACAAGAAATATATTTCATATTGCAACCCAGCGGGCATACTCATATGTGTATAGGTACATGTGTAGATGTTATATTTATATGATTATGTGACTAAAACAGAAGGTTCACAAAACAGTATTTACCTTTATTGCTTATAGCATACCCTGATATTTCACTTTTTTTTTTTTTTATTTTGTGGGGAAAAAAATATTAGTTGAGACCCACTAAAGTGATTTCTTTGACCCAATTTCAGTCATGAGCTGCAGTTTCAAAAACACTGGTCTGGATCCTTACTATTTAAGCTGACCTGTAGAGCCAAGAGCCTTTCTGTAACTGGGGGCTTTTTAGAAATGGAAATCTCAGCTCTTCTGATGGCCTATTGAATCGAACTCTGCATGGAAGGAGATCCCAGGTGATTTGTCTGCACTTGAACTTGGAGTGGCACTAGTCTGGAATGGTTACTGTGGTTGTCCAGTAGCTCTTTTTTTTTTTTCCAGCCATGTCCCCAGCAGTCCTCTGCACTGTGCCCGGAGCTGCTTACAGGGCTTCCCATGTCACTTAGAATAAAATCCTCCAGGGCACTGTATCAAGCCAGGTTCTCAACCTTGGCTGGCTGCACATGAAGATCACCTGGAGGAACTGAAAAACATACAAAAAAACAGTACCTGGAATGCCTCACAGAATGGATCAGAGTATCTGCGTGTGCAACCAGAATTGAGAGCTACTGATTGATGCGAACTGACCCCTGCTTACTGCTCAGAATTTACCTAGTGTGGCTCTCCTGGCTCACTCAGCTCAAACCACATTGGCTGCTCTAGTGCGACTTGCACATGGGGAGCTAATTTATGCCCCAGAGCCTTTGTGCTGCCTGGAATTCTCTTCTGTATTAGTGCAGAGTTCCCACCCTCACTTCCTGCATGTGCTTGCATAGATGACCGCATCTCTCACAGCTTTATCCGTTTTGTTTGTCTGCCTTGCTTTATTCTTCTCCTTAGCGGTTGTTACTCCCAGTACTATATTTTGCATTGTTGCCTGTTGACTCTTTTATCTCCCCCTCTAAAACTGAAGCTATGTGAGGACAGCTACCATATTTGTCTTGCTCACCGTTGTATGCTTCGTAGCTGGGCTATGATCCTGGCCCTCAGGAGATGCTGAATTAGCATTTATGAATGAATGGGAGTCAGTAGAATAAGTACATGACAGTGTCATGGTTTTTCTGGACTTTTACCAAGGAGTCTGCCCATGCTGTTTCAAGACCACGAGGCAGGAAGAATTGCTTCATCCCCAGTAAACTGTAACTCTGATCCTGCGTATATGTTTTGATTCTGGACAGTATTCTTTGTCTGAATAGCAGGATAGCCTACCTACTTCAGTTGAGTGTCTTCAGATCACCAGATCTTCACCTTGAGCTGGTTTTGCCTTTTTTTTTTTTTTTTTTTTTTTTTTTTTTTTTTTTTTTTTTTTGGTAGCGTTTGGAAGACTTTTTCATTTAACCTGGGCATTTTCTTTTTCTTTCTCAAGAGAAGCTTAAAACTGAGTAACAGAAACCTATAGCATTTAGGACTGATATCGGAGTGTTAAATGTCAGAGGTTATTTTGGCTTTGATTTGGCGTTGATGTACTTAAATGATAGCTTGCTTTATCTTAGTCAATTTCTTTTTAAGTCCTCATTTGGAACAGTGTCAGTTTAACAGCTCTGACATAACTGCAATTACATAATCAGACTTTTTAAGGATGCAAATTGAAAAGTCATTGCAGTTCGGTTTTAGAACTTCTTTTATTTTATATGCTTTGAGCGTTGATCTTCCTGCTTTTGATCTGATAGCCTTGATCCCTCCTTCAGTAGGTTAATTCAGAGCCAAGGTTCTAAGGGATTCTTCAACCAAAAAAAGAACACAGTGAGTGAGGGCAGGGGACAGCATCAGTCTTGTATCACTAGTACCTGCTCGCTCTACCTCAGAATGCCAGGAAGGTGATCGAGCCACCATGGTTATGATGCAAGAGTCAGTCTTTGTACCCAATGTTGGTTGACTGGCCTGTTTTAGGTTATGTGTTTAATCCCTGTTGGTCTCAGGCACCTTATTTTGTAGTTTCAACACTTAGGTGATAATCATTGTACGTTAACTGTTGGCATCAAATTTTGCTCATAACTTATAAAGTGTATATAGTCTTTCATCTACTGTGAGATCCATATCTGGCTATTTAATCAAAGCAGTTCTTGTTATTTTCATGACCTTTATATTTATCATGATTCTTTAGGGTACAAACTGAAAACCTAGCTGATAGAGGAATTTATTGGCTCATGTAGCTGACTGGCATGTAGAGGCTGAAATGCTATCATTGTGTCTTCATGGGCTATACTCTGCCATTTTCTCCTTGTTTTCATCTCTGCTTCTCTGTGGCTGGGCCTCCTTCTCAGGCCTCCCCTGGTGGTGTCCAGACTTTGGTGTGCAGGTCTGGATTTGCATGCTCTTGAGCCATGCCAGGAGAGGGGAGATGTTCCCTCCCAGTTTCTCCAGCTGAGTAAATCCCACCGGACTCTTCTTAGTACTGTGGCCAGGGGACATGATCCCTTTTTCAAACAGGGCTCTGTCACAATCCCACCTTTGGAGCAGGAGGGTTGAGTGAACTCCAGCCAAATACGGGACTCTGGGAGGAGGCTGGTTCTTTGGGGAAAATCCTGAGTAGTATTGGGAGAGCCGGGGGTTGGTTGTGCTGGGAACAAGCAATTGGCATCTCTGGTGTAATCGTTGGAAAGTAACCCATGTTCTGATAGTTCAGGACATGCTCTGTGCTAAGATGCAAACTTGCTCAGTCAGGAGACTTGCTCTGTCACTCGGTGCTACATCTAACAATAACTCATTGATGCTTTCCTCATAGCTTCCATGGTTAGTATTTATTTGCATGTTTTCTGAACTTAGACACATCATTCCCCCTCTCCGTGTAACTGTTAAAATTATTTGTAAGTGGGAGGCCTAGGTAAGGGGACTTTTATCTCTAAAACTTGATGATGTCATTCAGGCCACTCTCCTATCTTCAGAAAAGGAATGTGAGACTATAAGTGACCACTGCCAGTGGCAAAGTCTGGGTTGCATGTTATATTTTATCTAAGGGCCAAGTTTACAAAGAAGTGAAGACAACAGCAAGTGGGCTGGTGATGGATTTTTTTTCCCCCTTACAGCCTTGAGGTCGATGCAGCAATAAAAACTGAATAACTGTGTGCAGAGTTCTGATGTTGGTTGCTTTGGGGAATACCAAAGTGAATAAGATGTTTGCCTCCAGTCATGTAGAACACTATAGGAGAAAAAGGCAACTTTATTGTATTACAATTCTATTACAAGATATGAGAAAATAAATACTAAACAGACGCATGTCCTACACCAGGAGAGCCCAGAACAGAAGAAAGTTGAAGACGTGTTGTTAAAGATGTGCAGGATATGGTGGAAACTGGAAATGAGGAGTGGAGCCCCTTGAACTTGGGTCATGGTTTGAGGAGGTCAGGCCTTTATTTTGGCAATGAGAGGCTTTAAAGATGTCTGCCTAGGGAAGGATATGGTCAACAAGTGTTTAAGAAAACCACCTCTAGTGGAGAGGTGGAAGATAGGAACCAAAGAGATTTTGGGGAGGGTTCCTATGGGAGACAGTGGGACCAAAAACCAAGGCAGAGGCAGCACAAAAGGTGGAGTGGCCATACGTGGAAGGTAGATTCACTAGAGCCTGTATACTGGCTTTGGAAGATGTGTAGGAGAAAGATAAATTAAAATAATTTAAGCGTTCTTTCCTGATTTATGAGGAGGTTAGTGATGCCATTAAGCAAGACAGATGTTTGAAGAAAGGAAGGATTTAGGGTGGGGACAGGGACACAGAATGATTTGACACTGGTTCAGGTCATGTTGCCCTGGCCATGGGACAGGTGTCAGCTGCTCATATCTTTGAAGAAGCCAGTGAGGTATGAACAAATGTGGAAATGTGGAGACACACAACAGACAATTAAATTCTGGTCTGGAGTTCTGGAGAGCCATTGGAGTTAGAGATGCAAGTGTACATGTCTTCAGCCAAGAAGCTGCATCGCTCAGGATTCGGTCTGGCTGTTACCAGACAGAAAGAGAAATCATAGGGACTTAAACCAAACAGACAATAGTAGTGGCTGGTGTCCTTGCTCTGCTGATCCCCTAACACTTCCTTGTGTTCCTACTGGGTTTTGTGAGCATTTGCATCCTACAGCCTGAGCTCCTGCCTCATCATCAGAAGATTGTCCTTGGGATCTGGAAGATACTTTAAAACATGGAGAGCTAAAAGTGTCATTCTTCACCCTAACCAGGGACTGACTAATATAGAAGAATGGGAACCCAGCCTCAGGTCGGGATAATAAGAGGCATCATTTATACTTCAGGGTTCTTCATAGGATGGTCTTCTAGAAATCCTGCCATAAAATCTACCCTGATGGGCTTCTCTCTTCTCTATTCTGCTTTCTTCACCTCCCTGTAGGTTTATCCTGGGAGCACTTCCTTAATAAATCATTGGTGCCTGAATTCTTGTCCCCACTTTCCCCTTCTGGGGGACCCAGCCCAAGATAGGTCTTTACCTGAGATAAATGAAGTCCAGATACAGGTGTCCTGGGTCTCGTGTGGCACCTGCATGGTTAATGAGAGCTGGGCCTCTTGTCCCTTCTGCTCTCCTATCCCTAGTGTGTGCCTATCCTTAGGTTGTGTCTTTACCATAAGATGGCTGGTTTTGCTCCAGCCATCATGTTCACATTCCAGGCTGTGGAAATAGGGAGGGGGCACAAGGATGCACCTACCTAGTTATTGAACCTCCTTTAAAAGCCTTTGGCCAAAAGCCCTTCCCCATGGGTATCTTACTGGGAGGCTGGGAAATGTGTGTGTGTGTGTGTGTGTGTGTGTGTGTGTGTAAATCTGGGCCCATTGCCACCACCAATGATAAAGTGTTTGGTTAGGATGAAGGGGAATGGGTACTGAATAAGCCGCAAACAATGTCTGCTTGGGAAGTTAAAATCAAAACTAAGCATTCAGATGGTGTTGCTCATTGAAGCCTGAGTGAGGTGGAGAAAGTCGGGCATGGTGTTAAGGAAATGGTCTCTGGACTTAGACCTGGTTTTAAAACCCCTCCCCTGCTAAGGCTCAGTTTTTTCATCTGAAAAATGAGGATGTTAATGGGACCTAGCTCAAAAAGGAGTAAGGTAGAAGTTGTATATAAAACTAAGTATAATACTGAGTAATAGTATAATGTAATAGATATGATAGTTTGGGCCATTACAGATGAGGAATAGGGACATTGGCTCAAGGATGTTTTCTTAGGTTAATGTTTATTTGTTTCGTGTTTTTTTAAATTTTCTTTAAACGTTTATTTATTTTTGAGACAGAGAGAGACAGAGCATGAACGGGGGAGGGTCAGAGAGAGAGGGAGACACAGAATCTGAAACAGGCTCCAGGCTCTGAGCCATCAGCCCAGAGCCTGACGCGGGGCTGGAACTCACGGACTGTGAGATCATGACCTGAGCCGAAGTCAGATGCTCAACCGACTGAGCCACCCAGGTGCCCCAAAGTTTATTTGCTTTTAAGAAAGAAAAAGAATTTGAGCAAGCATGGGGCTGGGGGTGGGGGTGGGAGGGTGGAGGGACAGAGAGAGAGGGGGACAGAGGATCGGTCGAGTGAGGCACCCAGGCACCCCTCAAGGATGTTTTCAGGAGCAGAGACAGAGGAGGTAATGAGGAGGCCTCAAGAGGGAAGTGAGGCAGAGAGTGGGAGGTTGGAAACTGCCATGAAGGTAACTGCTTCGGGGGAGGGTCATGGTAGAGTGTCATAGAGTGCCAAGATTGGGGAGAATGCCATCTGGAAAGTAAGTTCACTTTTCGGCGTTTAGGTCACTGATGACCTTTGAGAGAATTTTGATAGCATGGCTGGGGCAGAATGTTCTTACGAAATCAGAAGGCCAGGTGTGACTGCCATTTCATAGATGGAGAACTATGGCATATGTTTGTTTTTCTCTTTGGAGTTTTCCTAAGCACGTTCCGCCCTGCCACCACCACCCGCACCCAATTGATTAAGGTGAAACCAGAAATTAAATCCAGATCCCCTGCTTATGAAGGCCTTGCTATGGATGCCAGCAGCATTTACAAAATAGTGGTAAGCTCCAGTTACAGACAAATCGTGTTGTAAAAGGCCCCCATATTTCAGAAAGCTCACTAAGCTTCATATCAAAAACATATATATATACGTATATATACGTATATATATATATATATATATACGTATATATACGTATATATGTATATATACGTATATATATATATATATATATATATATATATTTTTTTTAAACTCACTAAGCTTAAATTGGTTTGTGTATTTCAGGTAAGCCTCTAACAGTAAAACTCCCTATGAGCCAAGAATTGAGAAAAAATGCTTTAGGATGTTGTAAGGGGTCTGTCTGCCTTTATGGTTGAAAACTAAGGTCCTAAACAGATAAACTCTGTGAGTTTTCTTTCCTGCTTGTAAAGTATTTTTAATAATGTTTATGCCTGCCCTGTATTTTATCATCTTTAGTTCCAAATCTTAGACTTCGTAGCTAAGTGGAAGAAGTCTGTTATGTTGTGTAAAGTGGTGTTGGTGCTCTGCTGCTCCCTTGTTTACAGGAGGCACAGGTGGAACGTGGGGGTTATTTATGGTCTGCAGGGTTTAGTAAGTGGTCACAGTCGGGTTTTTAGCTCTCAACAACCAGGTTGTTATTGTGATAAAGGTGTGAAGTGTTACCTTCCCAGTTTGGTGACTACCTTTTTGCTAGAATCCTTTTCATTCTCGTACATGGAAATCTCTCTCCTCCCTAAAATCTTAGGCCACTTCTTATGATCAGAACTCCTCACTAGCTGCTCACTCTTGTCATAATCCCCTTCATTTTTTTTTTTTTTTTTTAAATTTTTTTTAACGTTTTATTTATTTTTGAGACAGAGAGAGACAGAGCATGAACGGGGGAGGGGCAGAGAGAGAGGGAGACACAGAATCCGAAGCAGGCTCCAGGCTCTGAGCCATCAGCCCAGAGCCTGACGCGGGGCTCGAACTCACGGACCGCGAGATCGTGACCTGAGCTGAAGTCGGACGTTTAACCGACTGAGCCACCCAGGAGCCCCGTAATCCCCTTCATTTATTTACCTTGTTAGTGTTTCATTGCAGCAACTACTCCATGCTTATTACACAGGAAAAGACAAAAGTCACCCTATGGCGGAATAGGAATATGTTTGTAATTCACATTAAAACAAGTTGACTTTAGGGGCACCTGGGTGGCTCAGTCAGTTAAGTGTCCAACTTCAGCTCAGGTCATGATCTCACAGTTTGTGGGTATGAGCCCCACGTCGGGCTCTGTGCTGACAGCTCAGAACCTGGAGCCTGCTTCGAATTCTGTGTCTCCCTCTCTCTCTGCCCCTACCCTGCTCATGCTCTGTCTCTCTCTCTCAAAAATAAATAAACATTAAAAATAAAACTTTATTTTTTTCTCTGGGTCAATAAAAGGGTGTAATCTCTCAGGGGCTGATATTCCCAGTGTATTGATATGTCAGCAGTGGTTAGAGGCTTACTCATACTCAGTAAACATGGGTTAGGACAGTAGAGTAATAAGTAATTTAGCTCAGAGACAACTGGGTAGATGAGGGAATAAGTATCTGTTCTGTCTGAAGGGGTCCTCTTACTCGTCTCCAGGCTCTTTGCTGCCATGCATGAATAAGAGTCAGTATTGCCAGTTCTGTTTTTGTTTGTCATTTAATGAAAAACTGGAGAGCTGGATTTTAATGTGAAATTGCCTTTTAAATAGCGGCAATTAGTATCAGTCTGTTCAAAACATTGAGCAGGCCAGAAAGAACATTGTCTATGCGCTGGGTTTGGCCTTAAGCCCACCAGCTGGCAACTCTTGGTTGAGGTAACAAGCGTTTTGAGTGAAGCTGCTATTGCTATTCATTCACTGCATGTGTCTGTGTTTACAGAGGAAGGTTTTATGGAGCTGGGGGTCTGCACAGGTGATGATGATGTCCCCTGAGCCCCAACGGAGCTGCTGTCTACAGTGCGGTACACAAATGAGAGAGCAATCCAGGGCCGTCCCCGAACACTTTTGTAAGAGAGCAAGCACAGAAGTGATGAGGGATTTCCAGGTTGGAGAGGTGACTTGTGGCTGGTGCATTGAGTTGCCCTGTGAAGGCAGTAGGGCACAAAAGGTCACACGGAGAAGCACAGCGAAGTTGTAGAAGTGAGACAGAGCACATGCGTTCAGATAACGGTCCGTGACTTGGTTTGGTTCAAAGTAAAGTTCCAGTTAACTTTTGCCTGGAGATTCTGATCTGGTGTGTTGTGTGGTCCTGTTTAGCTGCTACTCCTCCCACACCACCCCTCCTAACTTGGCAGGCCATTCCTAGCTGTCTGGTTGGTCTCTAAAGTACACAGAGTCATAGTTGTCTCCTCTCTTGTGTTAATCCTGGCACTTGGATTTGCAAACAACTACAGAGACTCTTGCATTGAGAGTCTAAGACTCTTAGAAGACTGTCAGAGTCAGAGAGCTGGGTTGATAAACCATCCTGGAGCTCCCCTGCTGTGCAGTTCTCTGAGTTCCCTTGAATCTACCTATTAGGGAGGGGAGTGTGACTGGGCATGGGCCTTGGGCACCTATCCAGGGTCTCCATGGCCTTGCACAGCTCTGGATAGCGAGTCGTGCTGAGCTTAAGTCCTCCTCCCTGTTCTTCTCATCCCTTCTGGTTGCAAGGAAGCAGGTCTTCCTTTCTGTGACCACTCGTGCTCTTTTTCTGGATGTGTCATGTAGCATTCAAATCTCTAACTGTGGCATGATTATTGACAGCAGTGAGGAGGTCTTCCCTTTACTCTCCTGGGTGTGTTTCAGGAAACCTTAGTTTGACCAGAGAATTGAAAAATGAAAGCAGAAAACTTTGAGGAAACACAATTAATGCATCTACCATTAAGATGGTCATAAAATGTGGGAGTTACATTAAAGGCTCCATCAAGTCTTAGGGTAAAGAAACTGTTTTAGCTTTGTCTAAATGAACTTTTCCAGAAGTGTACTAACAGTCTGTTGATTGGGAGTAACCCAGTCAAGGTGTGATCTCATGTAACTTACCTAACTTCCCTGAGCCTCCCTTTCCTCTGAGAACATTGTGAAGTGTCCTGGTTCCTCTGTCTGGCCGGGGTGCAGTTTGCTCATGTCTCCTAGTGTGGCTTTCATAACTAAAGGGCATGTTCTAGGTGTGGTCTAATCATTGCACTGGATCATTACTAATTTTTTTTTTCCTGGCCATCATGTTGTGGTGCCACATAACACTGGCACATTCTACTCCCATCACTCAAACTCCTTCCCAAGACAATTTTCCTTGTGTCTTACTTGCGACATTAGAGTTTGCTCTGTGTTTGAGTGTGACGAGCCTTGTTTTGTCCCCTTCCTCTTGCTTGTTGCAGCGCACTTGCTGCTATCCGGTACTTGTATGAGCACTGGCAGCCATGAGCCATCTGCAGTGTCAACACAAAAGAAAAATGTATATTTGGAGAAACCTGTTAAAAGTGAGGCATGCTCTAATTTGGAGAATACTACCGATAATGTTTACTGTAGGTTTTCCATGTGTAAAACATCTCATTTTTATCTGCAACTCTCAGATGTGGACCTCTTTTGTTAGCCTATTTGGCTGGTGAGGATATGGCATCTTAGAGAGGCTGAGTCTGTTACCTAACCTCCCAGAGCAAGAAGGGATAAAGTTGGTCCTAGAACCCAGAGCCTGTGTTCATAGCTCTGCCTGTAGTTGCAGATCTGCAACTCATAGGCTGGCTCCTGCTCAAACTTGTTTTTTGTTTAACTTACACAGTATTTGAAAAATTGAGTTACTGGCTTCACCCTTAAAAATTTCAGATTTTACATGAAAACACCAAATTTTGGCTTTTCTGTAAAATTCAGATCTAGCCACATTGGATTAGCATTCCCAGATGGCAGCATTTATTAGAAATTGAGTAGCATCTTTCTCCTTTTCACCAGGGGAAACACTCAACGGTTTGCTCCTGTTCCTTGATTTCCTATGGCCTCACCTTCTAATTCTTGATTGGCTCCTGCAGGCAGTTGGGTTTGTGATGTTGTGCTGGATTAATGAAAACTGGAGATAAGAGAAGTAGTTAATTCTAAAAGTGAAAATTGTTGAACAAAATTAATTGAATAAAGTCCTCACCCATCTAGACAGTGGTGGCAGGTTTTCAGTTGGATTCCTTAGGGGTCTTGGCTTTACTTTCCTAGCTCTAGCACGAGTCAGATTTACTCTGCATCGAATCAGTCTTGGACTAGAGAGTGTCAGGTTGGCATGTCAGTGCCTAAAGTTGCAAAGTGGTGATGTAATTTTGTGGGGGTTTTAATATCTTTGTTGAGGTGTCATTGACATACAGTATATTTCATATTTTGAAAATGTACAGTTTGGTAAGTTTTGATACATGTGTATTCTCGTAAAACTATCACCACAGTTATGATAATGAATATAGTTACTACCCCCAAAAGTTTCATCCTACCCCTTGGTAATCCCTATTCCCCCTTCCCTACAATCACTGCCACCCACCCCCCTCCCTGCCCAAGTAGCCTGATCTGCTTGATGACTAAGGATTAGTTTGCATTTCCTAGAATTTTATGTTTAAATGGAGCCATACAGTATATACTCTCTGTTGTTTGACCTCTTTCATGCAGTATACTTATGTTAAGATTCATTCATATAGTTGAGTCTGTCAGTAGTCTTTTTTTTTTTTTTACTCCTGAGCATGGTCCCTTGCATACCTCAGTATGTTTATCCACTCAAGGCAGATTTTTGGACATTATGGGCCTGGTTTCTGCCCACTCATCATGCTCCCTCAAATTCTTCCCATGGTTAGAATTATAGTTGAGGATTTCTAAGGTCTTAAATTATTCTTTGATTCTAAGGAGATGCCATCCATGGGTCATATTGTATATGGCTTTACTAGGGAGTGTGCAGATGGGCTGTTTGAAGGTCCCCAGCTTGGAGCTCAGAAAGAATGCCATCTCTCCATACCTTCCTGTTGTGTGTTTCTTTGTTTGTTTTGTGAAGAGTTTAAAAAGCTTTAATTTTTAGCTTCTAAATTGAGAACACTTTCCTGGCATTTGTGAAATACATGTGAATGTTTACGTGTCTTCTATGTAAAAGGATAGTCTGTGGGCTGTTTGGAAATGATAATGTGGAGATTATGGTGTGAAGGGTGGTATTCTGGGAATTTGAAGTTAATGGTGGTAGACACATTCCTTGGAAAAGGTCAAGATTGTGTCATACAAGCTAATTTCTGTGGCTTTCCCTCTATAGAAGACTGGTTTGCTCCCTAAAAATGGGTTCTACAGAATATTGATAGCCTTCATAATGCAGGAATAGAGAAATAAAAATATGAGTTCCACTTAATTTCTTGGTTGGATGGTACAGTTCATGAAACCACATCATAATTTTGTGGTTTTCAGAGAAATTCAGTGTTATAAGTTGCAGTTATTCCTGGAAGAGAACCTGGTCAAAGCTAACTTGACCAAATATGGTGTCATATGCATAGTTTAAAAAATATTGATAGTAAAGAGAAATGTCCTGGCAAATCGTCTCCTACTTTTATGTCAACAAGACCCATTTTGAAAACTTTCTTTCCTCTTTCTATAATTGAAAAGCTGGGTTTTTATGACACAAGTGTATCCCTTCACATTCTCATATGCTAGAGTGTGTTATAAGTGGTGGGTTTTTTTGTTTGTTTCTGAATGCTATGGCTAACTTTTAGAGAAATTATGCTAATTTTACATTTCAAATGTCCTTAATTATATTTGTAGCTTTCTTGTGAAATTCTAGAACAACTTTTTTGAATAAATAAAGTTCTTTCCTTCTGTTGGTAACAACTGAGTGTCGAAAGGTTTAGTGGACATTAATTACCTGTGAAAAGTGAAAGGGAACAAAACCCCTAATTTTTAAATTTTTTTTCGGGTGCCTGAGTGGCTCAGTTGTTTAAGCGTCCGACTTCATCTCAGGTCATGATCTCACAGTTTGTGAGTTGGAGCACCACGTCGGGCTCTGTGCTGACAGCTTGGAGCCTGGAGCCTGCTTTGGATTCTGTCCCTCCTTTTCTCTCTGCCCCTCCCTCACTTGTGCTCTGTCTCTCTCTATCAAAAATAAATAAATGTAAAAAAATTTTTTTTAAATTTTTTTCAATTTATTTTTTATTAATTTTTTAATTTTTAAAATTAATTTTTAATTAATTTTTAAATGTTTGTTTATCTTAGAGAGAGAGAAAGAGAAAGAGTGAACGAGCAGGAGTGAAGGAAGGGCAGAGAGAGAAGGAGACACAGAATCCGAAGCAGGCTCCAGGCTCCAAGCTGTCAGCACAGAGCCCGATGTGGGGCTTGCACCCATGAACTGTGAGATCATGACCTGAGCTGAAGTCGATGCTTAACCGACTGAGTCACTCAGGTGCCCCAAGAAACCCATAATTTATACTCAACTGGTTTTCCACATGTATCCAAGACAATAGTAAATTCAACAGGTGGTGCTTGGACAAATAGATTTTCACATGTAAAAGTTGGACCCCTAGGGACCTCACATCATAAACAAAA
The DNA here is from genome assembly GCF_018350215.1 of Panthera leo. Taxonomy (NCBI): domain Eukaryota; kingdom Metazoa; phylum Chordata; class Mammalia; order Carnivora; family Felidae; genus Panthera; species Panthera leo. Next base: position 46,288,271 of record NC_056680.1, read on the forward strand.
GTGAATATTTAGATCAAAGATGTAAATGTAAGAGCTGAAACTATACAAATCCTAGAAGAAAACATAGGTATAAATCTTGATGACCTTGGATCAAGCCATAGTTTCCTGATAGGACACAAAAAGCATAGGCAATAAAAGAAAGAAAAATAAATTGGACTTCATGAAGCATAAAACTTTTTCTTCTTCAAAGGATAATAATCAAGAAAGTGAAGAGACAGTTCATGGAAAGGGGTAAACATCATTTTTCTAATCATGGGGTAGGATATAGGGTGTATGAAGTAGTCTTACAACTCCACAATTAAAAAAATAATCCAATTAAAAATGGACAAAGGCTCTAAATAGACCTTTTTTCAATGGAAGTATATAGTTGGCCAATAAGCACATGAAAAGATGTTCCGTATCATCCATAATTAGGGAAATACAGACAGACACTATGAGGATGACCAGAATCAAAAGGTGGAGAATAGCATGTGTTGGTGAGGACTGGGGAAATTGGAGCCCTCCTGCTGTTGGGGTCATGAAATGATGCAACCACTTTGGAAAACAGTTGGGTAGTTCATCAAAAGGTTGAACATAGTTACAATATGACCCAGCAATTTCACTCTTAGTATATCCCCAGGAGAATTGAAAACATGTCTGCACAGAAACTCATACACACATGTTCATAGCAGCATTATTCATAATAGCTAAAAAATGGAAACCACTTAAATGTCCATCAGCTGATGAATGGATAAATGAAATGTCTCTCCACACAATGGGATATTATTCAGTCATAAAAAGGAACATCACAATGAGGATGAACCTTGCAATCACTATGCTAAATGTAAGAAGCCAGTCACAATAGGCCATGTATTCTGTGATTCCATTTATGTGAAATGTCCAGGATCCATCGAGGCAGAAAGTAGAGTTGTAGTTGCTAGGTGCTAAGGGGAGGAAAGATTGGGGAGTGACTGCTAATCAGCCTGGGTGTCTTTTTGGGATGATGCAGGTGTTGTGGGATAAGTGGTGATAGTTACACCAACCCTAAATTTCCAAAAACCCCTAATGAATTGTTTACTTTGAAAGTGAGAATTTTGTTGGGTATGAATGAAATCTCAATTAAAAAAATGGGTACGTATAGAAAAATTTGAAGCTTACTGGAACAAAACCCGAAAATGAAACAGTCCTGTAAAATAAAATGAAATACCAACTTTTGACCAAAAAAAACAGTGAAAAAGAAGTAAAAGGCAAGGAAATAAAGCAAGACCTCTTGTTTAGATGGCCATGTTTGAATGTGTTTGAGGATATATTCCAAGTGGGAGGTACATTATAGTTCACTGAACAAAGGTTATGGAAGGCTTATGTACTGGATAGGCCCTTTGGAACACAGTGATGAATAAGACCCAGGGCCTGCATTTGCAGGCCTTTGCAGAATTCAGGAGGTAGGAGGTAGGAGGAGATCAGGTAGGTAGGGTAGAAGTTAGATGTCTCTGCTGTGGCACCAAGGCTCAAAGGATAACACATTCATGTGGATAGGTTCCGAGTACTTATAAAGGCATTGAGTTACAACGGGATTATTTAGAAAGCTGAGTATGTGTCCCCTCTGCTTGGGGAGAGTTGAGGGTGTCTGATTCCAACTAGAAAATATCTAGGGGAGGAAAGTGGCTGTCTAGATGTGTTAATAGCAAAGCAAAAAAGCATTTCTGTTATGTTGGTGTCTTTTTGCCCAAGCAAAGAATTCACAATTTTTCCATTGGGCATATATGGGCCATGTGTGAGGGAGCTGGTATGGGGGTCGTCTTCGCTAGAAAGGGACTCTCTGCAGAGGAGAACCTGGGTGCACGATGCTGGATCTTCAGTGACTGAGGAGGGGCTGTGACTCTCAGGATAGGTTTCCCCCTGAAGCGGGACTGCAGAGGAGGGACCTCTAGTGGTGGCTGGCTGATCTCCAGGATGCCTGTTAAAGTGCCAGCCAGAGCAGATGGGCACTGGGTGCTTCGAGATGCGATGCCCTGAGAAGAGTATGATAGCCTTTATGCAGTATTTCAGCTGGAATTGAACCACGAGGATACTTCAGACTCCGAATGAGAAGTATTCTGTTTTAAAAAATGGGGGATTGTGTTTTTAAATGTCATGGTTATAAAACATGAAGATTAGCTATAGTAAGATTACAGGTAAATGTAGTCCCTGATCCTAACTGGATCTTGAACCAGAGTGGGGAAAGTGCTAAGAAGGCCATTGTTGGGTCTAATGACAAAGTAGAGATGTGGACTGTAGATTAGATAAAAGCACAAGGTCAATGTTAACTTTACTGAAATTGATAATGTGCTGTTGTTATGTTAGAGGATATCCTTATTCTTAGAAAATGGGCACTGAAAGAAGTATAAAGGGCATAATGTAATGCAACTTCTTCTCAAATGGTTCAGGAAATAATTTCCTATATCATTCGTATATATCATACACATGAAAGGTTATATATTCTCTATGTGTCTAAGACAGAATGTGAATGATAAAGCAAACAGGTAGAATGTTAACAAACGGTGACTTTGGGTAAAGAGTAGTTTATGTATTACTATTCTTTCAACTTCTTTGTAAGTTTACAATTATTTACAAATAAAAATCTATGAAAAAGTACCCAGTGAATGAAGAAGTCAGTTTTAAGCATCTGTCATCTAGGGTTGGTGTATGAAGGCAGCTTGATACCTCCAGCCAAGTCAGAACCCTGCTGTCCTTCTTCCCACATGCCCTGCTTCTACCCAGATGGGATCCGAAGCCAAGTAGGCAAGATAAAAGTATGGCGGGGAGGATGGGAGCCTAAGATGGGAAGTCGAGGGAGTGAAATCTTAGCTTGAAATAATACTGGGAACTTTGATCATTATATGGGTCTGGATAATTTTAATTTCTGAATTGGCACTATTTGCAACCTAGGATAGTCAGTGTCTTGCTGTTACCAGAGTCTTATCCAAGTTTTTGTATCCAGGGACAGAGAAAAGGACCTTTCCCACCAAATACATTTTATTTTTATTACTCTATGGGAGTTTTTTTTATTTTTTATTTATTTATTTTTATTTATTATTATTTTTTTAATGTGAAATTTGTTGTCAGATTGGTTTCCATATAACACCCAGTGCTCATCCCAACAGGTGCCCTCTTCAATGCCCATCACCCACCTTCCCCTCCCTCCCACCCCCCATCAACCCTCAGTTTACTCTCAGTTTTTAAGAGTCTCTTATGGTTTGGCTCTCTCCCTAACTTTTTTTTTTCTACCTCCCCTTCCCCCCACCACCCATGGTCTTCTGTTAAGTTTCTCAGGATCCACATAAGAGTGAAAGCACATGGTATATGTCTTTCTCTGTATGACTTACTTCACTTAGCATAACACTCTCCAGTTCCATCCATGTTGCTACAAAAGTCCATATTTCATTCTTTCTCATTGCCATGTAGTATTCCATTGTGTATATAAACCACAATTTCTTTATCCATTCATCAGTTGATGGACATTTCGGCTCTTTCCATAATTTGGCTATTGTGGAGAGTGCTGCTATAAACATTGGGGTACAAGTGCCACTATGGGAGTTTTTTTAAAAAGATGTTTATTTTTGAGTGTGTGCACATGTGCCTATGTGCATGTATGAGCAGGGGAGGGTCAGAGAGACTTGGGGGACAGAGGATCCGAAGTGGGCTCTGTGCTGTCAAGCTGACAGCAGCAAGCCTGATAAGGGGTTCAAACTCATGATCCGTGAGATCATGACCTGAGCCAAAATTGGAGGCTTAACTAACTGAGCCACCCAGGCGCCCCTCCACCAAATTTTAAAACAGTGTTAGATGTTTTCTGGTTAAATCACAAGTCTGCATACCCCTTACATCGACAAACCATAAGGCGGTCCTGGAATGAAGATACTGTTTGGGATCCCGTGGTAGGGAGGGGTAGGATGGAGGATGGGGAAGTCTTCCCTGGGGAGCTGAACTTGGAGGTGAACCCGAAGCTTGATAGATAAAGAGTGGGCTGGACAGAAAATGGTGACGATGCTGGTTGAGATGGTGATATGGGAAGACGGTTTCTGGTAGAGGAAAATACTTGGTACAGATACAGCAGAGTGACAGATGGCACATGTTTGTAAGAATTGTAAGTAGTTTGGAATGGCCGGAGTGGGACGTTGGTGGGGGAGTGCTGTGAAGAAGTGAAGCTGGAGATGGGCCACATGAAGGGCCACACATTCCTGGCCGCCATTCTTTCTACCACGCCTGAGCATGCGAAGCATCTGGACGTTTCCGCTGCTAAGCTCTGTGATCTATGAACCGACAAGGCCTCCAGCAAGCACGTTGCTAGCAGTCGCTTGAGACTGTTAGAACCTTGCTAGGTGGAGTGGTCCCCGGGCCAGCACTTCCCATCACCTGGGAGCTTGTTAGAAATGCAGAATTCCAGATCCCTCCTCAGAGCTGCTGCATTAGTGCCTGCATTTTAACAAGATCCTTAGATGATTTGTCTGCATATTAAAGTTGGAGAAATGCTGTACTTAGAATTCATTTATTCTGCAGGCTGCAGTTTCTCAGAGTGTGGTTGGGGGCCATTTACATAAGAATCACCTACACAACTTGTTAAAAATGAGGATTCCTGGGCCACTATGTTCCACCCAGACATCTGTATTTTACTAAACCCCCCTGGCGATTTTAATACACCCATGTTAGAGCATACTACTGCGGTGTGAAATCTTAAAGGAGCTCTTCTCAGTGGAAATCACCTGGGGAGTTTTGGTGGGAAACCTTGCTCATGCCCCACCTGCAGACCAATGAATTAGAATCTGTGAGGGAGGGGCCAGAGCACTGTATTATTTTGAAAGCTCCCCCATGTGACTGTGAGGATTAGCCAGGGCTGAGAATCACAGCCCTCAAGGATTTTAGGCAGGGGAGTCAGTTATAGAAAGAGAATTCTAACCGTCAAGTAGAATTCCAAGTACAGCAAACAAGCTGCTTTTGAGACATAATTCATAAGAGTCTAGAATGCTTTTCACCTCTCGCTGTTGTCTTTGTCAGTCCATCTTGTCACTTTTGGTAACTTAAGGGCATTCTCAAGAAGGTTACGAAGGATGGTTTAATCCTGTGGTTCTTAATGGGGGATAATTTTGCCCCAATCAGAGGACATTTGGCAACATATGGAGACATTTTTTTGGTAAGAAACTGGGGGATGGGGTACTACTGACAGCTGAAGAGCACAGGCTGGGGATGCTGGGATGCTGCTAAGCATCCTACAGCATCCAGGAACCACACCCCCCCCCCCCCCAACCCTGCCACGCCAAACAAAGGATTATAGGTGATACCCTATTAACAAGTAACAGTGTTGAGAAACCCTGGTTTAATCTCCTGGTTTGAGACAAGGTTATCATTTTTGAGGAGGCTTCTTGGAGAACCTCTATTATAACAAACCACTATCTGGGGTGACAGTGTGTATCTTTCAGGTAGGTATTTTGGGGAGAGAAAAAATTCGATAATCATTCTTGGCAAATATTTTGACTTCCAAAGGCTGCTTGATGGTAGACTGTGTGTGTTTGCTAAGATAAAAATAGAGTGCAAGTAAAGGAAACATAGGTAATGAAATTCAGAAAGCAACTTTTCATTTAGGGTAAATATATGACATCTTTGACTTGATTTGTTTGGTTAGTTCCTTTTGGCTGGTTTAGAGTCAGTGAAAGGGCCTCTTTGGAAGGAATCTATTCATTGACAGTATGAGTAATATGTAAAAAGTCAAAGCCATGTGGAGGAGAGGCCCTGCTCACAAATGGTAGGGGCTGATTGGGAAATCCCAGCGTGGGGGAGAAGGGCTGGGAGGCTCAGAGTTGTGTTTCTAGGTCCTCAGTGGAGACCAGTGAAGAAAGGACCAGAACAAGACAAACGAGCTAGTGTCTTCTCTTGGTTGTTGGTGTTTACTTGCTGTCTTATCTCTCTGTGGAGAAATGGGTGCAAACCAGCCATGACAGGTTTGTTGATTTAGGTGCCATTGCTTTGAACCCCAAGTGGAGAACAAGGGAAGACAACACACCTTTGAGGTTCCCAGGTAGCGGAGAGTGGACAGCAGGTTGGTGGTATTAGCCTTTCTCATTCTGAGCTGTGGGCCATAACAGGAAGTCTGACCCACTTCACAGAGAAGTAAGTTAATTCTGGGGCTAATATGCTGCATATAATGCAACAAATTTTCCATTCTTTTTAAATTGTTTTTTCCCTTTTCCTGCCCTACCCACTGACTTTAGCAATAGATCTGAAAGCTCTGCTGAGGGGCCTTCTCTCACAGACTCTCCCATCTCTCCCTACACTGGGTTAGGTGCCCCTTTGCTCCATACACCCTGGAGTTATCTGTTGGCTCCTCTCCCTTCCTGAGAACATTTAGGACCCGATTGTACTGACTCTTTATCTCTAGTACACAGGCGCTTAAAAAATGTTTGTTGAATGAAGGAGAAATCAAATTACTTCAAGAGAGACTGCCTATGTTTCCTTTGTGTAATGGGAGTTTCTAATGGGAAAAGTATTTTTCCAGGAGGATCCCAGGATGACCAGTCCAATAGCTTATGTAACTCCTTTCAGACTCGATGTTCCAGACTTTTTGAATGCCCTTTTGTAGAAGATAGGACATATTCTCAGAGGTTCACAAGTGCTGTAGTTTGTTTAAATAGCCAGGGCTATACACAGTGAAGTTTCATTTGCCTTTTAACTCTGAGAGGTGCCCAGGATCTAGAGTTCTATTAGAGCAAGGCTTTGCAAAATCTGTGGTATTACATGCTATTCACAGATCTCATTTAGAGCTGGGCATTCTCTCATTTTGAGATACATTTCAGTTCACTGTATTTCTTATTTGACAGATCTTTCCGTCTATTTCTTCCTTTATAGAATATATTGGTTTTCAGGTGGATTGGGAAATTGGACCAGGTTACATATATAACAGAGTTTACCCTTCCTTCCTTCCTTCCTTCCTTCCTTCCTTCCTTCCTTCCTTCCTTCCTTCCTACCTACCTACCTACCTACCTACCTACCTACTTAGAAACAATCTTGTTTTGAACTTGATGAATACTTGTGTGGTTTTTATTAAAAAAAAATCATACTTAAAAAGAAATTTCACAGATGATTTTATTATAGAAAATTTTAAGCCCATATACAATGTGAGAGAATAATAGTATAATGAACATCCATGTTCCCAATACCCACCTTTAATAGTTATGAAGTCATGGCCAATCTTGTTGGCCAATCTGTATCCCCCCATTCCCCTCTTCCTGATTATTTTGAAGCAAATAGATGTCCTAGCATTTTGTTACAGATTACATTTTAAAACTGCTGCCTATTAATGGTATTATATTTGGATAATACAGGGAGTCAGCAAGGCAAAGCCTCCCTTGGTCACAGTCCCTCTGGGTATTAGGCTTTGGGCCAGGGAATGCTCACTGCCCAGGGTGTCCTGCGAGTAACGCAAATAACTGAGGCCATTTGGGGAGTCAGTGATGTAATCTCTCTTGTGCCTTTCCTCCTCTCCATTATAAACCAACAAATGCCCAACCCAAACCCTGACAAAACAAAGCATGTTTTCCCAGCAATGGAAATCAGACACTATTGTTAACCTTCCACATAAAGGGAAATTTTGTTTAATCCTCCTTTTGGTAAGAACAGCTACTATTTTATTTTTATTTTTTATTCAGGTATTACACATACACATACATGTATACACAAACCTTAAATTCACATCTCAGTGAAGTTTTACAGTCACTCACTCACTCACATTCACATGACCCCAACCCACATTGAGGTATAAACTATTTCTAGCACCTTAGAAAGTGCCCCTTACCAGGAATTATCCCTACCCACCCACCACACCTCCCCCCCCGCACACACAACAAAGGTAACCAGTATTCAGACTCTTCTATCTATAGATTAGTTTTGCCTGGTTTTGAATTCATGTAAATAGATTCATTAAGTATAATTGGATTCTTTTTTTTTTTTTTTTTTGCTTCTTTCACTCAAAATAATTTGTTAAATCCAGTGTATTCTTCTAGCTGTGCGGTATACAATGGGTATGCAGTCGGTGTATCCATTCTATCATGGCGGCGAGTATTTATTGAGTGTTTACTCTGTGTCAGGATCTGTAGTAAGTGCTTTAAATGAAGTAGTTAATTTAATAATTTAAGTTAGTTTGTAGTTAGTCATTGTGGTTATTGCCCTTGTATTGGCAAGAGACAAAAACCTATAGAGATTGTGTAATTTTCTCCAGATCATACAGCTCCCATGGTCGAGCTGAGGTTTAAACCCAGTCAGCTAGATTGCATAGTGGTATCCACTCAGTCCTTCTGTATCTGGGTCTTTTTGAGTTACCTGACTTGGAATGTATGCTTCCACATACTCCATCGGGTCTCAAGGATCTTTGGTCCCTTAAGGGTGACTCATTTGCCAGAGGAAGACATGCAGACACAGAGAACTTCAGTAACCTAGCCAAGACTCCTCAGCTACTGAGTGGCGGAACCAGGACTGATAGCCAGGTTTCCAGATTGATTGTGTCTTACTTTTTGGCATTCTCTTAGGTGATGGTAAAAGCCTTTGTTCATTTCTATTGCCACCAAAGTGAAGTGGTTTTTCACTCTGGAAATCGGCTAGGACTCTTGGTGGTAAACCATAGAAACGGAGTAAGATAAGGCAAAAAGCAAACTGCTGGAAGAATATCAGCTCAAAATCAGCAGGGACGCAGCCAGGCTCAGGCACAAAGGAGCTGTAGGAGCACCACCTGGTCCTTGTTGAGGAACCTTTTGTGGGGGGTGTCACCTCTGTCACAGTAACCTGTCACCCCTTGTTCATCCACTATGCATATTGCCCCTGGACATCTGACCTTGCTGTCACAAGTGATCCTTAAGTGGCTTTGGGTCTTTGCATCTGTCTGTCCAGGTACAGAGGGAGGGACATCTGACAGTCCAAAGGCAGGCAGATGCTTGTGTTACGGCTGTAGCTGGAGGGCGCTTGTGTATACTCTTGTCTTGCATAGTGGGAAGAGGCCTTGCCTTTAGAATTGATTATTTTCAATAATGCTCATGAATTGGTAAATAAAAATTTAATTGGTAGAGCTAAAGTAGATCAAAAAGGAAGTGTGTACCTGCGTTTCCACTTAGTTAGTGTGTTTGTGAATGATGGCTCTACAACCAGAAAAGGTGAAAAAGGTAGAAGAAGAAGCCTTGAGTGTAATTAGCTGGGGTTTTCCTTTTTTTTTTTTTTTAACATGTATTTTTAAATTAAAAAAATTCTTTTTTAGTGTTTGTTTAGTTTGAGAGAGAGAGAGCAAGTGAGAGCTCGAGTAGGGGAGGAGCAGATAGAGAGGGCGAAAGAGAATCACAAGCAGGCTCTGCACTGACAGCACGGAGCCTGTCGCGTGGCTCGAACTTAAGAACCATGAGATCATGACCTGAGCCAACACCAAGAGTCAGATGCTTAACTAAGCCACCCAGGTGTCCCTGACATATACTTTTTAATTGAAATATATTTGATGTATAACACTGTTGTAAATTGAAGGTATACAACTTGATATTTTGATACATTTATATATTGTAATGTGATTGCCATTGTACCCATAATTAGCACCTCCATCTCATTATGTAATTATCCTTTTTTTTTTTTTTTAGGGATTGGAAAAATTAAGTTCTAGTTTCTAAGCAAATTGAATGATTGCAGCACACTACTGTTATCTACAGGATAGTATGTTAGATCTCTAGGGCCTGCTTACTACTTGTAAGTTTGTACCCTGAAACAATTACTGTCCTGAGTTTTCTACTCAGAAAAAGCATCTGGTGGCCTAAGTGGGAAAAAAATCAACTCGTTTCCCTTTGTCTCTTAATAACAATGTGTATATTCTTATGCAGACAAGTAATGGAAGGTTTATTTTGCAGTCCCAGTTGGAAAATGTCACTTAACTTCCAAGGACTCCTGTCATGACTTGGGAAATGTGATTAACAAGCAACAGACACAACAGTGTGTTGTACTGGTTTCCTGTTTTGTGAATTGGAGTTAATTGCTTGTTCATTGAAGGCTTTTGTTGGAAATATGAGTAGGTTTTACTTTTGTGAACTGCCATTTTAGACTACTCTTAAACCTCGAATATCCACTTATTTATTGGCCTAATATTTTATTGAATGCAACGGGGAACAGAATGATGAAGAAGCCATACCCTTGTGAAATACTTAAAATATGAATTGTTTTGTAGTCCCCTTTGATTACTTCTTTTAAATCTTAACTCCATTATTGGGGAATTAATGCCCCGTCTTCTCTTTGGTAATCATACTGTCTGTTCTTTTGAAATTTTCACTCCTCTGCCTCTTAACCATTTCAAAAGAAGGCAGGATATGAACAACACTTAAATTTTTCATACTTGTAACTTACATAAACTCTCCCCCTTGATTTCTCTCGATATAAAATTGCATGTACATATGGTGGGTGAATGAAGACATTTTTAAAAAATCATAGCTTGTTGATTGTGTTTTTGGTCTTTCAAGTAGGTTGGAAGAGCTCATTCTATGAAAGAAGGAACTGTTTTTATCTAGTTAACAGCTACAACTCCAGCCGGTGCATGGTAGTAGGAAAGAGCAAAATGGATACTTGGCAAATTCAAGGACAGACAGTAGCAGAGGTTGGTCAGGTATACAGCAAACTCCTTCTTTCTTGGCACTCATCTGAACTGCATTTTTTAGCTCCTTATATCTTGGTGGGGTCATGTGTTTGGTTATCACTGATGACTGGTGATACAGGTTTTGTGTTCCTTCCAGGACAGTACAGCTAAGAGCAGGTGTGCCTTCTCGTGGCTGTCTTTGCTGAGACCTCCTCCTTCAAGTGGGAGACCGGAGGGCCTGTGGGAGATGTCCTTGGAATGTATGCCCCGTAGCAGAATTGCCAGATTATATGTTACAGGTTCTATGTATCTACGTAACTTTACTCATCCCTAGTTTCACTAGTTTGCCTATCTCTCAACAGTGCAGAAAGGTTTCCACATCTCCACTGATCTGTGGCATTATCCAGCTTGTTGCCTTTTGTCATTCGGTTGCAAAGTGATAAGTCAGTAAAAACTGAAATGCTTTTGAGTACAAAAAGGTTGTTTAAAAAAGTTAAATATTTTCAATGGTATGTGCACCTTCTTTAAAAAGTGAAATCCTGGAGGTGGGAATGAACGTCATAGATACAGGGTTTTCTTTTGTGGATGATGACAGTGTTTTGGACCTAGGCAGTGGTGGTGGTTGCACAACATTATGATATTCTAAACGCCACTGAATTGTTTACTTTAAAATGGTTAATTTTGGGGCGCCTGGCTGGTTCAGTTGGTAGAGCATGCGACTCTTGTTCTTGGGGTTGTGAGTTGAAGCCCCATGTTGGTTATAGAGATTACTTAAAAAACAACATCTTTAAAAAATAAAATGAAGGGGCACCTTAATTGGGTGGCTTAGTCGGTTAAGCAACCAACTTCAGCTCAGGTCATGATCTTGTGGTTCTTGACTTCAAGCCCTGTGTGGGACTCTGTGCTCTCAGCTCAGAGCCTGGAGCCTGCTTCAGAGTCTGTGTCTCCGTCTCTGTCTGCCCCTCCCCTGCTTGCAGGCTGTCTCTCTGTCTCTCCCCCTCTCTCCCTCTCTCCCCCTCTCTCCCCCTCTCTCCCTCTCTCCCCCTCTCCCCCTCTCTCCCCCTCTCCCCCTCTCTCCCTCTCTCCCTCTCTCCCTCTCTCCCTCTCTCCCCCTCTCTCTGTCCCACTCCCTCTCCCTGTCTCCCTCTCCCCGCCTCTCTCTCAAAACTGAATAAAACATTAAAAAATAATAAAAAATTAAAAAGTTAAAAAGTAAAAGTAAAATGGCTAATATTAATGATATGTGAATTTCACCTCAAAAAAGTTCAAATACTGATAAAATGCAGAATAAAACTAACAATTCTATGTCTGACACCTCAAGCCTTCCACTTTCCAGAGGCAACAATTTAAAATGTTTTAACATTTTCTACTGACATTTACCCCTGTATTTCTAGATGATATGTATCTCTTTTTTAAAAAATTTTGTTAATGTTTATTTATTCTTGAGAGACTCCCTCTTCTGGAGGGAGGGAAAGCGGGAGGAAGGGTCTTTATTCTGCCCTGCCTAGTTGCAGATGGATAGTCATGTTGTATTTGTGATGCTGACATCCTCAAGTTTTCTCCTCTTCAGCATTACCATCCTTCTTCTGCCCCCCACCACCCCACCCTCACTCCTTAAATAACTCCTGTATTTCCAACCTGCTAGTTGATGGATGGCTTACTCAACATTTCAGCTTGGATGTTTCATAGGCACTTCAAACTAAGCATAGCTAAAATTACTGATTTCTACCTCTCTCCCCAAAGCCGCCCCTCCCTCGCCTCAACCTTTCTTGGTGGGCACTGACACCACCACCACCACCACCAAAAAAAACCAACAAAAAAAAACAAGAAAAAAGCCCCCTTGCCAGGTTCTCTGCTTAAAGTCCTGGGGTAGCTTCTCACTGCTTTTAGAAATAACTATTCCCTGCTTCGCCAGGGTCTACATGACCCTGCATGATGGAACTTCTGCCTGCTTCTCTGACCACATCTCTTGTAACTCCCTTTTGCCCAGTACCCTTCAGGCTGTTTTTTTCTATTTTTTTACGTAACCATGTCAAAATTTCTTTCAAGGGCCATTGTGCTTGCTAGTCTTTGCCCTTGGAAGGCTATGCCTCCAGATGTTTATCAACGTGGCTCCTTCACACCCTTGAGCTGTCTGTCAGGTGCCCCTCTGCTGGAGTTGTCCAACCCCACGGCCCTGTGTAAAAGGCTGCTGCTGTATACCAGCCACATTGTGTCAGCATATAATTCTTATTAGTACATAAATCCTCTGTTGTACTCTTTGACTTGATGTAGTTCAACTCGTGTCTTTAGTTTTTTGCTATCATTAGAATTGTACTAAGAAACGTGTGAGTTGGGTTCAGTGTTTTATTTTCAGCACCTGGTACCACACCCAACACACAGTAGGCATTTTAATAAATAGTAATTGAATCGGTGAATAGATGCATGGGGACTTAGAGCTGGAGGTATCTTGAGAGGACATACCTGCCCCCACTTGGGGAGCTGTAGAGATTACAGCACAATCCGGTCACTAATTCAGCAACCATCATTGCGCTCCTTCTGTATTCCTAGGCCCTGAATTACAAGTGCTTGGAGAACAGACAAAAATCTCTGCACTCGGGAACCTTTTGTTCTGGAGGGTGGTATGGAGACAGTGGGGTTTTGCCTGTTCTTCTGGTAGCCTTTGTTATGTGACTTAGTCTTTAATGTGACTCTCTCTGGGTGCGCTTCTTTGCTTTTTCACTCCCCCAGGGACTCTGGGGCACACCTGTGGCTCCTCTTGACTTCCTCTTCTCTTAACTGTACCATAAGTGCTCATTTCATAGTTGATGAATCTTCAGGCTGTTGAACGTTCTCCCTCCCACCAAGTTCTGGGATGCTGTTTAAACCATGGAACATCACCCATGGCCATGGGTTCCAGCCCACTCAGCCCTTTCTCACTTAACCCAGCTCTCTTTTTAGCTAACTTCTGTGCTAGCCCAGCATGGCATCTGCTAAAGCTTAGGAATATTCAGGAGTAATTTTTTGAAAGCTTAATTTAGTTTATTCTTCAAAGGCTTAAAATAACAGTTGTCACATAAGGTATTCTTTGTGGCATTTCTTTGGGGTGAGATCAAACTACTCTGTGTGTACATGCGTGTGTGTATATATATGTGTGTGTATATATATATATATACACACACACTTCCCTCAAATATGTATTTTATATATATATATATTTTTTTCTACTGGATTTCCTGCATTTGTGTATTTCTATACTTAGCCCAGTATTAAGATCCAGTGGAACTTTAATTTTGTCCTGCTGTGCCATTCAAATAGCAAAGGGCAATGTGGAGCCGCTGACTTGCAGAATTTTGGAAGGTTAGTTTAACATCACATTTGAATTGCTTAATTTAATTTTCTCTTTGAATCAGTTGCTAAGCAACTGGCAAGACAGGACAAAATCAGCAAGGCTAATTTGGTTCCCTTACTAGTTTGTTAGCATCTCTTATGTTTACATAGCTGATTGGTTGTAAATAGGCTTAATCCATTGCAATGCATTGTTTTGTCCAAGGAAAATAGTTGGTGTGGAAGTCATGGCAAGGCTTTGGCTGCATTGATAGTGCTTAAATTTACACTCTTATCCTAGGTGAATGTAAAGTCATCTGAAGTTTTGAGCCTGTGTTGTGACCCACTTACTTGTCATGTGGGATGTTTGACTTGGCTGTCCCTTGAACATTGTAGAATAGTTCTTTCCATTGCATGTTAATCCATTGGCATTATGGTTCCATTCTGATTGTTCCTAAAATCAACTTAAATTCTTTTGTTTGCAATTCATACCATTTAGTTATTATCAGGTGAAGTTTGTTGGAGGAAAAAGTCCGTTGTACTCTCATTATTGATGAAATTTAAAACTGTTTATTTACCCTGTTTGGTCCATAAAGTAAGTCCTGTGTGAAATATTAATACCAACGGCATACATGTTTTGAATGCCTTTTTTAAGTCCTGTGATTATCAAGGAAGTCACCCTTGCTCAGTCCACTCTTTGCCCACCCTCTATTCTGTGCCAAAGAAAGGACCTTACCAGCTAACCAATAGTCTCATGGTTGTGTGTAATTGTTCATGGGGTAAATAGTGGGTTCACATATGTCAAACTGGTAGGAATACTGTGTCAATGATGTCATTAAGTGGCCATTGATACAGTAACAGTGACCTGTGGCTTTCATAAAAGGTGGGGCCAGCAGCTCTATTTTTAACAAGTTACCTGTGTTGTCTTTTGTTTTCTAAAGATCTAGATGGCATCTTTCATATGCTCTAATGATTTCTTTGATTGATGATTACTTTATGTTCTTCATGAGTATGTATATACCTTATAACTGCTTATGACTATATAGAAATATTTAGTGATGAAGATTACAGAATGGAAAATACTTTTTATTTCTATGGTTGAGTGTTGTTTTATTTTTTCCTCCACACTGTATTTGTGCAGTAATTGGTAAAAATTCACTGATCACAACTAAAAGAAATGGTGGTCTGACCTAGAGCAAAGTCCTAGTGTCTGCGTACTTGATAGCAAATGAATTTTTGTTGCTGTGAGAGAGTTAGTTGGGAACTACAAAAACTCAATATTGTTCAAGTTCCTTTAAGAAAATCTGTTTTAGTGAACAGACGAGAGTAAGTGTGTGGTTAGTAGGCTGAATTTCCTTAGAAGCTTGTTCTGAAATACTTCAGGGTATAATTTTTCCAAATCTGGGTTTTCATTCCAAAGTTACTGATTGTACTGTATAAATACTTAACCATTTGAAAACCTAAGTATGTCAGTATGTACATTTCTCAGGGAATAGGTGTCACTATTAGTGTTAGTTTTCAAGAGCAATTCTTTTTTTTTTTTTTTTTTCTGACTCTTCTCTCTTCTGCCTATTTTTTTCAATATATGTTTATTGTCAAATTGGTTTCCATACAATACCCAGTGCTCATCCCAAAAGTCTTTCTTTTTTTTTTTTTAAGAATAATTATTTCTAAACTTTATTGGTGGCATATCCCTGTCAAAAATTCAGCAAATACACCCCTAAACTATGTGTATGTATATATGTAAAAGTTTTATGTATGTGTCACTATACTAATATATTGTATATATTGTAAAAATAAGCAGGAAAATAGACATTGATGAAAAGATTAAATAATAGTGTAGTATCCTGTCAATCATGATTATCCTGTTATGATTATCATACTGTAAGGCACAGAAGTGCTGTAGGGTAAGGCTAATAATTAGAGACAATACTTTAAATGGTTTTTTATCATTTTTATTATCTAGGTGATGTTAGGTGTTTTTGTTTTTTTAGATCATCATTATTTTCTCTGTATAATGGCTCACAAGAGGAACATGAGGATGGTTGATTGTGCCATTTTTTCATTTGTGGGGTTTGCATTACCATTGTCTTCGATGTTTGGATATCTTGGCAGAAATATTTTGAAGCCGCTAGTCTATTTTGTGAGGGTCAGTTGCACCACCTAGGACAATATACAAAGTGAGCCCAGGCATACCTAAATGGGAGCACATTGTGATGCACCGATGCTGAGAGACAAGGGCATGTACTGTCTCAGCACAACCCCCAGATGTTCTATTCTCCCGAGAATCATCTAGTACATGGTGTTCAAGAGACCACTGCCCTAGGAAGTCTCTGCAAAAAGACTTGTGTAGTATTTTTTTTTTAAGTGTGGTTGGATTGAAGAGAGTTGTATTTACAAATGAAAATGCTTGTGTGTTGCATATAACTAGGATGTCTGTCCTTCTAGCTGTCCATCATGAAGGAAAGGAGATGACTGGGGGGCAGGGGTAGCTTTAAGAGCCCTGGACTGAGTCCTAGCTCTGCCACTAACTGGCTGGGTGACAATGGCAAATGAATTGACTTAATTTCTAAAAGCCTCAGTTTCCTCATTGGCACCACCATTGTGGTGGTGAGGATTAAAGGTCAAAGGAGAGGTTCGTACAAGGATCTTGTAACTTGTCATTTATACTTACATATAATCTGTAATGCCTTGTATGAATAAAAGGGCAAAGCTTTTTCATACGTTGAATGCATATACTTCCTCAAAAACATTTTTGTTTGTTTCACTTCTAGATTGCCTCTTTAAGCTATGTCCCATGAATCGCTACTCTGCCCAGAAGCAGTTCTGGAAAGCTGCCAAGCCAGGGGCCAACAGTACAACCGATGCAGTGCTGCTCAACAAACTGCACGTATGTATTGCGAGGGGTCTCTCCATGAGGAGGGTCTTTGGAGTGGCCACTGGGTAGTGTCTGAGCGAAATGGGTTAGCGTTACAACCCCTCAGCTCTAGGTACTGGCTTTCATATGACCTTTGTGAAAGGGATAAAGGGGAGCTTGACCCTAAGGAGAGAAATATCATAGTCAGCCTGAGATATCTTGAGAGTTACTCTCTGCTTAGCCATTCCACTTCTCAGATGACTGGCTACAGTACTGGGTATGAGCATAAGTTCTGGAAGCAAATTCTGGCTGTATCACTCACTAAATGCTGATCTTGGGGACGTTAATTAGCTATTTGGTGCAATTCCCTGCTTATAAAAAGGGAATGGTAATATCCATACCAGGAGACTCTTGTGAAATGAAATCAAACATGAAATGAAACATAAAAGGTACATGAACAGTGCCTGAAATGTAGTAAGTGCTTAATAAATTTTAGCTATTACCACTGTATTGATCCTGACTATTATCTTGGCATATAAGAGAGAAGTGTATTCCACTGTTAATGTGCTGTGTGACCATAAGCAAGTTTTTGAGCCTCTCTGCGCATGTTTATCCATCTGTAAAATGATGACATAGTTTTTTTAGTGTCTTGTATCTAGATGACCTAATTCTTCTGTGAGGCTAATTTGTGTGGAACTACTTGGAGGTGTTTAGAAGAAGGACATAACATATATCCAATGTAGTGGTATTAAAATTGCAACATATTTTCTATCCCAGGATTTTCCTGCTTTGTTTTTCTCAGTGTTGTTTATCATGATCTTTCTAATTTATCAGCTGGCTACCGCCACTAGTATGTAAACTACCTGAGGACACAGATTTATATCAGATTTGCTCATTGCTGTATCCTTCGTGCCTACAATATGTAGTAGGCACTCAAATATTTACCAACAGAATGAAAAAAAAAAAGGTCTTTATTGAGACTTAGTGATAACAGTTGAAGACATAGAGTATCTATGAGCACCATGGAACTTGCCAGGTCATGTCTCACACTGGGTCTCCCGGACTAACATATGACAGAGTCACCACCAGCTGCATTTGGTAAGGGAAGGGACATGTGGAGGACCGTCTTTATTCAGTGATACCATGTTAGGTGGGTGTTAGGTACTCTAGGTATGCTGAAAAGACCTGGTTCCCAGCCTTGGCGAGCTTGTTGTACCCTGTGAGAGCACGCAGGCAGTCACTCCTGTTGCACTTAAAATGAAATCGAGACTTTGTGCCTGCTGGACCGTGCTTTCTCCTTTGAGGCTTCTGAACTACACTCATTATGCTCCACTGGCTTTATTTCACTTTATTGTTTTGAGCACCACAGACTCTTACAGATTTTTTTTTTAAGTTTATGTATTTATTTTGAGAGGAGAGAGGGAGAGAGAGAATCTCAAGCAGGCTCCACACTGTCAGTGCAGAGCATGATGCGGGGCTCAGACAGAAAAACCGTGAGATCATCATCTGAGCCAAAATCACAAGTCAGATGCTCCAACAACTTTGCTACTTTTGTGCTTTCTGTTTATTCTTAGAACATTCTTCCCCTGACTCTTCCTAAGTTAAGACCTTTGTCTCCTTCATATCTCTGTTTTAAGTGTTACCTCAGTGAGGCCTCTCCTCACTTCCTTATCTAAGTGATGCCCTGCTTGCTTTCCTGTCTTTGGATTTTTCTCCGCACTCTTCCCTGTCTTACTCATTAGAATGACAGCTCCACAAGATGAGGAACAATGGCTGGCTTGATCATCACTGTATCCCCAGTGCTTAGAATAGTGTCTGGTATGTAGTAGGTGCTCAAGAAATACTTGCTGAATAAATGAGCACTGTGCTAGGTGATGGTAATGAAACTGTGATAGTATCTGAACCCTTTGGGAGCTCAATAGCTAATCAAGAACAAAGAGGTGGTGACAAGGCACCATGGCAAGTACTCTTACAGGGTGAACCTAAAAGCCCCCAGGAGGTTGTGGAAACACTTAGAAGGGGCACCCAAATCCATCTTTGTGAATAAGCAGTAGCGATATGGTAGTCAGGGAGGGCCTCCCGGAGGAGGAAATGATGAGTCTCAATGTGAGGCATCTGTGGGAGTCAGAGAGTAGGAGAAGAAGAAAGAGCACAAACAAAGAGATTGTTGTGAATACTTCAGGAATTGCATCATTATTTTCGTGGTTTCAGGGCCGATGTTCTCAACCTCAGCAGACTGATTGCTCCCTCTTAAGAGAAAATATTATGTAATTTTATGAACAGGAAGTAACATTCATAAATAATGCAACCTCTGAAGATACCAGTGTCTTTTTAATGTGTATTTTTGAGAGCGCGTGCACGTGCGCGTGCGAGAGAGAGGGGAGGTGGGAGTGGCACGGGAGGGGCAGAGCAAGAGGGAGACAAAGAATCTGAAGCAGGCTCCAGGCTCTGAGCTGTCAGCACAGAGCCTGATGCCGGGCTAGAACCCATGGACCATGAGATCATGACCTGAGCCGAAGTTGGACGCTTAACCAAGCCACCCAGACACCCCTGAAGATACCAGTTTTTTAAAAAAGAAATAACAGGAAAGTAATAAATATTATAATGGTGTGCTTTGGTAAATTAATGCTCAGGCACAATTATTCTAGAGGATTTAAGGAAATAAATGCTCTCACCTATTTGTATAAACTCTATGCATGAGGCAGCCAAAGATGGTGACTCGGGTAGGTGTGTAGTGCTGGCCACCAAATAGCATGTTTTTCGTAATGTGATTTTCCAAAATGGTCAGCAGCCCTTGGCAGTGTTAGGAAGAGTGCAAAGTGTACTCTTCCTGTTATTGAATAGGACTTGCATTTTGCTTAAATGTATTAGTGGTGGTAATTAGACCATATAAAACTGTACTTTGTGTTGATCTGTAAAGTGGAGTTAGGGGCTAGACCCAGAAATTGCAGACCACCTTTTAACCCTTGGGAATGTCAACCAGACATAACATTGTACGGGATGAATGAGACTTTACCATGCATTTCAGGGCACCCAGCATTCCTAGCTCCTGTCCATTCAATGTCAGTAGTGCCCCCCCACTGCCCCTCACCACTGTGATGATCCAGGGTCCTCCTAAAGTCTGTATCTGGGACTGTGGAATCCAGTTGAATGGGTTTGTTTAATCTTTGAGGTCTCTAATGTGAGCTATTTAGTGCTTATGCCTGTGGGGTTATCTTGCAAGAAGTGCATCTTCTGTTGTTCCGCCTTTCTTTTTCTGGAAGGAAAATTATTCTGTTCAATGAGATCTTATTAGGACATCTCAAAACCTTCCTTCTCCTATGCTTTTTACAGCAGGGGTTGTAAATTAAGATTCCTCTTGATCATGCAGGAAACATAATCAACCGGAATAAAGGGAACTTGGTGGGCCTGGTTGCTAAGTGGAGGGTGCGTGTGTGTGGGTCCACAGGGGGCAGATACACTCCCCTGCTGTTGCTGTGTGGGAAGGTGGGCTCAGAGCTGCTGCCACATCTTCTGCTTTCTCAAGAGAAGCTACAAATTCATGCTTTATGTCTATTATCTCAAGGTTTTTAAAAATGTCAGCAACTAATTTAATTATAGTTTAAAGCACGCATTCAGCACAATAATGTCTCAAGCTGAGTGGGGTTCTTTAGTCAGCTGTTTGCAACCTGTGATATGTATTATGTTTCCTTTCAATGAAAATTCCATGCAATGCTCCTTCCCATGAATGAACTGTGAAAAAAACCCGCACATTATGTTTGAGAAAACGTAATCCTCAAGGTGAGCAAGAACTCTGAACTCCTTATTTGAAAAAAAAAGACAATTATTTGTTTCATGCTGTTGATTCTTTACTATATATTTTTTAAAAGGAAACCAATACTTTTTCCTGATTTGGGATTCCTGATGTGACTTGGGTGTTGACTTTGTGCATTTCCTACTTTTATTGCTTATTTGGACCTCCCCACCCCCACCCCCACCCCAACCCCCACCCCCACCCAGCATCTGAAAGTCATGTACATGTCTTAGTTCAGTCATTAAAAATGTTGTATTTTGGGTAGCCACTTGCCTTTGGGGGTTAGTGGCCAGTCTCCATTGAGTTTTCATTTTTATTTTTGTCAACTACTGTGCAGTACCCCAATCAAAGGTCAGATTATTTTAAATTAATGCCATTTAAGGAATTAGTTGTCTAGACCACTTGACTTCCCTTTGACTAGGATAAGCCACATAGAAACAGCATTCTGAAGGAGAATGACATCTAGTGGCTGGATACTGTGTGTTCATTCCCTCTACAGCACTAACTGGATTCTAACTCGTCTGCTCATGATTTCTCAAAAGTCTCTTGGCAAAAGGAGCTTCTCCTACCTGCACATCATATAATGTGCTCTACAGGCCTTGACTACTGTTTGCCGACAGCATTTTGACTGACATTGTTTTGGTTCTGAAAAACAGTCAATTACATTAAGCCATAGTTTGGGCAAGCTAGGAAGAACCGGAAGAGTGACCCATCTACTGTCTTCAGAAGCCTGAGTCTTGTATTGCTTGTTTTCAGAAGCCTTAATTCCTTATCTTCCTTGTCTTATTACATGGTTCAGGGATTTTTGACCTTAAATAACCTCTCCCCACTGTTCCTGTGACCTTTCTGTAGTAATTGAATAATGGTTTGTCTGTTTGTGAAATAAAGTAACAGGTGGCTATGATAGGGGTGACCTTGATGTTGCTTAGGGAGCATGGTAGTATCCATGATGAACCATGGAGATAGAGGCCGTAGCATTAAGTGTGATTTCTTCCTCAGAACAAAACAGTCCTCAACCTAGTGTGTTAGGGAAAAGAACAACAAGTATTTAAATTATTAGGTTTTAAACATTGAAAAAGAACACATTTAAGATGGCTTTTTAAAAAATCCAGGCTATTTGTCCCAGAGATACAATGAAGAGGTTTTTGAAGAAATAACATACGTGAGTGTTAAAGACAAATAATTCTAAAATATACATGAGTAAGAAAAGGGGAAAAAATAATGTAATCCCTAAATCTTAATCCTCAACTATATTGTTGGTTTTTATTTGGTGTGTCCCCCCATCCACCCCCATTATATTCCTGTATTTATACATTTGGAACTATCAATGGGAACATACTGTATTCTCCTTCTTTAACTTGCTTTTATTCACTTAATATGTTATGAATGAGTAAGAATCTTTTACCTTCATTGTAATGATTACATGGTTCCTCCATTGTACTCCAGTACTTTAATT
The DNA here is from genome assembly GCF_018350215.1 of Panthera leo. Lineage (NCBI taxonomy): Eukaryota > Metazoa > Chordata > Mammalia > Carnivora > Felidae > Panthera > Panthera leo. The sequence continues at coordinate 46,310,283 of NC_056680.1, forward strand.
TTAGATAGCCAATCCTTGTGTGGTGTGTTGTATTCAGAATTCTGAGTTTTTACAGTGTCAAAACTAGTTGTTATGGACTGATGTCTGTGCAAGGTTATCTTTTAAGGAGAAACTTCTGGAAATGGAATTGGTAAATCAAAGTTGAACCCATTGAAAAAATTTCTGAGCGACATTGCCAGGTTATCCTTTAGATACATTTATTAGTTTACCATTTTACGGTGTGGGCCATTTCTTAGAATTTACTTAAAGGGTTTAACAGACAAAATCTCACTCTGTGCAAGGGTGAAGCAACCTTAATCAGTGGGCCCAGGTATAGTTAGTACCTTACTATCTTTGTAGCAATCTGTGCCTCACCTGTTGAACCTAAAAATCATGAAGGTTATTTTTGTCTAAAACCCTAATTTGGCTTTGTGGAAGGAGTTAGCTAAGGACTGATGGGTGAACTCAAATGAATACATTTGGTATTTTACGTATTTAACCAAAAGTAATATAAATTGGACACTTTTCTCCTTAAAGAGTGCTTATAGAAAAAGTAAATTTTTTGAATGGTCCATAAGGTTAATGCATTGGTTCATTTAATACTTACCTAGGCTTGGTTATCATTAAATCTTTTAAACAGAATTGGAGATGTGACTTTGGGTATTTATTTATTTATTTATTTATTGACTTTGGGTATTTTAAGTGAGGTTCTTAGGTATTTATTTTCCAATATAATTTTTTAATTTTACTTTTTATATATTTTTAGACAAATGCCCTTGAATCTGTGAAACTGGTGGTATTTAATTGGTTTTTCATATGGAAAAATGCCTTCTTCATGACTAACTTGATGCTTCTTTTTAGATGTGCCAGCAAACACTGAGTTACCACTTTTGTACTCCATCTAGGCATAGGTAGGAACTTAATATTTTAGATTGGTGCTACTTAAACTGAGGCCACTGGAAATTAAAAGTAAGAGGAATGCCCATGAGAATTTTCTCTCCTAAACAGTAATCTTTACATCATTTTAAATCCAAGAAACACGTTTTTGTGATTTACTAAAGATGAAAACTTACTGTGGGGTTTTGAGTAGACAAAAACTATGTCGGAAAATGTTAAATTTTATTTTACTGAAGGTATTGATTTTTCCTGCTTTGACATTTTTTTCTTGAATTTCTTGTCCATGTTAGCTGAGACAACTACTTAGCAGAAAGAACAAATGTCTCTCTAAAAAGTATAAACCTTCCTTCCAAGTGGATTCAGTGCAATATTGTGTTTGGGAAACTACCTGCTGAACCTGTGGATACTGTAGAGATCTCTGGAAGGGTGCCGCACAGGCATGAAACTAACCAGAAGAGAATATGGGAGGAAATGAAGGGAGGATGTGGATGCAGGGGAAGGGAGAGCTGAGAATGGTGCTGAAACAGTTTGGATGCCTAGGATTACCATGTCATCCACACGGGTATTATTTCTGGATGTGTCTTGAACCCAGTGGATTTTATCATTGTGTAACTGAGAAGGGCAAGCTGGTAACTAATTCTAGGAGAGAGAGGGAGGGTAGGAAGCCTCTGAATGGACCATTGTTGTACGGGGTTGAGACAGATGTGAGAAACTTAAAGTGATTTACACTGATACAGGCAGATCATTCTCTCCTGCAACACGGGTTTCTTTTTGGTTTACAATTGCTTTCTGCAGCTTATTTTTGTGAAAAGACATACTTTGCTAAAAATACTTACATTCAAGGTAGAGGTGGAACAGATGCTGAATTTGAAGGAAACGGAGAGATCCTTCACCCAGCCAACTTACTTCACCAGTTGAAATTCTCATTGTTAGAACATTTCTTAATTTTAGAAACTTATGTATAATAATAATGGTTAGAGTTTATTGAGTTTATTTTCTCTAATCTTCACATCTGCCCAGAAAGACTTGCTTTTGTCCCCATTTTGTGAATAAGAATATTGAACAAGAAGGCTTGGTGAGATGAAGTAACCTGGCCAACATGATAAAGCTAATATGTGTGGGACCAAGCCCAAGCCCAGAAGGGTCCTATGAAAATGCAGATTGGGAAAGAGGCCCTTTAACTCATTGGCATCTGGTAGCATCTGGCCTCAAGGAAGGGGAAACTTCAGGAAGAGAACAATGGAAAGTGTTCTGAAATCCACAACTGGTCACCAGGGTTTTATTACCCATCAGATACTGAATTCGTTCCTTCTTAATGTACTTCTGTTTGACCGAGTCTAGGTTTGGGGGAAAAGGCTGCTATCAACAGTTTCTTTGTTGCCTAGGGCAAAACTAGTTCGCCTTCAACATGGTTATAATATGATAACAGTGCTTTCTCCGTTGTAAAAATAAATGAAGAAATAAATATTCATGTTGATGGCCCTGGCAGACTATTCAGGAACCCTCTCTTCAGCTTTACCTGGTTCTCTAGTATGCCGTATTTGGACTGGTAATGTCTCCCAGTCCCGTTTGTAACTACAGATTTGTAGTTAATCCAAATGTGGGTTTGAGAATTACCTCTGCTACTTAGTAGCTTTGTGATTTTTAAAAATATCCAACATTATTGTATAATTGTTTTAAATTGAAGGGTAATTAGCATGCATTGTTACATTACTTCAGGTGTACAACATCGTGATTTGACAAGTCCGTATGTTATGCCCACTGTAAATGTAGCTACCATCTGTCCCCTTACTATACTATTACAATATCGATGATTATATTCCCTGAGCTGTGCCCTTCATCCCCATGACTTAACTCATTCCGTAACTGGAGGCCTCTACTTCCCAGTCCTCTTCGTTCACTTTGTCTACCCCTCACCCTCTCCCTTCTGGCTACTACCACTTTGTTGCCCTTATTGATGGGTCTCTTTGTGCTTTTTTTGTTGTTTGGTCATTTGTTTTTTGAGATTCCACATATAAGTGAAATCACATGATATTTGTCTTTGACTCATTTCACTTAGCATAACACCCTCTAGGTTCACCCATGTTGCCACAAATGGCGGGATCTCATTCTTTGTAATGGCTGAGGGATACTCCATTGTGTGTATGTGCGCTTCTGTGTGCACTTACACTGCAATATAGATGTGTGATTTTTATTTTATATTTATTTTTTAAAAATTTTGTTTGTTTATTTTGAAAGAGACAGAGACAGCGTGAGTGGAGGAGGGACAGAGAGAGAGGGAGACAGAAAATCACAAGCAGGTTCTGCGCTGCCAGTACAGAGCCCAGCACAGGGCCCAAACTCCGGAAACCATGAAATCATGACCTGAGCTGAAACCAAGTGTTATAAGAAGCTTAACCAACTGAGCCACCCAGGCGTCCCAAATTTCAAGTGTACACAGAAGTAAATAGTATAACAAATCCCTTTTGTACCCATTATCCAGCTGTGTAGTGTTGAATAAACCCTTTAATCTTGGAGCCTGTTTTCTCTTCTTTAAATTGGGGATAATGATGGGGCACCTGTGTGGCTCAGTCAGTTGAGCATCTGACTTGGGCTCAGGTCATGATATCGTGTTTGGTGTGTTTAAGCCCCACATCAGGGTTGCTGCTGTCATCCCAGAGCCCACTTCAGATCCTCTGTCCCTCTCTCTCTGCCCCTCCCTGCTTGCGCTCTCTCAAAAATAAATAAAACATTAAAAAAAGTTTTTAAATGGGGATAATCTCTCAGGAAGCTACTATGAAAATTAAATTATAATAACGTCTAACAATAATAACTCCATAAATGCTGCAATGACCAGACGTAATGGTACGTGATTCCTCTGAGGTGTAGGTGCTCTTTTTATCCTCATTTTATGAAAGTAGAAACTGAGGATCATGAATATTAAATAATGCATTCCAGGACACAGATCCAGAAATCACCCAAAACCAGCATTCAAATTTAGTTTTATTTTTCTGCAAAACCTTAAAAGAGGATTTTTACAAATCATAAAAAGGCTATGCAAATTCTCTCCCACCCCTACCCTATTTTTTTCAAAAATATATAAGCTTTTGACGTAGTCTTAACCTAAGCAGATGTCAATGAATTCCTGAAAGAAAAAAAATACATTTTAAAAAAGCAAAAAAGGCCAACAAAACAAGGGCATAGGGGGTTGACCTCTTGAACCCCTTGGTCATTTTGCATAGCCTCAGGGCATATTTATGTACAGTATTTGCTTATATTTGTGGTTCTCGTATAAAACCGGCAACATTGGTTTTGCCTCATTGAGGAGAAATATAAGCCATTGTTTCCTGTTTGTGACCAGTCTCCTTTCTCCGTGTGTAGCATGCTGCAGACTTGGAAAAGAAGCAGAATGAGACAGAAAACAGGAAATTGCTTGGGACCGTAATCCAGTATGGCAACGTGATCCAGGTAGGTCATGGCCGCTCTTCTCCTCTGGAGCATTACAGAGAACAAAACTGAAAAAACAAGCACGTGAGATCGGGTTTGGACAAGGTTCCAACTCCATGGAGACAGACTATTGCAAAAGGTCTAGTGTTCTTATATGGATTGGTCTCTTGGGCTTGCTTTTGAGTTGGCCTTCTGTCAGTGCGGGAACCCACTACTCTGCCCCGTAGTTGGTGATTTAAGTTCTATGCAGATATTTTAAGTGGGTATTTCCCCACCTGGAAACCAGCCTGGCCACTGCACTTCTGTTTCACATGCCTTCCTTGAAAGTTCTTCCTATTGGTGAAAATTGGATTCCCTGTACCTTTTATCTGTTGGTTCAAGAGCTGGTCATAGGGGTAATAAGAGCAATTCTGGGCCTTCATGTAGAATATTTGGTGAATAGGTCTCAAGTCTTGTCTCACAGGTTTGTAAGGCTTACTTGTTTATCCCTTGTGCCTTTAGAGTTGGTGTGGGGATAAAACACAATCTAGGAAAGAGCTACTGAGGGCTTTGCTAAGAAAATCTGGGTCTGTCCTTGCAGAAAATAGTGTGTGAAGATATCCAGGGCCAAATGTAGCGTTTTTCTGTTTATCTAGTTGCCAGCTAGTTTTGACAAAGGGTAATAGTTACTAACTTTTGAGGACCTGACCCATTTGGTTATCTTGCTTCGTTATTTCCCTCTCTGAAAGATTTTACTTAACATTTAAACCTTCTGGTTACAAAGGTATTCTTTCCCATTGTTATTTCTATTAGAGAGCAGTGATAAACTAGAGTATGGGAAAACTAGAATTGCCACATGGGTAACAGCAAACTTTTATGTTTAAATGGGTTATTATTATTTGGTCTTCCGGAATAGTAAAGTGGCTTTCAAATCCTGCCAGTCCCGCTCTGCCTCCCTTTCAAATTCTATCCGGCTGAGAAAGGACACAGGGGTCCAGGTGGGCCCAGAGTTCAGTATCTGCTTTATCGCTGGGCCAGGCCAATGCCTTCACAGTCAGAGTGAAGAATTCCATGATGTGGTAAGATGAGAGAATATGGCTTGAACTAAAGATGACAGATGGGGACAGGAGCTCAGAATGTAAGCCCTTAAGTGCATTCCAATTCAGATTTTGTGAGATTTATAGCAAGAAATGGAATGTCTCAGTTTGCTTACCAGCAAAATGGGAATAATAATGGTATTTGTTTCCAAGAATAACTGAGAGGTACCTGTCACAAAGTAAGCTTTGAATACATTTTAGCTGATGTTATTTATTATGCCTTCTTCAAAGCCTGGATCTTGGGATCCATCTCTAGATAATGTCAGTTTATAAACCAAGTGAGTTCAGCACCTGGACAGGTGTGTGGAGGAGCAGGGGCCACTCACCAGGGTAACAATGAAGATGTCAAGAGGGTATCACCTTCCCCTGTGTATCATGGCCGGGGGGATGTCAGGGGCTCACAAATCAGACAAGTTACTCCTTCACCCCAACAATGCTGGTAGAAGAATGTAGACTATCTAGGCGTATTCTAGACACTGTATGTATTGACATAGGAAAAAGAGATATTGGCAGTTGGCAATGAAGTTCCCTGCCAGTCTTAATATTTTTTCAGGATTTGGCAGTCTTTTATTCACTCTTCCTTTTCTCTTACAGCCTGTTAAGTCGGGAAGCATTAATCAACGCTTCTTGATGTAGACCTACTCTGAGACAAGTTGTTTCCCATTAATTGGGAACCCTTAATTGTAACCCTTAATTCTAAAGAATTAAGTGCTTAGCAATTCAAAGTGGAAATTTGTAGCAGCCATGTTCTTTCACATGAAATGACTACCCCTTACAGGGTATTCACTTAAACTATTTCTTGTGCTCAGAGGTGCCTTTCCTTAGCTCCATATTAGGGTCAGGGATATTCAGATAGCAGTTCCTCAGCTCCTTTACATGGAATTAGATGTTAACAGATGGCAGAGTGGTTTACCTTGCTGATGGTGCGCTTGACCTGAGCAACATCCATCTTGTCCAGGGCCATGTTGAGGGGAAAAAACAAAATATTTCTTCTTCCCTCAACTTGTTCTCCTTTTGCTCTTTGTTGTTTTCTAATTACTCTCTGCCTCAGGCAGTTTTATGGCTCTGTAACTTCACAGTTAGCTCAGGGGTGGAAGGAATGTTTGATACATATTTATCTGACTGAGAGAGAAATCCTAGAGATTCAGATATGCTTGCACTCACCCTATTCTCTCTGTGGGTTTTCAGCTCCTGCATTTGAAAAGTAATAAATACCTAACTGTGAATAAGAGGCTTCCAGCGCTCCTGGAGAAGAATGCCATGAGAGTGACTTTGGACGAAGCTGGAAATGAAGGGTCCTGGTTTTATATTCAGCCATTCTACAAACTGCGATCCATCGGAGACAGTGTAAGTGTGAAGTCCCAGCCTGGGGAGTGCCCGTGCCATGCCTCAAACCATAATTGTATATAAAAGTCAACTAGGAGAATTTGTACTTGGAACCAGAGACTTATCCTGTATGAAGAGAGGGGAATCACTATGGAAACCAGTGTTTGGGAAAACAGGGAAATTTGGAGAGAAGTGTGACCTAAATACAGTAGCTATGTTTTTCCTACGGAGTTTCTGAGAAAAAAAAAAAAAAAAATTGTATGAATAGCCCATTACTTCAGTAACTTCACGAAAACAGCTTTCATATATTAATGTCCTGGGCAGTGTTCCTGTCATTTTAGATCCGTAGTGGAATAGAAATGCCTCTCTATTTTGGAAATAAAGTTAGTAAAGAAGGAGGAGAGAAAATAAGGAGATACAGCAGGGAAAGAGAATGGATTTTAGGATTGTCTTCACTTGTTTCTTTGTCGATAAGCCTGTAGGCTCTCCATCCCATTTCAGTGACTGCAGTTGGTCCTGAGCTGGCTCCTCTCCTAACAGATCATTAGGATATAAAGCCACTGAAATACTTCTTCATGTGACTTAGAACAGTTCTGCTATTTGTCAGCTACATTAGCACGTCATTATGTGGGCATAGAGTTGACAGTGAGTGTGTTTAAATGCCATCAGGCTGCATTTCTGACCTTGTTAAAGATTCCAAAATAGTAATTTTTTTTTTTTACCAGAATGAAATGTGCCCTTAAACAGCTTGAAATCTCTTCAAAATGCTCATTTAGCCTTAACCTAAAACTGGATTTTGCTATTTTCAGTACTGCCATTTAAGCTTACAAGCTTTGGACAGCATGTGTGTTAGTTTATATATTGGTGGGTGTATTACGTTATATACGTCATACCAGAAGCATACAGAAGCACTCTATTCCTTCCCAGTTATAGTAAATATTGATCCTCAGCTGAGAATAGAAGAACTAATCTAGTAAAGCTTAGTGTTCACCAAAAGTTTTGGCTTTTTTTTGAGGTACTTATATATAGTTGGAGTTAGGGAAAACTTAATTGTATATACTCCCCAAATGTATCAAACTGATAATAAATGAGTTTTACCTCTTGGAAACCATCGTTTCTGTTCTCCTACCTTCTACCCTCGTAATAAAAGACAAATGTGCTTTGTCCTGAATTTCAGCAAGTCCTTAGCTTTCTTATCCTTCAAACATACCTGTTTAGCTGTGCCTTCATTGAGAGGATAAGATGAACTTGAGCAGTTGGTTATCCTTTTTAGGACAGTGTTTTACAGACAACAAGTGTTGATCCATTCGTGGGCCACGAGGTCAGTTTAGTGGCTTATGACTCTCATTTTAGTAAGTGGAATAGAATAGATAGTATCAGGCTGTCCTAAACATAATGAGGTAAGTATTGTTTTAGGGAGGGAACTTCTGTTTCAGGTAAATATAAATGTGTATATCTATATATGTACACATACACCCACATATGTGCACATAAATAGCTATGACTGGAATATAATGGAGAAGTATTTCTTAATGTGACTTTGCCCCCAAAAAAGTATCAAAGTCATTGCTTTAGATCTATAAAATTACAGCTTTATTGTTTCAGAGATAGACTTCCTTCAGACAGTATTCTGCTTCTACTCCAAATATTTAGTTAGGGCTTATTTATATGTATCTGTTAACATAGGGAAAAGGGGATATTGACAGCCGGAAGTGGCGTCTCATGCTGGTTGTAGCATTTCTCCAGGGATTGGACAGGTGCTATCGGACTTCTGTGCCTGGCCCGCACTACGAAGGCTTCAGCTCTGCTGGCTTAGGATGTGCCACATTTAAAGGGAAGACTAAGAATGCTCACCTGCCCTCCACCACTTCTGACCTGTTTGGTGAAAAGCTCTATTGGTCTCTTCCTTGCCAGGTGGTCATAGGCGACAAGGTTGTACTGAACCCCGTCAATGCTGGCCAGCCCCTACATGCCAGCAGCCATCAACTGGTGGATAACCCAGGCTGCAATGAGGTAAGGGAAACTCCATTATGGCTTGTGGGTAGGCATATGCTGTAAGAGCAGTCCTTCCTGGGGCCAAAACGTGCGTGCTGAAAGTGACCTCATGACTGACTTGGGGCAGCATACCTCTTCTTCAGGTGAGCAATCAAAGCCCAGAATCAGTGTTGTCACATGGGGTTGTGCAAGCCTAGGCAGTGGGTGGTGGGTGAGGGCTGGTAGCTACCCTGAGGCTCAGTGTACTAAGCCTCATATCACTGGGGGATTGTTGTCTAATTTGTTCAGCCAGAAAAGTGCCCTGGTACAAAATTTTTCTGGCCAGAGGGGCACCTTTTTCCAATTGGTCTCCCTTAAGAGCCTGCCTTTGGCTGATGACTAAGGTGGGTTTGCTACAGGCCATCAGCAACCTTGCAAGAGTGTTAGGTTGCTTTTGGCAGGACCTCTCCTTGGTCTCAAGTTGGTAATTATAAGACAAAAGGACAGTGACTTGATTGTGACAGAAGTACTTGTCTAATGGTTGGAAACATCAGCTCTGGAGTCCAGTAGATGTGGATTGAAATCCCCTATCTGCCATTCCCTAGCTCCATGTCTGTAGGTTAGTGTGCATCTCTCTTATCTCCCTGTGCGTTAGTTTTCCCATCTCTGAAATGGGCATGATGGTAGCCCTATGCCTGGCACATAATTAGTGTTCCGGCAGTGGCTGCTGCTTTTGGTGATGATCATTCACATTTCAGAATGTATTCCCTGGACGCTTCTTACCTTTATAGCTTTTATTAGTACTTGTTTTTATTGAGCTTTTACTTTTCGGCTACAGAACAAGAGACTTGGAGAAGAAGGTCAGGGAGCGAGGTTCCTGGAGTCATTTTGGGCATACATGGTGGTTGGCACAAAGGCACCATCAATTACCAAATCCATCTGACAGGCCAGTTGAATTTGCAGTTCCTGTGATCTTAACGTTAGGGCTTTTGGGCTGGAAGACACAGTTGTTGTGAGGGACATTAAAAACAAAATAATAACTGTCATCTATTTTCCAGGTAAATTCTGTCAACTGCAATACTAGCTGGAAAATTGTCCTTTTCATGAAATGGAGCGATAACAAAGACGACATACTGAAGGGGGTGAGTTGGATACTTTCTGGGCCGCCAGCACTCAGCTCTATATGGGGCAGCAGCTAAATTCTCTTTTAGAATTGGTTTCCCTTAATTCCTCCATGCGTTGACTTTCAGGGTGACGTGGTAAGGCTGTTCCATGCGGAGCAGGAGAAGTTCCTCACCTGTGATGAGCACAGGAAGAAGCAGCATGTCTTCTTGAGAACTACCGGCCGGCAGTCAGCTACATCTGCCACGAGTTCAAAGGCCCTGTGGGAGGTGGAGGTAAGAGGTGGGGCCAGAGAGGGAGAGCGAGGACTCGTGGGCCTGTAGGGTACGTAAGCCCACCTCTTTCCAAAAATGGGTCAGGATGACAGATAAACAAGTGTTTCATACCATATCTGAAGGAAGCTGGATGTGCTGCTGGAGGAAAATGATGTCTACTTTGGAAGCAAGCTGGCAACTGGAACTGGACCTTTGTTTCTCTTAGGCATCGTATCATCTTTTCCTTCTGTGTCGAATTTCCCTTGCTCATTTGTCTGTCACAACAATATGTTATTGAGTGCCTACTCAGCATGATACAGAGGTGTCTCCTGTCATTGATAGGGTAGAAAGATACCCAGATCACTGGATGGTGAAGTGGGTAGAGGCACGTTCCCCGTGCTCTGGAGATCAAGATGAGGGAGGGAGGAGTTCAGGTTGGGTGAAGAAGGTAACATTTGAGCTGGTACTTAGAGAGCGATGTGTATTTCCAAAGGCAGAGATGCACAGAGTGAAGGTCACTTCGTATCAGACAGTGGTGCGGAATTGGGAATGTGAGACGGTCTGGAGATCAGGCTTAACATCCCATTTTGGTGGGGTGGAAAGGATAGGCAGGGAACGAAACAAACTGGTTTTAGAGACCAGAGGTTGCAGGGCTCATACCCAGGCTGTGAGGAGCTGGGATTTAAGTCATAAGCAGGGGAGGAGCTTGGAGAGTAGTTTTGAGAAGGGGAGTAATGTAGTCAGTGTGCCGCTTGAGGAGATAGATGATTCTGCTCACGGCGTGTCATTTATTGAGAGGAGGTGGAGAGAGATGAGGTCGAACCCAAGAGTCAGTGGCATGAGTGCTTGGTGACAGAGGTGACTAGGACCTGTTCGGCAGGGACATGGCCCCTCCCCCAAAGTCCTCCTCTCTGCTTAACTGCAGCTGTTGGGGTACATGCTTTTGTCTTGGCTTGCCTCCTCTCTTTTTCCTTCCTTCAACTATTGTATGTTTTTATTGGGATACAGCAGACATAAAGTGCCCAGGTCAAAAAGACACAACTTGATGAATTTTTACGTACACATACAGTCATGTAACCAACACCCAAGTCAGGAACTAGAAGACTAGTAGCACCTAGAAGTCTCCCTTGAACCTCCTTTTCAGAACTGTCTTGTCTTTTTTCCTAGAAAAGTAACCAGTAATTTGATTTCCATCTCCATGGTTGGGTGTTGTCTGTTCTTGAACTTCGTATAAATGGAGTCAGACAGTGTATAACCTTTTTTGGTCTTGTTTTTGCACTCCGCGTAATTATTTTGAGATTCATGTTGTTACATGTATCAATAGTTCATTCCTTTCTGTTGGTGAGTCGTGTTTCACTGTAAGGTATCCCACAATGTATTCATCTGTTCATGAACATTTGAGTTGGTCCAACTTTTGGCTTTACAACTAAAGCTTCTGTGGGCGTTTTAAATGTGTACAAGTCTCTTTATGGTCATGAGCTTTCATTTCTCTTGGCTAAATATTTAGTAATGGAATAGCTGGATTATATGGTGGATATATGTTTAAAAGAAACTACCAAACTGCTTTCCAGAGTGCTCGTACCGTTTTATATTCCTACCAGCGGAGTATGAAAGTCCCAGTTCTTCCACATCATCACCAACACTTGGCACGTCAGTCTTTTTCATGGTAGCCATTTTAATAGGTGTGTGGTGAAATTTTGTGGTGCTTTCTTTTCACATGTTTATTAGAGAGTTGGGGAGGAGCAGACAGAGGAGAGAGAGAGAATCCCAAGCAGGCTCATGCTCAGTGCGGAACCTGACGTGGCGCTCAGTCTCACAAACAGTGAGATCATGACCTGAGCCAAAATTAAGAGACACTAAACTAACTGAGCCACCCACGCGCCCATCTTATGCTTTTAATCTGCATTTCCCTGATGGCAGATGATATTGAGCATTTTTTCATGTGTTTATTTTTCATCAATGCATCTTTTTCACTGAAGTTTTTGTTCTCATATTTTGCCCATTTAAAGAATTGTCTTAACCTCCCCTTTACTGTGGATGTTGTAATACTCAGGTTTATCTTGCCTGTTTTATAGAAAAATTTGTGCTATTTTTATTATGAAAGGAATCTATGTGAAGTTGTCATTTCCTTCCTCTTCCATATTTTCCGCTTTGCCTCCTTCTCTTTATACACCTAGCACTTGTTGGTAGTTCTTTAGGGTTAGGGTTTACATAGAGACACTATCAGTCTTGCTAGGTTATAAACTCCTTGTGAGCCAGACCTTGGTCATTGATCTCTGATGCCACCATTGTACTCCGCACAGAATTTTATATACTGAAAAGAGAGTCTGAATGACTTTTCATGTGTGATTTGGATACTAGTGCCAAAAAAAAAACAAAAAAAACAAAAAAAAAAAAAAACCACTGAGAGGGAGAGAGTGCACTCTATGTAGAGTGTTTGCATTCTGTTGCCTTCTTTTAAGGAGTTTTGGGGCGCCTGAGTGGCTCAGTCAGTTGGACATCTGACTTTGGCTCAGGTTGTGATCTTACGGTCTGTGAAGTTGAGCCCCCCACATCAGGCTCTGTGCTGCTGACAGCTGGGAGCCTGGAGCCTCCTTCAGATTCTGTGTCTCCCTTTCTCTCTGCGACAGACTCTGTCTCTCAAAAATAAACAAACATTAAAAAAAAAATCTTTCCTTTAAAAAAGAAAAAAGAGTTTTGAGTTTTGTTTTGTCAGACAGTACAGTTACTTGTGAATGAGTTCGATGCTTCGGAGGCTTATTTTAAAGCTTTGTTAAGTATGTTACAGTCCTTTTTTAAGGCCTGGATTGGCCCTGATACTAAGGTGTCACCCTTTTGACATTTTTACTGAATGCCCCAGGTGTTCCATGGAGTCTCTCAGAACACATCCCAGCTCTGAGAATGAGCTCTGAGAACGTGGAGCTCACAGCTTCCTTGTTATTTTTCATTTGGCCTTCTGGTTTCACCTTACACATCTGCAACTTTGTAATCAACCAAAGACTGGTGGAGGCCCCTGCGTAGGTGTCTGGAGCTTCTGTGGGAAGCTTTGTGTTCTGCCCCCACACATTCCAGACACTTCAGTCTCCCTAAATTCTGATTTGCCTCCTCGACTCAGACCAGTGTGTTCTGCTTGGATTCGCCCTCTCAGTGGTATCATCCAGAGAGGACCTTAAAGCAGAAAGCTGGACAAATCATGGAGATGACTTTGTTTCCCTTTACTCAGGGATCACAGTTATATACTACCTGTTGTCCATCATCTGAACACAGTTGTTTTCCTATGTTTTATCCAGTTTTCTAGGTATTCTAGGTGTCTATGGCAAGTTTATATATTTTGTGCAGTGACTAATTGTTCATGACATCAGCTGCCATTGCCAGTTACTCTGTCATGACCAGACGCTGAAGTTACATGGATTTTTAGGGTAAATTGACCCCTGGCTCTCTGAGCTTCCAAGTTTCAGAGCATAGGTCTATCTATGTATTGCAGCACATGAATACCAGCATAAGTATGCTTTTACAGTTTCTCTGAAATTTCTTTTCATTTGTCATGTCTTTTATGGATGAATTGTAGAATCTTCTACTTCATTATCATTAAACCTAATAACCTGAAAACCCTTCAACTTTAAAAAAAAAATTTTTTTTTTTATGTTTATTTTTGAGAGAGACAGAGACAGAGACAGAATGCGAGTGGGTTAGGGGCAGAGAGAGAAGGAGACACAGAATCCAAAGCAGGCTCCAGGCTCTCAGCTGTCAACACAGGGCCCGATGCGGGGCTCAAACTCACGAGCTATGAGATCATGATCTGAGCCGAAGTCGAACGCTCAACCGACTGAGCCACCCAGGCACCCCTTCCCTTCAACTTTTTACTGTAAGCATTTTGTATTAACTTGGAGACTATCTTCTTAGGAGAAGCATAACATTTCCATATGTTTGAGCTCTGACATTACATATGATCATTGCAGTGGCTTTCTTAGAAGATTTTCGGCTAATAGATATGACTCCTGAACTGTGATCTATGTGTGAAGTGTCCGTGTTATCTTAGCATGGGTTGACATTTCTTCTACTCCTGTTAATCATTCCTCCCCTTGCAGGTAGTCCAACATGACCCATGTCGGGGTGGAGCTGGGTACTGGAATAGCCTCTTCCGTTTCAAGCATCTTGCTACTGGGCATTACTTAGCAGCAGAGGTAAGTAGCTGCCTCCGTGTCTCTCTCTTTCAAGGCCGATACATTGCTTTTTCTTCATTTACCTGTGGCCATTGGGTAGTTAGACACTTGGGGTAATGCTCAGTCACCTTGTTTTTCCTTCTGCTTTTCTGTTTCCTCCTGCCTCATTTTCCTGCTTGTAGACAAGAAAAGGTAAAGATGATAAACACATTTTAGTACTTCACAGGGATGTTGATCAAGATGTGGGGGAGAAAGTAAGTTAGAAAATACTGCTATCGTGAGAATGTATTGTACAGCATGATGATGGTAGTTACTAATACTGTACTTTATATTTGAAAGTTAAGAGAGTAGATTTGTTTTTAAAGAAAAGAATGCTAATCTGGATTTTAGGATTATAGAAATTTTTGCTCTTGCATTCTGCTCTCCCCACATCTTATCTACCAACCCTGCTCCTAACATGAATGTCCAAGACTCAGCTGTAGGGAAACATGCTTTGTAAAGCCGGAAGCATTAAGACACATAAAGAATTAGACAACTTTATAAAGTATTGTGGTTTTCAGGCATTAGTGAAATAGGCAGGGTCTTATCTTTTACTTGCAGGAATGCCAAAAATCAAGGAAATTAACTTTAGCTTAAATGTCTGTAAAAGGCTTTTGGGGAAAGGCAAAACTCAAAGCTGAAGGACAGGAGGAATTTACTTTTTAATTTTTGTGTTAAGGAGCCATCATACTGTGTGACAGATGCTGAGTTTTACTCTGATCTGCTGGAAGATGTACGATACCTACTCATAACAGATTCTAGATGTACATCAAAAGATACCTCCTGTTGTCTGGTTTCACGGTGGGATGGCTCAGAGATTCTCAGTGTGATGCCTGGGTATCAGTATTGCTTCCGCACCTGACCCCGAGGAAGGCTGAATCTAAATGTCCTGAATCCCCTGGGATGCCTGATACTTGAGGAACTGATGATTTTGAAATATTTAAGAACCAAAGATCAACACTTTAGTTGAAATTTAAAATGGTGCCATACGGAATTTTGGATCCAGCTAACCAGCTGCGAGGAAATGTTGATTACATGGTTTGCCAAAGCTCCTTGATGGTTGCATTATTTGTTATGTTCTGAAGTGAGTGTAACTCTTGCTGGAGGCCACGAACTAAAACTATTTCTAGTTTTTTTTTTTTATTTCTAACTAAAACGAAGCAGGACTATCAGTGACTGGATACTGATCTTTTATTTACTTCAGGCATTTAACTGTTGCTTTGCTAGTGAATTCATTGTGTTCTTCTGTCGACACTTGAGAGCCGTCTATTGGTAACTGGTAGATCGTTCCATGTGTGTTGTACTTATGTGACGTGTGTGGTTGTGGCATGCTGGTTTCATAAACAGAGGGAAGGGACAAGATTTTAGCTGTTCAGAGATGTTCGCGGGCCTTGAAGTCTCCTGCAAGTGGGGCCGAGTCCTGGAGAAATCAATGGATGTTTTAATTTCCTAATGATTCTTTTTCATCAGGTAGACCCTGACTTTGAGGAAGAATGCCTGGAGTTTCAGCCCTCAGTAAGTATGAGCAAGAGCCTTCTTGTCTCCATCTGGTAGGGTGAGGCCAAGTGATCTGGAACCCTGTTTAAGAAACTGCCACTTGTCACTGAGTGCTGGGGAAGGGGAGCCATTAGGAAGCCTTAAAAGAGGGTCTTGTTCTATGCTTCCCTTGAAGGCAGTCATTACTCCTTGTGTTCCATTGGTCCAAGACTTCCAGTGATGATGCTCTTTCTGTGTGCTTAGTCAAGCGATCTCCACCTTTAAGTTGGAGAAGCTGATGGTATCTTTGGGAATGCCCCTAGGTTAGAGACAGGGACGGCTCCTTAGAAGTCGGTCTTCTACAAATGAATGTTCTATTGCTGTTGACCTCAAACTATGACTGTCTCAGATTTTTTCAAGGAATGAGTTTGTGAAGTGGATAGTATCATTTAGGTGATGGAGGTAACACATGAGGCATGGTGCTCCTGTCATCTGCTTAGATGCTCAGTTGTCTAACCATCTGTCCTTTATGCAAATTCAGAAATAGATTTTATAATGTGGTTTGAAATTTAATGCCAACAGGATCTCTCTTTGGAGGCCATATTGCCAATTCATGCTGACTTGGAGGCCCTTGGGGGTTGAGTTGTCTATAATTACGGGTTAAAGAGGGCAGTGGTTGTGTTACATGAAAATGATGGATATCAATAGAACACTTCTCTTGCGGAGTGCTTCATTCTGGTCTAGGGTGAAAAAAAACAACAACAAAGCAAACATTTGCTACTGTGTTTGAGATGGTGTGTTCATGTGGTCATCTCTGGTGGGATATGGTAGGAGGTATTGAGGTTACTTGTTTTTGGGGGGTAAAGTTTTGAAAGAATTGAAAGGTTTTCAAGTGGATACGTTAATAAAGGGGTTTGGGGTGGAGATAATACAGAATGCAATTGTCTTTGGAAAGTACGAATTCTGTGGGAAGGGTGAACCTTGTAGTTATGTTTGAATACAATGTTAGCTTTGGAAGGAAAGAAGAGGAGTTCTAAGGGCATCACATCATTAATTCCTGTACTTGGTCTTTCCCAGTTCTTGAGGGAGCTCAGGGGCATCCTGCTCCTTCCTTTAATCTGTAGAGCTCATTGTAAAAGCTGCCCTTGCAACTAACTGGAAGGTAGACAGCACTGACCTGGTCCAACTTTCTGCCAATGTGCAGGAAAATCTTTGCCCACCATCTGTGCACGGTGTTCATGTGGCTTGTCTTGGGAGGCTTGGGCTGGAAGCAGTATTATTTTTCATAAGGCAGCTCTCATCCCTGCACCTTCTTTACTTTGAGAGAAAAAATTGGCTTTGCGTGACTTGAATCTATGGGTATTAGTGCTGCCATCGGAGTTGTCACACAGAGCAAGTCTCCCCTCTGAGATTACTTTGAAGGAGAGCTGTGGCTTCTGTGCCTGAGAGCCGATGTGCAATTGAACCTTGAGCTCTGTGAGTAATGGGGCTGCTCTCCTGGACTGCTGATGTGCGAGGGGAGGTCTGGCATTTGTAGTGCAAGAGGAGGAACATAATGATCAAAAGCAGGGCAGGGAAGAGAGGCAGACCTGGGTTTAAATGGGAGACTCATCACGTATGAGCTGTCTGACTAAACAAGCTCCTTGCTCCTCCTCAGGCCTCCATTTCCTTACCTGTAAGAGTGGTGGATATGCTTGTTGTAAGGACGAAGTAATGTGTGCATAAGACGTGGCCCGTAGTAAGCTCTCAGTAAGCAGCATTTATGTAAGTTGCATCAGATCAGTAACATTTTTAGTGCCTTTATGTCCACAAGTTCATCTGGGCTGCACAGCAGCTGCGTGAAGGAGTTAGGGGAGATTTTATGATCTTTGTTGGACCAGTAAAGAACCAGAGAGTGGTCCTAACTCATCACCTGGTTCAGGTCTCTGAGAGTTCAGTCATCTCTTTATCTTTCTCATGCTTTTACATGCTATGGTGGTGGAATGTGCCAGCAGGCTTGGGTGCAGGTCTGGACTGCATTGTCCTGGCTGCTCTGGAATGGTGCATGGGTGGTTAGTCTTCAAGGGGAGGAGAGGTTGGGGGGGCTCATCCTGTACACCCAAGGCCATCAGCACAGCTCCTGCCCCTGCAAGGAGGCAGGAAGGAGTTTTTTTGCAACCCTCCCCCTCTTGTTGGCTAGGAAACTTGGGCAGAAAAGCTGGAGTTGTACAAAGTTGGGGGGAAGAACCTTGATTCTGTTCTGGGTCACCTACTTCCCTGGGTTTGGCACCCAGTGCTCGTGGGAATCTTCACCTGGAATCCTACTTAGCTTCTTGGGCTTATCCTTCTCAATTCATCAGCACCAATGAGCCCCATGCACACTAGCTCTTGTCTGACAGCCTTTTGTACATGTGCCTTTCCTCCCACTAGGTGGCAAACGCTGACTGAACACAAAGAACATGAAGACGCTGTTGCTCAGTCACAGGTCCAGATAGAGTGCATTTCATGCAATTTCACTTTTTCTTCAGTCTGCCGGCAGGTCTGAAGCTGAACTGAGCTCAGACGCTGAGCTATTTATCTCAGACCAGAATCGGGTCAGGGTTTATTTTGAAAGTGATGTGGAAGACTTTGCAGGTAAAAGTAGTTAGAAGAGGACAAATTCTATTCAGAGTTCTTTTTTCTTGAACTGAGACGTTTGGTACTCTCTAGTTGGTTCCTACTTGAGTGTAGATAGATCAACAAGTTGTGGGTTTGTTAAGGTAGCGCTGTAAGATATTGGAGGAGTGTATAGCAAGGAGGAGACAGAGCCTTTGAGTATTAAAAGAACCATTTGTATTTTCTTTGTTTCTCTATCCCTTCATCCCTCCTCTCTCTTCCTCTCCACCCCCCCACTCCCTTCTTCCTTTACCCATACAAAAGTTGGGGCTGCAGATAAACTCCTAGAGCACACTGTTGCCCTCCATCTTAGATGTTAGTCCCTAGAATTAAATTCTCTCAAGCTCTCTCCTTTGCCTGTTGGATTTAATTTTCTTTTATCCATTTCCCGTTTGGAAAGGAGTCAGTGCCTCAGCTCAAGCAAAGCAAGTTAGTGACAAAGAAAATGTGTTTTTCCTGGTAGTTGCAGGTGGATATTGTTGTCTTGCAAGGCTGTTAAAAATTAAAAATAATCCCACATAGAGTCTCAGCTCTGGGAGAGACCTCGCAAAGCATATGAAAAGGCGCGGTAGTCTGAACTTGGTGCTTAGATCTGCTCAGGCAGACGGGCTCTGGAGCCTAGAATATGTTCTTAACAGTTTCTCAGGAAAGCTTTCCTCATTGTTCATTAGTCTTGACTGTCAGAGATTTTCTTCAATCTCCGCCAAATCCCTTACATCGCAACAGAGGCCTCTTTTCCCCTGAATTGTCATTGGCAGTACTCCGTGATTAATTTCAAATGTTTTTTTCAGGGCTAGTCTGACTTCTCAGATATTTTTCTTGGCCACACTGGGATCTCTGTTTACGAACACCTGGGTTCAGGCTTACTTGATTTTCCTTTTCCTCCTGGGAAGTAGCTGTATCATATTATTGCTAGACAATTGAACTGTAGATTAACACAGTGTCCCATAACCAAATCCACAGGATGAGTTTTCTCAAAGTGCTTCTTTTCTCTTCCAACTACTGCAGACCGATGTAGCTATATGGACTTCTTCGTCACCTATAGCACTCTTTCCATCGACATCTGTTATTGTAACCCTGCATTGTTTAAACATTTTTATTGCAACACAAGAAGGTAGAGTGTCAGTATTCTTGGCGTGGGTGGCCGATTATCATCTTTTATGACTGCTCTGAAACTCTCATTCTTTTCCTGCCAACTGCTGATGTTCACTATTGTTTCTTCCCTGTTCCTGTGGACTGTGCAGTGATTGTAGTGAGTGAAGGGTCTGGCGTACAGAATCCATGACTTGATGACTTTTCCTCCTCAGGTGGATCCTGATCAGGATGCCTCTCGAAGCAGGTTGCGAAATGCCCAAGAAAAGATGGTGTACTCCCTGGTCTCTGTGCCTGAGGGCAATGACATCTCCTCCATTTTTGAGCTGGACCCCACCACTCTCCGTGGAGGTGATAGCCTTGTCCCAAGGTAGGGTTCTAAAATGACTTATCCCAAGTAAGTCAGAGCTGATATCTGTGGCCTGGCTGGGCTTCTTGGGTTCCAAATCACCATTTCCTTTCTCAAAGCTCTTGTAAAAGATTTGTTCTGGTTGCCTATTGGAATGGTGTCTGATTTTTTTTTTTTTTTTTATGGCTCATCAATTAGTAAGTTCTCTGTAGTTGGACAAGAAGTGCTTTATTGAGGTAAACAAGTCAAAACCATAAGCTCAAATAGCTTGATATATATATTTTTAATGTTTTACTTAATTTTGAGAAAGAGAGAGAGAGAGTATGTGTGTGTGTGTGTGTGAGAGAGAGAGAGCGAGCGAGCAGGGGAGGGGCAGAGAGAGAGGAAGGCACAGAATCTGAAGCAGCCTCCAGGCTCTGAGCAGCAGGAAGCCCCTGACAACAGGGCTTGAACTAGCAAAATGTGAGATTATGACCTGAGCCGAAGTCATATGCTTAACTGAGCCACCCGGGCGCCCCTCAGGTAGCTCCATAATTCTAGTTTCCTCTACTCTCTTCCACATTCCCACACTTGAGAGATCTCCTAGTTAACTGAAGAAACAATTATAAAGAAATTCTGGAAAAAGGAACATTTGCAGTTCACTGAATATAGTAATATATTGAGATGTCAGACCAGTGTTCTTTGTACTTTTATTAAATTTGACTCTTAGTTTTGTTACATAACAATGCCTTTTGGTGGAGGGATTAACTGGCTTCTAAATGGGATGAAAGGTCATGCTTAACCCCAAAACCAGCAACAGTATTGTTAGTAATGGCTTACATTTATTGAGTGCTGACTGCATGCTATGTTGAATGCAAAATACTTTGTGTTACATCATTTCATCTGTACAAAAGGTTATCTTTCCCTTCCTATAGAAAAAGAAACTGAAGCTCAGAGAGTTCGAGCAACTTCTCACATGTCAGCCAGTTCCTTTGCAGAGCTCGAAATCTTAAATGCTTAAGACAGGGTTGTGTGGGCAGTTCTGACTCTTGAATACAGCAGTGGTTAGTAGCACTCTTGTTGGCATTTGTAGGTTTTACACATTATTTTTGACATACAGACAAGTATTTAATGAATACAAATGTTTTAGAAATAAAAGTTTATAACATTTGTTAGGTTAAAAAAAAATCGGGTTTTTTTTTTTTTTTTTTCATAAGGAGAAAAATGTGAAATAGGGGATTATGGAAAGCAGTTACATTGTTTTATGAACCATGGTGTCTGATTCATTTCTGTATTTTGGGGGTTTGACACCCTATTAACAAAATTCTGATTCATATACATACCTGGTTACAAATAGTAAGATTTAACAGCTCCCTTGCAATCTCCAGTTACTTTTCAAACAGAGACAGCAGGAGAAGCTTCATTCCACGGACTGAACCCAGACTCAATAACCTATTAATGCAAATTAACTACTGATCATTTTCCATAAAGGACATTTGACCGTGTATGCACTTTTTAAAATTACGTTTAGATCCAAGTCAAACATTAGAGAGACCCAAAGATCCTGCCCAGAATGTCCCAGAAGTTAGTAGACTCCAGTCCCTGTTTGTAAGCCTGTCTTTAAAAAAAACCTACCAGCATGTGCTGAGTTGGTATCAGCGGCCAAAGCACGAGTCGCCTGGGTGGATGGAGCAGTCGAATGCCTGTTGGCAGCATAAGTATTCGAGCAAGATGTGACATCTGCAGATCTGCTGACCTTTGGTTTCCTTCATTTCTTCCTCTCCACACCTGCTTTGGCCCAGAGCAATGCCCCATGTCAGTGAGACTGGTCTCTGCAGTGCGGGTGCTCTCAGCACTAGAGGAGTACCTTCTCTTGTGCTGTCAGAGTGATGAATGGAGGACAGTGTCCATGTGGAAGAGTACTTGACATTGCAAGGAGGCCTTTCCTTGCCACCCAGTAAAATTGTCAGTTGGTCTTCAACTCTGCTGGGTTGTTAATTCCTTGAGAATCTGGGGGAAAGCTACAGATGTTCCTCCAGGAAATCCCAAGTATGTGCACAGCTTTGCATTCTCCAGGTTTGGAAGCCCTGATTGAGCTGATGTACACTGATTTTTTTTTTAACATACTTTTTTAATGTTTTTTTTTTTGAGAGGGAAAGAGCACGTGAGCATACGTGAGTGGGAGAGGAGCTGGATGGGGGTGGGGCGGTGGGGGACAGAGGATCTGAAGCAGGCTCGATGTGGCTCTGGAACCCACAAACCACGACATCATGACCTGAGCCAAAGTCAGACGCTGAACTGAATGAGTTGTCCCCAGTTTTTTTGTTTGTTTTGTTTTGTTTTTGTTTTTTTACAGTAACAGACTTGTTGAGATACAATTCATATACCATACAATTCACCTACAGTGCTCAATTCAGTAGTTTTTATGAACAATGCTGGACAACTATCATCACAGTTTTAGATCATTCTTCCCAAAAAAGAACACCACACCCTTTCTCAGTTACTGTTATTTCCCTGTTCTCCACATCCAACCTTAGACTTACCTGCTTCATGTCTTTATTGATCTGCCTGATCTGGACATTTCATCTAAATGGAATCATGTATCATGCGCTCTTTTGTGACTGGTGTATTTCACTTAGTATTTTTAAGGTTCATTCATGTTAAAGCATATTTTAGCCTTCATTTTATTTTATTTTATTGTTGAATAATATTTCATTATATGGTTATAACACGTTGTATTTATCCACTTATTTTTTTTAATTATAAATTTTTTTTTAATGTTTGTGTATTTTTGAGAGAGAGAGCATGAACAGTGGGGGGGCATTGCAGAGAGGGAGGAAGACACAGACTGTGAAGCAGGCTCCAAGCTGTCAGTAGAGAGTCCGTTGCAGGGCTTAAGCCCACAAACCATTGAGATCATGACCTGAGCC
Organism: Panthera leo; assembly: GCF_018350215.1. Classification (NCBI taxonomy): domain Eukaryota; kingdom Metazoa; phylum Chordata; class Mammalia; order Carnivora; family Felidae; genus Panthera; species Panthera leo. The sequence continues at coordinate 46,332,999 of NC_056680.1, forward strand.
GAAGTCAGACACTTAAACTGAATGAGCTACCCAGGTGCCCCACCTACTTATTTTTTTATTTTATTTTATTTTTAAATGTTCATTTATCTATTTTGAGAGAGAGCAGGGAGGGGCAGAGAGAGAGGTAGAACTGTCAGCTCAGAGCCCAATGGGCGGCTTGCACCACGAATCTGGAAACTGTGACCTGAGCTGAAGTCCAGAGTCGGATGCTTAACTGACTGAGCCACCTGGGTGCCCTTATTTTCTTTTTTATTTATTTTTTATTTTATTATTTAAAAAAAAATTTTTTTTTAATGTTTATTTATTTCTGACAGAGACAGAGCATGAGTGGGGGAGGGTCAGAGAGAGAGAGAGAGACACAGAATCTGAAAACAGGCTCTAGACTCTGAGCTGGCAGCACAGAGCCCGACTCGGGGCCCGAACTCACAAACCGTGAGATCATGACCTGAGCCGAAGTCGGTTGCTTAACTGACTGAGCTACCCAGGCGCTCCCTTATTTTCTTTTTTAAAAAAAGGGTTGGGAGTGCCTAATTGGCTCAGTTAGTTGGGTGTCTGATTCTTGATCACATCTCAGGTCTTGATCTTACAGTTGTGACTTCAAGCCCCACTTTGGGCTCCATGCTGGGTGTGAAACCTCCTTAAAGAAGAAAAAAAAAAAAGGGCTAATACCTAATCCTTTTTTTTTATATATATATTTAAAATTTACTCTTTCATTTATTTATTTATGTTTTAAGTACTCTTTATGCTCAAAGGGGCTCAGCCTCACGACCTCAAGATGAAGAGTTGTGTGCTTTTCTGACTGAGCCAGCCTGGTGCCCCGTATTTACCCACTTATTACTTGATGCCCATTTGTGTTGTTGCCCTTTTTGGCTATTATGCCACTTTGAACATTCTTGTACACATTCTGGGGGGACATAAGTTTTCATTCTCTTGGGTATATACCTAGGACTGGAATGCTATGTCATGCAGTAACTCTGTGTAACATTTTGAGGAGCTGCCAGATGGTTTTTCAACATGGATCCAGCATTTTACATTCCTACCACCTGTGTCTGAGGGTTCCACTTTTTCTACATTCTTTCCAATACTTGTTACTCTTTTTGTTTGTTTGTTTGAGTTATCTTGGTAAGTGTGAGGTGGTATCTCGTTGTGTTTCTTTTTTTTTTTTAATTTTTTTAATGTTTAATTTTGAGAGAGAGAGCTTGGAGTGGGGGAAGGACAGAGAAGAGAGGGAGTCACAGAATCTGAAGCAGGCTCTGGGCCTCTGTGCTGATAGCACAGAGCCTGATGTGGGGCTTGAAGTCATGAACTGCAAGATCATGACCTGAGCCAAAGTTGGATGCCTAACCAACTGAGCCACCAGGCACCCCTCTCATTGTGGTTTTGATTTTTCTGTCTGTGAGGTTCATCATCGTTTCATGTGTGTATTGGCTACTTGTGTATCATCTTAGGAGAAGTATCTCTTCACATCCTTTGCCCATTATTTTTTGCCCATTTCAAAAATTGAGTTGTCTTTATTATTGAGTTTTAAGTGTTCTTTTTTTCTCAAGACAGATCCCTTACCAGGTAAGTGATTTGCCAGAATTTTCGACCATTCTCTAGGTTGTCTTTTCACTTTCTAGATGGTATCTCTTGAAGTAAAAAGTTTTTAATTTTGTCCAATTCCTATCTGTTTTTTCGTTGATTGCTTATGCTTTCAGTTTCTTAAACCATTGCACATTCCAAGGTCACAAACATTTATGCTCAAGTTTTCTTTTAAGACTTTTATGGTTTTTGGTTTTTACTCTTAGGTCTTTGATCCACTCTGAGATCCTTTTTAAATATGATTTGGGTAGGGTAGATTGCCTTTTAAAAGCTTCCTTTCTCATTGACTTGTTAACTAGATAGGTACAGGTTTGTAAAACCCATTTCCATTTTGGTTTAAGTAAATTTCCATATGTTGTGTCCTCTCTTCAGGAAGTTATCTAATGCATTTGTTCAGGTTCCCAGGAGACAAGGGAATGACGTTTATCTTACATGTTAAATGTTTTAGTTTGCAAGGGATAGCAAAAAACATAACCCTGTGATGTAAAATACCACATTGTTCCATCACAAGGTGCTTCATGCATTTCCTTGGCAAGAGGAGTGAGCATGTTGGCCATATTCCCCAGTGGGTTGGAAATTTGCATGATGCTGTAGGAAGGGGAGGTCTAAGCTTTTAGGTAACATAGCCAAATTGGAAAACTGTCTTTGTGGATAGTTGTCCATGGGTAGATGGATTCTAAACTCTTAAACAATGGAAGCCTTGCATTCACCATGGGAGAAGTGTCCGGCATGGTCTACTAGTATTGATTATCATTTACAATCTTGAGCTTGGTCTTAACTTTAAAAATTTTTATTCATTCTTGCCCCTGACCAACAATTTGAGAGCCAGAATTGAATGGGCTTCCCATTCATTTGTCCTGTGGAGGAATCAAAAAGCTTTAGGAGTAGTACACTCATTTCCCTGCATCTTAAAGTTGTGCTAAATATTGCTTGTTTGAAGATGAGGAAGACTGAAAGTAGATAAATGAATGTCTCTGAAATGTTATCAGCAAAGGAATTTTTGTGATAGTCAATGGTTAGAAGAATCTTTCCAAGCCGAAGTGAAAAGGATAATGGCAAATCCTGGGTATACTGAATAAGATAATAAAATTCCAGTATATGTAAAATAGACGCCTTAGATGAACACTGGGAGAGCATCTAACTTTGTGACTGCTTTTGTAATTGTCCTGATACTATGGCTTTTGAGTTAAGGATTGGGAATGAGACTTGGGATGAATTGATAGAACACCCTTTTGTGTCTCAAATATAATTTGACATAGAACTTTACAGAAGGTAATCATCCAATTAAAAGCTAAGCTCCAGGCTTTGGTTATATTTTGAAATTCAGAGAATTAGTCCATGTCACTCAGACAAAAAAGAATTGGCACATCTCTGTCAGGTTTCTTCTTCATGTTGCTTGATGTATATTCATTCTAGTTAAATATCACTATGGTTGCCCTTACTTGGAATATTCAGGACAGGTATAATGAACAAAAGTGGAAGGCAGAGAGTGTGTACTAAAGATAGATGTCTGGTTTGATGCCCCTTGCCCCCACCTCTTTTCCATGTCTCTACCATTGCTCTAAATTCCTCTTAATGCAAATATCTTCTTTGGTCCCTTGTCTGCCCGAGCCCCAACAGTGTTTAAAGTTCCAATTCAAGTTTTCTGTATCAGAAAATGTCCATGACTTTGTGTAGCCTCATTGATCTCCTCCTCTAAAAGTGCTTCAGTGCGTACCTTGACTGTCTCCCAACTTAATGCTTTTTCATTTGCATTTCATGTTACTTACTATTGTTTGGTGTTCATTGGTCTTGTCTCACTGATGGGGTGGATTCCTGATGCAAAAATGATGCCACTATTTCAACTACTTCCTTAAGCAAAATTGGAAAATGTTGTAAAATTATCCATGTCCATTGTAAAGCCACAAAAATGTGTTAACATCGTGGAGAGCAAAGAAGCAAATAAAGATTATGTAAAATTTAACCATTCAGATATAAACACTGTTAACATTAGGGTTTATGTAGTTTTAGACAAGTCTCTGGGCATGCAGAATACTTCTGTATAATTAGCCATTAATAAAAATTATAAGCTATTTTTAACAATTTTTCAATGAATGATATGTTCTGTACATATTTCCATGTAAATATCGATTGTAATCTTTTTTAAATAACTTTTTAGTATTCCACTGCATGTACAATAATTAGTCCGTTATTGAGACATTGGATTGTTTAGTTTTATATTACCGTATATAATGCCTTGTTGAACATACTTATGCCCCAGTTTGTACTTGGGTTGTCATCTCTTAGGCGAACCATCTAAAAATGAGATTGCTAGTTGAAAAGATAGGTACATTTTACTTGCTTTACAAAGTGCTAGACTCCCTTCTAGAGTTTAATTTGTTGACACTGTCACCGTGAGTGCGGGGAGAGGTCATTTCCCTAAACTCTTGTAAATACTGGGTTATGTCGGTCTCTTAAGATCTTTGGAAGACATTCAGTAAAAAGATGCGTAGTTTTTATTTGTGTAAATTGTATATTAAGGAAATTAAATGTATACTTGCAAGTTTATTGGCAGTTTATATTGCTTTATTAAGTTACTGGCTGATGTCATTGTCTTATTTTCCTTTCCACTTTTCCCATTTTTTTCTTACTGATTTAAAGATCTCTTTATATATGCAGATTAATTACCTTTTTATGCTTTGTGTTATTCTTTTATTTTCCCAAGTTGTCCTTTTTCTTTCAACTTTGTTCATGATGGTTTTTTTTTTTTTTTTTGCTTTATGGAAGATGAAAAATGTAAACAATATTCTAAGATGTATCCCTCTTTTACTTTTAAAATTGGTGAACCTTGTATGTTGCTATGTGCTTCAAAGGCCTTCCTTACCACAAGATTATTAAATATTGACTCACATTTTATCCTGGTAATTTTATTTTTTGCTTCATGGATCCATAGGAAAATTTCATGCATTGCTCTATCATTTCTCATGATATGCGTTAATATATAGTCAGTAGTTTTTGTTACTCTGTCTCATGCTCCGTTCTGGGATATTCATTCACAGGAGTGATCTTACATTTAGAAATACAGCATATCACAATGTTAGAATCATTATGAATGATTTTTTATTGTAAATACATTAAAACATATTTTGGTGTGCATTCATTTGTGCCTCGGTTTATATTGTCTAGTGTATGTAGCAGGAAACCATTTTGGTATCCCGTTTTATTTTAATAGAATATATTCTAGTCCAGTGGCTTTAGAGAACCTAAAAATTCCTGTCACCCAAATCCTTTTATTTTTCCCCCCAGAAACTCCTATGTCCGACTCAGACACCTTTGCACTAATACCTGGGTTCATAGCACAAATATCCCAATCGACAAGGAAGAAGAAAAACCTGTAATGCTGAAAGTAAGTTCTGGAACTTGGCTGCCTCCTTTGGTCTTGTGCTCCCTAATGAAAGGGCTCCTTTGAGGACACATTGGGGAGGAGGGAGCTGCATTTTGTTGCTTTGGCCAGAGGTAGTCATGGACAGACTTGAATGCAGTGAAAGAATTCTCTCCAAGGGACTTGGCTAAAGCAAGCCTAGGCTTTTTTAAATAACCAGAACCTTTTATTCCATGGCTTTTGCCCTAAAGGTTGAGCAATTGTCTGGATTTCATGTCTGTTTGAAGGATGATTTTGGCTGGGGGAGTGTTTGCTTGTGCCTTGAGGCACATCACATACCTAGTTGGTTTTCCCCAATCTTTATTATTTCTTTCTCTCTGTCTTTAAATAAACACTTTTATTTTTTTGGAAGTTCTCTTAGCCCCTTTAATTTCTCTCCCTGAAGCCCACCTCTCCTTCCCTACCTTCTCTAGGGTCATAAAACATAAAAACACAAACATAGGGATTTTGTTTTGAAAAAGTCAAATGATACTCTTAGTTTGTTTTTTTAGTGATGGGGGAGGTTACTGGAATTTTTTTTTCTATTTTTATGAACATTTTCAAGTATATAGAAAAGTTAAAAGATTGGTACAGTGTCTGCCCATATGATACTCTGAGTCAATAATTATTTTGCTCATTTGTTTTTTCCCTATGTGTTTGCTTACTTATTTTTATTTATTAAAAAAATTAGTGTTTGTTTATTTTTGAGAGAGAGCGTAAGCAGAGGAAGGGCAGAGAGAGAGGGAAACACAGGATCCAAAGCAAGCTCCAGGCTCTGAGCTGTCTGCACAGAACCCGACCCAGACTCAAACTCATGAAATGTGAGATCATAACCTGAAGTTGGATGGTTAACCAACTGAGCCACGTAGTCTCCCGCCTATTTATTTATTTTTAAATGTTTTATTTTGAAAGAGAGCACGTGTGTGCATGCACACGCACAAGTCGGGGAGGCTCAGAGAGGCAGGAGGGTGGGGAGAGAGAGAGAATCCCAAACAGGCCCCAAATGTGAGGCTCATTCTCAGGAACCAAGAGATCTTGATCTGAGCTGAAATCAAGATTCACATGCTTAACCCACTGAGCCACTCAGGCACACCTCCCTATGTGTTTATAAACATGTTTTACAATTGTAACAGTTTTAACATACTTCTTTTCACAAATGAAGGTGTAAAATGATATCAGAGCCCCCTTTCTGCCTCCTTCTTTCCCCACAGTAACAATCTCTAGAGGTAACAACTGTTAATGATTTGAGGTACTTCGTTTCATATGTTTTTCTGTGTCTAGTTGATTCTAACTGCGAGATAGCTCCAGCTACTTGGATTGCCCAGTGTCACATAAATAGTATTTTGATTAATGTTTTACTGTCTCAGTCCAAGAGACAATCCCATAAAGACCATTTTGCTTTTCAGATTGGCACCTCCCCTGTGAAGGAGGATAAGGAAGCATTTGCTATAGTTCCGGTTTCTCCTGCTGAGGTTCGGGACCTGGATTTTGCCAATGACGCCAGCAAGGTGCTGGGCTCTATAGCTGGGAAGCTGGAGAAAGGCACCATCACTCAGAATGAAAGAAGGTAAGGGCTTCACGTAAGAACCAGACATATTCAACCTCACCCACTGTGGAGCTCTTAAATCTGTTGTTTGCAGAAAGAGAAAATGCCAACTCTGAACAGCTTTGTGTGAGAGGGTCAGGCCTTAACATTTATATGTGGCTTTAACTTGTGATTTTCAAGAACCACACTCACTTCTTTGAAAGTCTCTAAAATTGTAAAGACCTTTTTCTCAGTCTCTAGTTTGGCCTCTAGAACTTTCTAATAAATGATGGGGGCCACGGTTACTCTGACGTAAAATTTGAAGGCTCATATTTTGTGAAGGTGTTTATCCTTTTGTGGACAATAATGTGTTGTGTGTATTTTACTCTTTTTGGTCATTGGTCCTCACTTTTGAGGAAATTGGGAAGAAAGGACTTGTTTGCGTTTAAGTGCCTCATTAGGCCTGGGTCTTTCAAGGTAAAGTTTTCAACCTGTTACACGTCGAACATTTCCCATCTCTAATAGCTTCTTTGCTCTCAAGGTCTGTAACCAAGCTGCTGGAAGACTTGGTTTACTTTGTCACTGGTGGCACTAACTCTGGTCAAGATGTGCTTGAAGTGGTCTTCTCCAAGCCTAACAGAGAACGGCAGAAGCTGATGAGAGAACAGAATATTCTCAAGCAGGTCTGTGAGATGCAACATATTGGGATCTCTGTAAGAAATCAGTGGGATCACTGCTCTTACAGAGGGACATGACTGGTTCCCACCTGGAAGGCTTGATCAGCTGACTTTTGAAGAAAACAGACTTGATTTTATAGAGCAGTTCTAAGTTCATAACAGTAATGCATGGAAAGCACAGAGTTCACATATACCTCATGCTTCTACATATGCATAGCCTCACCTATCATTAATATCCTCCGCTGTAGTGATACATTTGTTACAATTGCTGAACGTACATTGACACATCATAATTTCCCCAAATCTAGAGTTGACATTGGGGTTCACTCTTGGTGGTATGCATTCTCTGGATTTAGGCAAATGTATAATAACATACCCATCATGATAGATTCATACAGAGTATTGTCACTGACCTAAAAACTTTCTGTACTCTGCCTGTTCATCCCTCCCTTCCCTCAACCCCTGGCACCCACTGATCCTTTTATTGCCTCCGTCGTTTTGCCTTTTCCAGAATGTCATGTGGTTGAAATCATACACTATGTAGCCTTTCTCTCACTTAATAATATGCATCTAAGGTTCCTCTGTGTCTTTTCATGGCTTCATAGCTCAGTTAATTTTTTTTTTTTAATGTTTATTTGCTTTTGAGAGAGAGAGAGAGAGAGAGAGAGAGAGAGAGGGAGGGAGGGAGGGAGGGAGGGAGGGAGGGAGAATCTGAAGCAGTCTCCAGGCTCTGAGCTGATGGCACAGAGCCTGATGCAGGGCTCGAAGTCACTAAATGCGAGATCATGACCTAAGCCGAAGCTGGATACTTAACCAACTGAGCCACCCAGGCTTTCATAGCTCAGTTAAATTGACAACACACTTGTTGAGTCAGCATGTAACAATTCACCTGTTAGGAACTCCAACAAGAGTTCAGTTGACAACTGCATTTTCATCAAAAATAATAAGTGCCATGTGTTCTTAATGTTATTTCATAGGACTGGAAAATTTGGAGGATTTGGTAAACTCAGGCCTGTATAAGCTCTTACAGGGACCTCCATAAATCAATACAAGATCTTACTACAAAGAATGAGTAATGGCTTACAGGACATATATAGATGCTATTATCTGGTATAAATTTAAGTAAGCTGGTGTAAAGATATATTGTAGGGAGGTAAGTGACAAGGGTAGGTGAAGTGCACAGAAATGCATACTATATAGTTCTCTAAAGCTGTCAGAGATGGGGGGTGTACGCTTGGCATAGAAATTCCTGGCCACTAAAACCCAAAGAAAAATATATTAGTTACTACTCCTACAGTTCTCCATAGGAACTTGGGATTTGAGAACACTTTTTCCTGTTGGTTGATGAAAGACAAAATTTATTAACACTTCATCATGTTTCAGCATGGTTTTCTAGTCCAAGAAGAAATTATGTCCAGCTGTTTCAGGTGATGACCTCCCAGATTAGATTGGCTCAATGCCAATGCTCATTTCCACAATAACAATTCCTTGAGGGGCCAAAATGATCAGATTCCGTGGCAGAAGCCTTTGCTGAGCACTATATTTATGCAACTGACAGTTTTTAATCTTTTATCCTTAGCACTCCCTTGTGAGCTGGGTAGTGTTCTTTCCATTTTACTCCTGAGAAAACCAAAGGTTACCTTGACTGTGTTCTATACCACTAGGGAATAATGCAGGTGAATGATTTCAGCCTAGAATCTGCTGATTGCAGAGTCCGCACTCTTAACCACAGCCCTACATACTGTACTGGGAAGTGTTTGAGGACCAGTTAGGTCCAGGTGGACTGTGATGAGTGGGTGTCCAATTTTCAGGTTACTGACATTGATGTAGAGAGAGTGGCCTGTGTAGTGCTGCCTCCCAGGAGGTTCTATTAGTTTGCGACAGAGGACTAGCCATTAACACACTAAATGGTGATGGTGTTTATTCTTCCTTCTCACAACCAGATCTTCAAATTGTTACAAGCCCCGTTCACAGACTGTGGCGATGGCCCAATGCTGCGGCTCGAGGAGCTTGGGGACCAGCGGCATGCTCCTTTCAGACATATCTGTCGGCTCTGCTACAGGGTCCTGAGACACTCTCAGCAAGACTACAGGAAAAACCAGGTTGGGATTTAGGATTGATGGGAAGTGATGGGCAGTTTTGTCCCTGAAGTTCATTTACTCGCCTCATGAGTTCTAAGTGTTAAATCTGTAATTACTTAATGGCTAGAGAATAGTTCATTAGGTTTGTGTGCAGAAAGGAAATAGATTTTTTGCAAGCCTGAGAAGAAGATACATTCTAGAGTCCTTAAGAAGGATACCCAAGAAGTCCCCTTCTACAGCCACCTTTCAGTGAGATTTTTTTTTTATACTGTTAGTACATTTCTAGTATTTTTTATGGCACGTTATCTTAAAAATCAGGGAAATGATTGCATGTGTTTATATTAAAGCAAGAGTGGAATCTTCTTGCTCCCTTCCATATCTTCCATCTGTGCTGGTAACTTTATCTTGGTTGTGGCTCATGTTTTATGGTATTCTAAGTTCTTATCTGTGTCATGACACTGTATATAGTGTCCTCATGAGATAAACGTTCTAACCTCTCTGGGGTCTCCCATCAATTTGCCATTGTAAGGAAACCTGGAAACTGTTGCCACACTTAGTAGTTCTCGGCTGGGAGTAATTTTGTCCCCCAGGAAATACTTGGCAATATCTGGAGACCTTTTTGAGTGTCACAACTTGGGCGGGACGGGGCGAGGGGGCATCTGGTGGGTAGAAGCCACGGATGCTATTGAATATCCAGTAATGCACAAGACATCCCCCAACAACGAACAGTTACCCAACCCAGAAAGTCAGTAGTGCTGAGTCTGAGAAGTCTTGTACTGCATTGAATTAGTGTAGGTGCACAGATGATGCTTATCATAACCTTGACTCCTCCTCTCTGCATTGTGTTACAAAAGGCTTTTGTTTGTAAACTTTGCACTGCTACCACATCTGGCCTTTAAATTTAAACTTCTCTCTGTAATGAAAATTGTTCTGTTCTGTCATGAAGAAAGTGTTAAACTTCACCAGTGCTCTCAAGTATTAGATATAACCTTGTTAGCAAGTATAAGCTTTTGACTTAGCCTTTGCTGTTATCTAAATAGAAGGTATCATATACCTATGATGCTTTGTTCATTAGCCTGGACAGGTTGCCTTTGGGTGCTCTGGTTACTTTAATTCTGCTAGTGCATTAAAACCATACTCAAATAGTGCCAAAGAGATTTTTGTTCTGTTCCTCTCTGCCATCTTCCAATGAGGATACATCAGAGCCTCTAGAGTGTACTAGCACATTTCGCTTGTACATGAAAAGGCCAAACCAGTCCCACCTGTTGCTGCTACATTGAATGTCTTTGCTTGTTGTTATGGATTGTCTGCCACCCAGCAGCAGTCTGTCCCTGAAGGCTGATTAATTACCAAACATGCATCCTTACTGAGTATGGGCTGAAAAGTGGCCAGTGTCCACTGTAAACACCCTGAGTAGTTTTTAGGATTTGGGAATTAATTTTGAAACATTAAACCAAGTTTCAAGTGCTGTTTGAACTTTGAGTCTGTCTTAGGCAGGAAACGTCTCTGAATAGAAACAAATACCAACAAGAGATTTCCCTGACTTCTCATATATTTTTTATGGAATGTCATGTCTGCTCCCCAAAGAGAGAAGCCAGCGATGTTTTTATGCATTCTGTGAATATGATTGACTGGCTTAGGTATTCCTCACTTGATTCTGCTCCCCATTGACTATGCAAATGTATTTTCACCCCAGATAAAGAAAACAAAATAGGGTGGTACTGTTCTAAATATCTAGGTAGGCTTAAGTATGTTTATTCAGCAGCACAGAGCAATAAGGCACAGTTAAGTCCTCTTGAATTAGCAATAAAATCACAGCTGAAAAACAGCTTTTGACCTTTTAGAAAAATAAGTCACCGCATTAATATTTATACTGTGCATTTGATAAAATGCCCATCTGTACATACAGGGTAATTTGCTTAATTACATTTGTGTGGCGGGTTTAGTAAAACCAAGGGTGTGAGGGAGTTTGCAGCTGTTGACCTAGATGAGAAAGTTGTAGAAAGGTACCTCACTAGGATTTCCCTTATGAACAGTCCTTCTCGCCAGGGAAGGTTGCTGCTTTGCTTAGTTTGGGGTTAACCTTAAAATCTTCTGTTCTCCCCGCTTGACCTCCCTTTTCATCCTTAAAAGGAGTACATAGCCAAGCAGTTTGGCTTTATGCAGAAGCAGATTGGCTATGATGTGTTGGCCGAAGACACCATCACCGCCCTGCTTCACAATAACCGAAAACTCCTGGAAAAACACATCACCGCTGCTGAGATCGACACGTTTGTCAGTCTGGTGCGAAAGAACAGGGAGCCCAGGTGAGGTGGAAGTGGGTCTGATCCACCGAAGGTGTCTGTGCCTTGAAGATGCAGGCATTGAGCTAGTCAGGGTGCTTTTGGCGAGGTTTCCTTTGGAGGGCTGCCAGTGACAGATCTCGGTTAGGTTGGTCTGGAGAGGCTCTTGGGTGAGTAGTGGAAAGAACACGGTACTGGGATAGACCCGTAGTGGAATCCTAGTTCTGCACTTGGCCAGCTGGGTGACTTTCTCTTTCCGCTTGAGCTTTAATTTTCTTCTATGCTAAATGGGTGTTTATGAAAATTGAATGAGAATAAATACACGTGAAGTGCCTGGCACTTGGTAGATGCACAGGAAATCACAGTGATGGCTATTTATTCACAGTTTAGCACCCCCTAATTATCACTTAGAACACCTCCCCCAAGTGTCATCAGTAAGAGTCTTTTGCAAACTTAGTTGTCACTTGAGTGTTTCTATTTTACATTACAGTTCTGTCATTTCTCATTCACATAGATCTCCCCCCCTTTCCTCTTTTCTTCTCCTCATTAAGATCTACAGCATTTCAGAAGCAGTGGACAGTAGTTTATAATATAGGTATGGTGAATGGTCACACTGAGACACAATGAGAGCTGATAGTGTTGTTATAAAGTGACTCCTCCCACCCCATAAAGATGAAGAATGTTCCGTGGAGCATTCTCATGTTCAGGGAGTCAACTAAATAAGCACTTGACATGTATTATTGCATTTAATCCTCAGGACAGTCCTACAAGGTTTTACGTTACCCTCTCCTGAAGATGAGAAAAGTGAGGTTAAGACATATTCCCATGTAACACTGCATATCAGAATATCACTAATGAGAACAGGGATTCCAACTTGGGCCCTCAGGCCTCAGAGCCTTTCCTCACCTCTCTGGTCCTCCTCCATCTCCACCATTTCTTCCTTATGCAAACGTCTTCCTTGTCTTGTTTGTTTCATTTTAATCTCATCATCTGTTCATCTGCCCTGGCCCTTGCCATCTTTTTTCTTTTTCTCCTTTCTTGATTTCTTCTCTTCGCGCAGCTGGGTTTCTGCTGGTGCTGTAGACACTGGCACCAAAACCTAAAATGTCTCTAGTTTCTTGTGTAGAAGATACGTTGGGTCTGTCTGCTTGAGGAGGAGTCTGGCTCCGAGAGCCAAACCTCTACTGTGGCTGCAGAAAACATTTCGTTTGCTTTCTCTTTCTCCATAGATTCTTAGATTACCTCTCCGACCTCTGTGTTTCCATGAACAAATCGATCCCGGTGACCCAGGAACTGATATGTAAAGCTGTGCTGAATCCAACCAATGCCGACATCCTGATTGAGACCAAGTGAGTGGGGGCTCTTGGGGTTGAAGATACAGATGAGGAAGGGATTTAGATGGAGAATGTGTGGTCCAGTGGATGTCTGCACTCTAGGATAATAGAACTTAACACTTTGATTTCTTTAGACTTGGTCTGAAGTCAGATGAGCTGGCATGGGATCTTGCTTATGCAAAGGTCTTTGATAGCGGAATTCAGTTTACCTTTAGAGTGGCCTCCTCTGTATATAGGTATCACTTTGCACACTGGTTTATTTATTTATTTTTGAATATATTTATTTTTTTAATACATTTTTTAAAGTTTTATTTTGAGAAAGGCAAGCAGGGGAGGGGCAGAGTGAGAGAGGGAGAATCCCAAGAAGGCTCCACACTGTCAGCACAGAGCCTGATGTGGGACTTGAACTCACAAAATTGTGAAATCATGACCTGAGCTGAAATCAGCAGACACTTAGCCATCTGACCCACCCATGCGCCCCTTGCACATTGGCTTAAAAATAATGTGAATTCACCAGAGAGCATTTTGCACATACTTGATTTAATGTTAAGAGTTTAAAGTTCTTTGGGTAGGATCACCAGTTTTAAAAGTTAAAGGAGATAATTCAATGGTGATGTTAGGTCACTGTAGGAAAGAGCTTTTTAATTATCACTGTTGAAAATGTGTTTAGTGGTACATAAAAATTTTGGTAATAGTAGTGATTGATTTTTTATCAGGGGAACAGTTTTCCTGATAAGTACAGTACTAGTAATAGGGCCAGTGTTTAGAAACCAAAACAAAACCCAAAACTGAATTATGCCCTGAGCTCTAGTGGGGTTTGTTTGTTTGTTGCTTTTTTTGTTTAGTTGTTTTTTTGTTTTTTTTTGCTTCTCATAACTTAATTTTGGGTTTGGGCTAATGCAACCTCTCAGCATTTTGGCATTTGGGCCTGAATAGCTGTTAATCATGATGGACTATCTGTGTGTTTAGCAGCATCCTTGGCTTCTACCCACTAGATGCTCATTGTACCCCTCCCACTCAGTTGGGACAAACAAAAATGTTAAAATGTTTGCAGACATTGCCCAGTGTCTCCTGGGGAGGGTGCAGGGCAGACAAAATCACCTGCTTGAGCACCACTGGAATAAAGTATATGAAGAGTTTGGCTCTTTGTGATTTTGCCATTGAGGGGCAAAAAAAAAAAGGTTATCTATGTGTTTTTATGCTAAAAGTTTTTTATGTTTTTTTTAATTTTTATTTTTTAATTTTGAGAGACAGAGCCTGAGTGGAGGAGGGGCAGAAAGAGACAGGGAGACACAGAATCGAAGCAGGCTGCAGGCTCTGAGCTGTCAGCACACAGCCCAATGCGGGGCTCAAACCCACAAACTGCGAGATCATGACCTGACCCAAAGTCAGCCGCCTCACCAGCTAAGCCACCCAGGCACCCCTATGCTGAAAGTGAAGCTAGATTTCAATATATTGCTAGAGTTGATCTTAGATTAGCAAGTATTGCTAACATAAGGAGTTTTCACTACTCCTCCTCTTATTTTCCAGGCTGGTTCTTTCTCGTTTTGAATTTGAGGGTGTTTCTACTGGAGAGAATGCTCTGGAAGCAGGAGAAGACGAGGAAGAGGTGTGGCTCTTTTGGAGGGACAGCAGCAAGGAGATTCGCAGCAAAAGTGTCCGGGAACTGGCCCAAGATGCCAAAGAAGGGCAGAAGGAGGACCGCGATGTTCTCAGCTACTACAGGTGATGGGGAGTCCCGCTGGGCTCAGTTCAGGCTGCCCTGGAGGGAATTGATGAGGAATTTACTGCTTGCTTATTGATTGCTCCACATAATCACATGTTGTCACCTATCTAGCAAAAAGATGTAGATTTTAGGATTTGGGCGTGTAAGGTTTCATTGGTACTTAGGTAGTAAATTGATTCCTGGATGTGGCCAAGTAGGGAAACAGTGAGTGCTTGCATCGGCCCCTCATTACTATTTGTCCTTAACAGAATAATAGCATACGGGCGCATATCATGTGGTCACATTGCTTGTGTTCAAATCCTGACCTTTCTACTTACTAGGTTTTTTTGCCTTTGGCCAAGTCATATACCTCTTCATGCCCCAGCTCCTTTATCTGCAAAATAGACAGTAGTGCCAACCTCATAGAATTTTGCAGACAGAGCTAGAACATGAATACGTGTATTCATACATGTGTGTATGTTTATACACACACATAACATATATGTCTTTCTATATCTGTACAAATATTTTTTTTGAGCGTGGGAGCAAGTACAAGTTGGGGAGGGGCAGAGAAAGAGGGAGGAGAGAGAGAATCCCAAGCAGGCTCTGCACCATCAGCACAGAGTTTCATGTGGGGTTCGAACTCACAAACCATGAGATCACGACCTGAGCCTAAGTTAAGAGTCGGATGGTTAACCGACTGAGCCACCCAGGTGCCCCTGTACAAATACAGAATAAAACCATGAGTCCCATCCCCATCTGTACTTCCAGTTCCTTTCTCACACCATAGTGTTGTTATAGCCTTCACCTTTCTGTATTGATAACTTACTCTTGAGAGAAACCTGCCTTTTACCTGGTGTGCATCCTTGTTTGCTCACTCTCCACCTTTGCCGGTTACCTCATCTGGCCCTAGGGTCTCCCAGGTCCCAGCTTTAAGATCTGCTGGCCCTGCCACCTCAAGGGAAGGCAGTGGAAAGGAAATGAAGGGGCAAGAGAGCCAAGGAAAACTTTTCAAAGAATAGAGAAGCAAAGATGGAAAAGTGCTTAGGGCATTTTTTAACAAGTAAAACTTTGCAGCTACAGTGCCCTTTGATAGCTCCTGTGTTCTCTTCCCTCCCATTCATGCATGTAGTGTATACCCTCCTACATTCTCTGTGTTTCTGTTTTACTACATTTGTATGTATTCATAAAAAATATATAGCATTTTGCCAGTTCTTAGGTCTGTATGTAAATGGTACTGTACTTGTCTCATTTATCCTGTATTGTTTCTGAAATGTGCTCATGTTAATGGTGGTAGATCTGTTTCTCTAATTTCGACTTCTGGATGGCATTCCCTTTTATTATGCCATGTTTTCATTGCTCTTGGATATTCCATCATATGCCACAATTTAGTTTTTCATGTCAGGGGACCTCCTTATTCAAAAGGTATGCGTATGAGTGAGAGTTTATCTTTCCTATTAGGAGTGGAATTGTTGAATTGGCAAGTTTTACTGAGCGATCCTAGATTGGGTATTGTGGTGCACACTCACACCAGTTGTGAGAATTTTGTTTCTCCTGGTGTTTGCTACCTGTGAATATTGTGATGCTTTTTACTCTTTGGTAATTTTATAAGCATGAAATAGAATCATATTTTAATCTGTATCCACTGAAATCTAGTGAGATTGAGAACATTTTCAACTCATGGTTATCAATAATAAATAGGATTTTGGATTCAGAAGTCAGTATTGGCCACATTGGAAGCTTATAGCTTTTTGATTTCACATTACAAGTTGTTTTTTCTTTTAATGTCTGATGTATCTTCTCCTGAGGGTGAATGGGAAAGGGTACTTCTATGGTCCAGTTCAGAAGGTGACAAAGATCACATGTAGTTGGATGAGGAAGAAAACAAAACAGTTTGAGGAGTCCCCTACTTTGCACAACATGTTTTTCATGTAGAAGTCAAAGAGTAGGCTGATATGAGATAAGATCCAAAGAGGATGATAAAATTTCTATGAGATTCAGTATGGGAGATGATGTTTAACATTTTCTACATGGTCTTTAATGTACTGTATAAAAAAACAGCTGAGGAAATAGGCAACCATTTTAAATATAACATTTCCCCCCCTTTTTTTCATAAAACAAACAAGGACAAAATGGAATCAAGTAGTCACATAATTACTCCAACTCAGCAGGGTGGACTTGTATGACTGGTGGTAAAGCCTGAACAGTTTCTTCATTTGCTTGGTACACAGGCAATTTAAGGGTGTCGATGTATAAGATCAGGTGGCCAAATGTCACTCCTGTGAAAGTTGGGGATATTCAAATGGTCTTGCTGTGTGTTGCCATTCATCCTCAATAATTTCTCTTGTTTTAAATGTTTTATTACATATTTTGAGAAAGAGAGACAGAGTGTGAGCAGGGGAGGGGCAGAGAGAGAGGGAGACACAGAATCCGAAGCAGGCTACAGACTCTGAGCTGTCACTACAGAGCCTAACATGCGGCTTGAACTCACAGGCTGTGAGATGATGGACCTGAGCCAAAGTTGGACGTTTAACTGACAGTGCCACCAAGGTGCCCCTATGCTCAATGATTTCTGATTTCTTCACATAACTTTTCTTTTCTTCAGGTATCAGTTGAACCTTTTTGCTAGGATGTGTCTAGACCGCCAGTACCTGGCCATCAATGAAATATCAGGCCAGCTGGATGTAGATCTCATTCTCCGCTGCATGTCTGATGAGAACCTGCCCTATGACCTGAGGGCATCCTTCTGCCGCCTCATGCTTCATATGCACGTGGACCGAGATCCCCAGGAACAAGTCACTCCCGTGAAATATGCCCGCCTCTGGTCTGAGATTCCCTCGGAGATCGCCATTGATGAGTGAGCCTGCTGCTTTAAAACCTCATTAATGTTTTGTGTCACTGTAGACCACTTATGGTCAAGTTCAGTCTAGTTAAAGCATAGATGAAAGTTGAAGTGTATTTTTTTTTCAAGAATGCAAAAGATGGCATACTTCTATTTTTTGTCTTGTCTTTTTTTTTGTAATTCAACAAATATTTGTCTCTGTGTCAGCCTTAACTAATGTATCAGTGAACAAACCAAAACACTATCTGTACACTAGATGGGGAGAAAAGATATAAACAAGATAAATGATTACATGTCTTAGTGATACTTGCTAAGGAGGAGAAATAAATTAAGGACAGAGGGTAGGAGAGGGGATTTTGGGGAGGGGATGTTGGCTTTGTGGCTGAGCAGCTGGGGAAGGCTCAACAGGGAAGATATTGAACTTTTTTTTTTGTTAAATTTTTTTAAATGTTTATTTTTGACAGAGAGAGTGTGAGCAAGGGAAGGGAAGAGAGAGAGGGAGACACAGAATCTGAAGCAGACTCCAGGCTCTGAGCTGTCAGCACAGAGCCTGATAGAGGGCTCCAACTCACGAACCGCAAGATCATGATCTCAACCGAAGTCAGACGCTTAACCGAGCCACCCAGGGGCCCCAGGATCTTGAACTTTTATTTCATTTTCTTTGTGTTTTTTTCCCAATATTTATTTATTTTGGAGAGTGAGAGAGACAGAGTGCAAACGGGAGAGGGGCAGAGAGAGGGAGGCACAGAATCCAAAGCAGGTTCCATCCAGGCTCTGGAGCTGTCAGCACAGAGCCCAATGCAGGACTTGAACCCATGAACCATGAGATCGTGACCTGAGCTGAAGTCAGGCTCTTAACCCACTGAGCCACCCAGGCGCCCCTGATTTCCTTTTCTTTCTCTTTTCCTTTTAGCTATGATAGTAGCGGAGCTTCCAAAGATGAAATTAAGGAGAGGTTTGCTCAGACCATGGAATTTGTGGAGGAGTATTTAAGAGATGTGGTTTGTCAGAGGTTTCCTTTCTCTGATAAGGAGAAAAATAAACTTACATTTGAGGTAATTCATGATGAAATAATCTATATGTTTTACCTGCTTTTCATTGGTCATTTTTCTCTGGGATAAATAGAAAATATTTTAGCATGTGGTGATTTCTGTGATGATACTCCGGTTTTGTAATAAAAGGGAATTGAGCTCAATTTTGTTCCACAAGAAAATAGAACGAATACCAGTCGCTTGACTTACTGGTAGTTATGCTGGTAGAATAAATATCCAGGGTTAATTGAATCACATAAAATGATAGAACATTACGTATACTCTGTACGTGATCTTAAAAACAACAGGAAAGAAACAGACTATGCTTGGGATCCATCATAGATTAATCATTTGAGGGACACAAATCCTTATTACCTTTGACTTAAAATGTTTCTTTTTGAGACCAGTTTTCCTTTTGAGGAGTCTATTTCCAAGGATTGCAATATTGTTTTCTGTGTCCTGTTGGGCTGCAACGTGGCTTGCCCTGCAGTATCTTATTTATTTATTTATTTATTTATTTATTTATTTATTTATTTATTTATTTATTTTTTAATCTTTAAATTTTTTAAAAAAAATTACATCCAAATTAGCATATAGTGCAACAATGATTTCAGGAGTAGATTCTTTAGTGCCCCTTACCCATTTATCCCATCCTCTCCCTCCCAAAACCTCTCCCGTAACCCTTAGTTTGTTCTCCATATTTATGAGTCTCTTCTGTTTTGTCCCCCTCCCTGTTTTTATATTATTTTTATTTCCCTTCCCCTATGTTCATCTGTTTTGTCTCTTAAAGTCCTCATATGAGTGAAGTCATATGATTTTTGTCTTTCTCTGACTAATTTCACTTAGCATAGTATCCTCCAGTTCCATCCACACTCCACAGATGATTATGTCAGTTTTTTATCAACTAGTTATTAAAACAGATCAGTAGCTTTGCAGGTTTTTGTTTCTTATTTTTTCTCCTTAGGAAACAAAGTGGAATTTGATCAGAAATGCAAGCAAAATATATGTCTCCTCTTACCATAAGAAGGGTCAGAATCAGACATTTATAAATTAGCATAAAACGGAACTAAAGGATGCAGTTGACCTAATACCATCTCTCTCTCACTCTCTCTCGTTTTAATATAATAGGTTGTAAATTTAGCTAGGAATCTCATCTACTTTGGTTTCTACAACTTCTCTGACCTTCTACGATTGACCAAAATTCTCCTGGCCATACTGGACTGTGTGCATGTGACGACCATCTTTCCCATTAGTAAGATGGCGAAAGGAGAAGAGAATAAAGGTAAGAATGTCATGGCAAAGTGGAGAAGTGATATTTGCTGGCACCTGTACACCCGGGACATGCCCTCCCAGCCTCTTCTGTTACTACTCTTGTCATGTTTCCCTGTGATGTCCTGTCCTTTTCTTCTTGACTTTTTACTGTGGACGTTTTTGAACAAAAAAGCTGAAAGAATAGCACAGCCAATACCAATACATATGGGTCCTTGATTATTCACATTTTGCTCTGTTTCCTTCATATATGAGTCTATCTGTATTTCTCCTTAGGAAATTTTGCAAAACTATTTGAAAGTTACCTAACAAATTGAATGCTTATCTCTTAAGAACACATGTCCTATCCTTGTCTTCAATGTATCATGAGGCATTCAATGATGATATTAGTATATGATGAAATAAAATCCTGGCTTGTATCTGAGTATTGTATTTCCAGTCTGTGAATAGATAACTCCGCTTTTATATGTTTATTTTTTCTTCTGCTTTAGGTACCTACTATGTACTCACATACGGATAATTGTTGACCTTGTCTCTATAGCTAGAACAGAAAAATACTGTGTTAGATCCTGTGCTCAATCATTTCACATATATTTCACCATTTCATCCTCTGAGCTCCTTTAGTCTCATTTTATAGATGAAGAAACTGAGCCTCCGAGGTAATCCTGCGTACTTGAGATCAGTGTTTGTAGCAGCACTCAATTTGTGCCTCGTTAGCTCCTGTGCCCCTAATTTTGTGGGTAGCAACAAGCATGTGCTAGGTGACCAGTAAAATTTGGCAGGCGAATTAATATACCAGAGTGCTCCTTTATGGATTTCAAAGCCCATCTGTTTTCCACTACTCTTTTTTCCCCGTATTTTTGATCGGTATTAACCCTTTCCAGTTCCTTGGATCCTGAGAACGTGTTGGGACAGATTTGTTAAATATGTTTAGAGTCGTGCTCCTTGTCAGGTGCCTCAGAGTACTCTCCCGGAGTGTTGTCATGACTGGGGTCTGTCCTGGCCCTTCCTAGGAAGTAATGTAATGCGGTCCATCCATGGGGTTGGAGAGCTGATGACCCAAGTGGTGCTCCGCGGAGGAGGCTTTTTACCCATGACTCCTATGGCTGCTGCCCCTGAAGGCAACGTGAAGCAGACAGAGCCAGAGAAGGAGGATATCATGGTCATGGACACCAAGTTGAAGATCATTGAAATACTCCAGGTAACCGTCTCAGCCAGAGGTGGTGGGGACAGAATGTACTTCATAGGGCTACCATTTTGGATTGTGTCCCTCCTTTTATAAAGCCCTAGACTTTCTGGGAAGAGAGTGGAGGCAAATTCTTAGCTCATTGTTAAGTGCCATTTATGAACCAGCTGTCTTCATCCTTTTGTCATCTCATACCCCTCCCCAGTGTGCCCTTTTCCTGCCAGCCATGACACAACTTCCTCTAGTTACCTTAGCTTTCCATCACCATTGGCCTCTAGGTCTGCACCCAAGATGCTCCCTTTGCTTAGAACTCACATAGGTATTCTTCTCCATAAAGACAGATTTCTTGCTTATTTATTGCTCACAACTCAGCTTAAGGTTCAGTTAACTGCCTCCCTCCCTTTTTCATTCATTCATTAATTCTTTCATTCATTCAGTATTTATTGAAATTGATTCTGTGCCAAGTACTTTTAAGCATTTGCGATCCGGGGCTGAACAGCACATATTAATTTCCTGTTTCTAAAGAGCCTACATATTGGTAAGAGTCATAGGCATATTAAACAACAGGTATGCTATGTCAGATAGTGGTAAGTGGTAAGGATGCTAAAATATAAGAGGGTCAGGATGGTTTGGAGGCCACCCGAAGGTGGGGCCAGGGATATTTCTTTCAATGGGGTTGTCAGACAGGGCCTCTCTAGTAAGGGAACATGATCAGAGACCTGAATGAAGTGAGGAACCTAATATGTGAGTATCTAGGAAAATTCTCTGAGGCAGAGGGAATAACAGTGAGAAGACCCTGAGGTGGGAGTACACTTGGCAAATTTTGGAATAGGTTGGGTTCAAGAGGGAATGGAAGAAGATGAATCAGGGAGAGTAAGTACAAAACTCTTTGAGGAGATTTGGTATAAAGATGTATAGAGAAGTGGGGAAGTGACTGAAGGGTGATTGTTGGTGACAGGAAGTTTTTGTTGTAATAAGTTTTAAGTTGGGAGATTATAGCAAGTTTGTATCCTGAATGGAATGGTCAGGTAGAGAGGGACAAGTTGTTGACACAGGAGAGAGAGGATAATTGTAGGAGTAAACTCCCTACATGGGCAAAATGAGGTCTGGGAGCCAGTCTCCTGAAGATAGGGTTTGATCTTAGCTATGAAAACCCTCCTGATCTCATGACATTCTGTGTTTTCCTCTTTCTGTTCATACATCGTTTTTATTCATCAACAGAATTATTTGTTCCTTAGTGAATAGAAGACTATTACCACTTCTTTCTCCCATGCTGCCTAATCCCAACCCCAGAACATGTAGTAGATGATTATAAATGTTTGTAGACTTAATTTGTCTCTTGAGTCTGAATCACATTGTATCAGTAGTTTGAAAACATCTATTAGAGTCCTCAAATATTTAAGGCTGTAGAGAATGACTTAGGAAGAAACCTCATTGAACTTATGCCTGAACAAAAGTTGTGGAGGACTTCTTAGGCCATGGATTATGTATCCCTCTACTTTCTGCCCCATCCCTGCTCACACCCTGTCTTTCTCAAGGAAAAAAAAAAAAAGAAGTGATGTGTTGTAAAACTTGATGATACCTTGAGGTCCTCTCACTGTAGCCATCTGAGAACAGACAGCAGTTGGTTGGTGGATTCATTGTTTCATCAAATGCTTACTGACCCTCTCCCATATGCAAGGTGCTTTGCCGGGCACTGGCAGGAGTGCACAGATGATTTGGGCAGGGACTGTATCCACCAGAGATTATATAGTCTAAGAGGAAAATAAGATGTGATGAAGCTGTGTCTTCATGCAAATAAAACTGTGAGGAAAATGTTCTCTTGGGACACAAGGGTGGGTCATGGGATCTCATTTGGTAAGCACCAGAGAAGGTTTTTACAGAAGAGGTAGGATCTTAACTCTCCTTTTAACCCTGAAAAGGATTTATAGTATAGAAACAAGGGGACCTTCTCAAGTCCCCTTGAACTTGGAGCATGTCAGACCAGAGCATGACATCACATGGACCAGTAACAACTCTCCTTGGGCAAGGACATAGAGTGTATGGAGCTTGTCAGAAATAAGATTGGAAAGGAGGAGCAGACCAGGTTCTAGAGCACTCTGGGTGCCTAAGCACTCCGGGTGCCTAAAGTGCCAGGATTTTATTCAGTGGTGAGCCTTTGAGAGTTTTTATGTAGGGGACTGACCTAAGAATAGGCCCCTTTGGGAGCTGGATCTGGTATGGCAAGGCAGGAGATCATGAAGATGTGAGCAAGGATAAATGATAGGAAAGATCCAGGAGACTTGGTAGAGGTGGAGCCAACAGGACATCGTCACTGATGAGATGTGTGTATCAGAGAGGGAGGGTTAGATTGACTGAGGTTGATTCAAGATGAGAGAACCCAGGCAGGACTGACATTGTTAGTTTTATACAATACTGAGTTGCAGACTCTGGAAAGAAACCAAATGGGGTATCCAGTAGTAAGTAGGAAACCACGACCCAAGACCTTGGAAGGCAAGCCTAGGTAGTATAGTCTGGGAGAATTGTCTGTCCTGGGATTGAGTAAGGTCACCAGGGTCTTGAACTTTGATTTGCTATTCTTTTCTTTTTTTTTTTTTTCAATACTTACTTATTTTTTGAGAGCGAGAGAGACAGAGTGCAAGCAGGGGAGAGGCAGAGAGAATGAAGAAGGAACCCAAGAGTTAGTATATAAATCAAAGGAAACCATCAGAAATGAAAAAGACAAACCAAGCTAATTTCTAGTAGTAAAAACATTTTTCTCTCTTAATTTTTTAAAAGCAAAGTGGCCAACATCACCGTTCTCATAGACCAGAGTTGGGATTTAATAGTTGCAAAAAATAATGTTTTATAGAGGATGGAGTAAGTAGTGAGTGATTAATTGTTCTGATTATTAAATTAATTATCGGGATGCTGAAGTTTAGATGCAGAGGTGCTGCAGACAGATTTGATAGACCCCATGGCAGTCTGTTGTTGAAGTAACTGTTGAAGTCTAAGCCAAATATTTGGTTCCCTTAATGCTTAAGGTAATTGATGCAGCAGATACCAGACCCAGCCAGAGTGCGGTGGGTTGGCACAGTGTTACAGGTGGTATGCTAATGTAACCAATCTGTTTCCATTTCCACTTGAATCTTTAGTTTATTTTGAATGTGAGGTTGGATTATAGGATCTCCTGCCTCCTGTGTATATTTAAGCGAGAATTTGATGAAAGCAATTCCCAGACTTCAGAAACATCCTCCGGAGGCAGCAGCCAAGAGGGGCCAAGTAACGTACCAGGTTAGTGATTTCAGAATGGGATTTCAGTGCTCGCTTCGGCAGCACATATACTAAAACAGAATGGGATTTCAGCCATAGAATGGGATGTGGGACTAATAAAAGCTGGGGATTCAAACAGTACACACTACAAAAGGTAAAATATGAATATTTTGAATATTACTGTAATTTAGAACAAAATCCTGGGAGTTACCCTTTTTGGGCAGAGGAATAATTAAAAGAGTTCGGATCTCTTTTGGGTTAGGTTTTCTTTCCTTCCATCTTGGAGTGTCTTAATCATAGGACCACTTAGGGTTCTAGTGTTGTGGTTACAGAAATGCCAAAAAAACAAAACATAACCCTCTAAGAAAATATCGTCCACCAGCAGCTTTTACTCATGATGGAAGTTTTCCCCTGCCCAGGAAATAGTGGTGAAGAATAAGGGGTAGTAGACATAATCCCACCTATCAAGGCCTGAGCTTCCTTGGCACAAGGTCATCACTCTGCTCTACTAAGGGGATCACGAGTGGGTAGGAAATTGGCAGAAATGTGGAATATCGCACACCGGAGCCGCTGGACAGTGAGATCTGAGTTGATGTGGCTTCACAGGTTTGCAATATAAGATTCTGGAAGACTTGAGGTTAACCTATGGGCAAGGGCAAGTCTATTTTTGGGAAAGTTCACCAACATCCTGTTTTTCTAGACCTTTCTACACCTGAAGCTGTGTTCTCTAAATTTTCAGGTACTCTTGACTTTGAACATATTGAAGAGCAAGCAGAAGGCATCTTTGGAGGAAGGAAAGTATATTTTCAGTGTTCAGTTTTGTGGGTGGTTCTGGTTGGGAAGCTTCTTTCATATAGCTTTGAAAGGCTCTTTCCTTCATTCTTCTAGGAAATGCTTAGTCTTTGGGTTTAGGTTATTTTACGGCTATCTTTGTAACTTTTAGTGCTCAGGTCAGAATGATACTAGGCTCTGGGTGTGTGTGTGTGTGTGTGTGTGTGTGTGTGTGTGTGTGTGTGTGTGTGTGTGTGTTTCCTGCCTAGGATAGAAAGAATGTAAGTAGGTTTCCCCAAATACACATATGCTAGGATTTCTTTAATGGTGAAAAATAGGGTTGAAGGAAAAAAGGAGATTGAAAACAGAGTGAGGTTAAGATCATGTCCTTCTGCTGCTGATGGACCGACATTTTTATCCGTTGGCTCTTTAGAGCCCATGCAACAACAACAGCAACAAAAATATACCTGTCCCTAACATTGAATTAATGTATGATTTCCTTTTTTAAAAGAGTGGGTTACTCATTGTTGATTTAAAACATTATTATGAGATCTAAATACCTATCAGATTTGAATAGCTGTAAGCTTATATAAATACCTTATGCACCTAGTTCTTTTAACATATACCCTTGATTCAGTTATCTATTGCTGTATAATAAATTACTCCAGCAATTTAATGGATTAAAAAAAATAAGCCTTTTATTGCTTCTCACAATTCAATGGCTTGACTGGAGCTAAGCTGGCTATTTCGTCTGCTGGTCACTGTTCAGTGTATTGTAAAACTGTGGTGGGCTGGTGACTGGGGCTAGTACATCCAAGGTGCTTTACTCACATTTCTGGCTCTCTAAGGCTGGGACATCTCTTTCTTCCTCCCTTCCTCTCTCTCTCCGCATGACCGTCTTAGGCTTCTTCACAGCGTGGTGACTGGCTCTAAGAGCAAAGTTCCCAACAGGATAGGCCAACAGTGTACAACACTAATTAAGCCTCTGCTTGTAGCATGTTGCTGATGTCCTATTGGTCAAAGCAAGTCACATGGCTGAGCCCACTGTCAATGTGGGAGGAGCCTACATAAGGGTCTATTTTGTTGGGGGCCACCAATGTTAACGTTCTACCCCAGCACTTAATGTAAAGCCTTTGAATTTTGAGTTAGTCATATTACTTACTGTGATGAAAGATCTTGTTTTTCAGAAACAGAGTGTGTTGAGTTCAGTATGATGACACTCCTTTGTGCTGTCTTGTATCTCACCTTTCCTGGTATTGACACAGCAGTGACACTGTCTTCACTTCTCTTTTGAAGGATGTAGCACAAATAGAGTATTTTCCTGGGAGATACTCTCTGCTTTTCCTGCTAGCCTGCACACATGAAGGTTCCTTAGATGGTGAACACAATATAGGCACTGATGTAATAATTGAATGGCAGTGCTCAGTTCTGCAGTAGAATGCCGTTTGATCCAGTACATGGTCATTAATTCTTTCTTTACGGAAATAACACGCAGTTATCACAGATACTGAGATAATCCCTGATAATTTGCTTATTAATCCCAGTTTGAAGAACACTCTTCAAAGTGCGGTCTTCAGACTGCTTGCTACCAGTTTGTGACATGGTAAGTCCAGATCATGGGAGTAATCATTTTGGGTACTTCTATGGCAGCTAGACCCTGCCACAGCCTCCAAGTGCCTGATCAGTGGGCCTGGTATAGACTAAGACATCAGTTAGCTGTAAAGTAAAAGTAAAAGAAGCTGGTGCTTTACCACAGGTGTTTTGGTAGGTGCTGAGTTACAGCCTCTTAAATAAAAAATAAAACTTCTCATTACAAGAAACACAACGGTGTGCCATTCTCAAACCATAGATGAGACCCTGCAGAAGAACACTCACAGAGTCGGAAATATGGATAAAAAGTCAATTCCTGTCACTGGGGGAAGGTAGGGACTTTGGCTTAGAATTTGACAGTTGTGACCTCCTCATAGTCTGCTCGCAGTCCAGTTGAAGTTAAAACAAGATTGTGTTATTACAGGAACTTACTAAAACTCAAGTCACCCAGGGTTGACCACGGGGTTAGAACTCTGGTTAACGTGTGTCTGGGTCCAAGTGCGTGAGAGAAGGGTGCTTGTGGCTCATCTGTCCTTTCCCCTTCTGTGCACTCCTGTAGTGAGGAGAACACACCGCTGGACTTGGACGACCATGGTGGCAGAACCTTCCTCCGAGTCTTGCTGCATTTGACAATGCACGACTACCCACCCCTGGTGTCAGGGGCCCTGCAGCTCCTCTTTCGGCACTTCAGTCAGAGGCAGGAGGTCCTGCAGGCCTTCAAACAGGTAGTGTGTGTGTGTGTGTGGGGGGGGGGGGGACAGGTATCGTTGTCGTCAGCTGCCCAAGAGGCCATGGTGACATGGGCATGTTGCATTTGCTCAGGTTCAGCTGCTTGTTACCAGCCAAGATGTGGACAACTACAAACAGATCAAACAAGACTTGGACCAGCTGAGATCCATCGTGGAAAAGTCGGAGCTTTGGGTGTACAAAGGGCAGGGCCCTGATGAGGCCATGGATGGTGTCTCTGGTGAAATCGAACATAAGAAAACAGAGGTGGGTGAGACCCAGGTCACGCTGCCGGAGGAGGTGGATAGGCTCCTCAAACAAGTGAATATCCTACTCTGGTTTCACATAAAAGTGTATATTATGGGATGAGCTTTATTCTCAAGAGACCTGCATGTTGAGTAGCCAAAGTAACAGCCATTCTCCTAGGCAATAAGCTGCAGGATGGAAGGGTAGCTACCTCGCCTGTGTAACTTTGGACCACAGGAAAATACTTGGTTGTTGAGTGGATTAGCCCCATATTTCCCTTCCAGACTCACCTGGGGAAGAACCTGTTCTCAGTAGGCTGGTCCGCCATCCTCTGTCACATCAGGGAAATCCTGTCAGTCGCAAGGGGGATGAACACGTGACTCGGGCTTAAACCCAGCGTGACTATAGGAAAGCTGCAAAAACTCCCATTGTTTCCTAAACTCCAATGACTGTATGAACACACATACCTTACAGTCCAGGGGCTGGACGAACCACACTTACGTTTGTTTTGGTCCCTAGGAGGGGAATAACAAGTCACAGAAGCATGAGAGCACCAGCAGCTACAATTACAGGGTGGTCAAAGAGGTGAGTGGTCCTAGTGCCCTTTTTCCTTGTGTATTAATTCTCTAAGGAAAGATAGTGAGAGTCGACTTGAAGATGCAAACACTTCATCTTTTTTCTTCATGTGAAGTTTAACAGGAAAGAAAAAGCTCTCAGAGGTTAAGTGCATTGATTTTAGGGTCATATCTGGGTTCGAATCATCCTCTGCTGCTTATTATTTGTGTGCCCTCAATTTTCTCACCTTTTAGAGGTGCAGCTAGCACCCGTGATTCTGAAAGTTTATAATTGACCAAAGGACTAATTTCATAGAATTGTCAAGCCTTTATATCAATGACTGGCACTTAGTGTCCACCAGTGAGGGCTCTAGTTCTTTAGATATCTTTGCATAGGGTGGTTCACAGTTGGAAGGTTGGGAGCTTTGTATGTTTTTTTTTTTAACCCCACAGTAAACTCTTCCCAAGTCCTTGGCAATGATATGAGTCTCACCATTGTAGGAGGTCAATCTTCCTTCCTTCCTTCCTTCCTTCCTTCCTTCCTTCCTTCCTTCCTTCCTTCCTTCCTCCTTTTCTCCCTTCATCCTTCCTTCCTTCCTTCCTTCCTTCCTCCTTTTCTCCCTTCATCCTTCCTTCCTTCCTTCCTTCCTTCCTTCCTTCCTTCCTTCCTCCTTTTCTCCCTTCATCCCTTTTAAAGTTTCTTTATTTTTAGAGAGAGAAAGTGTGCACACATGCAAGCGGAAGGGGGCAGAGACAGAGGGAGAGAGAGAATCGCAAGTGGGCTCTGCACGGTCAGTGTGGAGCCTCATGCAGGGTTTGATCTCACAAACTGTAAGATCATGACCTGAGCCAAAGTCAAGATTTGGACACTTAACCAACTGACCCACCCAGGCACCCCTGGAGATCTTTCTGAAACTATCCCACTTTTGGTTGAAGACATAACCTACTTCATACTCTGGAAGGGCCTGTTTTTAACCATGTGTAGATTCGGTTTGATGTGATTAAGGGATACTACATATGGGAGGAATCTCCTGTGTTTAATATGTCGTGATCACTTCTGCCTCCCTGCCCATGACCAGAGCCTACAGTTTTTTCTCAGTTATGCTTCCCAGTTTTCTGAAGTTGATTTCTTTCATTTTTTTTTGAAATAATTTTTTCAGGCTCTATGGAGATAAAATTGACAAAAGAAACTGTCATCTTGCTGAAGTGTGACACGCAATAACTTGATAGACACTCTGTGAAGTGATGATCACAATCAGGTTACTTAACACGTCCATCACCTCACATGGCAAGCTCTTTGGAGGGTGGGTGAGAACAGTTCAGATTTACTGTCAGCCGATTTTACGCACACGGCACACCTTCGCTGACTGTTGCCGCCGCGCTGTGCATTGGATCTCAGAACTGGGATGCTGGTCGTGGGTACACACTTGGAGTCTCTCTTTCTGACAGATTCTGATTCGGCTCAGCAAACTCTGCGTGCAGGAGAGCGCCACCGTGAGGAAGAGCAAGAAGCAGCAGCAGCGCCTGCTCCGGAACATGGGCGCGCACGCAGTGGTGCTGGAGCTGCTGCAGATCCCCTACGAGAAGGTGAGTGAGTTCCCCTCTGGCGGCGGCAGCTGTTCCCAGGGCCGGGGCGGGTCCCCGCGTTTTCCGAAACCCTCCACGTTGGGATAGTGTTGGTGGCCACATGGAGCTGACGTGGCGATGGCGAACATAAGGCACTTGTAGGCAACTTGCGCTAAACAGGGTGTCATGAAATACAGCCACCCGTAACCTGCCTCCAGAATCCGTGGCTTCTCCACTTGCTCCCACGCGGCACTGGATGCAAAGGTGGGATGGACGGACCTATATATGCACATGGGCATGTGCTGTGTCCTGGGTCATCTGCAAATGCCTTTTGGGCAATGTAAGCCCTGCAAGTGACTGGATGCATGTGGGGACATAGGGCCTGCCCACTTGTGAGGTCCTCAGTAGTGTGCTGATTTCTGGTTAAATTATTTGGATCTTTCAGGATACTTGGCTCCAAGTCCTCTTTTCTGTTGTTAGAAGTTACACTCTCTGTCCCATTTTCTCATGCCAGCATTTGTCGTTGACCATGATAGGATTTAGGGAAGTAGGGTAACAGTTCTCTGTGCCATGCAGCCTGACAGGGCACTTTCAAAAGCCTCTATTCACTTCTAAAATCCAGCACAGTTATCATGTTGTTCCCACTTGAAAGATGAGGAGACCGAGGCTTGGGGAACTCGAGAGTCCCAGGGAATGGATTTAGTCTCTTGAGTTCACCAGTGACTTCCAGAGAGACTTGGTGGTGAAGAGTTGGCTAAAGAGGGCTCACTGCTAGTGCTTGGAGGGTGCCAGGCACTGCACTGAGTCATATTCATTCTCCAGTTCATTTCATCCTTAAGACAGCGCTTGAGATGGGTCATACTATCAGTAGCCCCATTTTATTATTTTATGTTATTTTATGTTATTCCATGTTATTTTATGTTATTTTATGTTATTTAACAATTATTTACTTTTGAGATCGAGTGAGAGAGCACAAGCAAGGGAGAGGCAGAGAGAGAGGGAGACACAGAATCCAAAGTAGGCTCCAGGCTCTGGGCTTTCAGTACCGAGCCCAACGCGGGGCTCAAACCCACAAACCGTGAGATCATGAGCTGAGCTGAAGTCGTACGTTTAACTGACTGAGTCACCCGGGCGCCCTTACTATTAGTAGCCCCATTTTAGATAAGAAGACTGGCCAGAGGTTCAGTACCTTGCCTGTACGGCCCAGCAACACATGGCAGAGCCAGATCTGCTCACCCGTGAGGCCCAGGCCCTGCTTGCTGTACCTTATCTTCCACGTACCTCACTTGGGCCTGCTGCCCTATGCTCCAGGAATTTCTCTGCAAAGGCCGCTGCCACAATCATGGGGCCCATGTGATTCAGCCTGGTCAAGCCTTTCTGCGGCCACAGATAAAGTGTAAGCTTAATCCCTCTGATAGGTCAGGAACTTAACTGACTTGAATATAACTTCAATCTAAGTGTGCTTGTCATCCAAACTTGGCTGACATGTAACTAGAACCAGCAAGCTGAATAACCTTGCTACATATACAGAATGTGAGAAGGTAGTTTGCTGGCCGTATCTTTGCCTGACAATTTCACCAGTTTCCTTAAAGAAAGACAGCTCTTCATAGAGTAGTGTGAAAGTAACAGGTAACGCGATTCAGCTGGAATTGGGGTAGACCATTGTGTGTGTGTGTGTGTGTGAGACTGGTTTGATTTGGGATGG
Source organism: Panthera leo (assembly GCF_018350215.1). Taxonomy (NCBI): domain Eukaryota; kingdom Metazoa; phylum Chordata; class Mammalia; order Carnivora; family Felidae; genus Panthera; species Panthera leo. The sequence goes on from NC_056680.1 coordinate 46,364,322, forward strand.
GTACGGATAGCCCATTGTGGGAGAACAGTGGAAGAATTCCTACCAGCAGATACTCTCTTGTTAGGTGGTATCTTTAGAGTTTACCTGCCTTGTAAAAATTTATTTCACCTGATGAAGCCTTTGGTTTCAATGAACCCCCGAAGATACTCCTTTGAACCGAAGAAGTGAGAGAGTGCAGAACTGTTGGAGATTACTGCTGACAACCAGCAGGGTCTCTCTGTCCCAAGGCCTCTGATTTCTTAGAGCTGGAGGATTTGCCACTTTCCCTGTTAGTAGGAGACAAATGTAATATCCAGTATGTTGTATGGGATTTGCTATTAATGTCCTTTTAAACTCTTCTGTTTTTGATTGTCAAGGCTGGTAGCTCAGATTCCTTCTGTCTGTTGTTCTGACAGATGCGTCCTTTCTTCCAGGGTTATTATCTAGACCAGGGTGGGCAACCTGCAGACCTGAACCAAATCCAGTCTGCCATCTGTTGTCATACAGCGTAGTAGTTAAGAACGCATTCTTAAATCTTACATCTTTAGTAGTACCTGCCTAACATCCTTTCTTTTGCTTTTTGATCCACAAAGCCACAAAGTATCTGTCTGACCCTTGGTCTAGACCAGAACCAGTAGCTTACCTTTACTGAATAATTATTATCTAAGCCCTTGACTTGGATTTTCTCATTTAATCTTCACAGCAACTGTATGAAGTGTGCATTTTTCATATCTCCATTTTATAGATGAGGAGACAGAAGCCCTGAAGGGTTAAGTAACTTACCCAACGTCACACAGCTAGTGAGTGGTAGATCTGGGTAAGAGCTGAGCAGTCTGGTTTCAGGGTCTACGTTGCTAACTGCTGTGCAGTCTGGCATTTGAAATGAGGTGGTGTATGTGAGAAGACGTAGGGAGATTGTTGTGGGCTAAGTGAGTAGGAGGGACGATTCCATTTTTGGAATTCTTTCATTTTTACTATATTTAAACTTTTGCTTGTTTAGAATTGGGCAAAATGGTGATAGGTTTTATGCATTTGTCTTATCTTGGGGCATCTAACGCTCTCTAAAAATACTGAGTACAGTATATGCTTTTACTATAGGAAATGAGAATCGCATGATCAGCTGTTGAAATGCCTTGGGGCAGGTATTATCCCCATTTTGCAGATGGGAAAATTAACTCTTAGGTTAGATGCTAAGACAGAGATGACAAGGAAAGGATTGTGGCAGGTATATTTGCCCACATTTACAATCCAAAGAGAGTCCCCCTTTGTCACGTGATCCCTTCCAAAAATGAACGCATACATTTGTGAGGCGGATTAAAGAGAGTGAGCCCGAGACCTGGGCGGTGTGACCTCATCGCTAGCGATGCGGTCGGCCACGGCTCCGCTATCCCTCTGTTCTCAGAAGTGGGGCGTTCAGAAGTTTCAGGCATTGCTAGAAATGAAATCCCAGAGGCTTCCTCTCAGCTTCCACTCTGTATTGCATTTTTCCCGAATCAATTCTTTTTATATCTACCCAAGGCTAGTGGAAGAGAATATAGGAGAATTGAATAAGTTACTGGCGTCTTTTCACCGTCAGCGACGCGGCACCCCAGTGTCTTTACACAACAGTCTCTCGGCAAGCACCTTGGCTGGAACCCACTTAGCAGGTGGTGAGCGTATCATAGAACGTGATCTCTTGGCCTAGAGATAAGTGCTGTCTCCTCTGACCTTCTGTTGTCTACTGCATCGCCCGTTTTCAACTGATTTTTCATCTCCCTCCTTCCACACAGGCTGAAGATACGAAGATGCAGGAGATAATGAGGCTGGCTCATGAATTTCTGCAGAATTTCTGTGCTGGCAACCAGCAGAATCAAGCATTGCTACACAAACACATAAACCTGTTTCTCAACCCAGGGGTAAGACTTGAGGCCTATCTGGAAATCTGTGAGGGGAGGAGGGTGCAAAGCACTAAGGAACAACAGCTGGTTCTTTTGCTGTTGTGACCACGGGGACTTGTTACAAAGCAACATTCATTCCAAGGGGAACGTTGGGACCATCTCTCAGGAGAACATAAATATTCCCCTTATTTTGGGGGGAGAAAGGGAAAAGGAGGAGGAGGTGGTAGGACAGGGTAAGGTATATTTTTATTTTTTCTTAACGTTCTTCATTACATCAAATTTTAGTGCTGGTGAGTTGCTAATTCTCACTCACCAACCACATCCTCCTGAGGTCTTGCATAAAGTTTTCTGTGTACGTAATACAATACATAATAATACGTTAGATACATATAAATACACAATATATTCATATAAAACATAATTGTTATATTTTAGTGTGTCAAATATGTTTTTGAAGTACGTGGAGTGCATTTTTTTTAGAGATAAATGGTGGCATACTCTACTTGTAGCTTTTTTCTCTTAATACATTGTGGCTATCTTTGCAAGTCAGAGATAAATTTTTCTGATTTTTGGTGAGAATTTTTGATGGCTATGTGGCATTCCATAGTATGTCTGTAACTTTTTAAAGCCCATTGGCATATTAATAGACATTTAGGCCAGCTCTAATTTTTGGCTTTGTGTAATTCTACAAAGGACCTCCTTGTAATACATGCACACTGACATATTTGTTAGTACTGCTGGAGCTTTGGAGGACAGGACTACTAGAATTGTGATGTTAGGAAGAGAAAAGACAAAAGATACAAAGCTGAAAGCCCCCTACTTCATACCAAACATAAAACTTATCCCTCAATAACTCGGGGTAAAAACCACAGAAAATAAGCCTTCTAGAAGAGAACATGAAAATATTTTGATGACCTTGTGGAAAGCAAAGTTTTTTTTTTTTTAATTTAAGTTTTAAGTAATCTCTACACCTTACCTGGGGCTTGAACTCACAACCCTGAGATCGGTTCATACACTCCTTGAACTGAGCCAGCCAGATGCGCCCAGAGTTTTCTTACCCAGTATAAAAATAGAATTAATTATAAAGGAAAACATAAAATAAAGACTTCCATTCACCGGGTGAGCTCATTAAGATCATCCAGAGGCAAGCCAGAGAGTGGGGGAAGACGTTTGCTTTGCATATATGTTCAATTAAGAACTCATATCCAGAATTTATAATAAACTGAAGAAAAGTCAACAAGGAAAAAGGCAACCCATTTTTTAAATGGATAAAAAAAACTTTAAAATGAAATAATCTGTAGTAGAATATACCCGGGTGCCTGTCACTGAGACAAGGTGATCATCCGAGAAGTATAAATTAACTAAGATAGGCAAAACAAAGTATGACTAAATTCAGAGACCAACAACACTGTAAATCAGCAAGGATATGGAAAAGCTGTGGTGTAGAATGGAAATTGTTAATATCTTTTGAAAGCTGTTGAGAAGTACTTTTTAAAAAAAATTTTTTTTACTGTTCATTCACTTTTGAGAGACACCAAAGTGAGTGGGGGAGGGGCAGAGAGGGAGACACAGAATCCAAAGCAGGCTCTAGGCTCTGAGCTATCTGTCAGCAAAGAACCCGTTGTGGGGCTCAAACTCATTAACGGTGAGATCATGACCTGAGCCAAAGTCCGACACTTAACCAACTGAGCCATCCAGGTGCCCCTGTTGAGAAGTACTTTTAAAGCCAAACATTTATATTCTGCAACCCAGCAATTCCACTCTTGGATATAAAGCCAACAGAAAGGCACACACATTAAAATTTACCAGAAGACATGTTCGAGAATGCCCAGAGCAGCCCTATTGTGCGAAGAGTAGTGCCATTAAAACCTGCCGTTAAACTGGATACACCCCTAATGCCCATCAGCAATAGAAGAGATCAGCACACTGTGGTTGATTCATGTCATGGAATATACATAGCAGTATATTCTATGTACTGATACATGCAACAACATGTTGACAGCATCGCAAATGTACTATTAAACAAAAGAAAGCAGGTGGAAGACAGTACAGGAGGCTCAAAAACAGGCAAAACTAATCTGTGGTTGCAGAAATCAAAATAGGAGTTAAATTGGGTGGTAAGACATTTTGTTTCTTGATCTGGGTGCTGGGGTTCCCACCATAGTTCATTGAGGTGAATACTAGTTGTTTCCCTTTCTATATGTTTATTACACATGATTGAAAAGGTTTATGAAAAAAGAAGGCCGTACAGAAGTGAGAAGGGAGAGCCATCTCTTCACTGGTTTGAAGGCTTCTTTGTGTGTTTTGGTAGACTCTTTGTCACTTTGTTCTCTGATGTCCCTGTGCTCCTGCTCTGACTCTTCTGTCAGATCCTGGAGGCGGTAACCATGCAGCACATCTTCATGAACAACTTCCAGCTCTGCAGTGAGATCAATGAGAGGGTCGTCCAACACTTTGTTCACTGCATCGAGACTCACGGTCGGAACGTCCAGTACATCAAGTTCTTGCAGACGATTGTCAAGGCAGAAGGGAAATTCATTAAAAAGTGCCAAGACATGGTTATGGCTGAGGTAACAACTGCTTATTTCTATATCCCTGCCTTTGGTGTTCCATACAAATTTTTAAATTACTACTCTCTGTATGAACTAGCACCCTCTCCTGGACCCACATGAAGGGACAAAACATAATTGTGGTTTGTTTGTGTGAGAGAGTGTGTTTGTGAGCATAAATCAGATACACACGTAGGCAAGAGTCTCATCAGGTTTTCCATAGTAGTGAATCTGTTTATTTTGAGGAGTTTGGGATCAGATTTTTTTGAGAGGGGGAAAATAAAACCAGGAGTAGCAAACCAAAAATACGATGAATAGAGATTAAATGTGGATAGAAACCAGTGAGCCAGAACAGCCTGTGTTCCTGTGAATAAGTTGTCTTTAATTAATTATTCACTTCATTAGCTAGAAAAATTGTTACTTGATGATTCTTGAGAAGAAGCTAGACCGTGGGATTGGGACAAAGTCCTGCTTGGTTCTCTGTGGGAAGTCAATGCCCCATGAATGCTGTCTGACCAAAAAAGCCCTCTGCCACCACTTTCAGATACATTCCATTTCATCTTTTGCCTGTTTAAAAAAATGAAAACTTAAGTAAATCCACCTACCATTTGGATTTAAAATGTCAAAAGAACATACGATACCAGTGGAAGGTAGTGTTGCATAATTAAAAGAACTGACTTACCTAGGATATGAATGAAGGCTGTACTGCTTTACCGGCTTGTGACGTGTCAACTTCCCCAACCCTCAGCGTGCATTTTTGTGAAAGAAGGTGTAGCCGTATTCACCTGAGGAACTGATATGTGAACTCATTGAAATAATGATGACAAAAATAGCTAACATTTCTTGGAAGCCTGCCATACCCTAGTCAGGGCTCTAAGCAATTTACATATAATCATTTATTTAATCTGCATGACAACACCATGAGTTCATTATCTTCTTTGTTCTCAGTTTTACGGACAAAACTGAGGCACAATGAAGTTAGGTGATCCATGTGAAGTATTTATCACAATACTTGGCACTTACTTAGAGCCTATGAAGGTTAGATGTTATTGTGTAAATAATACTGACTATATTTATTTTGGCTTCTGTACCAGCCCTTTTTGGATCTTCTGTATTTCATGCAGTGCTGAAATTGATTTATTCTTAAGTAGATTTATGAGAAGCCACATTCAGTCCTGGGGACAAGTTATAAGTAGGAAAGCCTTGATTTTTTGATGAGTGTTGAAAGTTAGGTGTATCTTTTTTTTTTTTTTTTTTAACGTTTATTTATTTTTGAGACAGAGAGAGACAGAGCATGAACAGGGGAGGGGCAGAGAGAGAGGGAGACACAGAATTGGAGCCAGGCTCCAGGCTCTGAGCCATCAGCCCAGAGCTGGACGCGGGGCTCATACTCACGGACCGTGAGATCGTGACCTGAGCCGAAGTCGGACGCTTAACCGACTGAGCCACCCAAGCGCCCCAAAAGTTAGGTGTATCTTAATGAGAACTGGATAATTTGTGAAGAGAGAAGGCACCGCATGAGAGAGTTGTAAGAGGGATACTGCTTTTCAGGCATAAAAAGATGGAAACATTTTTTGAAATGTTTGTTTATTTGGGGGTGGGTGGCAGAAGGGGAGAAAGAGAATCTGTACCATCAGCACAGAGCCTGACACTGGGATCGATGTCACAAACCAAGAGATCATGTCCTGAGCCAAAACTAAGAGTCAGGTGGACACTCAACCAACCGAGTCACCCAAGCGCCCCTGTAAATATTTTTAAGTAGAAAAATCATAGCCTAATTATTAGGTTTGGAATTAAAAGTGCAAGCTTACAGTCTGCATTTCCACTTGATACATGAATGTTGGTATGCAGACCTTGTCTTCCCCCAGTGGCTTTAGGACCACTGTCCTATACCTGTATCTGTCGATTGAAATGCTGCTGCTGAAGATTTTCTTGTTCATTAATATAAATGAAGTTTAGACGAGTTTGGTAAAACAGGTGAGACTGGTTTTAGAAAGCAAATGCTGACAGAACATCTCTTTTTCCCTTTTCCCTCATTTTTTAAATGTCCCCACCTCTGCAAGCTCATACTATAAGTAAGCCCCATTCTTTCTGCAGCTGGTTAATTCGGGAGAGGACGTCCTCGTGTTCTACAATGACAGAGCCTCTTTCCAGACCCTAATCCAGATGATGAGGTCAGAGCGGGACCGGATGGATGAGAACAGCCCTCTCATGTACCACATCCACCTGGTTGAGCTCTTGGCCGTATGCACTGAGGGCAAGAACGTCTATACAGAGATAAAGTGCAACTCTCTGCTCCCACTGGATGACATTGTCCGTGTAGTGACCCATGAGGATTGCATCCCCGAGGTGAGCAAGCTCTTCTCATGTCTCTGCATGTGGCATGTGGACTTGCAGCCAGCTCCGATGCGGCCTCACAGTACGATAAGATCTGCAGCTCGTTTTGTAGTGAGGAAACAACATTTTCTCAAATGCCAGTTTAGTGTATGAAGAACATTGGGGGGATTTTAGTCCTTCTTGATGTCTCCTCGAGAAGAGTGGGAATCTGCTTCTGTGCTTCTGCTCTTGAAAACTAATCATTCAGCCTGTTGAGCGAAGAGTATTTGCTTGGAATGAATGTCTGAAAAATGAGATGGAGTGGTTTGAGATATGGTTCGTGTGCACGTAAGACCTATTCTGCAAGTAGATTCTTTAATGAAAATGTGTATTGCAAAAATGAATGAATGACAATTATAAAACATTTAGGAACTACAGGTAACCAATAGGAAAATTAAAATAATCTATAATTCTACCACCCATAATAAATACCTGTTAAAAATAAATAAATACATACATACATACATACATACATACATACATACCTGTTAGGTTTTGGAAATGATTCCTTTCAAGTTTTCTGTTTCGTTGTTGATAAGTGTTGGCTAATAACAATAATGACAGCAAAAACAGTGAATCATACAGTTTATATTTTGCCTTTGTATGTTTAAAATACATGCTATTAATTTATATCTTAAACTAAATACACATATATTTATAGCAGATACAGTGTGTATTTTGTCTTTGTTTAAAATATAAGCTGGTAACTTAAACTGAATATACTTTTATTTATAGTATATGTAGTATATATCAAATAGATGTTTTTAGATGAATTTTTGAAAAGTTAATGCATTATGAAAAGTTCACATAGCAGAGACTATAAAGGAGTAAACTATGACATATCTCCTAATCTGTCCCTTCCCACCCCACAGAAAATTATTATGGTCTTGTACATCCTTCTAGAGTTCTGTATATGAACAAATGTAAATAAATATTCTTCATTCCCTCCCCCGTTTTTTTTTCCTAACCACAAAAAATGACATTCTGTATACACTGTTGTTATTTTTCATATCTGTCCATAAAGAGATTCCACATTCTTTTTTTTTTTTACAGTTACATAAAAATTTTATCATATGGATGTACTATAATTGCCTTGCATGTCTGTTTAACCGGCTTATGCTAATAAAATGAGATAATTAATAACTGATGATTATAATAAAGGAGAAAAAAAAACAAGATCACATTTTTCTCACAGCCTTGTCCACACAGCATTTTATCAGACTTTTGGACTCATTTATTTGACAGATGGAAATGGTGTTTTGATACAGTTTTAATTTGCATTTCTCTTTTTCTATGTATACGAAATTGGTTTTTCAGAAACATCTATTTCTGTCTTCAGGTTAAAATTGCCTACATTAACTTCCTTAATCACTGCTACGTGGATACTGAGGTGGAAATGAAGGAGATTTATACCAGTAATCACATGTGGAAGTTGTTTGAGAATTTCCTTGTAGACATCTGCAGGGTAAGGCTTTCTGGAACTGAGGGGCAGAGCGGAAATGTTTGTGTATGTGCGTGTGTCTGGACATCCTTATGCAGGCATGAGGAAAATATTCACGTCATTTCAGCTTGCTCATGTGACACGGGGAGGCAGATGTGGCTCTACATTTGCACACGCCTCATTTCTTTATGCCTTTTACCTCTTGCTGAGAATAGATTTTATTCATCACATGTCAGAAAGGTGGGTTATTGCTTTTCATTTCATCCTTTATGGACTGATTTGTGAATAATAATCCGAGACATACTAAAATCACATTTGAAAGTTTTCTTTTCCTTGACGATATCTCTCCTTAAAGGACACCTTCCTGAGCTTGAGCATTTATCTCCTTCAGTCTGGTGTCAAGGATTCTGCAAAGCACTTCCCTTTGGATCTGCTTTCCTGACCTAGCAGTTGGATGGGCTTCATATTCTGGATTTGGTTTTTCTCTGAGCTTAATACTGTTTCTAAAGCTGCAAGACCACTGCCTAACAAGGCACACCATGGATTCACGATGAGTTTTGTGGTGGTGGGTTTGGGGGATGGGGGATGGTAACCAAGTTCTTGAAAGAATGATTATAAGATGAATTTCGGAATCTTCATGTTAATAAGAAAGGTGCTTTGGAGAGTCTTACACTGTGATACTTCCTGCTTGATGGTACAAATTACAGTGTAAAACACCCTGCAAGAACTTGTTTTCTTTCTAATCAAGGTCTGTGTTTAATAATACTCACATGTTGGTATCACAGACAAATGTATACATATCTATTTTTTTTAATCTCAAATTCCTCCTAGTCTTTTAATCCCATAAATCTGGTTTTGGAGATTGGAATGGAAGGCCTGCTCTGTTTTTTGTGGGGTTTTTTTTGTTTTTTAATCAGGGCTAAACAAAGTTTTCTGTAAAGGACCAGATATTAATATGTTCAGGTTTGTGGTCCATCTGGTCTCTGACACAACTACTCAAGTCTGCCCTGGTAGTTTGAAAACAGCCATGACAATAGGTAAATAGGTGGGCATGGCTGTGTTCCAATAAAACTTTATTTATAAAAGCAGCCACCAGCACGTAACTGTGCTGACCTCTACATTACATTATTCAGAAATGTAAAATCAGTTACTAATTTCATTCTCTGAATGTGTCAAAACTGCTCAGTATTAAGCTGACAATATGGCAATTAGTTAATAAAACATGATTTTTTTTGCCCTTCATAAATTTTTATTGTAAGCAACATTACATCTGAAATTACAGCACTAATGAATTTGGTAATAAAACTTGATTTTTAAAAGTGTATTTTCTATATCTTTTCCTCTAAATGCCTAATCTTATTTTAAATAGCAAAATTAAGTATAATGCCAGTAAAACCTGAAGTCTCTCACCTCAAGACCTATGGAATCAATGATTTTGACTCAAACTCCACTATTTTCAGCAGTACTGCATATCAGTAACTTTTTTTTAATTGAAGTATAGTTGACACACAATGTTATATTAGCTTTACTGTACATCGTAGCAATTTGACAACTTTATATGTTATGCTACAGTAGCATTTTTATTGAATAGAAGAGTGTTGTAGCATTGGAGAATATTACACACAGTGGACCTGATATATTTGATTCTCTTGATCATATGTTAGGAAACATCGCGTAGAACAGATGAATGGCTTAACAAGGAGCACAGTTCACTTTTAGGGGAAAACACAGACAACTGTAGTTACTATGCCTCTTGTTGTCTTTTAAGGTGTTAGATTTGCCACACATGGCTAGGAATTTGGAAGCAATAGCCCTGTAGGTCCCATACCGACTTAAAAAAAATTTTTTTTAATGTTTATTTTTTTGAGAGAGTGTGAGTGGGGGAGGGGAAGAGAGAGAGGGAGACACAGAATCTGAAGCAGGCTCCAAGCTCTGAGCTTTCAGCACAGAGCTGACAAGGGATTTGAACCCACAAACCATGAGACCATGCATGACCTAAGCTGAAGTCAACTGCTTAACTGACTGAGCCACTCACGCACCCTGGTCCCTTATCAGTTTTGTTTTATGAGTCTATACTGGGATACACAGTTGATCAGTTTCTCTGGCTGCATGATTTATTGTTGTTATTTCAAGCCTTTATTTTCGTTTGTTGGATTAGCAGGAGTGGTTACAGATTTCTTAATTCTACAGCTGATCTACAGGTTTGGTGTGATGTCTAAAGCATCCACTTGCCTTGCAGGCCTGTAACAACACAAGTGACAGGAAGCATGCAGACTCAATTTTGGAAAAGTACGTTACTGAAATCGTCATGAGTATCGTTACTACCTTCTTCAGTTCTCCCTTCTCAGACCAGAGTACTACCCTGCAGGTAAGAAACACAAGCGGTGCAGGGCCTTCCCGACAGAGCTTCAGCAATTGCTGTTGGTGCTGATATGGCAGTGAGCAGCTATACACGAGCCTTCATGGATACAAGATCCTTTGCTTTCTCAGGATGCCCTTGGATAAATAAGCACCTGAGGATGTTTTTCTTCACCAGATGGTTGTATTGATTGTTGATCTTTTTTCCTTACAATGCCTGTTCTTCTCCCCTTCAATCTTGTTGATTCCTCCCTTCCAATTTTAGGAGAAGCAGCTTTCAAATAGGTGCTAGCATGTTATTAAGGCTTTTTAAAAACATGTTTGGAAACCTCCATTTTAACTCCTGAAGTGTGTGCCTTAAGCTCATCCCAAGTGCTGCATGGCAAGAGTGAGAAGTCTTTAAGCCATGGCAGCAGGGCTGGTGTATTGTACAGCAACATGGGCATGTGAACTCCTTTGTGCACAGTGCTCCTGGGGTGTGCAGTGCAGCAGCCCTGCGTGCTGGTTCTCACTGTACAGTTTCAAAGTTTTGAATCCATGGGTCTGAAAGAGAATTTCATTCTTCGACTTGGAAAAATCACTCCTCTTTTTATAACTTAGGTCTGGGTCAACTGCTGTGGGAGTCTTACAGCAGGTGCGTTGGTACAGCCTACAAGATGAAAGTTGGCCTTGGTCTCCAGTGATCAGAAGAGAAATAGTAACCATCCTTGTCATAGAAAGAGGTAGAGGCTGTCCTGGGGTTGATGGACGGCCCAGAGTTATTGGATTATAGACAGATAATCCTAATGCAGGTAAATTCTCCAAGGGAAAGGTGATTCATGGTAGTATCATACTCATTAGTATATTTATCACATCCTGCTCTATTTCATTAACATACAGAGAGTTCATATAAGCTCAGTATAGTCTATGAGGTAGATGATATTGCCATCTTTGTAGCTCCATAAACTGAGGCTCAGAAAGTTTAATTACCATGCTGAGTCATGGTCACAGCCATTAAGTGGCATAACCATGATTTCAACCTACTTTTCTCTGATTCTGAAACTTGTGGAGTTTTTAGTGAGTTACATTTGCTGGGAACTATTGGTAACTTTCTGTTTGGTTAGAAATAACTATAAAAGCTAGCAATTAAGCTAAAGTATTGCAAAGTTTGAATGCTATCTTTCAAATGTCTGTATATATTCTTGAGTAACTGGGGAGCAGAAACTGGTTGGATCCCAAGCGCATGAGTTACCAGAGGCCAGAATGTGTTCTTTACCAAGTGCTATTATGCTGAGAGCCAGCCAGGAAAGCTGCCATGGTTGCTAAGATTGGACTTGCTGCTTTTGCAATTTAAAGTGACAATCCTTACAGCAATGCCCATTCTCCTATGGATCATGAAATAGTATTGCAAAACCAAAATGTCAAAGTAAGTCAATCAAATTAATTGGAAAACTATTAAACAGGAATATGAGTTTTGGTTTCCCATTTTGGTCACTCCTCTCTCTTCTTATTGCCTTACTCTGAAACCAATTTTTGGACCACCTAATAAGCCAGAATGGTCAGAGACATGAATCTTCAGTATAAGTGTTGTAAGTCCCAGCAAGACTCAGGTTGTCCATATATACTTACAATACAAAATCCAAAGTGGATTTTAGGTTTTTTTTTTTTTTTTTTTTTTTTGTTTGTTTGTTTGTTTTTTATGGCTTTCTAGAGCATGTATTTTCCAAGGAATACTATTTTTGGAGTTCTCATGGCCTATCTTGTTTTGTTTATATGCTGAACAGTATATGCGTCATTTCCCAGCTAGATTTTTACCTCCTTCCTGGCTGCCTTCCTTGTTTGTTTAGTTTTTTCCTTCTTTTCTTTCAACCCAAGCATATGAGGAAGGAAAATGGTGAGCTTGGGTTTGGCCGTGTCACATTTATTTTATTATTTATTTACTTATTGCCAGTGGAATGTCCAGGAGGCAGCTGGGACTATGGGATCTAGGGAGGAAGGATAGAATTTTGGAGGCTTCAGAGCAGGATAAAGCTGGTTTCAAATTCACACTCTTTGCCTTATCAGCTCTGTGAACTTGGCTTGGTCACAGAACCTCTTTTCTTATATTTGAAACAGGGCTGTAATGTCAATCCTGTAGGCTATCGTGAGCAAGAGAGAAAATATTTGCGAAACATCTAGCATAATGCCTGGCACAGAGTAGCTGCTTAGTAAATATGATCCTATACTTTCTCTGCTACACCATAAGCTACAGTAAGAAGGACATAGCTATGCCTTATGTGCATAGTTACTTCTGATACTGCTCTGTCCCTTGTAGCTTTTTGTGCTTGGGACCTGGTAGGTGCTGATTCACTGAGTAAGTAAATGAGTCCATGAGACTCAGGAGAGTGGAGTAGTAGAATCCGGATATAAACAGTTGGTAGTTGAAGCCATGGCCAGGAAAATGAAGCATTTTACTAGAACAGACTGGTCAGAGCACGAGTAATTAAAGATAGCATCTAAAAGAGGCCAGAGGAAGGTCTTCACTTGATCACGCAGGCAGAGTGGGATTCAGGAACAAGCAGGGCTTCAGGATAAGAGAAGGGAGGATTTTACGAAGAGGGTGATGGGCAGCCGTGTTTTTTAGTCCGAGAGTTTGAGTGACTTGATGGCACCAGATTGCCCATTGGAATGGGTCATTAGAAAGCAGCTACACTGGCTAACGTATTCCTCTTTTGTTTATCCAGAGGTGAGACGGGAACAGAGCAAATACCCAATAAATACTGATTAAATTGAATTGAGTCAAAGGATACTTCTTTCTTTGAGTTTGGGTGTTGGGTTCCCATCCCAACTCTAACACATATTCCCAGTGGGGTGGGTGATAATACCACTGCTTACTTCCTATGGTCATATGGTAAGGGTTCCATGAGATATGTAGAAAGCACTCAGCACTTGGCGTGTGGGAAGTGTTCTCCATAAATGGCTTCTCTCATTGGGAACGTTGTGCTCAGGAGCTAAATATCAGGGTTTTGCAGCCAATTTCTCAGGCTCTTTATGATCTTGTCCTCTCTTAGTAATGCAGTTTACTGTCCTGGGTAGCTGGGAGGTGTAGAACAGAAAGTACTTCCTGAAGAAAGCAATAAGATTCTGCTTTGCAGGTGAACTTCGTGGAAAGAGCACAAATTGTCAGCATCAGAGAGCCCTGAGGTTGACTGACTGCTCTGGCACCACTTGTTAGTTCTTTTGGATACTTTCTTTTAACTTTTATGGGCCTCCATTTCTTATTTGTGGCATTAAGGCAGTTCATGTGCTATAGGATTGTTAGTTGAGGCCCCCAATGAGCTTTCACCTGATATGTGACACTTAATAAGTATAAGTTATCCAAACATTGTTCATAGAAGAGGTTCTGAAATCTTATTAACCTGTTGTGTTGTCATGTAATAGACTTGATTTTCTCCTTAGCACCATGTTTGGTTTTTTTTCCTTCCATCTCAGAAACTTCTCTACAGTGTTTCACTACTTTTTTTCTTTGCTATATTAGCTCCTGCTGTTTTTTGGAGGGGCTGTGCAAGTCCTCTTCCTACAAACTAAAGTCCAAAGCTACCTGGATCCAGGTAGCTATGGATAGAGACCAAAATTATAACTTTGAAATGCATTCAGAAATCACCATCAAACTGATAAAGTAAATGTTTGAGTTCTTTTATTTTAAAAAGAGCAAAATTTATGCTGTCATAGAATAAATCCTATCATGTAGTTAACTTCCCAGGACTCATCTCTAGTAAATGAATATTTATAAAGTATAATATCAGAATTCTACTCTGTTTATATCATGGAAGACAGTGCTAGAAATAAGTATGCATTCTTGGTGAGATTCACTTAATAGTTTGTTTTTGCTAATCAAAAACAGAGGTTCTACATATAGTGTACAATGTCTGGAAAGAACTTTGGGTTATTCTGCCTCAATCCACTCATTTTATGTATTGGATGAAGTTAAAGCTCAGATGTAAGCTCATTTGCCTCAAGTCAAATAGCCAGTTGGTAACTGGACAGGAATACAAGTTTTCAGACATTGACTCCACTGTTGATTCTTATGGTCAGACTTGAATGGTGTCAAGTTTGTACGTGGTCTTAAAATGCTTCAGATTTTTTTCCTCCTTTGACAAGGCACCTGCTGGAATCCTGCTCATAACTAGTCACGCCTTCCCACTCTTGCAAAGGGTCCGTTACCATTAATTCACAGTTCATTACAATGTCTGTTTCTGATCTGTGTGTCAGTGATCTACAGAAAAGTCATATTGCCTGTCTCTTGGCCTCTCTTCCTTGCAGACTCGCCAGCCTGTCTTTGTGCAACTGCTACAAGGTGTGTTCAGGGTTTACCACTGCAACTGGTTAATGCCGAGCCAAAAAGCCTCTGTGGAGAGCTGTATTCGGGTGCTCTCTGATGTAGGTAAGCTATCAGTGCAGTTGGGAGTAACATGCTGACAATGAATTACCTCACAGCAGTAAAGGCCACTCAGTTTTATTGAGCACTTGTTATAGCTCTTCTAGAGTTCCACACACAGGAAGTTGGCAGAGGTAGAATAGGAATCTAGGTCTTCTTGATAGCTAACCCTTGCCTTCTTTCATCTACCAAGCTGGCATCTCCCAAAGCGAAGAGCCAGTAAGTCCCAAAGAGCGAGAGGCTTTGAAAAATACAGGTGCATGGTTAAATGTTAGGCATCTCTTGGCAGGTCCCAGTGCACACACACTTACTCAAGGCCCTGGGAAGTCTCTCTCAAGAAACTAATTTGTTTACTCCAGTAAGTGTATTCAACCACATGGGAACTTTTTTTCTTGCTAAGTGCACATCCAATCCCAGGGGGACACCCTTTCTCGGAAAAGGTACACTGCTCCCTATTGCCTGTCAATTGTCACCTCTCTGGTAGCTCTGAAAATGACTGCTCCCTTCACCCTGACTTTATCAGACTCTGTTACTCAGCCCTACTCCCCTTCATAAATGGGAAGTAAGGGGCTCTCTTCCTGCATACATTTAAGAAGAGGTATCTCTTTACATTCCTGCAGACAGGCAGCACAGAGGCAAGTCGGGTTCTTGGATTATCAAGTAGCTGTCCACCAAATATAAATTGTGTTGATTAGGGTTTCTTGCCTGATTTCAGTCATCCCATCCTGATTTCCTTGATTCTCATATGGTAGGTAATGGTGTCTTTTTACTGTTTATGCGGTACTATCTCACAATAAGAGATGAAGCTTTTGAAAGAGTGTACATTATAGGTTCATGATGTGATATCTTAGATCCAGGGCTCTGAGACTGTATCCCCAAAACCCTGTTCTCTACCCACATAGGATTGTGCATCATGAAGCTCTTTGTTGAAATTTGGGCAGGTTGCTGAGTTGGCTAGCTCAGCACTCATTAGGGAGATGAAATGCTTCAATAGTCTTGGCGGTGATGTGAAAAGACAAAGGGAGTTGATGTCTGCAAAATGGCAGGGCATGAAAGCAGCACAGCACACTCAGCCCAGGAACTCAGACTTCTGTCCCTTGCGGAATACCTTCTCCTGACTGAAATCACACCCAAAATTCACTGTTTTCATTGTTCATCTTCTAAAGGGGTATCTAAGGCACATAGTTTCTAGCTGAGTGTATGCTGTGCATCCTGCTTTTTGATATTAGTCATATTTCCCCCCCATATTTCTTACTTGCTGTATTAAACTGTTCGAAATGTGTTAATTGGCCGATGTTTTCTTGCCCCACATTGTGTTTTGTTTTCTTTTGTTTTTACTGGGACTTAAACCTTTGCTTCTCAGATTTCTTCTTCCAGGGTGCTGGAGTTGTTTTTAGAATTAGATGTAGGTAATACCTTCTTTGCTTCTGGTCTTATGAAGCATTGAAGACATGAAATAGTTGTCTTGTTTTTTGGAGGTTGTTGGATTTTCCATATTGAAAAAAAGGATTGTTAGTTATGTTCCTTTTTAAAAAGTTTAAAGTTTTTATTTTGGAATAATTTTAGATTTATAGGAAGTTGCCAAGATAACACACACAGTTCCCCATGTACCTCTCACCCAGTTTCCCCCACTGTCAACATCTTACATCACCTGGGTATATTTGTCCAAACTATGAAACTGATGTTGGCCCATAGCTATGAACTACACTCCAGATTTGGTACCACTTTTTCCATTAATGTCCTTTATCTGTTCCAGGTTTCAATCTAGGCTACCATGTTGCATTTAGTTGTGATGCCTCCCCAGTCCCTTCTGGTCTGCGACAGTTTCTCAGACTTTCCTTGTTTTTTTTAACGACATTAATAATCTTGAAGAGTGCTGGTCAGGTGTTCTGTAGAATATCCCCCCTTGTGGACTTGACTGTCATCTGTCTCATGATTAGACTGGAGGTTTTTTTAAGAGGAAAAGAGAACAGCCTAAATAGAAAGGATAGCTTATGTTATTATAAATATTATCTTTTGTTTTATGTTTGGCTTAAATTGGCATTTTGTAGATTGTTGTATAGAACACCACTGAGAGAGAATTTTTGGAAAAATAGTTTCTTGGAAAAATGAATTCCCTGTTGTGATAATTCTTAAAATATGTGAACAACATGAGAGACCTTAAGATGCCATTCATTGAGGAAACCCATTGAGGTCTAACTTTGACCTGCCTGCCTAAACTTTGACCTAAAACATTTCAACATACTTCAGAGCTACTGCCCCCCCCCCCCGAATTCATATTGAGAAGCCCTGACCTAACAATGTCAAAGTTCATTTGAGTTCCTCAGTGTTGACACAAGCATGCAAGTGACCTATTACAGGCATGGATGAATCTGCCTAAGGGTTGATGGGGGGAGTTAAGTCTGTCTTTAAGGCGTCTCCCATGCAAGTTGGAGGCTCATGAGTCCTGTTTCTTCTGTGTAGCCAAGAGCCGGGCCATCGCTATTCCTGTGGACCTGGACAGCCAAGTCAACAACCTCTTTCTGAAGTCTCACAACATTGTGCAGAAAACTGCCATGAACTGGCGACTGACCGCCCGCAATGCGGCTCGCAGAGACTCTGTTCTGGCGGCTTCCAGAGACTACCGGAATATCATTGAGAGATTGCAGG
The DNA here is from genome assembly GCF_018350215.1 of Panthera leo. Classification (NCBI taxonomy): domain Eukaryota; kingdom Metazoa; phylum Chordata; class Mammalia; order Carnivora; family Felidae; genus Panthera; species Panthera leo. The sequence goes on from NC_056680.1 coordinate 46,381,947, forward strand.
TAATGTCAGGCCCAGAGAGGAGTGAACCTGAACCTGGCCTGAGGTGGTTCCCCCAAAGCAGCGCTTCCATGAGCCAGAGAAAATCCAAAACGGGCCAGAAAGAGATGTCAGCATGTGAATGGCTAGTCAAGCACAGTAATGTGTGTAGGACCCAGAATGCAAAGCTGCTTGGGAAGAGAAAGTCTTCTGGCAAAGTCATGGTCTTTAAAGGTTTTCGACAGATTTCTTTCTTTGCTTTTTTTTTTTTTTTTTTTTTTTTTATTAAGTTTATTTGAGAGAACACAAGTGGGATGGGGCAGAGACAGAGGAGAGAAAGAATCCCAAGCAGGCTCTGCACTGTTAGCGCAGAGCCTGATGTGGGTTTGAACCCACGGAACCAAGAGATCATGACCTGACCTGAATCCAAGAGTCAGACGCTTAACCAACTGAGCCACCCAGGTGGCCCTGTATTGACAGATTTCTTCATGAAGAATGGGGACTGCTCTTTTTAGGAAGGAATAATTAAGTATTACAAAAGGATGCTTAGAATAAGGGCATAAGTGCTCCATTTTTTTTTTTTTTTTTAATCACTCTGGGATATTTAGCCTCTGGAATCAGCAGGTAAACAAGTATTATAATGTCCAAGAGAAGAGTTTTCTCTCAGAATGAGTCAAAAGAAAATAAAACCATTACTAAATTGTATCTGTATTTTACTTCTTTCTTGCACGTATGAAGAGATCTATCCCTTTGTTAAGTGGAGAGTAGTGAATATTTGGTGCATGTGAAACACTTAAACTTCCATCATAACATTAACATCTTTACTCAAGTGATTCTCTCACAGGTAGTGCATGGGCTATAGTTGGAGAGTCTCAGCCATTTCAAATGAGCCTGCTGGAATGGTTAAAAGCATGAACTCAGGCCAGTGCCTCGGGTCAAATCCTGATTCCACTGCTTATAAATAGTGTATCTTTGGGAAGGTTACCTCATTTCTCTATGCCTCAGTTTCCTCATTTGTAAAATAGCATAATAATAACACCTACCTCAGGGTTAATGTGAGGATCGCGAGCATTGATTACATGTTCCGGTTATCTGTGCCTGCCTAATGAATAACACCAATTTTTTCATTTTCTTAGTCTGTTTAGAGGTTGACTGGGCTCAATAAGGTGTCTGTTGCTCAGGGTTTTGAATGCAGTAATGGTCAGATGGCAGCTGTGGTTGGACTCATCTTGAACTCTTGCACATGTTTGGCAGTAGATGTTGGGACCCCAGCTGGAGTTGTCAACTGAAATACCCACCTGTAGTCTCCCCATGTGGTCTGACCTTTCTCACAACATGGCGGCTGGATTCCAAGATCAGCATCTCTAGAGAGAGACAAATGAAGGCTGTATTGCCTTTATGACATGGTTTCAGGAATCACATAGCATCACGTCTGTCAATTTCCATTGGTCAAGGCAGTCACAAGTGTCTATTTGAGGTTCAAGGGAAGGGGATATAGATCAGCATTTGTTGGGAAGAATGTCAGTGACACGGTGTAAGAAGAACATGTAAGATAAGATATATTGCAGTGGCCATCTTTGGAAAATTGCGTACACATAAACCACATAGAACAGAGCCTGGCACGTAGTGAACGCTTGATCAATGGCAGTGCTATTATGATTATTACTGTTACTGTCACTTCTGTGATGACTGTAATAATGATGATTAGATAAAACATGAATCTCTGTGAGGTTTATGTAGCCCGCCTAAAGATTCATTCATCAGCCCCACTCATGCTAGGCACTGGGATACAATGGTGAGCAAAACCACAAATGATCTTTGCCTAGATAGATTCTCAAGTTTTGGAAGGGAGGTACGTGAGTCAGCTAATCATACAGGTGAAAGTAAAATGGCAGGAGAGACCATGTTGCAGAGAAGTGAGTAGTGCTACAGAAGGATGATAAGGAACCTAATCGTGTCCACAGCTGGAATGGTGATCCAGGAAGGCATTGCTGGAGGAGTGACATTTGAACTGAGATCAGAGGAATGTGTGACTTGCTTGAAGGAAGAAATAGGAGGGAGGGAAACAGCATGTGAAAAGAACATTATACGGGACAAAAGTGTGGTGCACTCAGAGACCAAAGGAAGGTTAGTGTGGCTGGAGCCCATGAAGCTGGGGGAAAAGGAAGCATTTCTTAGGTCAAGGAAACAATTTTAGCCCCACCGTGACAGACCCAGTTCTTAAAGATAATTTGGTTCCAAATAGAGTGTTTCCTGACTCCACTATGTTTTTAAAGGGGAAGGGTATTATAGATTCAGAATTGTTTGAGTGCATAGTACTTTTTTGTCTGTTCAAACTAAATTATCTACGGCCAAACCAGTTTTTTTGTGCTCTTCTTGAATTTATTATACATATTCTTGAGAAGTAAAATAAAATCTGTATGCCCATGTAATGCTTGGCTAGTGGCTGAAAGGGTCCTCATTATCTAATGATTTATCTAATGAATCCCTGGTAGTTACAAGATTGCCTAGGACAGCCAAAGTTATAATGTAAGAACATTCACCTGTGGACTGCTTATACAATTAATCCCCATTGAGACATCCCCCTCACTTAACACCAGCATCTTTCCCTGCCCATTGCTTTGCCATCCTTGTCTGTTGGTCTCTTCTCGATTGCTCACTGTTAAACATTTGACAATACAATGCAAATCAATTGCAATGTAAAGTTCAAACCTTACAAAAGATGCAGGATTTTATGAATAGAATGTTGAGAAGCTACTTGAATCCCCTGAAAATGCTATAGACAAAGATTTGCCAGAGTTAGGACCAGTGACTACTGAAGAAGAGAACTTTGGGAAGCTTTCAAACTGTTGGAGAAGCTAGGAGAGTTTTGCAAAAACGACCCTCTTTTTGTCTATGCTGTGAATGTCCATATGATTTAAGGAGTGTTGCAGTATACTCTTAATTTTTCTGGAGAAATTGCCTCCCCCAAGAAGTAATTTGATTCATGCATTCTGTCTGCATCCTAAATATTATTGAGTGATTACAAATTTTGTCAAATATAAAATAAATAATATAAACCTGTTTTAGTTTTTGGGTAAAAGATAAATCAATTCTTTATGACCATTGCCTATGAAATTTACATCTCCAGTTGAGTTGAATGCATTTCAAGTGCCCTTTCCCATGCAAATCTCTTCGGTTAACTAGGCCCTCCTAATACTGTCCAACATGATGTGTTAAGCACCTGCCTTAGCCAGCTTCTAGTTAAGTTCTGAGTTACCGAGCCATCCAGATGACTTTAGCATCTTTTGAAGATAATTTCTCATCTGTTTTCTGCCATTTGCCTTTATATGGTGTTTGTTGTGTTGGTTTTGCTGCTCTTTCAACTTCTCTCTGTTTTCCTCTCCTACAGCTATGTGTTTTGCATTTGAAGACCATCATGCTATCAGGGTACATGTATTTAGCATGTTGATACAGCATGTTCATTCATTTGTGTTCTCATTTTTGTATGACTTTTTATTATATGAATAATTCATGCTCATTGGAAATAATTTGATAATACTTACAAGTACTCATATGTGGGAGAAAATCAGAATCACCTGCAATCCCACCACCCAGAGAAAACTAGGAGTGATGTTTTGATGATATTTGGTATATATCCTTTGATGTTGATATTTTCTATACAAAATCAGATCATATAGTCCATCCTATTGTTTAACCATTTTTTTACACTCATTGTAGACATTTTTCCATGTGGTTGAATGTACTTTTGTGCATTATATTTTAAAATATGTGGAATGATCCCTTGAGTAGCTTAAAGATCATCTAAAAAGAAGGGCTGGTGGGGCTATTCTTCCCTTGTTTTCTGCATCAGGGGTTAATGCTTCGGATACCTCTGGGGCAGCGTTTAATAATTTGAGATAAATACCAGACGTTACTAAAGGTACTCTAACCTAGCCTGGCTTGTGGTCATTTTTGAGGTCAGATATGAATGTTCTCACTCTCCTGTAGTCAGCCTGGCCTGAGCTGCTCACCAAAGCTGTCCATCTGTTCCAGGACATTGTCTCCGCCCTGGAGGACCGTCTGAGGCCCCTGGTCCAGGCAGAGTTATCTGTGCTCGTGGATGTGCTCCACCGACCTGAGCTACTTTTCCCAGAGAACACAGATGCCAGAAGAAAGTGCGAAAGCGGTGGCTTCATTTGCAAGTAAGCAGCCTCGTGCTCTGGGGTGGTCCGGGGCAGAGCACTGCTGACCAGATGAAGCACTTGCTCGTGAAGAAGCAGACGCTCGCCTTTTCACTTTGATGCATACAAGGTCATGTGTTAGAGTCCTGTGCTGACCTTTCCAAAGTAAGTTTGTAGGTTTGGTTGTTCTTCCCGACACTTGTTTTGGTGAGTTTCTCCTTTTCCCTGCATACCCCATCATTTTTCTTCCACTCCACAAGAACTGACAGAGTGCCCACCATGGGCTGCAGTACAGATGCAGAAAAGTCGTGAGCCTGCTGCCCTCAAAAAGCTCAGATCTCCCAGGACCCCACAAAGGAGTTAGTTAAGCAACTAACACCTTTGTAGTTGCTTAGGTTTTGCATTGGTGCATTACCTAAACAACAGGTTCCATGACCAAAAATCTTCATCTGATTTTTACCACTAAGTTTAGTTGGTTGTTTAACTTGAGAGTCGGCTGTGCCTCTGAGTTTCGTACTTTTCTGGGATGCTCAAGGGACAAGACTGTGGGTAAAGGAACGGTGTTTTTTCGCCTTCACGATCATCTTCATGAGGTTTTTTTATACTTTATATTTTAACAGTGCTATGGGCACTCCTCAGTGGATAAAGTGTATAAACTAACTTGTTAGTGTATAAACTAACAAGTTTGAGTGGACTTCTGTCCTGTTTCTTCTCTTCCTATAATCTTTCTATCACGTGTGGTAGACTCCTGCCCTCTGAGCCCTTTTGCGGTTACTGACCAGCAGGTGTCGCCATTGAGACGCTGTTGAGACACTAACTGGCTGTTCTCACAGCAGTGAATGGCCAAGCATGTTTAACCTGGGAGTCCTTGGTAAATATTTGTTCATTTACTGCCTAGTTACAATAAGTTTCTTGTGAAGTTTGTTTATTTATTTATTTATTTACTTACTTACTTACTTATTTAAATATGCTTTCAAGGACCTAATGCATGGTTTTCCTCCTACCACGTTCAGGTTAATAAAGCATACTAAACAGCTGCTAGAGGAGAATGAAGAGAAACTCTGCATTAAGGTCCTGCAGACTCTCAGAGAAATGATGACCAAAGATAGAGGCTATGGAGAAAAGGTACTGAATGTTATTTTCTTGTTAAAACAGGGTATTTCTAATGAAGTTGACATGGGGTTGTGGGTTAGAAATACACTGTAGTTCAGGCATTGACTGAGGGGTTAACTTCTTTCTTTTTTAAAGCTAATTATCTTGTCACTAAGAGTAGCTACATCATATTCCTTCTCTTTTAAAAGGCACATATACTTAGCTGTTGTATAGACTGCTTGCTACATAATGAATCTAATGTCGGGGAAATAGTAATAAGACTTTTCATCTACATTCCCAGCGGGAATGCAGACACCTCTTGTGTATCCCAGCGTGCATTCCTGAGTTTTGGATCCAGCTAAGCATACCTGTGGGTTTACTTCTTTCTGGGGAGATGTTGCACAATCCCTGCAGTGTACTAAGAAACTCCCTCCAGTTCTAACTGGAATTAAGGCAGGCAAACACACCATTTCTAGCTGAGATTGGGAAATGGGCAGTCCCTGCGACAGGATACTTCTTGGCATCGGCAGTGAGTAAGGATGTGTAGAGACCCTCACAGTTTCAATTTTGGTCCAATACGTGGGGAAAAAACAACAATCTCATTGTCCCTCACCCTTTGCCCCCCTACTAAAAAAAATCTGGGCCTCAGTTTAAAATCTCACCAGTTTTCATTTGAAGGTAATAGGTCACTAATTATCTTCAAGCCACTTAAGCAGCTTTTTCTGAATTGGTAAATCGACTGATGTCATTGATTTGTCAAAAAACCCAGTAACTCATTGATTAATCTCTGTGAAGAAGCCTTAATAATTAAATCACAGCCTTCTTTTTGAAAGTGGATAGTTACAACTGTATTATTCCAAGTATAGAGGCCTGCAGGGATCCTGATTTCTAACCTAAGCAATATCGAACATAAATATTAGAGCAATTTCACATATGAAAATCTTTGGATAAGAAACATAAAACAGCAAAGTACACAAGCCCTTTAGCAGTATATATTTCTTCACTGTCTCCAGATTACTTGGCTTTTAAATGTCACTCTAAGTTTTAAAAATACATAAATTAAAAGGTGAATGAATGTTGACTAATTAGGAAATAAGTATCTATAACTCAGGAATTTGATGGTGGAAACCTGCTAGAAAAGAGTTTATAAATACAAATGATAGACATGAAGAAACATTGTACAGATGAGAAATGATGAGATGTCCTGTTCATACACACACCTGTATAGGCACCTACGTAGGTCTTGCACTAAAAAAAGAAAAAGAATAGGAAGGAGCTAACAGCAGAGAATACCAGACAAACAAACGGCATTTTTTTTCACAAGATCTTTATTTTTCTTTGAGTGAGCTTTAAGAAATTTTTAAAAATATAATTCCAGTTACAGAAATTCACTCTTCATAATAAGATAGAATCCACCAAAAGGGCCATAACCAGTTATGAATATATTTGTAGCTTTGGGGGCATAAAACTTGATTTTCAAAGGTTGAGACCAGTTTTCTCTCCTTTAGAGTATCTGTTCATCTCTGTGACTGAGATTTTTATAGTAAACTTGGTGTCTCTACTCCCACAAATGTTACAAGTTGTGATTATATTTCTGTTTCTCTGAAGTTTTCTTTTTTATACCATAGAAAGTAGAAAATCTAGGAGTCGAATCTGTTGCTTGGCAGCCAAGTACGTCAGGGTCTTTGGGCTGTGTGGAAGGTATGCTTCCCCACTGGCTTTCCCTGCCTGTTGGTGCTAACTGGGAGAACATCATTACAGACCACGGGAGATACTGGATCTGAGATGTTGTAAAATTGTCTGTTATAAAGCTCATGGAAAATGTTAAAGCCTGGGGATTTAAGAGGGCAGTAGGTGGAGGTTGTTAGGGAAAAGTAAATAGTTGAGAAGAGCTTCTTAGACCCTGGCTCACATTCTTTTTTCAGCTGGTGAAGAAATTAGCCACACCCAGGCAGAGAGGCTTAAAGGAAAGATGGCATGTCTTTCCAGTCTGGTTGGGGGCTGTCATCCCCCTTTATGAAAGTGAAAATACTGCAGGCAAATGTGGGAAATGCCATGCAACCAAGGAAGACATTCCAGAAACCCATGGTAGTCAACAGTTTCAATGCCTATAGTACATACTTAGAATGCTTCTGGCCCTATGCTTTGTGGGAAAATGCTTCTTAACCCTTCACATTAATGGAACTAAAAAGAGTGGGGGGAGGACGTTAAACTATTTCTGTTTCTTCCGATCCAATAGTATTAAATTTGTCCTATTTTATTAAGGCTGTTGAAAATGGTTTTGATGTTTTGCTGGCTGTCCCTATTTGAGTAAAGATGCATGACGTATGGGCAGGCCAGCTCTTTCAAGGGTGGAAGGAACCCAGAGCCAAAGAACTAACCTTTCTCAGGCAAACCAGTTGGCTTTAGTTGATAAAATAAATGAGGTGTTCTTTGGACTGGATGCTCAGGGCACAAGGGCAAGTGTGAAGTCATTTCCGTCTTCCTGGCCCAGTTTTCCTATTAGTTGTCTCTTAAGTGGAATTTGTCCCATGACTACTACCCTTCTGGGATGTGCAGAATTGTTCTGCCTCTCTGCCTTGTCCTGAGTCTTCATGGCCATAGTCTGATCTGGCATTGCTTTGTCCAGCCCTCCGTCCACACACAAGGAGGCCATAGCAGAGAGCTGAAGTGACCTCCCAAGGTCACATGGCTAATGTGTGACAGGATCAAGACTGAAAGCCAGGGTCTTGAATCCCTGTCCTTTCCTCCCACCCCCAACCTGGTTTCCACCATGTTTGTGGACCAAGTTTTCTTCTAAGCCATAATCCTTAAAGATCATGAGAAATAGATGCCTTTATTCATCTCTACATTTTCTTTTTTATTTTTCAAAAACATTTTTTAAATGTTTATTGTTGAGACAGAGACTGAGCACGAGTAGGGGAGGGGCAGAGAAAGAGGGAGGCAACAGAATCTGAAACAGGCTTCAGGCTCTGAGCCATCAGCACAGAGTCCCACGTGGGGCTTGAACCCATGAACCATGAGATCATGACCTGAGCCGAAGTCGGACGCTTAACTGACTAAGCCACCAAGGTGCCCTCATCTCTACATTTTCATTCAACATTTAGGATTATCAAGGTCACAGATAAAAATGAAAGATGAGATCATGATTATTCTGTTAAAAAACGTTGAAACATTGGTGTGCTTATATGGATCTACTTGTCTGAAAAGAAAGCCATTGAGTACTGCCACCCATATTTTACTGGATACGCTAAAACATAACAGAATCACTGTAACACCAACTTAAATTTTTTTTTTTTTTTTTTTTTTTATTTTTGGGACAGAGAGAGACAGAGCATGAACGGGGAAGGGGCAGAGAGAGAGGGAGACACAGAATCGGAAACAGGCTCCAGGCTCCGAGCCGTCAGCCCAGAGCCTGACGCGGGGCTCGAACTCACAGACCGCGAGATCGTGACCTGGCTGAAGTCGGACGCTAACCGACTGCGCCACCCAGGCGCCCCCCAACTTAAATTTTTTTAATGCCATATGTACCCATTAGTGTCCTAAAGTATGTCTTAAATAAAAATAACATTCTTTGACTTCTTATGTGCCAGCCACTATACTAAGCATCTCTTACCATTTGTCAGATCAGCCTCAGGAATATCATTATTGTTATTAACTATTCTTGGGGGAGAAAACTTAGGCTCAGAAAGTTTCAGAAACTTGCCTAGGGTCACACAGCTAATAATGGAGGAACCAGGAATTCAAACTGAGGCAAACACCGTGACTTCAGAGTCCCCGCTCTTCTCCACTGTATCATTTGTGACTGACACCATTTGAAGTTCTCCCACAAGTTTAAGTTTCAATTATGTTACATCATTATGTAAGTGACCTGAGGCAGTGACCCTGACTTTGCTGCATGTAGCAGGACTTAAATATCTAATCTTCAGCTCAGTTCTGACTTCTCACCTATTGAAAACAGTCTTCACTTGATGCCATCTTGCTTTACAAATTATGATTGTCTCAGAGTCATCCAAAACCTGTGGTTTGGCTTAGGTCCCAAAAGAAAGCATCCATTCGGTGAGTAGTCAGTGGTCAGTCCTCTTGTCTTGGTCAGCTCACTGAGAAGTGCCTGTCCAAGAATTATCACGTATGATGCTAAGCTCAGGACTGCTAGAAGATTGTCAAAAGATTTAATCATGATCATTTAGGAATAAAAAAAAAAAAAATCATCTTTATTATGTCTCTAAAATGCTAAGGACCAGCAATGAGTATTTGTCTCATAGAGTGGTAAATATAAAATACATATCAAAAATGATAACCAAAATAATGTTGGAGTATGTTTTTGTATGGTGCCTACAATGATTTGCTATCCTGTGTATTCAAAATTAATAAACTTTAAAATCATATCAAGACTTTACCACCACTCTTTGTATGCAATGCCTACTGAATTCTGCTTTTAATCCACAAATTAAACAATGTCTTTACTTTAAAAAACAACAAAAAACTTCCCATGGCTAAACATCTCTAAAATTTAATCTGAATCTCTCTTTAACTCAAAGAACATCTAAAAGCCCCCTAGACCCATATGCCCCTAGAACATATGTTGTATGTTACATACTGGCTCCTCTGTAGTCTACTGTAGGTTCAAAGAGCTTGAAAAGAAATTCAGAGGCCAAGAATTAATTTGAAAGGGTATCTCAGAATTTATTTAAAATCTGTTTTCTTGAGGTGCCTGTGTGGCTCAAAGGGTTAAACGTCCGACTCTTGATTTTGGCTCAGGTCATGATCTCAGTTTGTGAGATTGAGCCCCAAGTTGGTCTCTGTGCTGACAACACGGAACCTGCTTGGGATTCTCTCTTCCCTCCCTCCGTCTCTCCCTCTCTCCTCACTGTCCTCACTCTCTCAAAATCAATAAGTAAACATTTAAAAAAATTTTTGTCTTCTGATAGTAGTAGCTCTTTTACTACCAGAGAGTTTTTGACCTCAAGTAATGTCAGGGTTTTCATTTCATATTAATTGGCAGAACCTGTTAATTTACTAATGCTTCTTTTGTCTAGGTGAATAAAGTATTTCAGGATTTCTAATAGGAACTTAAATTTGCAAATGTATTATTAGTGAACCATAGTATAAATAACTCGAGGGTCATCTCCCCCCTTAAGCACAATTGTGATTAATGCTCTAGTTGTTTTCTTTTTCTTGAACCTGATGCTAATAAGTCACTTACTTATTAACTAATATCACTTGCGTTGGCTCTAATCATCTTTGGGGGAAAACATTTCTTTTTTAATAATAGTAACCAGGATACGGGGCTTCTAGTCTTAGGATATGTCGGCTGGCCTGCCCCTACATCATTTCATATTTGCTGAAATTGAACCTGGTTCTGATTTAGCCCAAATGCAGTTTAGGCCTCAGATCCCCCCTGAATGGTAAAATGAATGGAAAGAATGAATTTTATCCTCAGCTGAGTTGGTCACCTGTAGTCTTTGGCTCTCCTCTTTCCCATCCTCTTCTGAAAGATTGTGGTTCTTGATTGGGCAGTTTGCCCTTGCTCCCAGCTCAGTGCAAGTTTTCACCTGTGCAGGGGAGAGGGAAGGTGCGCCTCTGAGCTCTTAGTTAAGTGACCTGCCAGGTTTGCTCCCTGGCATGTGAACACGGTGGGGCAGCATCCTGCCCGTCTGTTCCTGAGCGGTGGGGTTGAGAGCAGATGTCACTGTGAGCTGTGGTCGTTAGTGCCCCCGGTGCCTGCACCCCTTCGGAGGGTCACCATGTAACAGTGCTCCACCGTGGGGAACTCAGCGCTAAGAACACGCTGACGAAGTTTCTAATGCTTCGCTTGCTCTTGTTTCCTAACGTTTCCTTCTTTTTCTCCCCCTTTTTTTCTTTTCCAGCTAATTTCCATTGATGAATTGGATAATGCTGAGGTCCTAATTTCATTTTTTTTTTTTAAATGTCCCATGGTGATGTTTCCATGACATCCTTCCAGTGAACACTGTGGTCTGTTCCTTAGTCTTTGCAGTGTCTAGTATCTGACTTTTGTGTAGTGTGCCTTCTGGGCGTGAGTTGAGTCCTTTGTGTCTGTGTTAGCATTTCCCATGAGTTTGTTTGCCATTTGTCCTTGGAGATCCCATCTGAGTCTAGATAAAGATTTTCTAAACTGTGATAAGATTTCCGTCATTCACTGTTTAGAATCTCAACCGAATTTGTGGTTGATGCTGGTTATTAACCTATTCCTAAACTCAGTGTTGATATTCATAAAAAGCTTTTCTATCTGCACATAAAGCACCAATACAAAAAGAAATAACTGCATTCATATAGTTTGAAAGTAGTAAAAGGAGAAAAAAAACAACACTATTTTCTTGGTCCCCATGTTGGAAGGTATTGAGTGTGAGGGGGTCCTAAAAATTTTTGCCAAAGTGCATTGTGAATTCCAAAATACACATTGAGACTTTCCAGCTACAGACTTGAAATGGGATTAGGAATGTATTATTACCACGGCTTTACATCTTGGAAAAATACCTAAAGGTCAAGAAATATAATTGTCATCTGATGGTTTCTATACTTAAGTATCAAATTAGTTTTACTTACCCAGAATTATCCTGGGGACCAATGAGTAGTCATTTTGTTTGGGATTTGGGGATCTCTGAAATATTTTTTGTTTGGTGAATATTTTCAGCATTTCCTGCAGTATATTTAGGTTGCAATAAACATTTGGTAAATGGTACTAGATGTATTAATTTGGGGAATTAAAGTATATAAATGAAAGAGTTTAATTACTTGGCAAATTGAGCGCCCTGGAAAATAATTGTATTAGACTTTTAAAAATCACTTACCTGGCCTACTTTTTTAGATACCTATTATTTCTTTTGACAGGCTAATTAACTCCTTATTTTTGGGTAGGATAGAGCTACCAGATAGAATATGTTGTCTATTCTAATATCCACTACCATCGTTTCAAAAATATTAAGAGATGTTTCAGATGTATGTAGGGAGAGTTTGAATTATAGACTTAAAGCAAGTGATGATGAATTTCACTGTGTTCCTGCAGGAATGGAGCTCAGAGAGGTTAAGTGACTGGACTTAGCTCGCACAGCCAGATAGGCTAAATGGAGGCTAGCACACTGCCGCCTCAGCTCCTCACCTGCTGTATTTGCTGCTCTGCCACAGTAAACTCTGTAAGCAGAGACTTTTCCTTATATTAATCCCACATGAACCCAGGAGGAGGCCATACCCTCTAGGATGAATAGAAGGGGAGAAAAACAAAAGGCTGTGTGGTGGGTTAATTAATAACTTTACCCATAGATATTTTTGCCATTTCCTGTCTGGTTTATTCTCTTCCTGGTGTGTCCCTGAAAAATACCTAATGCCGACTTAGCATGTCAGCACCTTTTGTTACTCGTCTTTCTACCTGGTATTATAAATGCCTCACTGATTTGAACTCTTACTCTTAAATACTGAAGTTGTATTTCTACTTGCTTAAGTACAAATGAAGTCAGAAAAGAAGATCTTCCTTCACCGGAGTCTGCAATGTTATTAATATACTGTTTTGCACCATAGTAATCATTTGATGTGTTTGCTTGCTCGCTCAAGATAGGACTTGGGTATCCTGGCTGGGAGTTTATTGCTTGCTTATGGAAAGATTCCACAGTTGGAGCAGGTGTGTTTATAATTATACTCTAGGAAATAGAATACTGTCTGTTTATAAAAGAAGAATGTTCTGGCAGCCGCTTGGATTCTTTGAAAATTCCCTGAGGAAGCAACTGTGGATCCCCTCTTCGTTGTTACCCCTGGCAACCGTCAGAGCCCTGGGACACCAACATTCTGTCCCCAGTCCCTCAGGCTGTTGGATCTGGTCCTCTAAGCAGAGATGTCTGATTGGCCTTTATCATCAATGGCTGTTCTGGAAACCACCACTGCTCCTGCAGCTTCTACTCTACCCGGCCTTTTGTCAGTGTGTGCTGGTGGAAGCCTGCAGCACACAGCTGGAGTTCTACAGAAGCTTAATGAGAGAGTTCATGCTGGCCCAGGATACAGACAAGGCATCACACCTAACTTGGAAACCACTGTTCCATTCTAAACATGGTGGGGAATTGCCCCCGGAATAGTGTAAGGCATATGTGGTAATCTCATGATACCCTGACTGGGGAAGGGCCACTGCCCTTTGATGATAGAGGCCACTTGGGCATCTCAAAGAAGGAGATGTGCTATGAACGACTCGTAAAAACAAAAAAGAAAAAACAAAAAACAAAACAAAAAAAACCAACACAGCGCCTCTGTGTCTCTGTCAGTGCTCTGAGAAAACAGGGTGAAATGAGGTCAGAGTCATGGAGTCCCTGCAAGGAAAGGGCATGGTATGGGGCCTTCCCAGCTGTCTTGTGGAACAAAATTTCATTTGAAACTAAGAAAAGAGAAGGTTTCTTCCTTCCTTTTCTTTTCTCATTCCTTTTTTCTTTCTTTCCCTTTTCTTTCTTTTCTTTCTTTTTTACTTTCTTTCTTTCTGGCAAATAAACAGGCACAGTCTTCATCCCCCTGATTTTACCTTTTCCTTGGGGTGTTGGTTGAAGGGTATAGATTGGGTGAAGGAGAAAAGGAAACACCATACTTGGGTTCCTTCAGCTCACTCAAAGTTTATAGTTTGATGAATTGTTATATATGTATACACACACTTCAAGGTAGTAGAGATTTCCATCACCCTCAGAAAGTTCTCTTGTCTACCCATTCTTGGCTTTCAATGGACACTAATGATGCCAACAACACTGAGTTATATGAGTAACATTTGAGTGCCCGTTACATTCCAGGCACAGTGCAAGGGGATATGAATATGGTGATGCCCTCACATAAGCACAGCGTCTGCCCTTCTGAAGTACACAGTCCTGTGGGGGAGACGGGCAGTGGTTAAAATTAATGTTCAGTGACAACTGTCAACTATGAGAATTGCTAGCATGAAGAAGTACACGGACTCATGAGAACATAGAGTTTGGGAAACGTCTACCTGAGCAGGGAGGTCTTGTAAGAGCTTAGGTCAGGTAGCAACAAGTGGGTAGCACCAGCAGGTGATCGTGTAAGTCACCTTTCTAAAGTGTAAAGTGCTGTGCTAACTGACCAGATGATTGCGATCAAATACTCCAACTTGAGGTGGAGGCGTGGGCAGAACAGTAATCCACCTCATTTTCGCGTATGTGTCTATGAAAGGAAACAGTGTTTTTAGATAAGTATGTGCTATAGCTCAGTGGAACATGCTGCGTTTCTTCGTATTCAAGATGTGATCCCCATGTAATCACTGTCACTTGGACCCATGGAATCTGCAGAGCCACCTGTGCCAGCTTGGGCTTCCTGCATCACAACAGAAGAGCTAGAGTGGCATGCCCACTTGTTCAGGGTGGCTGCAGCCCGCTAACGTCAGCCCTCAGCTTACCCCACTTTGAGCTGCTTCTGCAAGCAAAGGATGCCACCAACGGAGAATTTTGTAAGATTCACTTGGGGTGGGGGGGGGGGGGGGTGGGGGAGAAGAGAAGAGAAACACAAGAATTATTAAATTTCACCTTCAGGGGGCGTTCTCATGACGTCCAACCCAGGGTGGAGGTGTCCTACTTTTTTACATTGCTGTGAACTGCTGGGTTGGGCACCTGCCAACATTCAGGCGGCAGTTACATAAGAGCTTCTTTTTTTCCTGGAATTTAGGCTCACTGCTGATGTGTGACCTTCAGCAGCAATTGCCAATAAATGCACTGGGGCTGTTTACTGTTAGACACTAGCAACCATAGAACAAGCAAGCTCAATTCAGAGCATACAGAAGCTGTTGCAGAAATCTCTGGATGATTTGAGGTTTTTTAGTGTTTTTTTTTTTTTGGTAGTTTTTTTTTTTTTTAATATCGTGAGATTATTCCACAATAACTGGAATTGTATAATTAAATCAGATGTGTTTTTTAAAAATGAATTTATCTGAGTTCCGATGAACGTGTTCTGTAAAGTAAAGGTGAAACTGTCATTGGGACTAAATGATTTTTACTTCTTTGTTTCTAAAAACAAATACCATTAATAAAGGGCATTGTGTTAGCAAGTGTGATGGTTTTAAATTGTTCTGGTAAAATGCTTAGGTAACCTATGTCAGCTCAATTTTCTTTAAAGCTTTCTGGTCTCTTAAGGTGGGTTTGCATAGGCTCATGAAGGACAGGTTCCTGCAAACATATTTGCAAGCCTGTTCACTGTTGGCTGCTTGGTTGGTTTCCCCCTTTGAGGTTTTGAGTGGGTGAAGAGGAACCAGAGGCTGATTCAGGGGTACTGGAGTTCATACATTCCCTTTGGTGTGCTGATAATGAGGATCATAATGCGCTTATATTTCTTAAACTGTATTCAGTTTCTACTAGGGATGGTCCATGGAAAAAGACTTCATCTTTCAAAGGAAAATTCTAGAAACCTATGGTTAATAGGATGATTTATGTTGATGGCAGCGGAAAACAAAAGGTTTTGTTTTGTTTTTTTTTACAAGGCTGTGGTCTCTGCTAGTCTGTTGGAGGCATACATGAAATGTATGTATGTATGTGAACGGATAGTCTTGTACATACACCGGAAATAGGTGTATAGTCTAGGAAGACTAAGAGCTGTTTTTTTTTGTTTTTTTTTAAGATGAGAAGGTATGATTTCCTTCATTTATAGTAGAACTTCATCCTTTTATAAAGTGCTAGGTACGTCGCATATTGAAAGTGAGCATGCCAGTGTCTTAGAAGCACATAGGTAGTTACCACTCAAGGACCATAGTTGTGATGCCTTGATTTGTGGCCTCATCCAAGGACACTTGGGATTCAGTGACTTGAGATTGATTTTGAATTTGTCTTTCAAAGCCAATCATTTAAAATCTATTTTAGTTTAAATTCGTTTAAATTTTGCTGACCTTGTCTAAAAGCAACGGGAAGACTTAAGATGAGAGAAATAAGAATAGGCAGTAGGGCGCAGTAGTGGGTTTCCAAGTTCAAAACCACACAGCATCAGACTGTTGTGCATCATCTGCTGGTTCGGGAGGCTTTGCCTTGATTGAAGGTGTCAGCACCTGAAGATAGTGACTGATCCTGGGAATAGGGTGGGAAAGACCTGACTTGTCCGAATTCAGACATGACCGTTTTCTCTCTCTCAGCATCCTTCCTTAACATTGAGGATGATGCTTCATGTAAAAAAAATTAATTTTATAATGAAAATGTGCTGAGAAAAATAACCTCATGCATTTACTAAACATTGTCAATTGCTTTTGGTATTTATGTAGCTGTTATTTTATTTGAACAATGTAGCTTATTAGGAATATGCTTCTATTTTTCAAAATTTCAAGTAATTGCCGTGAAGTAACCTCATCCTCAAGGAAATAGAACTGAAATCCTCATAGGAGGGAGTGCTGGCAAAGGCCGTTGGAGTTTTGTTGTTGTTGTTGTTGTTTTTACCAAATTATATGCCATGTATAGTTTGGCCTTTGCCATGCCTGAACTCATTTTATGTCCTAGCAAGTTGTCTTATTTAGGGGACTGGCTCTTAAATGTTATGAAATGAAGTTTACTAAAAATACACCAACGATTGTTTAATGTTTTAACTGGAGGAAACCCTAAAGAATATGTGCTCCAGTCTCCTCGACTGCAGGTCAGGACATGGAGGCCCAGAGAGGTTCAGTGACTGGCTCAGGTTCACATAAAGCCGGTGCCTGGATGAGCTTCTGGACACATGACCCTGTGGAGCACGTTGGGTGTTTCTATTCTGTTTCATGAACGGATAGCATTAAAAAGGTGTCCTTCTGTTTACATAATGATTCCCAAGGCTGCACAACATCCTTTGTTGTCTCAAAAGGCTTCATGAAATGTTCAAGGAGAAAAGATAATTTTAATGTCATTTTTATCTTGGAAATTAATTGCAAAACAAGCATGACAGTGGTCTAAGGAAGCAGTGGACTGACTGTACAATCATAAAGCCTATCAGAGGCCACTGATGCATGAGTGATTAAGAAATAGCCATATACTCCCTATGAGCATACTAAACGTACTCACGATGCTTCTTCGGACACAGAGATGTCAGACAGGAAAATTGACAAAACCGAACCAAACCCCACCACTTCCAGGTTCTCTCTTCTTCATTTCCTTTAACTTTTGTTTGGATTGGGAAAATGAGCAAGACGGTAGCTCTGGGGAGTTCCTCCAGTAAACCCATGCCTAGAATTCTTTTGTTCTAATCATACAGGATCACTATAAAAGGATATGTTAGTGAGAATGTAGCCAGAGATGACATGTTTTTCCATTGATACCTCCAACTGCTCTAAAATGTATGGGCCATTACCTTAATTCTCCTTTTTCTTCTGTGTCCCTTTCGCACTGAGATAGCAAAAATGTTCACACAATGTTAATTCTTTAGCCTAAAGCATACCAAATAAAACAATAAAGTGTTTTCTTGGGTTGTGATATTATTTATGTCTTGAAAAGACCTATAACTGACCTGGCCATACTTCCTTCCGTCTGTCCTGCCACTCTGTGTATCCCCACCCCAACAGGAAGCTCAGTGCTCTGGAGATACATTTTTTCCTTCCCCTGAGGTTAGGGGAGTTGTGCTCATGTCTCAAAATTCTTCTGTCCATTATTGAGTGAGCAGCCCTCTCTATATGTCCACACTGTCCCTGGAGAATTGCTTTAATCTCTGTACTTAAAGAGATCTCCTATATTTTTTTTCTTCATTTTACCTGTTGGAAATAGAAAACAAGATACATCATGATGTTGTATAATAACATTCTCACATCAAAAACATCGTTTCCATCTAGGGGATCAAACCAAGGGGGTGGGTAGCATTGAGCTGGATTGAGACACCACCAGACTTCACAGGTATAGTCCTTCTGTGCTTTCAACACATCCCCTGGCTCACCACCAAACAGCCACAACCGAGCCTCAGTACAGGTGTGCTATGTCACTGGAGCACTGCTAAGGCAGGCCAAGGTCACTCCCTTGCAGCAGGAGCCTTGGCCTCATTCCATAGTCCCAAACTGCACCTTGAACCAGCCAGCCGTGCCCTGTGCGTGACTTTGGTCCAGGGAGGTCTGGGTGGGGTCTGGCAGTTACATCTGACATCAGTTCCCTGCTTGGAGCGCGTGCCCTGTGGAGGACAGATTGGTGGTGCTGTCTTTGGCAACCTTTGGACCCCTGGGAAGGAGACTGCCCCCGAGACCTCTGTTGTCATTACCCACCTGTTCCTCCCTCCCTGCACCTTTGCGGATAGCCCTGGAATAGCTTTTCCTCTCTTGATGATCAAAACACAGGTGTGCAGCGGTTCTTTGTTTGGCATCCTTTTTTTTTTTTAAATACAGATTTGCTCCTTGGTCATTAGTAGTCTTTCGTTTCTTTGCTTATTTCAAATAAATTTCCCTATCTCGGGCCAATTGTTCTTCCAGTATGACCACATTTAATCCAATTTAAGAGAGAAATTATCTATCTCCCTGCCTCGGTTGCTGAAGATGTGGTATAGCCAGGTCACCTCATCTTTGATCTTGCCTTCTGTGTTTTGTCCTTGAGTGTTGGTCTCTGGACTTCTTTGTACCCCACGAGATTCAAATGCCATAACTAACATGATTTGTTTTACTCCCAACTAGCTACCACAAGCTCCGGATTCTGAGAACTCCACAGAGGTGTGTGTTGCTTACCTATATTTGCAATGACAGCAAATATGGGTGCTTCTCAGTTGTCCTGGTTGAGTGTCTGAGTTGTTGTGGGGGAATTTCTGTCCTGGTGGTAGATACAGGAGGGAAGTCTTCTAGCTGGGCTGGGAACTGATGGTTTCTGTAACTGAGGTGGCTCTCTCTGTAGAAAGAATGTTCTGAGTTGCTGGAGGTAAACCAAAGTGTCCCTCCAGGTGAGGAGATAGGGCTCTGTGAAGGCTTTCACACAAAACTGTCTCCCTCTTGAAATGTTCTTTTGAGAGACTCTGGAATGTCAAGACCTTTCTTTTGTTACACAAAATAAATTCTGGGTCCTGTGCAGAGATGATGCACATTTGAAGTTCTGGATATTAATGTATAGTTTTGGTGAAAGCTGCTAATATAGTCAGTTTCACATTGCACTCTTTCCCTTCTTCTTGCTAACCTTGTTAAATGAGGAACTAGAATTAATTAAGGCATCTAAAGTCTTAGAGATGCTTTCTGGGGCGGCATATTTCTAACTATGAAAATTTACTTTCAGAAACTATGATAAAACCACAGTAGGGTAAAGCATGAATGAAGCGCACTATATTTAAAAAAAAAAGTCTAATGAAGATCTTAAAAATGAAACCGATTACCAGGTAGCTGAGTTGCAATGTGGATGCTCTGTAATGATCAGTCTCTAATACGCTGATCAGAGCATGTCACTGTTAGCAGCTTGGATTAGAATGCTGTGTACTGGTGGGTCGGGGAGAGCCAAGGTGCCGTGTATGTGTCTGTTCAGAAGTGTGTGCATTGATGTTCTTATGCATGTGCCATGCAGTTAATGCATGTATGAATTGTGAGGACCTGCCCTGTTATGTAAAAGTACATAATATAACATATGGCAAAAAAGTCATAAGTCTGCTCACTTTAAACAGTGCATCAGGGTTGGGGACAGGACAATTGTTCAGCATTCAAAGTAATCGAGCATTAATATGTGTCTGGGAAAATGTTTTTAAGGGCCTGTAATCCTTTTGTGTAACTCTTTGCTCAGTCTGAGCTCTTGGTGTGTTTCATTTGTGACTGATACTGAAGATGGTCATGTCTGCCTAGTGTTGTACTTAAAATGGAATTTCTGCATGCTTAGCAGGAACTTGAACCGAGTCCCCCCCTGAGGCAACTGGAAGACCATAAAAGGGTACGTAGTCTTGGATGTTGGGAGCTAATGACCATAACACCTCCCTCAGCCATACACTATAATTTAAAGACAGCTTTTGTTGGTGTTGATATTCTTAAAGCGCTAACTGGCTCAGGACCAGTCACAGCCATTTGTATCAGTGAGGGTAACTGGAGAGTCTCCCTCTTACCTACCTATAGGACCAGTCTCAAATAATGACCAGCAAGCTAATAAGCTTTTCGTGACCTCTTTTATTTTTCTGTAGTGGCTTTCTAGTTAGGTGAAGTCATAAATATTTTTTTGTAAGTCATTGATGATCACTATGGGTAATTTATAATAAAGTATAGTGAAAAACTTGGTAATTGTACTACTCAGCTATAAAAACAGCTAACGATATATTTATTCTGCTCATTTTTTACACAGATGTGAATGTGTGCCCTTGAGCATTTTCACTGTCCTTGGGATTAGTCTAAGTGTACAACTTGTGTACCTTTTGTCATTCAATATTATATACGGTCATTTTCTTTGAAAGTCTTTGAACGTTAATAGCTGTCTAAAGTTCCACAAATAAGCAAGTAGTCTGTCATTTTATCCCTTTGATGAAGAAATGAAATGTGTACAACTTTGGATAGATTCCTAGAAGGGGCACTCTTAGGCTAAAGGATAGACACTTTCTTAAGGTGCTGATTATGCATTGCCAAACCATTTTCTACAAGGCCTGTATACATCATTAGCATGCTGACCAATTCATGTTATTCATGTTTGGAAGATAAGCAGATATCCTGGGCTTCTGAGTACTTATCATATACGAGTGACTGTGCTAAGCCTTGTACATACGTTAACTCATCAGTTTCTATTAATGCTGACCTTAACCCAGTGACACGGCCTTCATCCCCATTTCACGCATTAGGAAACTGAGACACAGGCAGCTAAAGTACTTTACTCAAAGTCATGGAGTTAGAACACAAGCAGTTATTGCAAAGATTGCCTTGGAATTGTGGTCTTCAGTGTCCAGAGGGCTTAGGCCTGAGATCAGGGGGCAGCCTGGTGCACCTTTGCTCTGCTCACACGCTCCAGCCCCTGCCCGGTCCCACTTTGTCCCAAATTCTTTCCACTCTTCTGCGATTCTAATTTCTCAGGCTATGACCAAAGAATAGCTCCCAGAGAGTTGGCATTCAACCCTTCCTCTCCAGCATCCTGGATCTCTTGCAGTTCATTGAGCGAGGGCCCCTTGCATTCCTGTGTTTTCTGTCCTTGCCTGTCCTATAAGAATTACCATGGGCCTTAGAAGTAGCTGGTAAGGCCGTTATAGCTGTCCCTCACACCCTGGGTTCCCAGGGGGCACACTGTTGAATGCTGCGCAAGCATGTCAGCTTTAGAATTAAAAACAAGTTTAGGTCTCCCTTTGCCAAGTCCTAGCAGTGTGATTTGGGCCTCAGTTTCTTCTGCTGTAAAATGGGGCCATTAATAGGCTCTACCCCCTTAGGACTGTTCTGCTGGGGTGTGCACGTGAAGCACTTAGCACAATGACTGCTCTATGACAAGGGTTGCTAACTGCTGTAGTTACCTTCCAGCTTGAAACACTTCAGTGATTCGGTATACACTAGTAACAAAAAGCAGGTATGTTAAAATCGAGGCACTACCTTAATGCTGACTAAGATGTGAAAGGCCCACCACTCATGTGAGAGGGTGATCTTTCCTGCAGCACATGATTTTTAAGTGCCTGGAACCTGGGAAGCCAAAAGGTTACCTTTTTCTCTCCTGTGTAAGTGGCAATGTTAACTCCTTAGTGCCTTGTTCAACACTTGGCTATATTTCCACCTGTCCTTAGCCACTGGTCTGAGTGAAATGAAACTTGTGTGAGCAAACTGCAAGGCAGGAGCTTGGTTTCATTACTCTACATCACTGGTCTACCATTTTTACGGTTTTAAAATCACACTTCCTGCAAAAGAAACTCTTGGCCTTTGCCTTTACTCAGTCTTAGGTAATAATGTGTGTGTGGAGTTACTTACCAAGACAAACATCTGATACTTGTTTGTGTACTACAGGTATAAACTGCTGGGAAAAAAATTACTCTTATTTTTTAAAAAGGGCTGCATGGCCAAATATTAAAACTGAAGAAGTAAGGTTATTTGGGGAGTTTGGGGGTTTTGTTGTTGTTGTTGTTGTTTTTCCTTTTTTGCAGTCAGGTTTCTGAGCCTAGTACCCTGAACAGTTTTGTGCTCTTGAGTAATTTATATCACGATGATTAGGAAGGCTTTTCTCTGCGGATTTTAATTTTTCCTAAATTAAACCACTGGCTCAGAAAACAGAATTTTTCTTCAACCTAAGTTTTTACACTAGGGATTTGCATAACTTTTTATAATGTTGTCCATTTTCTTTTTTCCTTTTTACCTAAAATTATCAATCTTTATTCTTTCAGAAAAAGGAATAAATCTCAACTTGTTAAAAAAGAAAAGAAAAAAGGCAAATCCCACATGCTCTGTGGGTTTTTTTTCCCTTGCAGCTTAAACTTTTGTGTGTGTGTGTGTGTGTGTGTGTGTGTGTGTGTGTTTGTGGAGAGAAGGTGAGGTGAATATGTGCCAAAAACCTTATAATTAAAAGGGAAAAAAAATAAAAGTTCGTAGGGTAGAATGTACGTGTGTGTGTTTTTCCATAATTAGCACATTTCATGATATTCTCTTATGGGGGAAAAATGTACCATTTGATGCATCAGTTGCTATGGTAACTGCCAGGGTTTTTCTGTGGAAAGAGAGACAAAATGGTAATGTGAGATCCCTCTGTAACTTCAGTTGGCGTCCAAGCTGCATAAATGTGAAGTTCCTGTTCCTGGAGTCCACGTGTTCCCAGATGGCATGTGCTCCTTTCTTCACCTCCCGCTTGCTTGATTACAAACTGACCATAGTCTTGCTAATTCCCCTCGAACTCAGAAGTGGAAAATCTGAGTCTCTCCTTCCTTAAGTGGGATTATAGTGCAAAGGCTGGGGTTGACAGTTGCTTAAAGATGCGTGTTTGTCAGTTGGTCACAATCGCCCTGCTTGTGACTTGACCATTCCACCCTACGATCCTCCAGATGCTTTTGCCAGGAAGGCTATATTGGCTGTCTTCTGTGATTGCAGCTCTTAGGTCTCAACTCTGTTGTCAACCTCCCAGTCCCTGTGCTGCCCAAAGGGATCCAGTTAGAGACTTGGGGTGGTTTACTGTCAACCATTCCCTATTGTGGAAATTCAGTCTGTATGTTACTGAAAGAAAATCAAATAGATACATCATTATGTTGAAAAAAAAGAAATCATATTCAGTCTCCTGTTACCTTCAATGCGGAGGTAACCTTTTCTTTCTCTTTTTCTTTTTGAGTAGGCTTTTTTGAACTATCCTTTGAAATTTGTATTTCTCTTATGAAGTCAGCCTTTCAGTAGTATTGACATTTTAACAATATTTATTCTTCCAGTCCAGGAGCATGGAATGTTTTTCCATTTTTTTGTGTCTTATTCAATTTTCTTCATAAAAAAAAAAAAAATGAAGTCACCCTTTCAAATCACCATGCTCTCAGTGACTGCTTTGGAGAGTATCGATGTGTTTGTACTGGTCCTGGAGACATAAACACCAGCAGAGCTAAACCTTTATAACAAAAATGTGGTTTTCTAAGCCACTAAAGACTACTGTACCAAATGTAGTCCATTTAAAAAGTACGTGAAAATCTCAGAAATAACTTCCCCATCGGAAGCAACTCTTGGAATTTTGTATTTACAGTTGTTCAAGGTGGGAAACAAGTCTTATGAGCTAATAGAAGCACCATTCTTTGCTGAACTACGATGAGAGACATTTGTGGGTGGAATGTATAGAAGAAAATAGAGATTTTTCCATTTCCTGAGCTTTGAATTAAGAATCAGTACTGCCCACCCCCTCCTCTCCTGTTTATCCCATCCCAGTTTGTCCCTGGGGTCTTTGACCAACCGCATGAATTGAGAAGAAAAATTTGGCAGTGTAGCCCTAAGACCTTACATGATTTTGGCGCTGAATTAAGGAGTTTTCTTCCTTTCTCCTTGGTTCCCTGGTCCCATCTCCCTCTGGCCCCTAGCCTCTCTGCTACTCTCAGGGACCTTCCTGGCCTCCTGTCTGCTCCATCCCATCTTATTTTGCAGACACCCTACTTGAAGTCTCCAGACCTATTCTTGGAGCTAATTAACAAATCACTTTAAATTCTACTGGCTCATGTTACCGTTGCAGGTCTCTTCAGAAGAACTCTTGAGCCTCTATTTTAGACACCTGCTATATTTCAGCACGCCTTCTCTCTGCTAGACTTCTCACTTACCCCTCCTGATGATGTGCCAGAGGAACTCCAGGCCTTACTACTTTGTCCCTGGGAAAGAGTGTGGGGGAGAACCATACAGCCTCTGACTTTCAGAAGCTTCCAGACTGGGAGGTGTCCTGGGAGTCACTTAGCATAACTGAAAGTGGAATAGAGCTGAGAATAAAATCCTGCTGCTCTGTGCCGCTTTGCCAATGTCCCCGCAGTGTTAGAGAACAAATCACAGTTTTATTTATTTATTTTTTTGGTTGGAGTTGTGTGAAAGAGATGTTATGTCTTCTGTCCAAGATTCTTTTGATGGTTATATTTTTAAAACATTTTATTGCAGAAATGTTCAAATACATACGAGAAGAATCAGAAAACTTTTAAGAAGCCACATGCATAACTCGGCTTCAACAACCATCAACTCCTTGCTGCTTTTGTCTCATTTATATCCCTACCTATTCCCTTCCCTTATTTCAAAGCAAATGTCAAATGTCGTTTCATCTATGGTGCTTATTTTTTGAATGATGTGTCTGATATCTGCCACTTATTTTCCATAGCATTTTTCTTCACCACTTGACCCATTGACTGTTTCTATTAGAAAGGCTTATGTTCAGCTTATCAGCTTATCATATCATTATGCAGTGTTACTTTTATGTCTTAGTATTCTCTTACAATCTTATGAATAACCCTGTGCCTGGAGTAACATTTTTATATTGCTATGTGAAAGGTGACCTGTAAAAGTCTCTTTTTGTCTGAATTTTATTGGCTTACTCCAAGGGATTTTTTTGTTTTTGTTATTGTTAGTTACCTTTCAAAATTAATGTTCTGTATTTATCACCGTGAGAGAGAGTACTTGAGATACTTAGTATTCTAGATTGCTGCTTTTTTTTTTAATGATGTGGTTTCCTGAGAAAATATTGAAGAAGTTAACTTTACAGTTTCCAAATGCTTTTATTAATAATTTATTTTTTCACTGAGTGAAACTGAGCCAATTATAACTGAGTACCTCTGTGTTTTTTGAATATTAGTAGCTTAGTTATGCATTGAATTCAGAACCTGATTTCATTATCCTGTTTGAATTAAGGGTGAGGCGCTCAGGCAAATTTTGGTCAACCGTTACTATGGAAACATCAGACCTTCAGGAAGAAGAGAAAGCCTCACCAGCTTTGGCAATGGCCCGCTGTCACCAGGAGGACCCAGCAAGCCTGGGGGAGGAGGTAGGCTGTGTTGTGTGCTAATTAGCTGCACGTGTGAATTGAGTGTGCCACGTAAGAGCTACATGTTTCTACTTAACAGGTTGAAACTCTGACAGATGAATTTGGGTTGCCAGTGTGTTTTCTAGCAATTCATTTTGCCTTTGGTCTACCATCAAAGTGATAGCTAAAAATATTTCCCTGCAATTAGATATTGGCTAAGACTCTTGCCCCTCTTTCCAGTACAGCAACCCTCTTGGTGATTTTTGAATGACTCAAGGAACTTGATTTCACTGCCTGTTTTCTTGTCATTAGGAATCATTCTTCCCATTAAATAACAATGACGTTAGCAACAAGGATGGCAAAAGCTCACATTTATGTTATAAATGAGTGCCAGGGCTCTCCTAAGTGTTCTACATTCTTGTTTGCTCCTCTGAGTTCTCCATTCTATGGTGGGTAGTGTTGCTGTCCCTTTTTAACAGAGAAATTGGAAGCTTCTTAGTGACTGGCCTATAATTTGAACCTTGATAGAGCTAATTCTAATGCCTATGCTGTAAGCCTCCCAAACTCTTAAGAGAGTTTTTCTCCCCACTACAAAAAAAAAAAAAAAAAAAGTCCAGAATTGCATAAAAGTAAATCCTTAAAGATGTTACAAAACATGGTAAGCACAATTACAGGTAAAAGTTGCAAGTACATTGAACTCATTGTGGGTATTGATTTGAGTTTGGGGTGGGAGCTCATTGCTTGAAGCACAAATGTGACTTGTCTGATTACCTATCTCTAATGAAGACTGTTACGGACTGCAGATTCTGTAAGTAGCACCAAAATATTTGGTGATTAATAAAGTTATCCTAGCAATTTCTGGGAAAGAACCTTGAGTTTCTCTCCAGATAAAAACTTGAAACATATCTGCTCGCTTCATGGGGTTGAGCAGCTTCGGTGACGACACACTTTTCAGACCATTTCAGGAACAGGACCTTCTCATTTCATCTGAAAGTTCCCAGGGATTCTCAAGCAGAAGTTCCTCACATAACATCTCAAAACGATTTCACTTTATTTTCTGTAGTGGGGTCACTCCACAAATATGAGGCCTGGGGAGGCATTATGAGGGTGTTTGGGTGTTTAGAAATGCACCAGAGACCAATTCTGCTTTAAAAAGCTGTAAAAGAGAAGATCAGCAACCCAATTTGTACTCTGCACTATGGATGTAATGGATCCAGATAGTCAAGACAAGCAGTGTAAAGGAGGTGGCATTTGAATTGAGGTCTGCAGGGAAGGACTGATGGCTGATTTTCTTTTTTCTGAAATTAATCAGTGTCCCCACGTACATTAATGTTTCAGTTATTGCCAATAATAGTGCCAGTCAAGTTCGTAAATAGGCATTTTCTAAGCACAGTTGGAATCCATTCCACTAAATGACACAGGCCATGTATTGTTAAGTTTATTCATGTCATCTCAAGCTCAGTATGGATGGGAATTTCATTTGTTTCCTCCACTCTCCTATCCCCAGCTCTTGGCTCCATGCCAAGCATGGAGTAACTATTGATTGAATGAATGAACAGGTAAATTACGGGAAAGAATGAGTCTGGGGTTAGCTAGGGCGGGTTTGTTAGAAACAGGGCTAAAGTGAATGTTACAGTCTTTGTTTTCTTAGGAGTGTTCTAAGACATGTATGAGTTTGATTTATCTCTTGAACTCAAACTAGTTCTTGATAATTCTGCACTAAGTCACTGTGTTTTAATGCTAGGGAGAGTCTTGACTGGATGGCTTTGGGTCTCTTGCTGGAAATATATCCTTCTTCATCTTACCTGCCTACATTCAGTTACCATCTCTGCTACTCACAAGCTGGGTGTCCCCCTTGAAGACCAGTGACTTCACCTCTGTGCTAATAATTAGTACCTTCCTTGTGGGTTTTTTTTTAAGAAGGTTGAAGGAGATAATACTGTTACAATGTTTAGTGCATTAAGTGTTGGTCTATAGTAAGTATGCAATACACGTTTGCTGCTCTGATTGTGGTTAATAAGAACAATATTCCATCTTCCTAGCGGGAGGCTCTGGGTCCAGCTCCACAAGCAGGGGTGAGATGAGCCTGGCTGAGGTTCAGTGCCACCTCGACAAGGAGGGTGCCTCTAATCTGGTCATTGACCTCATAATGAACGCATCCAGTGACCGAGTGTTTCATGAAAGCATTCTCCTGGCCATTGCCCTTCTGGAAGGAGGCAACACCACTATACAGGTAAGAAGGCAGCTTTGTTTCTGTGTGGCATCCCCACTGAGCAGGAAGAGAATCTGTTCTGGGAGCCAGGCACCTAGGTGATGCCAAGATCTTCTACAATGGAACCCTCGTTCTTAGAGTACAAAATTCTGTTCTTCTGAAAAACGAATTCTACCAGTATCTTCCTTGGTCATTCAGTCATAGTTTAGACTTGGTTTCAAAACACGAGTCACATTTGAAAATGATAAACTGCTAAGGATGTATGAAGAAAATTGGTCCAAGATCTGGGGCATGGTAGGATGCCCATAAATGTTTGTTCAATGAATGATTGAATGAAGTGTATTTACTTTTTTTATCCAAGATCATAGAGGATCCCATCAGAGGATGACTAAAAAAGAGTTTAGACTGTGTGTGCTATTTGGATTTAATTTTTATATCTGTAGATAATGGCTATAAATTTCCCTACCTTTGAAGTGAAAAGCTCAATACAGCCATTTGAACTAATAACACCAATTTGTACTAACTGGGAAAAGTCAGGTGAGGTTAGTCAAAGAGGTGTAGATGATTTTTTGTTAGCTGGATATATATTTTAAAACAATAAAAACTTGATAGAATTCTTGACAGAAGTCCTTAATAAGTCAATTTTAATAAATTTAATAATATATTTAAAATTTTCACGTAGAAATGACAATTAAAATTATTTCTTTAAATATTTTATCCCGTTCATCATGCAGTCTTCCTTCTTTGTTGGCTCTTGAATAAGGGTTTGCTCACTGTGTGTGTGTATACACATTTTGATTAACAGCTTTATTGAGATATACCAATACGCCATAAAATTTACCCTTATGTGTATATTTGACATTAAATTCTTGGGCTTGAACTTAAATTCAGAGTCTTGATCAATGGAGTCTTGGTTCTTTGTGCAAACCAGCCAAGGACATGCCTTGCTGTGGGGAGGTTTGCCTGGGCCAGGTTGAATTTCAGCCCCTGCTCATTCTCCCAGACGCCCTGCTGCTTGAATACGCTGTGCAGCAAACTGTGGTGGTCCTGTCTTCTCACCTCCATTCCCTGCTTGCCCCAACACACAATTCTGAAGTTCATTATTAGGCACTTCCCTAACTGGAGATTTGTGCCAGGGGCAAAGTCCAGTGCTTGCCTGAGTCATCACTTGCACCGGAGTTGTGACAAGTTGGGATTGCTGATTTTGTCACATGTGAGTCTGACTGCGAGCGTGGATGGATCCTGTGGTCATTCTCCTGAGAATAGGGCCCACTTATTGCCCTGTTGGAATGGAAGCAGTGTCAAACACTCCTTGTTTTTCAACCACCTGATTTGCATTGACTAGATCAGTTGAACTAAACATGTATTGAGTGCTTTGTGTGTACACAGTGCTTTAGTAGGAACTATAAGGCAGTGGTTTGTAGACACTGGAGCCAGTTGGCCTATGAGAAGGTTCTCCAGGCACAGCCAAGTATAAAAAATGGAGAGCTTGGGAGGAGATTTTCACAAACCAAGTAAATTCAATTTGAAGGACCATCTTACTATTTTATTTCTGATATTATATCCTCTCCAATTTTTCTTTTAGCTCCAAAGTCTTTGCTTTAATGAAAAGATTTTGATAGCGGGTGACAGGTTTTTTCCCCCTCTGGCTAAAGAAAAAGTTGGAAACCCTAGGTTATTGCTTCCAGTTTTTTGGAAATTGCAGTTTTCTTTTAAAGCTTTACTAATTAGAGAAATCCTAGAATCCTAGAAGCTTAGTCTTAGAGAAACTGAAAAATCTAGCAAGAATACAAGAATGCAAACACATGTATTTTTCTCAAGGATAATGGTAATGCCATCTAAGGTAAGAATGATAACACGGACCCTCCAAGGAAGAAGTAACGACATCTGTGTGAGGAGTCAGTGAACGGTTGTTGTTTTTTTTTAAATATATTTTTTTTTAACGTTTATTTATTTTTGAGACAGAGAGAGACAGAGCATGAACGGGGGAGGGGCAGAGAGAGAGGGAGACACAGAATCGGAAGCAGGCTCCAGGCTCCGAGCCATCAGCCCAGAGCCCGACGCGGGGCTCGAACTCACGGAGCGCGAGATCGTGACCTGAGCTGAAGTCGGACACTCAACCGACTGAGCCACCCAGGCGCCCCAGTGAATGGTTTTTTTGATGAGATTGGCTTTGAAGGATGGCTGTGGGTCTGAAGGGTGGAAATGATGTGGAACTGGGTCATGGGCCAGCTCTTTTGTGCTGCTTGGGAGGGAAGAGGAGGCCCAGGGTGCCGGAGCTGGAGGGGTGCTGGAGAACAGGAATTGGGTCCGTCACACTGAGCAGAGCTGGCGTAGGGTGGTGAACGGGGACTGGCGGTGGGTGTTAGAGTTTGTATGCAGTATAGGGCAGCCTGTCAAGGACCTTGGTGCTGCCATTTAGGACTACAGATCTGGCAGTGTTGGACAGGTGACATGAGAACAGGATCCAGAAGGTGGCAGTTCAAATAAGTAAGTTAACTAGCAATAACGTAGGAGAAAGCTAACAAGAACTTAAACTGAAAATAATTCTATGATAAAATTGGTCATAATGTGGGAGAGGGTATTTTCTAGGATAGGCACTTTTTGGGGTGCTAGAGATAATTAACGTCTCCACCTAGGGGGTGAATACACGGGTACATACCTGTTTCAAATTCAGTGGCCCATACAATGAAAATTGGTGTGCTTTATTGTACATAAGTTATACTTCAGTAGAAAAAAAATGGGGAGAAGAAGAGGTACTGAACCTAGTGGGGCAACAGGCTCAGGGACGGGATATCATGAATGCAGACTCTCCAACACTCCCTGCTTGAGACTGGACCCTAGACTCACTGATAGTTGGTAAATGCTGGCCAAAATGGAACCTAAACAGATGTGGAAGATGAGAAGATCAGAGGTCTCATTTGGCTCTTTGAGGCTTAAAAGCGTCTGGATGAGGAGAAGCATGAAGGCACCGTTAATTAAGGAATAATGAAACTTGGAAAGGGCTCGTGGGGGCTGAGGGCCGCTGGTGCTAAGGCTGGCTGGCGAGATGGAGTCTGCGGTTCTGGCAGGATGCCGTGTTTTTCACAGTGTACCCCTCATGATGATGGCAAGGCACACAGAAGCTGTTTTTCCTTCAAGTTCTTTATCTTGTAAAGTAATTATGAATATTAGTTTCATGTTTTCACACATTTATTACTCATAAGCTCAGGCTCCAGATGAACTGCCACAATAGAGTTCCAATAGTTCAGCCTTGCAGGGAGTGGAGATGTTTTCTCTTAAGGGAGCCAGTGTGCTCATGAGGGGGTGAGCCGGGATGGGAGGGCATAGCACCAAGGGCACACATGCTCACGCTTTCTTTCTCCCTCATCCTCCCCATTCTGTGACCTCAGAGGGTGGAGGGGAGAATCTGGCCCATGGCTTCAGTAGAGACCCGTGGTTCCAGGAAAATTGATTCTAGCCTAGAGTTGAGTTGTGAGCTCTCCCTTGGCCCTCAGCTTTCTTTCTCTGGAGAGAATGATGTGGAACTCAGGTTGTGTCTGGAGCTGGTTAAGAACCTTGAAGCCCCAGGGGGAGTGATTGAAAATTTCATCCTGCTTTAGAGAAGCTGGTTGAAGTAGTAAATGAGTAGCTGTGGAAAGTTAGTCTGAGTTGGGTTAACACTGTCGCTGCAACCATTAATGATTGCTGAAATGCTGTAATCCATTGAAGGTGGCCTAAGGTCCCACTGCAACTCCGTGCCCGTTACTCCTGTTCGTATTGTCCAGTTGTGGTGTCAGGAAGGGAAATTGGTCTGAGGTCAGGTGGGCTTCCATGGAGTAATGTTTCTCAGTGACTGGTGGTAGAAAGGGCAGTCAAAGGGAAGCATAGAGGGCTATAGGGTTCCGGAACTGGGTGTTGCCTATTCAGAAAGAGGGCTGCAGAAGGACCCTTATGCTTATAAGCATCTCTTCCCAGGATTTAGAACATGTTTCACGTGGAGAAGAAGGAGAATAAGTACTACCTTCCAGTCCGGATCTGTGTGGGATTAAGGAAGTTATTACTGCGTTGCTGTGCCTGTGTCTATCAAGTGTGAGGCCTAAGTGCAGACCCCTGGGTTCCTTATCGCCTTGAATCAGAACTTGTAAGCAATTATTAAATGTTTTTCCAGGAATTCTTAGAATCTATCAGTGATGTTTGGCCGATTCCATTTCTGAAGTTTACTTTGGCTTGTGAAAATAATTATGAAAAATATGATTGGACAAACTCCAGGTGATCCATACAATGGAATACTACTCAGCAATAAAAAGGAACAAACTATTGATCCATGCAATAACTTGGATGCATCTTAAAGGCATTATGCTGAGAGAAAGGAGCCAATCTCAAAAGGAGGCATACTATGTGGTTCTAATTCTATGACATTCTCGAAAGGACAGGACTGTAGTGATGAAGAACAGATCAGTATTTGCCAGGACTAGGGGTGAGGGGAGAATTTTACTCTAAAGAAACAGCACAAGGGTTTTTTTGTGTGATAACACTCTTGTGTGTCCTGCTTTTGGTAGTGGCCATGTGAATCTATACATGTGTGAAAGTTTGTAGAACTGTATACCAAAGCAGTTAGTTTTACTGTATGATCATTTTAAAAATTAACAAAAGTAAAAGCCATAATGATGATGATAATAGCCAGTTAAGTGCTTACTATGAGCCAGGAACTATGCTTCAGTGTTTTCAGTGTATCCTCTCATCTAATCCTCACTCTCTCTATAGGTGGTAGATGCCGTAATTACCCCTTTTAACACATGAGGAAAGTAAAATGAAAAAACGTTAAGGAACTTGCCCCAAATCCTACAATAAGTAAGTAGCAGAGCCAAGATTTAAACCAGGGCAGCTGGGTTCTCTGAACTCCTCATTCCCTATGATGCCTTCATTCTGTAGGATGATGGTAAAGGTCCGAGGAAGAATAGTAGGTGCTTTATAGAGAAAGTCGACTTGCTCCTTCTTACCACTTAACTCCTTGCCACCTTCAGGAACAGAGCTGTAGGTGGGCCAGGGGTGGGTTCTTGGCTGCAGAGCTCAGTAGTGAAGACAGTGGAACTGGCATCCATTCTCCCTGGGGTTTGGGCACTTACTGTGTATAAAGTCCTTCCACTCAGGCGATCTCATTGGAGTCTGAGGAGTTCAGTGAGGGTTCTGACTTACTCAGAGCTACAGAACTAGACTAAATGCCATGTGCCTCTTGTCTCCTCCACCCCCCTGTTTTAGTTCTGTCACTTTAGCGGCCCTCTCGAAATTTAATGCCTTGAAGCAGTGACCGTTCTGACAGCTGTCGCACTTTTGTAGGCTTGGGCTCAGCTGAGTGGTTCTTCTATACCATGTGATTTTGGCGTGGGCTTGATTGGGTAGTCAGCCACGGTGGCCACTTGGTTCTGGCTCTCATCTGGGAGCTCACTGGGGACTGTCACTTGGATTGCTTTGGTTCTCCTCCCTGTGGCCTTTCCATGTGGTTTGGAGTTCTTAGAGCATCTTGACTGGGGTCTAAGTGGAGTTTCAAGAAGTGGAAAGTAGAAGCTACAAATCCTTGTAAGTCCTGGGCTGAGGGGGATTCCTCGAATGTCACTTCTGCCGCATTCTTTTGGTCAAAACCAGTCATAAGGCTTTGTCATAAGGTCAGCCCAATTTCAGAGGGGGGGTGAGAAAAGCCCCACCTGTTGTTGAGATGAGGGCATGTGCATATTAGGAGGGAACTGTGTGGAGGTGGCAACTTTGGAGACTGGCTCCATGCCCCCCCCCCCCCCGCATTATAAACGATTGAGCACCTATCATGGGTCAGTCAAACCCCTGAGTTGGGCGCTGAAGTTTAAAAAAAAAAAAAAAAAAGGCACCATTGTCTACCACAGAGGAGCTTTGTTCTCCCTGAAAATTCAGTCCTGTCTTTGCAGAAGCGACGACTCATGTCATTGCCTTTCTGGGTGTTCTGTGAATATTCATCCCAGTCCTTAGGATGAAGTTGGTGGGGCCCTTAGCTCTCCAAAAGTTGTGAATTTCATTGCCCAGACCTTGGAGGAATCAATTATGGGAATCCAAAAATAAAGACATGTAGTGCTTGCTAGGAACCCTCACAGAGAGAGTTTGCTCCTTTATTCTGAAACCTTGTTATCTGTCACATCATCACCTAAAGCCCTGAAATGACAGGAACACACATTTAGGATATTTCCCATCCTGGCATAATGGACTCTTAGGGACAGTGTCCTCAAGTCTTTGAGCATCTTCTGTCTGTGCCCTGGCTTATCTGAGGGGTAGATATTAATCTCCAAATTCCTCTGACCTGAGAGCAGCTCAGACTTTATGGTGAACCCTGTGCTTACAGGAACAAGGAGATGCTACCACTGCCCTTCAGCTCCGCAAGGTAGGATGACACATTGTCAAACCATGGAATCGAGCTTCTCTTTGAGCAACCCCTACGTTACCTCCTCACTCCGGCTTCACCCCCTTCCTACCAGCTCTCAAAAGGAATCTTTCTGCTTGGTGTTTTGTAGCAAGTGGGAAACTATAAAATAAGCATTTGCTTATGAATTAATTTTTGGCACACTCAGGGCTCAGCAAGCCTTACGGCACTTGCATATCCGTCCTTCAAGTCCTTGCCAATTTCTGTGTTCCTTCCTCCTGCGACGTTCCCACCAGCACCCTGGGGGAAGTTCCCTCTGCTTCCTCTTCCCTGCGGGAGGGCAGAAGCTGTCCTCACCTGGAGAAGAGGAGGAGTAAAGTATATCTTTGAACATATCTCGTGTTGTGGGTTTTTAAATTTTTTTTAAATTTTATTATTTTTTTAATGTTTATTTTTGAGAGGGTGAGAGAGACAGAGTGTGAGCCGGGGAGGGGCAGAGAGATGGAGACACAGAATCCAAAGCAGGCTCCAGGCCCTGAGCTGTCAGCACAGACAGACACAGGGGTCGAACCCACGAACTGTGAGATCATGACCTGAGCCAAAGTCGAACTCTTAACCACCTGAGCCACCTAGGCACCCCTGTCTTTTTTTTTTTTAATTTTTTTTTTAATTTTTAGAATTTCTTATTTATTTCAGAGAGAGAGAGCAAGCAAGGGTGGAGCAGAGAGAGAGGGAGACACAGAATCTGAAGGAGGCTCCAGGCTCTGAGTGGTCAGCACAGAGCCTGACATGGGGCTCGAACTCACAAGCCATGAGATCACTGACATGGGGCTCAAACTCACAAGCCATGAGATCATGACCTGAGCTGAAGTCAGACACTTAAGTGACTGAGCCACCCAGGCGCCCCTTTTTGGGGTTTTTTGAAAGCAAATACAGATGTTGGGAGATACATGTGCTGACATGACCATAGAGGACCTCATAGCAAATTAAGGAGACAGACATAACAAAAAAAAATTTTTGGACTAATTGCTTCTGGTTGCAGAAGCACAGTGAATTTTATGTATCAAATGGCTGCCCACAGCTATTCCTATGCCAAGTCTAGCCTACAGACACACCCGAAAAGGGCTTTCTTTTTTGCACGTACGCAGCTGGAGATGGAAAATGTGAGAAGTGCTCCTTCGGGAAACTGGCTTGCAAACTCATCTGAGAGAGATCCCTAGTCCTTGGGGGCCTTTCCTTCACCACACACTTATTTTTTGTGGTTGGCTTAAGAAATCAGCCCAAGAGCCAATATTATATATGAAATCTCCCACCCCTTCCAGAAGGAGTTACCAGAAGGGCACATTGGAGGATCATGTTGATCTGGCTACCTCTGACCCCAGTTAGCAGGGAGATGAGGGCAGAAAGGGCAAATTGATTTGCCTTTGCTGGAAACAGAAGGCCAGTTTGCGAGGACAAGCAGCCTTGGTTTGACAGGGCTCTCACCCTTAGAAGGAGGAGGAGATTGGTGTGTGAGCAAGTTACGTAAAAGGGTGTTGTTTTTGGCAGGGAAGTCAGAAATGAGTCACTTCTGAGTGGTGTTTTCTGACCTCAGGTTTTATCCATGTGGGAAATGAGTGTGGCCTGCCACAGTCAGAAGATGGCTCCCCAACCCCCGCCCTAGTGTGGCGGAGTTGGGAGCCATTGGCCTTGAAATAGGAGGGAGGCAGGTGGCCTGTCCCCCGCAGGCTTCCCTGGACTCTCTGCCTTTCAGCTGAAGCTGTGAAGGGTCTGAACAGCTGCCCCTCCTTTGAGAGCTGGTGGTAATGGGTTGCAGACTCTGGGGACACTGCCTAGAAGGGGAGCCTCTGACGTGGGAAGGAGTTTGGCCTCCACAGTGGAAACACCTGTGTTGGAACCCCAGCCCTGCCCTCGGCCAATGGGGTGACCTTGGACTTTCTCAGGACGCTTTGAAACTCAGCTTTCTCATCTGTAAAGTAAGAGTTAGAAAAACTAAGTCCCTTCCTTATGGAGCTGTTGCGAGGATAAGATGGAGTAGCATTGGGGGTAAAGCGCGTGTCCCTATAGACAGTGCGCACCTGTGAGCTGCTGCTGTGGGGACTGGTTTTGTGGAATGAGGATGGTCCGGGGTTTGAGCCTTGCTTCTGCCACATCCCTCTTCAGGACATGGGGCAAAATTGTTGACCTCTGTCAGTGTGGTTGCCAGCTAGAGATCAGGATGGTGAGAGTGACCACCTCACAGGGCTCCTGCGACAGGGTAGTTCACACCAAGTGCCTCTGACAGTTGCCAGGGTCATAGAAGGATCTCAAAATATGCTGATTTTTTTTATTAATAAACATTTATTATTTTAAAAAGTGGAGTTCATTTTTTAAACTAGGTTTCTTGTCAAAAAGCTGACTCCTGAGCTTTTGCTTCTGTGCAGCGATTTATGGTCCATTGGGCCGGGGGTTGGGGGGTGCTGTTTTACCTTGTTTTCATACTCAGTTCACCTGAGTCCCTCTTACTATATATTTGAAATGATGGTAGAGGTCCATAAGGTCAGGGCACTTCCCTGTCTTGGGTACTGGTTACCTTTCCTGACAGACATTCTGCGTGAAGCGGGAAGTGAAGGGAAGTCCAGTCACTCTGTGGTTTCAAGTGCTCCCTGACCTAGGTGCTTACTTTGCTCCCCCCCCCCCTTTTTTTTGTGGTGCAGATAACTTCTTTGACATATGTACCTTACCGTCTTACCCTTTTTCTC
Source organism: Panthera leo (assembly GCF_018350215.1). Taxonomy (NCBI): domain Eukaryota; kingdom Metazoa; phylum Chordata; class Mammalia; order Carnivora; family Felidae; genus Panthera; species Panthera leo. The sequence continues at coordinate 46,418,774 of NC_056680.1, forward strand.
CATTCCCACGAAACTGATGTGTCACTGAAAGGTCTTTCAAGATTTTTGGTCTAAATTCAGGTTTTGAGGTAGAAAGTCAACACTTGAAGGTAGTTACCATTCTTGAGAACATAAGACGTGAATGACTCTCCAAAAAGGTGACACCCCACGCAGCTGGTCATGGCAGTTCTCCAGACGTTAGTGGACACTAGAGAAGGCATGGGCATATTGGCTTGGTTTTGCAGTCCAGGACAAGAAGTGACTGCGGGGATTATCAGCACATCCATATGTCGTTCCTCCTCACTTGGGTATAAAGAAGCACAGTAAGCCTCGGTGGCTTACTGGGTTACGTGTCCGACTTTGGCTCAGGTCATGATCTCACAGTTTGTGAGTCTGAGCCCCATGTTGGGCTCTCTGCTAGCAGCTCAGAGCCTGGAGCCTGCCCCTCCCCTACTTGTGCTATGTCTCCCTCAAAAATGAAAAAAAAAACAAAAACATTTTTTAAAAAAGAAAGAAACACATTCCTGTTGAGGTGCTTTGAGGGGAAAGTATGCACCCTGGCTCATGTTTTTAGAGGAAATGGAGACCCAGTGTTATTTTTCCTTTTTCCTGAATAGCAAAGCCATCAGTTTAGGCAGAAGTGGACAGGTACATGTATCTGCTCTTCTAGTGTTCCAGTAGAGGATTACATTCATTGGGCATTGAGGGAAGATCTTTGGAAGCAGAACGTTAAGCTCTTTCCTTTGTGTGAAACCTAGAAGCAGGAATTGGTTTCTAAGGAGGGTCTTCAAAGAAACCATTGGGTTTTCCATAGTCTCCAACATTTGACTAAAGAACAGGAAAAAAAAAAAAAAAAGAGAAGACTTGAAAGAGGTTGTATGTTGAACCATCATTTCATTTCATCCTTTTAAATCCACAAGTCCAGATTTTCCTCCTTTCTTTCTCTTCCTTCAGGTCTAGCAAAAGGTCTGTGCTCTTGGTAACTTTCCTTAATGACTTCTAAGGAGGGAATGAATGCATCTTATGAACTTTCAAGCTGATCCCAGATTCTCCTCTGTTGGCTTATGATGTGTTAGTCCGGGGCTTGGCAAACTGGCCAGTAGGTCCAATTCAGTCTGTCACCTACTTTTGTAAATAAAGTTTTATTGGAACACAGCCATGCTTACTTCTTTAGTGTTAACTCTGGCTGCTTTCATGTTGTGAGGGCAGAGTGGAATAGTTGCAACAGAGTTCGTATAAAGCCTAGAATATTTAGCATTTGTCCCTTTACTGAAATTTTGGCCAATCCGTGTGCTTATTGAATCTTGACTGTCTAAATATTAACCTGGCAAAGGGGAAGAACCATGTCTTTCCCTCTTTATTCTATTCACCAGATGACCAATATCCTAAATTCCAAGATACTTTGGCCACTTATTCACTTAATAAGGAATTCAGGGAAAGAGGGGTGTCTACTTTTCTTCCTTTTTTGTGTGTGTGAGGGGTGTATAGGGACAGTGGGAGTATGTTTTAGAAGACTTTTTTTTTTTCCCCTAGAAGGGATCTTCCCTTTCCTTCACCATCTCTGCTCAGATATATCCCATTACCCTTAATTAACCCCTTTCAACAGATTTGGAAGGCAGATTAAAGCAGTTTAAGAGTCCATATACCTGGGACTGCAGGATTTTCCTCTGTGGGCCCTCTCTGACCAACCTACCTTAGACCACCACACTTTAAGTTAGTCGTTTCCTTAGGGCTCAGTGCTGTGCTATTTCTTTGCCTCCTACAAAGGTTTCCTCCTGGCCTTGGGGCATATACAGTTAATCTTAAAATATCTGAAATGTTGGAGCCTGTTTGTCTTCTTTTTCTCCAAACTCACTGGGTGATCTCATCATCTCCCGTGGCTTCCGGCTACCATTTATGCCAACAGCTCGCAAAGGTGTAGTTCCTGGCTCCACCTCTTTGCTGATTTCTACGTTTCTGTTTGAATCCCCGTTGAGCATCTCCACCTGTGTTAACTGTAGGTTAGAGTGACCTCAAGTGCACCTGTCACCTCCCCTCCTCTGTCCCATTTGCTCTCTTGTATTCCATGCCCTGGTCAAGGGGCTCACCAGCACCCCTCCTGTTGACCAGGGGACATACCTGGATGTCACTGGATGTCACTCCTCTCTTACTTATTCTGTGCCCACTCCACCTCCCAGTAGTTTAGTGGTCAGCGTTCAGTTAGGACTTGTAATGAGCCAGACAATTGGCACCTTCAGGTTAAATGACATGCCCAAATTGGCTCAGCTGAGGTGGAAGGAGGCGGGGCTTGGAAGTCACTCTGGCTTTAGAATTCCTACTGCTGACCACCATGCAGCTCTCCGAGTTGTGATCCTGATTGTGTCTCCCCTGGATAACTGGGATAGCTTCTTAGAGCCCTCTCTGCCTGTGGGCATTTACCTCTTGCATGCTGCTGTCAATGATGTCCCCCAAACAGAAGCCTGACCACCTTATTTCCTATCTTAACAGCCTTCTGCAGATGATGGAATCCAGTGGTATGCTGCATGATCTGGCCCTGCCTGGGTTTCTGCACCCACTCCCCCACGCTCATTGTCTTGGAGCTACATCTGTTCATTTGCCAGTCCCTTCTGTGTACTCAGATGCCTCTGCTCCATGTAGGATGTGTCCTGTTTCCCTTTGCCTGGAATACTTGGCAAACCCTGTCTGAAATGTCTCCTGCTTTGGAAACTTTCTCTTGATCCCCTGGAGGCAGAAGTAGTGGTCTCCACCGATAGGCTGTTCATTCATTATAGCGATCACCACACTTGAAGTGAAAGTTCATTGTAAGACCCGAGAGAACAGAAAGCAAGTTTGTGTTGACCCCCAAGTTCCATAGAAAACGACCTGTGTGTGGGGCGCCTGGGTGGCTCAGTCGGTTAAGCATCCGACTTCAGCTCAGGTCATGATCTCATGGTCTGTGAGTTCGAGCCCCACGTCGGGCTCTGTGCTGACAGTTCAGAGCCTGGAGCCTGCTTCAGATTCTTTGTCTCCCTCTCTCTCTGCCCCTCCCCCGTTCGTGCTCTGTCTTTCTCTGTCTCAAAAATAAACATTAAAAAAATTAAAAAAACAAACAGAAAACACCTCATATGTGTTAGATGAAGGGAACCTCATTTGTACATAATGTCATTGTAGAGAATCCTACTCTTGAGGCTTCTTCTGAGATCCAAATGAGGTAATATGTGGAAGACACTCAGCTTACCATGGTGCTTAACACGCAGTAATTGCTTATGGTTACTTGTCAGTAGTACGTTTTTCTCTCCACTCACCCACCCAAGAATGTAATTTCTTCCAGGATCAAACCTCTGTCTTACTCCTCAGCACCTGGACCATGGTGGGTGCTCAGTAAATATCCACTGAATGAACAGAAGTTCTGACCCTTATATGGCCATCATGGTATGTTAGCCTTATTATTGTTTTTTTGAATATAAACATAAGGATGTGAAAATTTGTTGTTACTGGTTGTAATAGTTATAAAGGGGCACCATCTAAATTTAGGGGTGAAAGGGAATTAGGTTTATCTGAGTCTAAGGGAAATATATAGTGTCACTTTGGAGAAACATCCTTATGATGCCAGAAACACTAAGGGTCTCTGTTTTCTTGTTCTTAATAACTAGAGATAGTAGTAATGGTAACGAGTACCAGAATATGAGTGTGCATGTTCCAGGAGGTATGCTACATGCCTTTTCTGCTTGATCTCAGTTACTCTCTTTGGTGATCCTGTGTGGGTAGGTACTGCCATGAACCCTTTTTCTAAAGGGGAAATAAAGGATCCAGGAGGTCATGGTAGTTGTTCAGGGCCACTGAGGTAGCTGGTAGTTGTGTCTGGGTTTATTTCTTGCCACAGCCTGAGTTGTCTCCCCTCTGTGTTGGTGCTTCCATGGTGTATGAGAAGCCTCCATTAATTTCCCTGGCACAGACATGGTCCACATTCCCCTCCCTGGAGACCAAGAAAAGGGGCTCTGGACCCCTTTTGAGGACCTTGCCTCCTATCAGGCAAATTAGAATTTGGCTTCACTCTTGGTTGCTCGTTTGGTGGATGGACTCTGTGGAGGGTGCTGTGAGAAGCACATGAGAAGACAGCTCGTGGGGCTGGTGTCTTTGCTTTGGTTATAATATTGGCTTGTGAATGACAGAGAAGGAAACCGTGAAAGTCTTTCTTTTAGGCTTAGTGTCTTGTTTGCTAAATAAAAACTGTAAGTGTTATACATGCTGCTTCACCTCTATCAAATTCCACGTTCCCAGGTCTATGAAAGTTAATGACAAGGAAACTCTATTGCATAACTTCCTCTCTGTGGAGAGAGTGGCAGCTCATTTAATTAGGGCTTATATGAAAGGTTAGGTTACATTATTAACAAGTTTTGTTTTTTACTTGTATACAAAGAAGCACATGTACTCTGGCATAATGAGAGGCTTGTTAGATCTCCCGTTTTACCCATTTTGCACAAAGAGGCTCATTGCACTGGATTCTCCTCATATTTGAGTCGTTGATCGGTTGGACAGTATTCACTTGGGGGCAAAGATAAAGGAAGAGGGCAGGAGCTATACGTGGTACTGTTATGTAGTTCCCCTGGGCAAGGTCCAGTAGCTCTAGTTACATGTGAGGAAAATGAGTCTCAAAAGAGCCAGAGCTCTTATTCAAAGTCACCCTATTAGCACAGCTGAGATTTGAACCCAGGTCTGCCTCTCCAAAATCTCCCAACTCTCTACTATGCTAGAAAGTCTTTGAGATACATGAGTCCAATGTCAGGGGCTTAGCCTGTTTCCACTCATGGGCTACACACAGTAGAGCGCAGTGTCTGTCTTGTTCTCGTTGGGGCTAGGGCCAGGAAGTACTGGTTTTTTGATCTAAGAAGCAAGGAATCACTGCTTGGTTAGGCCACAAACTATAAAAGTTGTCTTACAAACCCACACGATGGAAACATGAGGAATTTTATAATAATGTAAGAGCCTTCCTTTAGTTTCCACTGGTGTCTTTATTGAGTATCTTTTTGTGGTCAGAGGTGAACTTCTCCCTGATATAAGAAGGGCTCTTGCTCAGTTTTGAGTTTTCTGGAATTCATGTTGGCGGGGAGAATGGGAAGTGAAAGACAGGGTGCATTGCAGATGGCTGTTGCAAGCCCCTCTACTATTTCCAATTAGTGGATGCATGTGTGAGTTGTATGCCTGTCTTATATTTACAAGAGGAAGTATCCCGTTTAATTTTATTTTCACACCAAAAGCCCAAGTGTTAAGAGAACATGGTGTTTTAACACTCCCTCGGTTATCAGCTGCAGCGCGGAGGTTGTATATTGTCACATACAGTTTTCTGAGTATATTTCTACATTTGTTACCTGGCAACATTGCTGCGTCGGGACATGGAGATGTGTTGGTTCCTACCAGATCTGCACTGTTCATATTGTAGAAGGTAGATCCTGTTTTTCTGGCAGGAATTTATAAGAAGAGAAGGCAGGAGGCTTAAAGCAACTCAGTTGAGAGATGGGCTGAAGCATTTCAGGTGACCGTCCCTGGACTAGAGATCCAACCGGGGATGTAGACTCTTGCCTTGCTTGAATTTATGCATTATTGTGTTGTTGCCCACCCACCAGTTCTGATGAGAAAGGAAATCCCATTTCAGAGATGACAGCCACTGCATCTCTTGCTGGGGTCACCATCTGAGCTACTTAGAGCCCTACACGATCTTTGTTTAGCTGATATGATGCGTTGAAAACACTGTATATAGAATTTAAATGCTTAGTGGGGCCTATATGTACTCTCAGGCTATCCCAGCACAGACATGCCTCCCTTCCATGCCCTGTGCAGTGAACCCCTGTCCTTTGAAGACATTTGTATTCAAAACCCTCCATCATGGGTTTGAAAGTCCTCTTGGTTGAAGCCACACCTTGCAAGACTCAGACAAAGCTTACTGAGACTAAAGGCATTGAATTCTCTAGCACCTGTAACATTTCTTGACGAGAATGCCAGAGAGGGACAAGTTCCCATGGCAACAGTTTCTAAGAGTTATGTGGCATCAACAGGTTAGACGAGGTATCAGAGTAACTGAGCTCTGCAGCGCATCCTGTAAGCACACACTCCTATTAAATACCTCTCTGCAAAGGCGCCAAAGCAGGAGTCTGTTCAGAAGTCCCAGCAGACACTGGAGGACTGGCCAGGTTGGGCTGGATTTCAGGGCACATTTGTGTTTCCTTCAGTGCTTACTTTTGAAGGTGTCTCTGAGGACATCCACTGGACCCTTAATGTCTTGCCTTTTAAGAGAGGAAAGGTGTGCTGATTATGCCTGGAGGCATTTAGAAGCCATCAGTTAGCTTTAAACATTTATATATTTGTATTTTTTAAGTGTTCTGACCTCCTTTGGAAAACCAAAGAAGCCAATTTATTAATGGTTCCTTGCTCTTGGGAAGTAATATTACCCCTAGCATCATCAGGAAACGTTCTAAGGAGAAGCACACAATTCTTTAAAAAAGTTTTTTAATAGCTATTGGATATTTTTGTATACCTGAGGAGGACTTGACCCTGAGGGTTCTGAACTCGGCTGATTGTCCTGAGTACCCTTAACTTGGAAATCTATGTCCTGCTATTTAAACTTTAAGATGATCCTAACTTGATTAAAGTCCTCAACCAGTAGGCCGAGGAAAATGCTTCAGAAAAAACAAGGTCATGCTGCATTTTTTTGGTAAGCACAGGAATCAACAAAGAGATGTTATATAACTTCTATTTATATCCTCCTTGCTCACTATCTGCAGGCAGACAAGAGTCGCTGAGAAGGGATTTAATGAGCTCTCTGGGTTTGCTCACCTTCCTGAGCTGGTAGGAACCAGCTTGTTCTCAAGTGCGTCAGCAAAGAATCTGGCTGTGGGTGGGCGGCCAGGGTAGGTGGACGGACTTGTTGCCATGGTGTTCTTTAATTCTCCTGTCTCCCAGAGATCTCACCCCCCTCTTCCTTGACTCCTTCCTTTCCCCCCTTTTCTTTCTTTCTTTTTTTTTTCTTTCTTCTTTTTTTTTGTAATCTATAAGCTTCCTTGTTTCTCACACCTACTCATGATTCTTGGAGCTGTCTCCGGAAACAGAATATTTTTCCTTCCCCCCGACCTCCACCCCCCACCAAGAGCTCTGCATTGTGTAGCTCCAGGACATCAGAAGAGTTTCCGCTAAGGTATATTGTTTTCACCCTCCCCTATTTTCTCATGGTTTTCTTTTTTTTTTTTATTACCCAGCCCCTCCATAATAGGGACCTATCCCAGACATCTTTAATCTCACCCAATAGAAATTTACTCTTCCCTGTTGGATTGCCCCCAAACCAGGTGGATTCCATTGTCAGTTGTATGAACAGTTGCTATGCCCCAGAGGAGAAGGGCTGTTTGTTTTTCCCTCCATCCTCCTGTGTGCTCTTGCCCTAGGCGGGTGGATGTCTCCTGTGTCACCTAGCACATTATAAAATAGAACCACATGAAAATAAGAGAACGCGTTTGTCCCACAGTGATAATTCCTAGAGCTTGGGCAACTTCTGTTACCTTGCAGGTTGAAATTATTCAGCCTGCACCCAAAAAAAAAAAAAGAAAAGAAAAGAAAGAAAAGAATAGTGGCTCCTCCATCCAGTTCTCAGCAGGGACATGGAACTGTCATTCTCAGAACCCCTATGTGGCAGGCCCCAGGAGTGCCCACCACAGAGCCTTCTGAGCTGGCCTCGTGTTACTGGCCACATTCCCGCCAGAAGAGAGGTATTGGAAAGATGTGAGTAGGGAAGTTAGAATGAAATATTCTTAGAAAAGAATAAGTAGTTGCCATGAGGACAGGCTTAAAAAAAAAAAAAAAAGCCAGAACCCACCCCTGCCTTGCCCAAGAGTTGTGCAACTCTTAATAGCAGTAGCCTGTTTGAATAATCAAAGGCAAGCTGACTTCCCTTTATTAACTTCTGTTAGAGACATCTGCATAAAATATCCCCAGATTCCAGACCAAGAAGGTAATTTTTTTTTCCTTGGAGTAACTGGAGGGACTTTCCCTTTGGAGCTCTTCCAGCAGAGTTAACTTCATGGTTGAAAATATTTTTCTTGTTAGAAACTGCCAACAGTGTGAATCCTGCCCTGGCGAGAGGAAAGGCACCTGGTGCAGAAGTAAGGAACCTAGGCCTCAGAACCTAACAGACCTCCACAGCTGGCTTGGGGACTTCTGCCACGACCCTTCTTTTCATTGATAAATCTCTGCCCACTTATGTTTCCTAAGGGCCCCCCAGGTTCCTTTTTGAAAATGGCAAAGGCTCTCTTGATGTTTCTACCACTTTCTTATGCCTGGGTTTTAAACTTGCTTCCATCAAGATGGCCCAGACACTGAAGGGGTAGTTCTATAAACCATCTAACATCTTCAAGCTGTATGCTTCCCTCTGCATTCAGGATGTAAAAAAAAAAAAAAAATTAGATTGCATTTGAGGAGGATACATTTCAGTTGCCCTCACCATACGGTGTTTGAGAAATATGTTTTTATTAGCCTCCTTGCAACACAATCCCACAAACTGTTCAGCCCAAGAGCCTGTAGTTATGTCGGGGAGTCGGTGGAAGGCTCACAATTGATTGTCCTTCCCGCTCCATAGTTACTAATGCAGGTGTCAGTGGGGCCAGAGTAGTTAACAGTTAACTAGATGGATTAAGGATCTCAGGTAGCCTGAGCCTATCACAGAGGCATGTGTACAAACCTGATAAGCCTGTGAGAGGCTAGAAGGCCACATCAGCCACCTTCACCTGGTCTTTGGAATGCTTCATTTTCTCCATTTGGCAGGACTTTGGGCTTTCGCAGACAGGGATCTTTGGGTAATTGAGTTAAACTTTAGCTGCTGTCATGCAAAGCTTGATTCACTTTAAGGTTTTTGGAAATAAATCTCCTTCAGAATTGTGCATTCCTCAAGGGAGCAGATACTCACTGAGCACCTAGTGGGTGCCAGGCATTGTATGAGTTGGCCTTGATGTAGTCAGTCCTTGCCCTTTAGGAGCTTACAGTCTAGTGGGAGACATGGCTAGTAAACCAGCTAAATAATTAACACACTGGGAGAAGCATGAGGAAGGAAGCAACCAGGGTGTAGAATGTCAAGGAGAACCCACTTAGGATGGTCAGGAAAGGCTTCTCCAAGGAGGTGCCCTTTAAGCCCAAACCTAACAGATGAGAACCAGCCATGTAAAGAGCAGAGGGCAAGGGTGTTCAGACAGACAGGTTGGTGTGGGCTTGGTGTATTGCCAGAGCTGAAGGAGGTCAAGGTGGTCGAAGCATAGCATCGGGGAGGGGTGGGGGAAGCAGGGCATCTAATGATGGCTGGACCCCTGTAATATGCCTGTCGTCAGGTGGGAGGCTGGATTAAGTAATCTCTGTGGCCCCTGCCAACCCCTAGTCAGTGCTTCTAAAGGGCACCAAGTTGGCTGTGGCCATCATTTGCTTGGATACATGTTACTGAAGCCAAAGCCATAATATATTACGCAGCACTTACACAGATGAGTGCTGTGTAATTTCATCCCGCCATCTCCATCCTCTTGGCCATCTGTATATTTTACTGTCAAATCCCAAGTATGTTCTCTGCAGCCACAAGGAAGCTACATGGTGGGCTAGTACCTAGTGAAATGGGCCTGTGGGGTTGGGAGATGCAAGTCCTGGAGCTTCTTCTTTGGGGTCCACAGGGGAGCTGTCACCTGAGAGTTGGTTGAGCTGGGCAGAGGACTCAGGGTGACTGGAATCTCCATCAGGAAGGCCCTCACTCTGGTTGATGTTTTGCTCTTTGCCAGCAGTGTCCTTGCCCCTGGCAGGCCGGAGTGGATTTATTTTTCTTTGGATTTTATGGTCGAGTGGATTTGTCATAGATTTGTTGAGAGCAGAGAAGAGAAAGTGGCCAGTATAAAACTCCACCACGTACCAGGCCTCTGCCGGGCTCTCATCCATGGTGCCTCCTTTACTCCATCCGGCAGGCCTCTCAGCAGGGTGGTACTTCTCTTCCTTCCCCCATTACACGTGAGGGAACTGAGGCTGCATGCTAACAAATGACCTGTCCCAACCTACCCATCTCCTCAGCCATCCCTGCCCATCCACTTGGACCTTGCTAAGTGTGAGGGATACAGAGCCCTTCCTTGGAGACCCTGCTGCTCTCTGTGCAAACACGGGAAATGGGTGTGTGAAGGATACAGAGCTCAAGTTGGATGCCCTGGGGAACCTTGTAGGTTTTAGGGCAGGAAAAGTCGGTCAATGTTGATTAATGGCCCTCAGCACACGGAATGGAAAGAAGAGCAAAGACCAAAGTTCTTATCATCCAATTCGTGTGTTAGTCCTCTTTCTCAGTAGCACAGATGTCACCCTGAGTGAAGTGGGAGGGAACAGACAGACTCAGCCTTGGCCCCCTGTGCCCTCTAGTGTGGATGCATAGTTGAAATTTGGGGTGTTAAGAGTTTTCCAACACATGTCTTCTCAGGCCTGATGGCGCAGGTTGGAGGCTTGCCGAGAAGGCTCCTGTGCACTCGTGTTACAGATGCCATGGCAAGTCTTTGGGCAGCCAAAATGGGACCTGTGAGCACCCTAACTGCCAGAAGTTACTTTTCATTGAGTCCTAGAACCAGGCATGGAGGGCACTCCTGAAGGCTGATGAGCCCCTCCTGCAGCCCCAGGCATGCACTTGAGATTGTTCTCATCGTCTTCTTTAGTTGAGTAGACGTCCGTGGAACAGATTCTCAAACCTCCCTGAGTGCTTTAACAAAAGTCCTTCAAGTCTAATCAAAGTCTTGTTTGCTATACACACCCACCTTTCCTTATTATAAGCCTCATGTTGACGTGAAGAGCAACCATGATGCCTTCTTGCCCTTGAAGAAGATTCCTGAGGAGGTACCTACTACAGTCCACTGTGACGTCAGGCAAGTTTGGGGGTTGGAACTATTTCACATTCCATTGGTCATCTTTTCCTCTGGAGACTTTATGTTTTTCTCTTCCATCTTTGGCTAGAAGAGACAGTGCCATCACACACACACAAAAGGTGGTGGGTTTTGAGAATTGAACCCAGAGAAAATGTGGAGTCTCCTTAATGTCTTTTCCTTTGGTCAAATGTCCAAGGTCCTCTAGAAGGATGCCTGACCTGCCTTTCTGAAAACTGTTTGATATTTCTGTTAAATATTGCTAGAGATGTTTACTTACAGTTTACCTATACACACAGGGACTTTGTAAGAAAGCACCTTTAAATATTGGGGGCGGGAGTACACTTTGTTAGTTGTTTGTTGATGAATATTTGAGAAACTGTTAAGTGTTTTGATCCACACTGAGGGGGGACCAGCCTCCTTACCAAACAGGGCAGACTTTCTTCACAGGTGCTGATTCCTGTGGGCACTGGGCGACAAAAAAAAGGAGAGTTGTTAAGCTTTCCATCCCAGGAGAAAAGTGGTTTTTATAGAGCAGGTTGGACTTCTCTGCTTGCTAAACCCAAAATTAATTCACCTTAAGAAGCATCATGAAGAGCCACTGCTTTGGCCTTGACCTGGAAGTTCAGACCCTTACTCGGAGCTCAGTGACCAGACTAATTCGAGTGAGGATCTCCTTGTCCCCCACCTCTTCTCTCAGGCATTAGAAGTCTGCCTTGTACCAGAAGGTGGCCTCCATCCAGCCCTAGCTGGCAGAGTAATTGAAATAGGGCATTTGTGTAAGTCCTCAAAAGACAGCTATATGGTTTAGATGAGGGAGAACTTTCTCTCAGAAAAATGAACTTGAAATGTGGATATCTTTCTAACCCAGAGTTGGTTTGCTTCATCACTTCTTTATTTTCTGCCTTGAATGTGTATTATTTCTAAACTCATTAAAGCTGGAGACATCCTCACACAGCTTGGTGAGCTGAAAGTTCCTGATGTTTACCGGTTAAAACCCATCTCAAACCTTGCAAGAAATTTCCTTCTTAGAGTGATCATTTATACCAGGGGAGTATTTGATTCTTGACCACTTTATTAATTACTAGACCCTTTTCATTCATCAGACTTTTCCCCAAATCAAGAATGGTAAAAAAATAAAATAAAATAAAATAAAATAAAATAAAATAAAATAAAATAAAATAAATAAGTAAATAAGTAAGTAAATAAAGGAAAAATTGTTTGTGTTGAAAGATTAGGGACTAAGAGGAGCATTTGACACCAAGCTTGTATTGTGCCTTGGGTTACATTAAACTTTGAGAAATGGAAGGAAAATTGTTTATTTTTATGTACAAAGGAATCTGAATGGTTTCTGTAACTAATAAAATACCAGCTGGAATTTTTTTTAACTTCCTTTATTGTGACAGTTACTGAGAATTGTTATTTACTGTATTTTTGCTGTCCATTTAGAGACCATCTTGACCTGCCAGTATCAGCTAGAATTGTTTATCCTTGGATGATTTTTGCACACTAGACTTTGCTCATCTTGTACCACCCAGCGCATAGGTTGATCCACCTGTTTTATGTTCTAATACCCTTCCTTTGAAAGGGGAATTGAAAGATAACAGCAGCACCTTGGGTTTGAATAGGATCCCATGGTAATCAAAGTGTTCTTCACACATAATGTTTCCTAGCTGCAACCTTGATGGGCCCCTAGCTTCCACGTGATGCAGACAAGGCAGGTGGTAAGAGTCTCCTTGTTCAGATAAGGAACTGAGGGCATAAATGCAGTTAAGTAAATTGCCCAGGTCAGGCAGCTGGTTAGTGGGGAGAGAAGGCTAAAATTTAAGTTTCCAGACCTGCAGTTCTCCAAGCAGCTATGCCTAATCACGTGTGCTTTATCACCTAGTTCAGGGTTCATGGTCTTGGGTTTTGATTGTTGTCCTTGGTTTCTAAGAAAAAGACTCAAGACCTATAGCTGTCATTGTGTGGCCATGGTTTTGTTCACATATAACCCACAGCCCTGGCAAATCTTTCAACTAGCAGAGGGACCTTATTTGGGAGCCCATCTTAACAAGTGCATCAAGCCTCAGAGGAAAGTTGGGACATTCACATGTATATCTACCATAGCTATTCTTTACTGTGAGAATAGTCTGTGTTTGTGCAGCTGGGAGACTGGGGGTGGGTGGGGTGGGGGCTGGATTATAAGAAGAAAGTGTTTAGAGTTTGACAGACTTGCTCAGGTGAGAGGTATTTAACAAAGCGGAGTGGTCTAGAGCATGGGCTGATGCAACAGACAAATGGGGACTAAGTCCTGGGGCACCACTACCATTTCCTAGCTGTGTGACTTGGCAAGTTATTTAACCTCTTTGAGCCTCAGATTCCTGATCTGTAAAGTGGGATTAATAACAGTACATATACGTACTTCATGGGATAGTTGTAAGGATTAAATGAGATAATAAGTATAAAATACCTAGTGCTTAAAAAATAGGAACTGTTCAATTACCATTCACTATGGCATAGTTTATAGAAAGGAGGTCCCCAGGAAGTGGTAAACTTTCAGTTAACCGCAGGTACAGGAAGAGAACTCCACAGGTAGCCATTGCTGTTACTGTGACACCCGGAGAGGATCTGTTCAAACTGGGAAGGTCTGGTTGGAGATGTCTCCTCAAGTCCCTAAGACTCCCAAGGCCAAGTCTGAGATCCTTTTGTTTCAGAGGTAGAGTGAGAAGAGAGAAATCTGACTATGTGGAGGAATCTGTTCAGCAGTCACATTCTTCAAATTGTGGGACTCAGTTTAATTCATTTTACAGAAGATTGACCATCCAGAGGGAACCTCATGGGCTTTGGTGGTCAAGTCATGTCGTACTAGACAGTGAAATGGAAAAGCTCATTCTCTGGATTCCCTCCAGGCCTAGTACAAGGGCTTCTAGAAGGTGGGCCAACCTCAACCTGGAAATGCTTTCCTTTGGGGCAGGATCAAAGTTTTGAAGCTGTCCCATTGGTGCTGTTTACCGCTGCCCCCGGATTCTCCCTGCTCCTGACAGGCTCTATCTGGGATGACGTCTGCCTCTGCTTCCTGCCATTCCCCATTCTTTGAGTTAAGTCACCTATAAAGGCTGCTTCCTTCTCAAAGGCCTTATGTTCCAATAGGTGCAGGCTGGCTGGCTCTGTGTCCTGGGGTACAAAGTCTGTCTTTGCCCCTCAAGTCTCTGAACTCTGAGGAAGATGGCTTTTCAATAAGGTGCTCATTCTCGTACCTTCCCTGGTGTGTGTCCAGAGCATAGGGAAGGCCTCTGTCTCCCATTCTGCTCCGGGACCCCCTGCCTGCAGTGTCATTGAGACTGTGACCTCTTGCACCTGAAGAAAAGTGTCCGCCCACCCCCTCCTGCACACTGCCTGCCTGTTCCTAGAATAGCTGCCACTGTCTGCAAGTCTCTGACTTCAGGGTGCCTCTTATTTCAATAGCTGGGTGGGCTTGTCATAAACCATGTTCCATTTCTTTGCAAGGATTTAAGTGACCATAGTGGGTGGCTGCCAAGGCAATATCTTACTATTTTCGAGCGACCTGAAACGATGTTTTCATTATTATTTAAAACTAAGACCTCAGTTCCTTAGAACCTCTACAGCTTAAGTAGCCCAATGAGGGCCACCTGTGGCCACCTGACAGTTATCTGAGGGCAGGAGTGTGCACTCAGGCCATCGTGTCACCCAGCCACAGCCTAGCGTGGTCATAAAGTGACTGGCATGGATGGTCAGGAGCCAAGGATTCTGTGTCCTTGGCCTGTCCCTTTGCCCCTCTAGGCCTCAGTCTCCTCCTCTGTAAAATGTGGAGGGCCAGACTGAAGTGGTGGTTTGTAAACAGACTTCCTGGGCCTGCCGTGTTAAGGAGGAGTTCCAGTGGCAGAGAGACGGTTCTTCCCACCCTGCTTCAAACTGAACAGTTCTGCGTGTATCTCCCTTCAACATGGCATCTTTCCCTAAGATGGTGTTTGCGGAGGGAGGGGGGGGAATGGGATTTCTCTGCTGGGAACAGCTTTGGAAACGGAAACTGCCGGAATAGAGTGCTTCCTGCTTTAACATTTTGTGATAGGTATTTTTCTGTGGTTCTTGTCTTTCAGCTTGGCTTACAATAGCCACGCCTAGCGCCCCTACCCCCCACCCCCCGTGGCCACCACTGCCCTCCAGAGCTGCCATGGAGGTGGCTACTGCCTCTGGTCACTTGCTCATCTGCTCCAACCCCCGACTTCCTTAAAGCTACTCCAAGCAGACCCTTTGTCTGTGAGGTTGGAGTTGGTTCTATGGGTCTGCCCTCCAAAGCAGCCTTCATTTCCTCTGAGTTCCCTGTCCAACCACTGGGGCCGGGCTTCCTTGTGTTCCTTAAAAAGGAAGGATGGTAGAAAGGGCCCAGGACGGGGGAGCAGGAAGACCCTGACCTCTCCTAACCCAACTCTTTGATATATAATGTGACGGATTTATAAATGATGGTATCTGTCTTGGCAGTCTCCTAACATGCTGACAAGACAGCTTGCATGGAAGGGGCTTTGAGGTCCCGTGTGTTGTGGAGACACATGGAGGGTAATGAAAGGGCAGCACTTAGGGCAGCATCACAGATCCGTCTGCGGTGGGGATGGCCTCGGAGGGTAGCCCCTTCTCTGGACAACTTTACCTAGTACTCGAGCTTTCTGGGAACAAAGCCCATCTTTTTACCATCTCTCCCTTTTCGTTGTGACATAATTTATAGACTCTAATGTGCATAGATGGTAAGTGTATGGTTTGATCAGATTTGACAAATGTTTATAGCTCTACTCGTTTCCTATGGCTGCTGTAACAAATTACTACAAACTTAGTGATTTAAAACAACCAGATTTTTTATCTCACGAGTTTGACATGAGTCTTAAGTGGGCTGAAATCCACGTGTTGGCAAGACTGCGTTTTTTTCTGGATTCTCCCCTGGAGACTCCGTTTCCTTTCCTTTTCTAGTAGAGGCCACCTGGATTCCTTGGGTCATGGCCCCTTCCTCCATCCTTGCAGCCAGCAGTGCTGAATGGAGTCCTTCTCATATGGCATCTGACTTCCTCTTCCTCTTCTAAGGACCCTTATGATTAGATTGCCTCCCTGAACAATCTAGGATAATATCCCTATTTTAAGGTCAGCTGATGAGCAACCTCCATCCCGTCTGCAACTTTGTTTCCCTTTGCCCTGTAAGGTGACCTGTTCACAGGTCCCAGGTATTGTCTTGTTGTTGCTGTTATTCCTACCACACCTTTCTGTCTACCGCCAGCCTAATTAGGATATTTCTTTCAGTCCAGAAGTTTTCTTGTTTCCCTTTAGTCTCCCCACTCACACTTTCCAGGGGCATCCACCAAATGATTACCTCAAATCTGCCAGGTGGGGTGCAGCAAAACCTTTGCAAAAGCAAAACAGTCTCTACCTGCCTGCTGGTTCTTAGATGGAGAAAGGGGTGATTCGTAGGTTCACGGAGGAGTGGATACGTGGCGTGTGGAAAGGCCCTGTTTTGAGAGCCTGAGGTCTGGGAGGACGAGCACCCCGCTGCCTCCGTTCTGAGGTCCAACCTGCATCTGGGGAAACAGTCCTGAGAGGGGGGTGTCCCCTTTTCCTCCCAAGCCCTCCAAACAGAGCATCACAGTAAGAGGTTGAACAAACAGGCCTTTGAACTGTGTGCAGGGCTCTGGGCTCGCCAAGTCCAGCAGGGAGGGGCAGTAACTGTCTCCACGAGCCTCTGGCTGAGGGCCCCTGTTCCTCAGCCCCCCGTTTCTCCCGTGGTACATCCTGCCTCTGTGGGGGAGGTATCTTAGTTCTTCTGCACTGCTGTCACTTTTCACTTCTCCTCTTACACAAGATAGTACTGCTTCCCTTTTGGAGACCAAGCTTCTTCCTTCCAGAGTATCTTTATTTAGATTCTCAGGCAGGAGACCTGAAGCGACAGCTCTTGGGTCTCACCAGCGTCTTGGCGAGGTTACGTTTGTCACGGTGTGGGCATCTTGGGGGTGTGCTAAATACTTGATGCCCATTATCTTTTAGGGTCCCCTGATCTCCAAGGAGAAATAACTGCCTCTGTAGGATTTTTGGTGAGACACCACACGCAAGTTTTACTCTGAGTTCCTGGCATCTCATAAGCAGTCAGGAAATACTGGCCCTTGTGCGTTTTACTGTGATTATCTCATTAGAGCTTCATAACCACTGTGAGGTACTGTTACCATGCCCATTTTTCAGATGAGAAAATTTAGGTTTCAGAGATGTTGTCACTTTCTAAGGTGACACAAGCTCATGAGGTAGTGCTGAAACCCAAGTGTCTCTGACTCCGGAGACAGAATGCTCACGCTTTGCTATCCTGCCGTAGCCACTGAGGGGGATGCCTTCACCATGGGGCTTCCACGTCCTACTGATGTGATGGCGGTACAAAAAAACTGACGCTCATTGGGCCCTGTGGTGAGCGCTTGGTGTACACGGGAGCAGCCCTTCCATGTGGGTCCAGAGAGGTGAGTAACTTGCACAGAGCTAGTGAGTGAGGGACCCGGCACTTGAACCCAGGCGGTCTGACTGGAAAGCCTGCCCTCTAACCCTGTCATTAAAGAATGCTTTCCTTCCTTTGAGGCAGTGGCAGCATCTTTCTTTTTGATACTTAATGATAACCCTGGTGGAGTATGCCTCCCATTTTAGCTTGATAGGCGGGTACCTCAGAGACTTAGGACTGCCCTGAATCATTTCTTCCATCTTCCAGGCACCACCCTTGTTTCATTCCAGTTGTCTGTGCTTCTTGATGCCTCTGTACCCTCGTGTCTACTTTATTATTTTGTTGACCACATTCTGTTTATAAAGCTGCTTCAGATCCTTGAGAGACTAAGGACTGATATAAATAATGTAAAATAAATATACTGGCCATTGCAAAACATATATAGAAGTGTGTAATCCTCAGTCACTTGCCCTTCTCCCATTTCATAAGAGGCTTTCTTACCCTGACGCTATCAGTTGACATCTGTTGGGTTAACCAGCTAGACGTTAAGCAGTGCGGTTTGTAGCTGGCCGTCAGTCTGTGCTGTGTTGCCCTGTTAAATATGACAGATGGAAGGCTTTAGTTATTTATCTTTTTGCTCACCTACTTAAAGTGCATTTGTTTTTTCTAAGTGACCAGATTGTCCAAAGGATGCTTTGTTCAGTTGCCTCCATACAGCGAGAAGATTAATGGGGTAGCAACTCAAGTTAATTGCCCTGAGCAGCCACCTTCTGGTGCTGTCACCCCATGACCCCATGTGGGTGAGACGCTGTATTGGTTCATTTTGGTGGAAACTGTAGTCACCCCAGTTAGGTAGGTGGCTGTAGGTTGTGTGCTTCATCCCCACACTTCTTTTGTTGGTGGATGTATCAGCTCTCAAAGGAGTGAACGATTAGAACTTGATTTTTCATATCTTGATTAAGTTTTCTAGAATTAGTCTCTGTTGAGGATTCACATCTGGCACAGCCACTGAATATAAGCAGGATCTGATTGGGAGGCTATAGTTAAAAGGAGCCATAAAGTATTGGGTTGTATTTATTCTTTCGTCAGATAATTAGGAAGCTCCTTCTATGTGCTGGGCCTCCTCTGGGTGCTCTGGAGACAGCTGTGAACCATAGAGGTGAGGCACCTACCCTCTTGGAACTTACATTCTGCTTAACACATGCAGTAAGTAGGTAAAGCACAAATACAACAGATACCAGTTGCTAAGTAGAAAATAAAACAAAGCATGGGAGAATAAGCAGTTGCCTGGGTTGCTGCTTCAGGGAGGATTATCAGAGATGGCTTCACTGAGGAGGTGATGTTACTGGGGATACAAACAGTGAGGGGACCCAGCCACGGGAAGAGCCATGCAAAGCAAGGAAGAGCAAGGCGGTGGCACTGAGCATCTGCCACAGTATTAGCCCATTAACCCATTCTCTTGGGTCAGGGTCATAAGGATAAATGGCTACTTTAGTAAAACATCATTAGGGCGATTATTGAATTACTATGTCTGTCCTTACCAGGCTGCCAATTTCATGGGAAGGCAGCAGGGTCCAGGCCCCTTTTTGTTCACTGTTGTTATCTTCTGCGATGGGCGTAGTGTCCAACTCATGACAGGTGCACAGTAAATACTGGATGGATGAACAGATAGATGGATGCGTAGGTGCATGGATGAAGGGGTAAATGAGTGGAACGATGGATGAAGTAGTAAGAAACCTGTAAGAAAATACAAGGTGGTAAAGGGCAATTGAGGACACTAAAGATTTGAGCTTGATTCAGAGAGTGTGGGAGTCTTAGTGGACTCAGTGACACACAGTACAACCAAGCAGTAAGCAGGCAGTGACTTGTACCGGCCTTGAGAGTAGTTGGAGGGGAAAAGATAGAACCAGGAAGCACAAGTGGGAAGGATGGATCTTGTGCTGTATGTTGGAAACAACGAGAAGTAAAGAACAGTGAAGGGAGAGGAAAAAGCACAATCAGGAAGTGCTTTGTAGGCAAAGGAGACTGACATTTGTCAATACAGCATATGGGCTAGTGGCTAGAAGAAGGGTCATGGTGACTGCAGTTGCCTTCTGGCAGATGGAAATGTGGTGGCTTTCCCGGGGCCTGCTGAATCTGGCAGCAGGTTTGTGTTGGGAGGGGGTGAGAGATTGAGGAGTTAAGGGGTTGCAAAGGCTGGTAAGATTTTACTTTTTTCTAGGATTGCAAGCCTAGGTCTACCTTCTGTAGGGAAATGCCATCTTTCCAAATGGGGGAGGATATGAAATTGGCAGAAAGATCCAACTGAGAGAAGCAAATATATTGTTTGGAGCTTTGTTTTATTCCTCTGGAAATGACCGTATTGTATTTTTATGTAAATAATTCACAACAGCGTGGTGTTTGCAAAGGGGTGAAAAACGAACACTCATAAATGAAGTTGAGACACCATATTGTGTTTTTATATCAACAGTGTATATGATTGCTTGCAGTGGGTCCAAAAACAAATGTGCATCCAAGAGGCAAGCTACCTGTTAACTTTGAGCTTCTTCATCTAACCACTCTTTACCTGTCCTTCTAGACAAGATTTGAAAATCACCTTTTCTACAAAGATTTTGAGATCGCTCTGGCCCACTGTCCTCCTTGCCAGCTCTGAGCTTCTGTGATGTAACTGTCTGTGTAGCTCCTAGAACCCTTCTTATGTTCACATTTTTGTCTTACTTAGGGACTTGTTAACCTGGTATGGAGCCCTATAGGGGAAGGTAGCACATCTTACTCATCTGTGTATATTCACAAGGCTGTGCAGAGTGGAGGGACTCTTGGAAGTCCTTAAACACATGACTGGACCTACAGTAATTACCAAAAAAATACATTGTTTCCTTTGTTAATGGCGTTGTTTTGCAGGGGCTTGTTCTTAGTAGGCTGGAATCTCCCCAACACCCCTTAGCATGCTTCCCAAGCCTATATGACTGCTCCATCAAAGACATCCATGGCAGGTTGCTTTAAGGTCCCTGTTTAGAAAACCTCAGGCCATACAATCCAGAGAATGATAGTGCATAGAACCGTGTTTAACTTTGGTCTGAACTATAAACTGTTTGTGAGGTTTTGTTGGCTGGCTCTGGTCTCCATGAGGTTTTGGTGTCCTGAGTGGGATTCAATCACTGATCTGTCACAGTGTTGAAAATCCGTGGGTTTTCTTTGGCAGCACTCCTTTTTCTGCCGGTTAACAGAAGATAAGAAGTCGGAAAAATTCTTCAAGGTCTTCTATGACCGAATGAAGGTGGCCCAGCAGGAAATCAAGGCAACAGTGACTGTGAACACCAGTGACTTGGGGAATAAAAAGAAAGATGATGAGATAGACAGGGATGCCCCATCACGGAAAAAAGGTAAGTGCTCTCCTGCGCATGGCCCTCTCACCAGCTGGACTTCTAGACTCCAAACTTTATTCTGTCTCAGGCTTTCAGAAAGAAGCACACCATTCTGGTTATGATCTAATTCTTCCTGAATAACCTGAGCTGAATTGCTGTGCCTTGGTGTTTCTTCTTGTATAAAAAGAAAAAAAAAATTAACATACCTTCTTCTTGGTGACAGGGTTTTTTTGGCAGGAAATCCATTTGTAATTTTCTCTGTAATTTTTAATTTAATGTTACAAAATGTTAATGAAGATATACACTTTATTTTTTTTTTAATGTTTATTTATTTTTGAGACAGAGAGAGAGCATGAACGGGGGAGGAGCAGAGAGAGAGGGAGACAGAATCCAAAGTAGGTTCCAGGCTCCGAGCCGTCAGCACAGAGCCCAACTCGGGGCTCGAACCCACGGACCATGAGATCGTGACCTGAGCCGAAGTCGGACGCTTAACCGACTGAGCCACCCAGGGGCCCCGAAGATATACACTTTAAAACTGGGTGTCTAGGGGCGCCTGGGTGGCTCTGTCGGTTAACTGTCCGACTTCGGCTCAGGTCATGATCTCGTGGTCTGTGAGTTCGAGCCCCGCGTCGGGCTCTGTGCTGACAGCTCAGAGCCTGGAGCCTGTTTCGGATTCTCTGTCTCCCTCTCTCTCTGCCCCTCCCCTGTTCACTCTCTGTCTCTCTCTGTCTCAAAAATAAATAAACGTTAAAAAAAAAATTAAAAAAAAACTGGGTGTCTATCCTTTGTCAGCTAATTCTCCCTTATGTTAAAAAATATTTGAAAGTTTCTAAAGTTGTATGCATGATGTCACTTAAAGAGAAATAATACTTAGATGCACCAGGGTTGGAGTAAAATGGCCGTGAGCAGGTGACTTAGCCACTCTGAGTCTCTCTTTTTTTTTTTTTTATGTTTAGAACTGGGTTTCTGAGCCACAGTGCATTTGGCATTTGGAGAATTCGTTGCTGGAGGGGGCTGTCTTGTGCACTGTAGGATGTTTAACAGCATATGTTAAACAGCATACTCTACCCAGTAGATGCCATTAGCCTGCTCCCACTGCCAACTGAAAGTGTCTCCAGATTTTGCTAATTGTCCCCTGGGTGGGGATGGGGGAAAATCAGCCTCAGTTTATAACCACTGGTCTAGAATCGGAATTAAGAAAAGAAGAAAGGCTAATATTTGCTAAGTGCTTCCTATGAACCAGGTACTGTTCAAAGTCCTTTATTACATCCTTTAGTTCGCTTATAACTGAAGTTAACCCTGTAAAATAGATAGGATTGTTATCCCCATTTTACTGATGAGGAAACTGAGGCACAGAGATTAACTTGTCCTTGTTAAGGCTATGTAGCAAGTAGGCAGCAGAGCCAGTGTTCAAACCCAGGCAGTCTGGGTGCAGTGTGTCACCTTCTTAAAGCTAATGCCTATTTACCTCACAGGGTTACTCTGAGGATTAGATGAGATAATATACATCAGGTGCTTAACCACAGTGTCTCCGCACTTAATAAAGGGCTCAGTCAATTGTCATTACAATAGCAGTAATTACAGTTGGAATCATTGATATGTTGACTCTCTCAGAAGCTTCTCCGGGTAGAATTTACTGATGTTCTCCCTGTTTTACAGATGAGGACACTGAGGCCCAGAGCCATATAGGTTTGTGAGGTTGACAAAGCTGATGCTAAGGCTTTTCCTCTAAAACACAGAGCAAGCATAGATGAAATGTCAGAGCCGTGAGCAAGTTGGCATGGCTTGACTCAGTTTTAATCCTAAGGACTAAGAGAAGTGACTTCATGGAGTATTTTGCCAGCCTTGAAGATTTATATGAATACCAGAACTTAGATATTTGAACCTCTTCTTTCATGCAGTGAATAGTACTCCTGAGGCGTGAGCAGCATTGATCATCTCACATTTGCATTCCAGCCAAAGAGCCCTCGACACAAATAACAGAAGAGGTCCGAGATCAGCTCCTGGAGGCCTCTGCTGCCACGAGGAAAGCCTTCACCACCTTCAGGAGGGAGGCTGACCCCGACGATCACTACCCGTCTGGGGAAGGTGCCCAGGCTACGGCAGACAAGACCAAGGATGACCTGGAGATGAGTGCGGTCATCACCATCATGCAGCCCATTCTCCGGTTCCTGCAGCTCCTGTGTGAAAACCACAACCGAGACCTGCAGGTGAGGCTGGGCCCTGGGAGTTGCAGCTCCTCAGAGCTGCCGGCAGCCTCAGACGTCTCAGCTCCTCTCCCTGCCACCAGCATCCTTGAGTTGAGGACCCAGAATGGTTCTGACATATGGGCAACTGAGGTGTTTGTCTCTCTGTCTTCCACACCATCCCCTCAGGGACAGGAACCAAATCTCTTGTTCACCAGTACAGGTGCCTACTTCGTACATATTTAAATGTGGGTATGTACCTCTGTGTGCTTGCATGTGGTAGCATGCCCCTGTTTGGCACAGGTAAAACTTGGATGGATGGATGGATGGATGGATGGATGGATGGATGGATGATTAAATATACAAGACTTAGAAAATCTGACACATAGAAAGTTTCAATTCATTTAAGCAATGGTTGGTTGAATGAAGTGGCCTACCAGGGTTTATACAAATCGGTGTTTAAATATATGTGTTGAACTGATTATTCCAGAAATCTTCTGTTCACTTTTTTATTGTTGGAAAGAAAACAATGGCCAATGTTTATCAGGCACTTAGGGTATGTTGGATACTAAGTGTTGCTGATCCCCTTGTACTTGTTTTACAGATGAGGGAACTGAGGTTCAGGGGACATAGTTAGGGAGTGCAGAGCTGGGACTTGAACCCAGACCATCTGGGAGATGGTAATGCTCATGTGTTCAAGAACTACGTTAAGACAGCATATTTTCTCCTTTGCAAAGTTTGCCCACCAGCGAAGCCTATATGGAACGGCTAAGGGTGGATTCCAGAGATAAGTTTCTTTTTACTGAATGGGAATAGATCTGTGGAGCCCCTCACTGTTTAGGAGAAGCATGCTAGAGTACCAGGTCCTTGGCCATTGCCTGGTTTTGCTGTTGGCTTTTGGGAAAAACACCCTTCTGTGCCTAAAAGGGATTGAGGATTAACAAGAAAAGTGTGTCTGAACAACTCTGCTAAGATAGAATATTTTCTCCTAAAATAAACAAGTTGGCAGTGATACTTTAGTTCTTTGAATAATGATGGTATGAAAAGAAAATTCTAGTCCACACGTGGCAAATTAAAGGTGCTGTCTTAAAATATTTGTATTGCTGACTTTATCAGATGATTTGATGGCCTTCATATGTCACCTGTAGCCAGACCATTCAGGGTCAGGGCCATAAATCCCTCATACTTAAAACTTGCCACAGAGTCTCTGCCTGGAGAAGTTGAGTAAGAAATTACATTGTTACA
Organism: Panthera leo; assembly: GCF_018350215.1. NCBI lineage: Eukaryota > Metazoa > Chordata > Mammalia > Carnivora > Felidae > Panthera > Panthera leo. The sequence goes on from NC_056680.1 coordinate 46,442,892, forward strand.
TGGTAAGACAGAATAATGAAACGTAACTGGGTGAAGTCTGCAGTATTAATTACTTCTACACTGGTTTTTATTTTTAATCACATTGGTCTGAAGAGCCTGAGCTTTGAAAAGGGAGGTGTATCCAAGGTCATCATCAATTGGCCAGATTTGGCCCATATTTAAAACTGAAAGAGTTTTCCCTAACCCCCATTGTCTTCCATTTTGCTGTTCATTCACTTCCTCCATTGACCTTCCCTGCTTGATCCCTCTCTGTGTCTGAGTGTGGGATCCTGGCTGGTTTTTTTTCCTTGCCTGTTGCTCAAATATTCCTACTTTGGACTTGGACCGTGTTGGCCCTAGATCCACTGGCCTGGGAACTGTGTAGCTCAGTCGGGTTGAACAAAGTACTCATGACTCAAAGATGCAGGGATTGGTTATTGTCTCATTGGCTGGTGTTCTTGTGTCTGCAGGCCAGCTCTGTCCTTTCCACCTTCCATACGTACACCATTAGTCACAAGGGAGACTGGCCATGGGAGTGTGAATGACACCAGGGAAAGCCAGGCTGTCCTACCAGCAGGAAAGCAAAGTCATTTGTGGCATCTTTGTGGATGGGGGGGACCTCCCTGCTTCTGGGGCTATTTCTAGGCTGAGCTGAGTGGTCAGAACCCTGTACTGTTCCCCTGTACTGCTGTCACTGGTCTCCACCAACCTCAGGCTCTGGAGGGAAGTGGGTTGAGACTGTGCCTGTGCATGTATGTTTATTTCATCATCTCGGTGAATACCTGCTCTGTGCCTGGCATTGGTGGCAATAGAGACCTCACCCTTTCCCTCACAGACCTGAGAGTCTAGGGCAGGAGCCACCCGGGGAAACCCAAGATTGCTGTGCAGCATGCTGAGTGCTGTCGTGGTGTCATCTTAAGGGTTTTGTGGGTTCAGAGCAGGCAAACCAGCCCCCTTTGCTGGGTCTAGGAAGGCTTCTCAGAGGAGCTCATATCTGCTGAGTCCTGAACTAACACAAGACTACCTTGAGTAACATCCCTCCACAGATGTTGGAGAGGCCGTCCTGATGGTTCTGGTTTCGCACACCTGTTCTCACGGCCCCCTGCCCACCTCTTGATTTCACGTCTTCACCAGCACGTGCACATCCCGCTGTGGAAGCAGAGTAAGGCTTTCATTGCTGGAGTTCACCTTTTCTCATCTGGAAGTCATCACAGTTTCTATTTTTCACCTTAGCTCGTCACGAAACTCTGCTTTGACCTAAGGCCCTAAGAACCCCATGGGCAGAAGGACCTGTTAATGAGTCCGTTCATACACTTGATTCTCCAACACATTGCTCTATGGAAAACAGTAGTATTGACTGAAAGGGGAGTATATAGTATATTTGTGTGTGTGTGTGTGTATTTTTTTCTTTTTTTTTAGTCTTAGCAACTTAAAAAAAAAG